>NW_027361694.1:19157500-19795000 GCF_039654945.1 Dendrobates tinctorius
TCCACGCAGGGAGGGAACGGAGGGTATACTTTTCTTAATACAACCGGGAACAGCAGATAATAAGTGTAGGAACAGTATCAGTTTAATCAACAATCTTAATGATAATACACTTATCACTCTTGCGCCAGTCACGGTTGGATCTCTGAATGTCACTGACGGTTAGTGTTGAGCATTCCGATACCGCAAGTATCGGGTATCGGCTGATATTAGCTGTATCGGAATTCCGATACTGACTTCCGATACTTTTTTCATATCGGATACCGGAAACGGAAGTTCCCTTAATGCTATGAGCCCGCTCGCTTTGATTCAGCCAATGGGAATCCTCAGAAGTGTGGGCACATCCTGTTAGGCATGTTAACTATTGGCATGGCTGTGATTGGCTGCTGAAATGACGTCATGATGATGCGCGGTCTGTGCGCATCATGATGCGCGGTCTGTGCCGACTGCGGGGGGTCTGTGCCGACTGTCGGGGGTCTGTACGGGCCTCTCGGGGGCCTGTGCCGGCTGCCGGTGGTCTGTATGGGCCTTTGGGGGCCTGTGCCGGCTGCCGGTGGTCTGTACGGGCCAGCCGGGTGCCTGTGCCGGCTGTCGGTGGTCTGTGCGGGCCTGCCAGGGGTCTTGTGTGTGTGCAGGCCCATCGGGCGATGCCTGCTACACTGACAGTGATTGACACATTAGCCAATGATGGGACAGTAGTAGTCCCATCATCCGGCTAATGTGTTGAATGTAAAAAAAAAAACATACTACATACATACATATATACTATATACATGCTACATATATACTACATTCATACAACATACATACATACATACATGCTACATATATACTACATATATACTACATTCATACAACATACATACATACTACATACTACATACATGCTACATATATACTACATTCATACAACATACATATATACATACTACATACATGCTACATATATACTACCTTCATACATACATACTGTACATACTACATACATGCTACATATATACTACATTCATACATACATACTACATACATGCTACATATATACTACATTCATACAACATACATACATACTACATAAATACTACATATATACTACATTCATACAACATACATATATACATGCTACATACATGCTACATATATACTACATTCATACAACATACATACATACTACATACATGCTACATATATACTACATTCATACAACATATATACATACATACTACATACATACTACATATATACTACATTCATACAACATACATACATACTACATACATACTACATATATACTACATTCATACAACATACATACTTACTACATACATGCTACATATATACTACATTCATACAACATACATACATACTACATACATGCTACATATATACTACATTCATACAACATACATACATACATACATACTACATACATGCTACATATATACTACATTCATACAACATACTACATACATACATACATACTACATACATGCTACATATATACTACATTCATACAACATACATACATGCTACATATATACTACATTCATACATACATACTACATACATACTACATATATACTACATTCATACAGCATACATACATGCTACATATATACTACATTCATACATACATACTACATACATGCTACACATATACTACATTCATACAACATACATACATACTACATACATACTACATATATACTACATTCATTCAACATACATACATACATACTACATATATGCTACATATATACTACATTCATACAACATACATACATACTACATACATGCTACATATATACTACATTCATACAACATACATACATATATACTACATACATACTACATACATACATGCATACTACATACTGCATACATACTACTTACAATACATTCATACATTCATACAATACATACATAGACATACAGTACATATAACATAGAGTACATACTCACCAATACTTGTCACATTGTTCCCCGAAGCCAGTGTCATCTAAGGAAAAATATGAAAATAACAAACAAGCCATATACTTACCCTGAAATCCACAAGGGTCCCACGCCGATCTCCCGTGGAGAGCAGCAGCAGCAGCTGATGCGACCGCTCTCTACGGAGCTCAAGGAATCCAGTGTCGGGAGGTAGGTATCCTTCCGCACTGTATTCCTCCGCCACTGTAAAAAAAATAGTCCCTAGTCTCACTTTTGGCATTGCTGTGTGAAAAAGTTCCCACGCAGCATTTGCCATAAAGTGAGACCAGGGACTATTTTTTTACAGTGGCGGAGGAATACAGTGCGGAAGGATACCTACCTCCCGTCATTGGATTCCTTGAGCCCCGTAGAGAGCGGTCGCATCAGCTGATGCTGCTGTTCTCCATGGGAGATTGGCGTGTGACACTCATGCGTGGATTTCTGCAGATCAGGGAGTATATGGCTTGTTTGATATTTTCATATTTTTCCTTAGATGACACTGGCTTCGGGGATCAAAGTGACAAGTGATGGTGAGTATGTACTCTATGTTATATGTACTGTATGTCTATGTATGTATTGTATGAATGTATTGTATGCAGTATGTAGTATGTATGTATTGTATGAATGTATTGTATGCAGTATGTATGTTGTATGTCTGTAGCATGTTGTATGTATGTATGAATGTAGTATATGTGTATGTTGTATGAATGTAGTATATATGTAGTATGTATGTTGTATGTATGTATGTTGTATGTAGTATGTATGTTGTATGAATGTAGTATATATGTAGTATGTATGTAGTATGTATGTATGTTGTATGAATGTAGTATATATGTAGTATGTATGTTGTACGTATGTAGTATATATGTATGTTGTATGTAGTATGTATGTTGCATGAATGTAGTATATATGTATGTTGTATGAATGTAGTATGTATGTAGTATGCATGTATGTTGTATGAATGTAGTATATATGTAGTATGTATGTTGTATGTATGTACTATGTATGTATGTTGTATGAATGTAGTATATATGTAGTATGTATGTTGTATGTATGTACTATGTATGTATGTAGTATGTATGTTGTATGAATGTAGTATATATGTAGAATGTATGTAGCATGTATGTAGTATATATGTATGTTGTATGAATGTAGTATATATGTAGTATGTATGTTGTATGTATGTACTATGTATGTATGTTGTATGTTGTATGAATGTAGTATATATGTAGTATGTATGTATGTTGTATGAATCTAGTATACATGTATGTAGTATATATGTATGTTGTATTAATGTAGTATATATGTAGTATGTATGTAGTATGTATGTATGTTGTATGAATGTAGTATATATGTAGCATGTATGTAGTATGTATGTATGTTGTATGAATGTAGTATATATGTATGTTGTATGAATGTAGTATATATGTAGCCCGTATGTAGTATGTAGTATGTATGTTGTATGAATGTAGTATATATGTAGTATATATGTAGTATGTATGTAGCATGTATGTAGTATGTATATATGTAGTATATATGTAGCATGTACGTAGTATGTATATATGTAGTATGCATGTAGTATGTATGTAGTAAGTATGTAGTATGTTTTTTTTTTTTTTACATTCAACACATTAGCCGGATGATGGGACTACTACTGTCCCATCATTGGGTAATGTGTCAATCACTGTCAGTGTAGCAGGCATCGCCCGATGGGCCTGCACACACACAAGACCCCTGGTAGGCCCGCACAGACCACCAACAGCCGGCACAGGCACCCGGCTGGCCCGTACAGACCACCGGCAGCCGGCACAGGCCCCCAAAGGCCCATACAGACCACCGGCAGCCGGCACAGGCCCCCGAGAGGCCCGTACAGACCACCGGCAGCCGGCACAGGCCCCCGGCAGGCCAGCACAGGCCCCCGAGAGGCCCATACAGACCACCGACAGCCGGCACAGGCCCCTGAGAGGCCCATACAGATACAGACCCCCGAGAGGCCCATAAAGACCACCGACAGTCGGCACAGGCCCCTGAGAGGCCCGTACAGACCCCGCCCGCACACACAGACACGCACAGTGTCTGCCCACGCACTGCCCACACTCTTCCCCCCTCCCGAACAGGCTGTACAAGGCAAGAAAGGGTTTTTTTTAATTCCGAAATTTCTGTCCCATTGACTTGAATGGGACTTCCGGGATCGGAATCGGCGATACCCGATACTTTTTTTAGATCGACCAATCCATTCCGATCCGATATTTTTCAGTATCGGGTGGTATCGCTCAACACTACTGACGGTGCTTTGACTGTGATGCAGTAAGGGACTGTCCCAATCCTGAGGAAGACAATGCCTGGAGTCCCAATGACAGTGTTACCCCGTAGTCCTGATGCTGTCGGTAACTTCTTGTGGTCCTGATGTGGGTCTTGGGTGTAGAGGACATGAAGGCAGAGAGGAAAACGTCCTTATCCCCAGCTGAGATTGTCCTTGCGCAACGGAGGTATGCAGCTCTATCAAAACCCAATTCACCGCTGGCCGACCGGTTTTTAGCACCATATCGGGGTGTGCCTACGTCTCATTCGCAGACCTTATCCCTCACATTCAGTGATGTAGGCGGAGTCAGCTGTGGCAGCAGTGTCAGCGGTATCTGCAATGTCTGCAGAGTTGGTTCCAAACACCGGCCACCGTCTCCTATCGTCACACTGTGACATCCCGGGCTTGGACCTGATCTCCCCTGTCACCTCACCACTGAAATCTCCTCACAGGCTTCTCGCACACCCGTTGTTCCTGCCCAAACTGTTTTCTCACTTGCGAGCTGCAGCTCCCTCTGCTTAGCCACACCCCCTCTCCTCAAGTGCGGGTTACGATCCTGGGCCTTAAGCATTACGCCCTGCTGCTTAGGTGACAGCCCCAATGGTTCGGGAACCACAGCAGATGGAGCATGTCTAACTGGGTTCTTCTCTTTACACATGCTTCCACAGGTTTTTTTTCAAAAATAAAACTCATGAAATAGAGTTGGACAGAAATAATGGTACCCTTAACTTAATATTTTGTTGCACAACCTTTTGCGGCAATCACTGCAATCAAACGATTCCTGTAAATGTCAATGAAACTTCTGCACCTCTCGACAGGTATTTTGGTCCAATCCTGAAGAGCAAACTGCTCCAGTTTTCTCGTGTTTGAAGGTTGCCTTTTCCAGATGGCATGTTTCAGCTCCTTCCAAAGATGCTCAATAGGATTTAGGTCAGGGCTCATAGAAGGCCACTTCAGAATAGTCCAATGATTTCCTCTTAGCCATTCTTGAATGTTTTTAGCTGTGTGTTTTGGGTCATTATCCTGTTGCAAGACCCATGACCTGCGACTGAGACCAAGCTTACTGACACTGGACAGCACATTTCTCTCTAGAATCCCTTGATAGTCTTGAGATTTCATTGTATCCTGCACAGATTCTAGACACCCTGTGCCAGATGAAGCAGCGCAGCCCCAGAACATAACAGAGCCTCCTCCATGTTTCACAGTAGGGAATGTGTTCTATTCTTGGTATGCTTCATTTTTCCATCTGTGAACATAGAGCAGATGTGCCTTGCCAAAAAGTTCCATTTTTGTCTTATCTGTCTATAGGACATTCTCCCAGAAGCTTTGTAGCTTGGAAACATGTAGTTTGGCAAATTCCAGTCTGGCTTTTTTATGATTTTTTTTCAACAATGATGTCCTCTTTGGTTGTCTCCCATTAAGTCCACTTTGGCTCATACAACAACGGATGGTGCGATCTGACACTGATGTTCCTTGAGCTTGATGTTCACCTTTAATCTGTTGAGAAGTTTTTCTGGGTTCTTTTGTTACCATTTGTATTATCGGTCTCTTTCATTTGTCATCAATTTTCCTCCTGCGGCCACGTCCAGGGAAGTTGACTACAGTCCCTTGGAGCTTAAATTTCTGAATAATATTTGCAACTGTGGTCACAGGAACATCAAGCTGCTTGGAGATGGTCTTATAACTTTTACCTTTAACATGTTTGTCTATAATTTTCTTTCTATTCTCCTGAGACAACTCTTTCCTTCGCTTCCTCTGGTCCATGTTGAGTGTGATATACACCATGTCACCAAACAGCACAGCGAGTATCTGTAGCCTCTATACAGGCCCACTCACTGATTGCAAGTTTGTAGACACCTGTGATGCTAATTAGTGGACACACCTTGAATTAACATGTCCCTTTTGTCACATTGTTTTCACGGGTACCATCATTTCTGTCCAGGCATATTTCATGATTTTAATTTTTTTAAAAATTCTGTGGAGGCATGGTTGAAAAGCCATGTTTGACTTGCATTTGATCATTATCATAGATATTTGATTTATTATTATTTTTTTCAGATTCATGTTATTTCTGTGACCATTGTGGGTTTTTTTGTCATTAAACGAGGGGCACCAACAATTTTGACCACGTATGTAAACTTCTTAAATGCGGTTTTGAGCACCTTTAGGCGTGTGTATTAGCCCTTCAGTTTCTTCAATGGAATTTTTGGAATGTGGAAGTTAAAAAGGAACATTTAACTTTCTATCACAAAAATTTTACTTTAGACCCATTTTTTTTCTCATGGGTAACAGGAAAAAATGGACCCCAAAATGTATTGTGCAATTTCTCCTGAGCATGCAGATACCCCACATAGGTATGGTCATTTAACTAAAGAAAACTGACTGCCTTTTGGCATATACTATTTATTGATCACAACATAGAAAGTAATTCTTTGTTTACAATGCCATAACTTAGTATTTTGTAAGATTACCTCTTGCTTTAATTACTGCACCACACCAATGGGGCATTAACCCCTTAATCCCATGTGACGTACTATCCCGTCCATGTGCCCTGGGACTTAATTCCCAGGGATGGGATAGTACGTCACAGTGATCAGCGGCGCCCACGTGGTGAGCGCCGCTAATCGCGACCGGGTGTCAGCTAATTATCACAGCTGACACCCGGAACAATGTGTCAGGGGCGGTCACGAACCACCCGTGACACGTTAACCCCTTGCACACCGCGATCAAACACGATCGCGGTGTACCGGGGGTTAAAGGGAATCATCGGCAAGGAGGGGGCTCCCTCCGTGCTTCCCTGAGCCCCCCACCGCAGCGCAATGTGCAGCGCTGCTGCGGTGGGCTCTATCCCTGCAGGCCCCCGAATCCAAGATGGCGACGGGGACCTTCAGGGGCCTGCAGGGAGCTGGCTTCCTCAGTGCCTGCAAAGCGGAGGCATGAGGAAATCTGCAGCAGTGCCTGTGACAGATCGCTGATCTGTCACAGTGATGTCCCACCTGGGACAATGTAATAAAGTTAAAAAAATTTAAAAAAGTGTTAAAATAATTTTAAAAAAATCGCTAAATAAATTAGAAAAAAAAAATATTCCCCAATAAATTCATTTTTTGGAAATAAAAAAAACAAAAAACAATAAAAGTACACATATTTGGTATCGCCGCGTCTGTAGCGACCTGCCCTATAAAACTGTCCCATTAGTTAACCCCTTTAGCGAACCCCTTAAAAAATAAAAATAAAAAACGAAGCAAAAAATAATGATTTATTATCATACTGCCGAACAAAAAGTGCAATAATGCGCGATCAAAAAGACGCATATAAATATCCATCATACCGCTGAAAATGTCATCTTGTCCCGCAAAAAACGAGCCACCATACAGCATCATCAGCGAAAAAATAAAAAAGTTATAGCTCGCAGAATAAAGCGATGCAAAAATAATTATTTTTTATATAAAATAGTTTTCATTGCATAAAAGCGCTAAAACATAAAAAAAGACCTAAATGAGGTATCGCTGTAACCGTACTGACCCAAAGAATGAAAGGGCTTTATCAATTTTACCGCACGCGGAACGGTGTAAACGCACCCCCCCAAAAGAAATTCATGAAACGCTGGTTTTTATTCATTCTGCGTCCCAAAAATCGGAATAAAAAGCTATCAAAAAATGTCACGTGCCTGAAAATGGTACCAATAAAAACGTCAACTTGTCACGCGTAAATTAAGACCTCACATGACTCGGTGGGTCAAAATACAGAAAAATTATAGCTCTCAATATGTGATGATGCAAAAACTATTTTTACAATAAAAAGCGTCTTTTAGCGTGTGACAGCTGCCAAAAATAAAAACCGCCATAAATAGTAAATCAAACCCCCCCGTTATCACCCCCTTAGTAAGGGAAAAATAATAAAATTAAAAGAAAATGTATTTATTTCCATTTTCCCATTAGGGTTAGGGCTAGGGTTAGGGCGAGAGCTAGGGTTAGGGCTAGGGTTAGGGCTAGAGTTAGGGCTGAGATTAGGGTTAGGGGTGTCTTGGGGTTAGGGTTGGAGTTATAATTGGGGGGTTTCCACTGTTTGGGCAAATCAGGTGCTTTCCAAACGCAACATGGCGTCTGTTCTCAATTCCAGCCAATTCTGCGTTGAAAAAGTCAAATGGTGCTCCTTCCCTTCCAAGCTCTGCCATGCGCCCAAACAGTGTTTTACCCCCACATATAGGGTATCAGCCTACTCAGGACAAATTGCAAACAACTTTTGGGGTCCTGTTACCCTTAGGAAAATAAAAAATTGGGGGAAAAAATATCATTTTTGTGGAAAAAAATGATTTTTTTATTTTCACGCCCGGGCGTTATAAACTTCTGTGAAGCACTTGGGGGTTCAAAGTGCTCACCACACATCTAGATAAGTTCCAAAATGGGGTCACTTGTGGGGAGCTTCAATAGTTTAGGTATATCAGGGGCTCTCCAAACGCATATGACACCCGCAGACCATTCCATCAAAGTCTGCATTCCAAAACGTCACTATTTCCCTTCCGAGCCCCGATGTGTGCCCATATAGTAGTTTTCTCCCACATATGGGGTGTCAGCGTACTCAGGACAAATTGGACAGCAACGTTTGGGGTCCAATTTCTCCTGGTACCCTTGGGAAAATAAAAAATTGGTGACTAAAAGATCATGTTTGTGGAAAAAATACGATTTTTTTATTTTCACGCCCGGGCGTTATAAACTTCTATGAAGCCCTTGGGGGTTCAAAGTTCTCACCACACATCTAGATAAGTTCCTTGGGGGGTCTAGTTTCCAAAATGGTGTCATTTGTGGGAGGTTTCCACTGTTTTGGTACATCAGGGGTTTTCCAATCGCGACATGGTGTCCGATCTCAATTCCAGCCAAAAACGTCATATGACGCTGCTTCCCTTCTGAGCTCTGCCATGCACCCAAATAGTGGTTTACCCCCACATGTGGGGTATCAGCGTACTCAGGACAAATTGCACAATAACTTTTAGGGTTACCCTTGGGAAAATAAAAATTGGGGGTGAAAAGATCATTTTTGTGGAAAAAATATGATTTTTTAATTGTACCGCTGTATGTTATAAATTTCTGTGAAGCCCTTGTGGGTTCAAAGTTCTCACCACTATCTAGATAAGTTCCTTGGGGGGTCTAGTTTCCAAAATGGGGTCACTTGTGGGGGGTTTCCACTGTTTAGGTACATCAGGGGCTCTCCAAATGTGACATGGCATCCGATCTGAATTCCAGCCAATTTTGCATTGAAAAAGTCAAACGGCGCTCCTTCCCTTCTGAGCTCTGCCATGCGCCGAAACAGTGGTTCCCCCCCACATATCAGGTATCAGTGTACTCAGGACAAATTGCACAATAACTTTTCCAGTCCAATTTCTCCTGTTACCCTTGGTAAAATAAAAAAATTGAACCTGAAGTATTTTTTTTGTGAAAAAAAGTTAAATGTTCATTTTTTTTAAATATTCAAAAAATTCCTGTGACGCACCTAAAGGGTTAATAAACTTCTTGAATGTGGTTTTGAGCACCTTTAGGGGTGTAGTTTTTAGAATGGTGTCACTTTTGGGTATTTTCTATCATATAGACCCCTTAAAGTGGCTTCAAATGTGATGTGATCCATAAAAATAAAATGGTGTTGCAAAAAAAAAGTTTATGAACTAAGTGCAAGCTGTAATGCTCGCACCCTGACTGGTTGGTGCAAGCATGGAGGGTGTGGCCCCACTGGACCACAAACCAGACTACCCTGGAAGGGACATAACTAAGCAGCTACCTTGGTGTTCACTGGAGCCTCTGATGGTGAGGTCAGGCTTGTGCGACAGGTAACTGCCAGGTGCCATTCCAGGGTGGTGTCTGGCTGTGGCTGCTGATCCCACTTAAGGACTGGATATTGCGAGCAGGTGCGGGTTAGTACAAACAGACACGACGGGTACTCTAGCGGGCACGGCTTGAGATACTGGCAGGCAGGTGGGCACAGCTGAGATACTGGCAGGCAGGTGGGCACGGCTGAGGCACTGGCAGGCAGGCGGGCGTGGCTGTGGCAATGCCAGACAGATGGGCACAGCTGAGGCACTGGCAGGCAGGCGGGCACGGCTGAGGCGCAGGCAGGCGGGCACAGCTGAGGCACTGGCAGGCAGGCAGGCAGGCTGAGGCATTGGCAGGCAGGTGGGCACGACTGAGGCAGAAGGGAAAGGAACTGACTCGATAATGACAGGACAGAGACTCGGACTGGGACGAGTAGAAAATGTGAACAGGTGGGGGCTGTTCACACTGGCGGTGCAGAAACTGGTTCGGGAAGGACGGGAACATAGACAGGTATAAAGAGTATGAGGGAACAGGTAGAGAGCTGTTCACACAGAAGATGCAGGAATTGGTTCAGGAAGGATGGGAACATAGACAGGTTTGAAGGGTATGAGGAAACAGGTAGAGAGCTGTTCACACAGAAGATGCAGGATCAGGTTCAGGAACCAGTACAGACGGGAAGGACAAGGATCCATGGAATACGGAACAGAAACAGAGCAAAACCGCAGGGTTGCGGAGCAGGGAAGAAGTGCAAGGAGTGGAGCAGGGTAGAACCACAAGGCTGCGGAGAGGAGCTGCAGTTTGCAGCAAGAGTTTCTGCAGCAGGTGCCACAGAGAAGAGAGCAGAGCGGAACCGCAGATGTGCGGAGAGAAACTGCAGTTTGCAACAAGAGGTTCTGCAGCAGCAAGAACGAAGCAAGGCGGAACCACAAGGTATGCGGAGAGAAGCTGCAGCTAGAGGTTCTGCAGCAGGAAGAGTGAAGCAAGGTGGAACCGCAGGAGATGTGGAGAGAAGCTGCAGCAAGAGGTTCTGCAGCAGCAAGAGCGAAGCAAGATGGAACCGCAGGTATGCAGAGAGAAGCTGCAGCAGGTGGTTCTGCAGCAGCAAAAGCGGAGTGGAGCTGCAGTAGCAGCAAGACAGAGGGAGTAAAGACAAGGGTACACCAAGCAGGGAAGGAAAGGCCACAGACTGGGATAAAGCAGGCACAGGTATAGGACAGCGCTCAGACTAGGCAACGTACAGAGCAAGGCACAGAGACAGGGATAAGATGGACACAGGTATAGGACGGAGTAAAGACAAGGTAAGGTACGAGTCAATGCACAGAGAGAGGGATACAGAGACCAGGATATTCTGCCTTCTGGTGGGCGCAAAACATGACACAAAGCACACGGAAATAGATCTGGGTATGATGCCCCCCAGAGCAGGCAGAGACAGGACAGGACCTGGCTACTCAGCAGCAAGACACTGGCTGAGTAAAGGCATTGCTCAGGCAGCTTCCACCGGGTGGAGCTGCCCTAAATACTAGAGGCCCCTTGGTAATTGGCTGGGAACACCATAAGCAGGTGCACACTGATTCTATAAGAACCAGAGAGTGCCGGCGCCGCCCCCCTATGCACACAGCCAGGAAGTATGCAGAGAGCAGGCAGGAGGCAAGAGACATAGAATGGAGCCGGCAGCAGACAGAACTCACAGCATGGCCTGGAATAGTGAGTAAGGCAGGTGGGGGATGGGAGCCCATGCAGTGATGCCCACAGGGTTGTTACACAAGGACTGCCAAAATTAGAGGGAAGTCGAGGAAAAACTTCCATACACAGCAGTGCGGGAGGTATCCACAAATTTTCCTTGTCCTCTTTTACATCGGTTTGATGATCTGTAGATCCACAGCAGCTGTACAATGAATTAAAAATGCTGTTAGCACAACCTGATTAATAATTATAACTGTATGTTGGATAACACCTTATTTGCGCTATTGTCTCCCTAGAATTTTATCAAAATTTTAGAAGGAGGAATTGCAATATACCCTAGAAAACATGTTGAAGAGAGGCTTAGAATTTTCTTTTCCGTTTTAAATGAGGTTGTCCAGTACTTTTTTATTGATGTCCTATTTTCAGGATAAAGCATTAATATCTTATCGTGGAGCTTGGCTATCTATTTGTAGTGGCCGCCACGGGGTACTACAAATCCTCCTCCTATTCAATTCCTTATCAGGCGGATGTGAAGCAACAAGCTCCAGCCAATACAAGCTTGGCTGTCGTTCCGCAAGTAAGTTCTTCTGGCCAGCGGACCCCGGACAATCAGACAATGATGCCCTATCCTAAGCATAAAAATGAAATGAATAGAATGCAAAAGATATACAAGAGAATTGCCAGCAATAGGTCATTCAATCATGCCCCAGATTAACACATGTATAGAGTAAGATGCAGGTGTTCACCACTTTAGTCACAGGATTTGACAATAATATGCAGAGGCAAAGTGAACCTCAAAGTATATGCATGGAGGGGAACACACCACTTGCCAGAAAGGAAAGGCCAAGGCTCATGTGAAGGAAAGAGCTAAAACCCCAATGCGCATTTCGGATGTGATGTGTACAGCTTTCTCAGGGGGATTCATACAATAGTGCAGGAAGGACCTTAAGAACCCTATGACCTCGGTCACAAGCAAGCATCGTGTTTTTAACGCGGTGGCCAGCAGTAGCGCTTGTATTAGTGCATGCCACGTCCGGCAGAGGTACCATGGCTGTCAAGCCCAAAATGCGCATGCGCGGGAGCGCAAATTGGACAAGGCTCCTTTGCATATGCACCAGGAATGGAGACGCCGGGGCTAGCAGCCAGAGCATATTGGCATGGCGGGCATGCGCACTGCGCATACATGGACACACAGAAGATGCGGTAAGTAACGTGAGCATGTGCAGGATATTGGAGCTGCCAAGACAGTGGTCGACTTAGCTGAGCTTAATACTATTCCCCAGCACTTTAAGACACATCATGAGTGCAACCAAATCCTTTTTAGGTTAGAGGGATTGATGCCATCAACACAGGCATCCATGGTGGCAATGTTAAAAAACTGTTGGCTCAGCACGAGTCAAAGTGGATTGTTACTCTTGAAACTTTGACCCCGAAAGTCCTGAACGAGTCTTTCAGTTTCTCTTCCTTCCTATAACTAATTAATGGTACTTCTGCAATCCTATTCCTGCCCCATCTCTATTTTACAGAGCTGTAATGTTTTTACTTCATTGTTTGTTTTCTATAATGCTATTTATTAGTGTTGAGCGATACCACCCGATACTGAAAAATATCGTATCGGAATGGATCGGCCGATCTTAAAAAAGTATCGGGTATCGCCGATTCCGATCCCGGAAGTCCCATTCAAGTCAATGGAACAGAAATATCGGAATTAAAAAAAACCCTTTATTTCCCTGTTGGTTAATTCTACATGGAGAAAAACAACTAATAATAATGTAGAATGTATTGTGGGAGGTGTAGGAGACATTAAAGCCATAGAGGTTTAGCCCAATCAAATGGAATAGCAGGAATTTGTTTGTTTTTTTTAAAGACGTTCGTAGTTACAAAGATATTGACTATGCTAAAGTCTTTAATTTTTTGTCAGATATGTATGTTTCACTACTTCCATGCTCTTCACCTTCTTTTTTACTTCTCCCACACTTTCTCCTTCATCATCTTCAGCAGCAGCAGTATCTTCTTCTTCTTCTTCTTCCTATTCTTCTTCTTCCTATTCTTCTTCTTCTTCTTCCTATTCTTCTTCTTCTTCCTATTCTTCTTCTTCTTCCTATTCTTCTTCATCATATTCTTACTTGTGTCAGGCATTCCTGTAGTTGTTATCTATAAAAGTTTGAAAATTACACCTTCCGTTCAGCCTGTCACAAAAGATTTACAACAGGATTTGTCTGCGTTCAGTTTGGCCTGCAGCAGCAGGCCTTTTCCAGGGGCACCATGAGGAGGAACGGACTCACCCCCATACACTGTGTGACGGACTCAGCTCCTGCTGAGCCCATTTTTTGAGTGGACCCTCTGGGTCGTGGCACCCACCCACCGAGGGCGAGCTAACCTTGTGAGAATCCACCCCCTATACAGGGAGTGTCAGGGGCAAGACCAAGGGGGTGAGCCACCACGACTGCTGGGACCAGACGGCCGGCTCAGGGGACACTAGACGAGTGTCTGACGACAAGGACGAGCAGGAAGCAAGACGAGACAAGACGTAGGTGCAAGGTAACTTCATTAGAATAACTCAGGATCACATACAGTGTAAACAAGCAAAACGTGCAAGGTGCGCGCGTGGGCACGCCAAGGTCCATAACATGGTACGTGCCAGGTGGCACACCTAGGTACAGGTAATGGCATGATGGCATCGGACTCCGGACTGCTGGCAACGATCGACATCATCAAGGCATCAGGCTGTGGACATCAGCTCCGGAGATCAGGCCGCAGTCATCCAGCTCGTGATCTCTGGCAGCGATCGACAGGTTCCGGGCATCCGGCAGGCAAACCAGGGTCCAGGCAAGGAGGCACGAAGATATCCAGGCAGGGCGCGTGTTAGGGAACACGCCAAGGTCCAAGGCTAGGTGCGTGTGTAGGGGACATGCCAGGGGTCAAGGCTAAGTGCAAGGCAAGGTGCGTGTGTAGATGACACGCCAGGGTTCAAGGCTAGGTGCAAGGCAAGGTGCGTGTGTAGGGGACACGCCAGGGTTCAAAGCGAGGTGCATGTGTAGGGGACACGCCAAGGTTCACAAACGAGACAGGGTGTGAGTGTAGAGCCACACCAAAGCATAGGATAAGACAGAGTGCGTGTAGAGACACGCCAAGGCACAAGACAGAGTGCGTGTAGAGACACGCCAAGGCACAAGGTACAAGACAGAGTGCATGTAGAGACACGCCAAGGCACAAGACAGGGTGCGTGTAGAGACACGCCAGGGTCCAAGGTACAAGACAGAGTGCGTGTAGAGACACGCCAAGGTTCAAGGCAGGGTGCGTGCTAGGAGCGACGCCAGGGTTCAAGGCAGGGTGCGTGCTAGGAGCCACGCCAGGGCACAAGGAAGGGCTGCGTGCTAGGAGCCACGCAGGGGGCACGCCACACTGGCCAGTGCACACGGCTGTACACAAACACGTGGCACTTACCACGGCACAGGAGACGGCCAAGGGGAACCCACGCCGGGGTTCAATGCAAGGACAAGGCAGGGAACAAGGCAAGGAACAAGCAGAAACAGAGCCAGGTCAGAGCGAGGACAGAGTCTAGCAGCAGAGCGTAGGCAGAAGCCCAGAGCCGGGCCAAGGGAAGACCTTGGGACTAGGCATAGAAACGAGCACTAAGGAGAGGAGAAATGGTGCATGTGCCAGGGAGCACTACAGAGCACCATAGGAGAGAGCGAGGCAGAGCAAGCAAAGACTGAGACCATAGGGAGGAACACAAAGCAATGAATAGCAAGGCAGAGAACACAGGGAGGACTACAAGTCAAAGCATAGCAAAAGCAAGACATGGCAAAACAGGCGAGGCAGAGAACACAGGAAGGACTACAAGTCAAAGCATAGCTAAGGCGAGACATAGCAAAACAGACTAAGACAAAGAACAGCAGAAGGACTACAAGGCAAAGCAAGGCAAAGACAAACATGGCACGAGAGACAACACAAGACATGGCACAAGACAAGAGGCGGAATACGAGCACGGAGCGTGTGCAGAGACGCACTACAGAGCAAAGTGCAAGGGCACAGAATAGAGGGAGCAACCTCACAGACCCAGAGCCTTGCAGGGAAGCAACACAATAATCAGACCCTGAGCATAGGAAGAGGCGGCCTGATATAGGGCATAGCACCTCCTCCTCCAGGTCAGGACCAGGGGAGCACTTCCAGGATTCTAGACATGACGAGATGATAGCAGAACCAGACAGTGCAGGATCTTAGGAAACGTCACATGATCAGGGTTTCAGACATGACGAGATGATCACCGAACCAACCAGTGCAGGATCCTAGGAAGAACACATGATCCGGGATTCTTGACATGACGAGATGATTGCAGAACCACACAGTGCAGGATCTTAAGAAATGTCACATGATCAAGGACTCCAGACATGACGAGAAGATCACAGAAGGCAGAGCAGAAACGCAGGCATCCTGTAGCTCAGACATGAGGTGAGTGTGCACACTGCTCTAGGGGACATGCAGGACAGCAGACAAAGCATGCGCATGCACAGCGCTCCAGGAGTTCTTGAGACAAACAGACATGGCAGACGTGACACACTGCTTAGTCTTCTTCTGCTTATAAATTTGATAATCTCATTTGCTCAGATTTTTAGTCTTATGCTTAATGTTCTTCTGCTTTTGGTTTTTATGCTTCTTGGTCTTCTGTCTCTTGTTGTTCTGCATCTTGGTGGTTGTCTTCCTGTTCTTTGTCCTCTTGGTCATCTTTTTCAGGGTCATCTTTTAGGTATTCTTCTGTGTGGTCTTCAGGGTCGTCGTCTTCAGGGTCATTATCAGGGAGATCCAGAGTGAGAATCAAAAACCATTTCCACAAGCTTGAACTTTGAAAAGTAGCAGAAGTTACAAGAAGGCTGAGGAACTGGCGAGAACCAGCTGATGGTACTGGAACCCGAAGTGGCAGCAGAATGAACAAGAGCCAATGGCACAACCGTGGACCAGCTGACGGTGCTGGAACACGGCTACTAAGCAGGAGGTACCTGTGCTCCAAAGCACTACCAAGGACCAGCAGACGTTGGTGGAACTCGGATACCGACAAGGAGGCACCTAGGCCAAAGGCACTGCCGAGAACCAGCTGACGGTGCAGGAACCCGGATGGGCAGCAGAAGCTGCAAGAGCAAATGAAACTAGCGAGGACCAGCTGACGGTGCTGGAACCCGGAGGGGCAGCAGAAGGAACAAGAGCCAATGGGACAACCGTGGAACAGCTGACGGTGCTGGAACACGGTTACTAAGCAGGAGGTACATGTGCTCCAAAGCACTACCAAGGACCAGCAGACGTTGGTGGAACTCGGATACCGACAAGGAGGCACCTAGGCCAAAGGCACTGCCGAGAACCAGCTGACGGTGCAGGAACTCGGATGGGCAGCAGAAGCTCCAAGAGCAAATGAAACTAGCGAGGACCAGCTGACGGTGCTGGAACCCGGAGGAGCAGCAGAAGGAACAAGAGCCAATGGGACAACCGTGGACCAGCTGACGGTGCTGGAACACGGTTACTAAGCAGGAGGTACATGTGCTCCAAAGCACTACCAAGGACCAGCAGACGTTGCTGGAACTCGGATACCGACAAGGAGGCACCTAGGCCAAAGGCTCTGCCGGGAACCAGCTGACGTTGCTGGAACCCGGATGGGTAGCAGAAGGTACCCATGATTAGCAAAGTGTCGCGTCCGCGAGCAGGCCGCAGTTACCGAAACCCACGGTCCTACAGGGGGGGCTTTTCCTATTGGCACTATGGAACCAGCCTTTGTTACCAGAACCCGCAGTCCACATAGGAAGCACTGAAACTGCAGGCACCATAGACTCGGCTAACCCGACCGCAACACGACAGGACAACGTATCAGTGGCAAAGTGACATTGACACTACCCGGAAACAGCAGGTGTGCTGTAACCAGGCTGGGCAGGAGGGAGTGCCCGTGCCAAAGACACTTCCGAGAACCAGCTGATGGTGCTGGAACCCGGAGGGGTAGCATTAGCTACAAGAGTCAATGGAACTACCGAGAACCAGATGACGGTACTGGTACCCAGAGTGGCAGCAGAAGGAACAACAGCCAATGGCACAACCGTGGACCAGCTGATGGTGCTGGAACACTGTTACTAAGCAGGAGGTACCTGTGCTGAAAAGCACTACCAAGGACCAGCAGACGTTGCTGGAACTCGGATACCAAGAAGGAGGCACCTAGGCCAAAGGCACTGCCGAGAACCAGCTGACGGTGCAGGAACCCGGATGGGTAGCAGAAGGTACCCAGGAAAAAACAAAGTTGCAAGGCCGAAAGCCGGCTGCAGTTACCGAAACCCACAGTCCAACAGGGGGTGATTGTCCTATTGGCACTATGGAACCAGCCTTTATTACAAGGACCCGCAGCCCACATAGGAAGCACTGAAACTGCAGGCACCATAGACTCGGCTAACCCGACCGCAACACGACAGGACAACGTATTGGTGGCAAAGTGACGTTGACACTACCCGGAAACAGCAGGCGTGCTGGAACCAGGCTGGGCAGGAGGGAGTGCCCGTGCCAAAGACACTTCCGAGAACCAGCTGATGGTGCTGGAACCCGGAGGGGTAGCATTAGCTACAAGAGTCAATGGAACTACCGAGAACCAGATGACGGTACTGGTACCCAGAGTGGCAGCAGAAGGAACAACAGCCAATGGCACAACCGTGGACCAGCTGATGGTGCTGGAACACTGTTACTAAGCAGGAGGTACCTGTGCTGAAAAGCACTACCAAGGACCAGCAGACGTTGCTGGAACTCGGATACCAAGAAGGAGGCACCTAGGCCAAAGGCACTGCCGAGAACCAGCTGACGGTGCAGGAACCCGGATGGGTAGCAGAAGGTACCCAGGAAAAAACAAAGTTGCAAGGCCGCAAGCCGGCTGCAGTTACCGAAACCCACAGTCCAACAGGGGGTGATTGTCCTATTGGCACTATGGAACCAGCCTTTATTACAAGGACCCGCAGCCCACATAGGAAGCACTGAAACTGCAGGCACCATAGACTCGGCTAACCCGACCGCAACACGACAGGACAACGTATTGGTGGCAAAGTGACGTTGACACTACCCGGAAACAGCAGGCGTGCTGGAACCAGGCTGGGCAGGAGGGAGTGCCCGTGCCAAAAACACTTCCGAGAACCAGCTGACGGTGCTGGAACCCGGATGGTTAGCATTAGCTACAAGAGTCAATGGAACTACCGAGAACCAGCTGATGGTGCTGGAACCCACAGTGGCAGCAGAAGGAACCACAGCCAATGGCACAACCGTGGACCAGCTGACGGTGCTGGAACACGGTTACTAAGCAGGAGGTACCTGTGCTCCAAAGCACTACCAAGGACCAGCAGACGTTGCTGGAACTCGGATACCGAGAAGGAGGCACCTATGCCAAAGGCTCTGCTGAGAGCCAGCAGACGGTGCTGGAACCCGGATGGCCAGCAGAAGCTGCAAGAGCAAATGACACTAGCGAGGACCAGCTGACGGTGCTGGAACCCGGAGGGGCAGCAGAAAGAACAACAGCCAATGGCACAACCGTGGACCAGCTGACGGTGCTGGAACACGGTTACTAAGCAGGAGGTACCTGTGCTACAAAGCACTACCAAGGACCAGCAGACGTTGCAGGAACTCAGATACCATGAAGGAGGCACCTAGGCCAAAGGCTCTGCCGAGAAACAGCTGATGTTGCTGGAACCCGGCTGGGCAGGAGGAAGTACCCGTGCCAAAGACACTGCCGAGAACCAGCTGACGGTGCTGGAACCCGGAGGGGCAGCAAAATGAACAAGAGCCAATGGCACAACCGTGGACCAGCTGATGTTGCTGGAACACGGTTACTAAGCAGGAGCTACCTGTGCTACAAAGCACTACCAAGGACCAGCAGACGTTGCTGGAACTCGGATACCATGAAGGAGGCACCTAGGCCAAAGGCTCTGCCGAGAACCAGCTGACGATGCTGGAACCCGGATGGGTAGCAGAAGGTACCCATGAAAAACAAAGTTGCAAGGCCGCGAGCCGGCCGCAGTTACCGAAACCCACAGTCCTACAGGGAGTGCTTGTCCTATTGGCACTATGGAACCAGCCTTTGTTACCAGAACCCGCAGCCCACATAGGAAGCACTGAAACTGCAGGCACCATAGACTCGGCTAACCCGACCGCAACACGGCAGGACAAGGTATCAGTGGCAAAGTGACGTCGACACTACCCGGAAACAGCAGGCGTGCTGTAACCAGGCTGGACAGGAGGGAGTACCCGTGCCAAAGACACTACCGAGAACCAGCTGACGGTGCTGGAACCCGGAGAGGCAGCAAAAGGAACAAGAGCCAATGGCACAACCGTGGACTAGCTGACGTTGCTGGAACACGGTTACTAAGCAGGAGGCACCTAGGCCAAAGGCTCTGCCGAGAAACAGCTGACGTTGCTGGAACCCGGCTGGGCAGGAGGAGTACGCGTGGCAAACACACTTCTGAGCAGCAACATGCGATGTTGAAGCCCAGGGGTCAATCAGGCAGCAGGCTGAGGCCAACTTGGAGCGAGTTTTATATTGGTTGTACACAACTACTGATTGTAACCGTGATCCACTTTGGCCTCAGGCTCTACTGTCTCTAGTATTTCTCCTGGCCTCCAACCACGGCAGTTGCTGCTCTGCAGAGTTGTCTGCACAATCCACACTTGTTCCTGAGTTACTGGGGCTCAGTCACGTCAGTTGATCCCCTGATGTGTGAAGAGGCGGATGAATGAACTCATGGAGATCAACATCCGACACTGCGGAGACACCATCACGTGTTTCTCAACGCAGTGATTCTAGAGCACTGCCCCCATCCCTTATGGGAAATATGTAAAACATGCAAAACAGAAGCCGCAGAGACACCATCACGTGTTTCTCAACGCAAGCAATGACCAGCCAGGTCTTTGCCCGGGAAGGAACAACCACGGGAAGGGTAGTCTCCAATGAAGGAAACCACCTATGCCAAAACATGGTATCCATCCACATACAGCTGTTTCGGGGTATTGCCCCTCATCAGTGTGGAGTAGGAAACTGGCTGGTAGGAGCAATGCCTAGTAAAAAGACTATGAAGAGGAGGATGAATGAACTCATGGAGATCAACATCCGACACTGCGGAGACACCATCACGTGTTTCTCAACGCAGTGATTCTAGAGCACTGCCCCCATCCCTTATGGGAAATATGTAAAACATGCAAAACAGAAGCCGCGGAGAATCACTGCGTTGGTGGTTTCCTTCATTGGAGACTGCCCTTCCCGTGGTTGTTCCTTCCCGGGCAAAGACCTGGCTGGTCATTGCTTGCGTTGAGAAACACGTGATGGTGTCTCCGCGGCTTCTGTTTTGCATGTTTTACATATTTCCCATAAGGGATGGGGGCAGTGCTCTAGAATCACTGCGTTGAGAAACACGTGATGGTGTCTCCGCAGTGTCGGATGTTGATCTCCATGAGTTCATTCATCCTCCTCTTCATAGTCTTTTTACTAGACATTGCTCCTACCAGCCAGTTTCCTACTCCACACTGATGAGGGGCAATACCCCGAAACAGCTGTATGTGGATGGATACCATGTTTTGGCAGAGGTGGTTTCCTTCATTGGAGACTGCCCTTCCCGTGGTTGTTCCTTCCCGGGCAAAGACCTGGCTGGTCATTGCTTGCGTTGAGAAACACGTGATGGTGTCTCCGCGGCTTCTGTTTTACAGATCCCCTGATGTGTGTCCGGCAAGGTGTCCTGCTCTGTCCACATTCCCACAACTATTAATGGGAATGGGGACAGAGCAGGAGACATTGCCGGACACACCACAGGGGATCAACTGACGTGACTGAGCCCCAGTAACACAGGAACAAGTGTATATTGTGCAGACGGCACATCAGAGCAGCGACTGGCGGGGTTGGAGGCCAGGGGAAATACTAGAGACAGTACAGCCAGAGGCCTAAGTGGACCACAGTTAAAAGTCAGTAGTAGTGTGATGTTGGAGGCAGCAGGAGACTTTGCCATCCGCACAGCAGGGGAACAGCTGGCATTACTGAACCCCACAGACACAGGAGCGAGTGTTTCTATCTGTGCGGACGGCACTTCCAAGCTACAACTGGCTGTGTTGAAGCCCAGGATCAATGCTCCGAGCAGGCTGAGGCCTACTTGGAGCAAGTGGAAAATAACATGTAGTGTGATGTTGGAGGCAGCAGTAGACTTTGCCATCCGCACAGCAGGGGAACAGCTGGCGTTACTGAACCCCACAGACACAGGAACGAGTGTTTCTATCTGTGCGGACGGCACTTCCAAACTACAACTGGCTGTGTTGAAGCCCAGGATCAATGCTCCGAGCAGGCTGAGGCCTACTTGGAGCAAGTGGAAAATAACATGTAGTGTGATGTTGGAGGCAGCAGGAGACTGCCATCCGCACAGCAGGGGAACAGCTGGTGTTACTGAACCCCACAGACACAGGAGCGAGTGTTTCTATCTGTGCGGACGGCACTTCCAAGCTACAACTGGCTGTGTTGAAGCCCAGGATCAATGCTCCGACCAAGCTGAGGCCTACTTAGAGCAAGTGGAAAATAACATGCTGTGTGATGTTGGAGGCAGCAGGAGACTTTGCCATCCGCACAGCAGGGGAACAGCTGGCATTACTGAACCCCACTAACACAGGAGCTAGTGTGTGTTTCTCTGTTAAGACGGCACTTCTGAACACCAACTGGCATTGTTGGAGCCCAGGATGAGGCATGGAGTTGGCTGAGGCCAACTTCCAGCACGTTTTATAGAGGTTGTAGACTACTACTGATTGTAACCGTGCTCCACTTAGGCCTCTGGCTCCACTGTCTCTAGTATTTCCCCTGGCCTCCAACCCCGCGAGTGACAGCTCTGAAGTGGCGTCAGCACAATCCACACTTGTTCCTGTGTTACTTGGCCTCAGTCCCGTCAGTTGATCCCCCGATGTGTGTCCGGCAAGGTCTCCTGCTCTGTCCTCATTCACACTACTAGTAATGGGAATGTGGACAGAGCAGGAGACCTTTACGGACACACATCAGGGGATCAACTGACGTGACTGAGGCCAAGTAACACAGGAACAAGTGTGGATTGTGCTGACGCCACTTCAGAGCTGTCACTCACGGGGTTGGAGGCCAGGGGAAATACTAGAGACAGTGGAGCCAGAGGTCTAAGTGGAGCAGGGTTAAAAATCAGTTGTAGTTTGAATGTGGATGGAGCAGGAGACTTTGCCGTCCACACAGCAGGGGAGCAGCTGGCATTACTGAACCCCACTAACACAGGAGCGAGTGTTTCTATCTGTGCAGATGGCACTTCCAGGCTACAACTGGCTGTGTTGTAGCCCAGGATCAATGCTCCGAGCAGGCTGAGGCCTACTTGGAGCGAGGCGAAAAAGCGTTGTAGTGTGATTTTGGAGGCAGCTGGAGACTTTGCCATCCACACAGCAGGGTAACAGCTGGCATTACTGAACCCCACTGACATAGGACCTAGAGTGTTTTTCTCTGCGGAGACGGCACTTCTGAACACCAACTGGCGTTGTTGGAGCCCAGGATGAGGCATGGAGCAGGCTGAGGCCTGATGGTGTTGGCATGTGTATGGAGCAGGAGACATTGCCGTCCACACAGCAGGGGAACAGCTGGCGTTACTGAACACCACAGACACAGGAGCGAGTGTTTCTATCTGTGCGGACGGCACTTCCAAGCTACAACTGGCTGTGTTGAAGCCCAGGATCAATGCTCTGAGCAGGCTGAGGCCTACTTGGAGCAAGTGGAAAATAACATGTAGTGTGATGTTGGAGGCAGCAGGAGACTTTGCCATCCACACAGCAGGGGAACAGCTGGCATTACTGAACCCCACAGACACAGGAGCGAGTGTTTCTATCTGTGTGGACGGCACTTCCAGGCTACAACTGGCTGTGTTGTAGCCCAGTATGAAGCATGCAGCAGGCGGAGGACAACTTGCAGCAGGTTTTATAAAGGTTGTAGACTACTACTGATTGTCGCCGTGCTCCACTATGGCCGCCGGCTCCACTGTCTCTAGTATTTCCCCAGGCCAACAACCCCGCCAGCTACAGCTGTGAAGTGGCGTCTGCACAATCCACACTTGTTCCTGTGTAACTGTGGCTCAGTCCCGTCTGTTGATCCCCTGATGTGTGTCTGGTAAGCTCTCCTGCTCAGTCCTCATTCACACTACTAGTAATGTGAATGTGGACAGAGCAGGAGACCTTGCCGGACACACTTCAGGGGATCACCTGACGGGACTGAGCCACAGTAACTCAGGAAAAAGTGTGGATTGTGCAGACGCCACTTCACAGCTGTTACTGGCGTGGTTGTTGGCCAGGGGAAATACTAGAGACAGTGGAGCCGGAGGCCTTAGTTGACCAAAGTTACAAATCTGTAGTTGTTTGCATGTGGAGGCAGCAGGAGACTTTGCCGTCCACACAGCAGGGGAACAGCTGGCGTTAATGAACCCCACTAACACAAGAGCTAGTGTGTTTTTCTCTGTGAAGACAGCACTTCTGAACACCAACTGGCGTTGTTGGAGCCCAGGATGAGGCATGGAGCAGGCTGAGGCCTGATGGTGTTGGCATGTGTATGGAGCAGTAGACATTGCCGTCTACACAGCAGGGGAACAGCAGGCATTACTGAACACCACAGACACAGTAGCGAGTGTTTCTATCTGTGCGGACGGCACTTCCAGGCTACAACTGGCTGTGTTGTAGCCCAGTATGAAGCATGCAGCAGGCGGAGGACAACTTGCAGCAGGTTTTATAAAGGTTGTAGACTACTACTGATTGTCGCCATGCTCCACTATGGCCGCCGGCTCCACTGTCTCTAGTATTTCCCCAGGCCAACAACCCCGCCAGCTACAGCTGTGAAGTGGCGTCTGCACAATCCACACTTGTTCCTGTGTAACTGTGGCTCAGTCCCGTCTGTTGATCCCCTGATGTGTGTCTGGCAAGCTCTCCTGCTCAGTCCTCATTCACACTACCAGTAATGTGAATGTGGACAGAGCAAGAGACCTTGCCGGACACACATCAGGGGATCAACTGACGGGACTGAGCCACAGTAACTCAGGAACAAGTGTGGATTGTGCAGATGCCACTTCACAGCTGTAACTGGCGTGGTTGTTGGCCAGGGGAAATACTACAGACAGTGGAGCCAGAGGTCTAAGTTGACCAAAGTTACAAATCTGTAGTAGTTTGCATGTGGAGGCAGCAGGAGACTTTGCTGTCTACACAGCAGGGGAACATCTGGCATTACTGAACCCCACTAACACAGGAGCTAGTGTGTTTTTCTCTGTGAAGACGGCACTTCTGAACACCAACTGGCGTTGTTGGAGCCCAGGATGAGGCATGGAGCAGGCTGAGGCCTGCTGTTTTTTGGCATGTGGAGGCAGCAGGAGACTTTGCTGTCTACACAGCAGGGGAACAGCTGGCATTACTGAACCCCACTAACACAGGAGCTAGTGTGTTTTTCTCTGTGAAGACAGCACTTCTGAACACCAACTGACGTTGTTGGAGCCCAGGATGAG
Source organism: Dendrobates tinctorius (assembly GCF_039654945.1). Taxonomy (NCBI): domain Eukaryota; kingdom Metazoa; phylum Chordata; class Amphibia; order Anura; family Dendrobatidae; genus Dendrobates; species Dendrobates tinctorius. Next base: position 19,182,775 of record NW_027361694.1, read on the forward strand.
GCCTGGAGCAGGCTGAGGCCTGATGGTGTTGGCATGTGGAGGCAGCAGGAGACTTTGCCGTCTACACAGCAGGGGAACAGCTGGCATTAATGAACCCCACTAACACAAGAGCTAGTGTGTTTTTCTCTGTGAAGACGGCACTTCTGAACACCAACTGACGTTGTTGGAGCCCAGGATGAGGCATGGAGCTGGCTGAGGCCAACTTTCAGCACGTTTTATAGAGGTAGTAGACTACAACTGATTGCAACCGTGCTCCGCTATGGCCTCCGGCTCCACTGTCTCTAGTATTTCCCCTGGCCTCCAACCCCGCCAGTGACAGCTCTGAAGTGGCGTCAGCACAGTCCACACTTGTTCCTGTGTTACTTGGGCTCAGTCCCGTCAGTTGATCCCCTGATGTGTGTCCGGCAAGGTCTCCTGCTCTGTCCTCATTCACACTACTAGTAAAACCTAATGGACTTGGATTTTGCTAAACGTTGTGGATTTCCGATGACACCTCTGCAAATGCCTATCCCTTTGAGGGGGATTGATGCTACTCCTTTGGCTAAAAATAAACCTCAGTTTTGGATCCAGGTGGTAATGCGGGTCGCCCCAGACCATCAAGAAAATTGCAGATTTTTGGTGTTGCATAATCTGCATGATACTATTGTTCTGGGGTTTCCCTGGTTACAAATTCATAATCCAGTTTTGGATTGGAAATCTGTGTCTGTGGTGAGTTGGGGTTGTCGGTGTGCCTTTAGTGAGGCTCCCGTGTTTTCCACCTCTCCTCAGTCGCATGATGTTCCTGATTATTTGGCGGACTTTTATGATGTATTTAGTGAGAATGAGTCTGCGTCTCTGCCTCCTCATAGGAGTTATGACTGTGCAATTGAACTGAGCCCGGGGTGTAAATTTCCCAAGGGTCGGCTCTTCAATTTATCTGTACCCGAGCACGAGGCTATGCGATCCTATATTAAGGAGGCGTTGGAGAAGGGTCATATTAGACCATCCTCATCACCCTTAGGTGCCGGGGGTTTTTTTGTAGCCAAAAAGGATGGATCATTAAGACCTTGTATTGATTATCGTGCCCTCAACAAAATTACTGTTAAATATCAGTATCCGTTACCCCTGATTTCTGATCTATTCTCCAGAGTTAAAGGTGCTTGCTGGTTTACCAAGCTTGACCTCAGGGGGGCGTATAATCTTATTCGCATTAAGCATGGGGATGAATGGAAGACGGCGTTTAATACTCCGGAGGGACATTTTGAGTACCTGGTGATGCCTTTTGGGCTCACTAATGCCCCTTCTGTCTTCCAGTGCTTCATGAACGATATTTTCCGAGATTTTGTCGATAAATTTTTGATTATCTATCTGGATGATATTTTGATCTTCTCCAAGGATTGGGATTCTCATGTGGAACATATTCGGACTGTGTTCCGGATCTTGAGGGAGAATTCCCTTTATGTCAAAGGATCTAAATGCCTTTTTGGAGTACAGAGGATTTCTTTTTTGGGATTTATTTTGTCCCCATCAACTATTGAAATGGACCCGGCCAAGGTACAGGCCATTTACGATTGGGTTCAGCCCACTTCTTTGAAGGCCCTCCAGAAGTTTTTGGGTTTTGCTAATTTTTATCGGAAATTTATAGCAAAATTTTCTAGTATTGCCAAGCCATTGACTGATTTGACTAAGAAGGGTGCTGATGTGTTAAATTGGTCTCCGGAGGCTGTTTCTTCCTTTCAGGAGCTGAAGCGAAGATTCACCTCCACCCCGGTTTTGCGGCAACCTGATGTCTCACTTCCATTCCAGGTAGAGGTGGATGCTTCTGAGATTGGTGCAGGAGCTGTTTTGTCCCAAAAGGATCCTGTAACATCTAAAATGAATCCCTGTGCTTTCTTTTCCCGAAAGTTCTCTCCATCTGAACGTAACTATGATGTGGGGAATAGGGAACTGTTGGCCATGAAATGGGCATTTGAGGAGTGGAGACATTGGTTGGAGGGAGCTAAGCATCAAGTCGTGGTCCTCACTGACCACAAGAATTTGATTTACCTAGAGTCGGCTAAGCGCTTGAACCCTAGACAGGCTAGGTGGGCCTTGTTTTTTACACGTTTTGATTTTGTGGTTTCTTTTCTTCCTGGAACGAAGAATGTCAAGGCAGACGCCCTCTCTAGGAGCTTCTTTGCTGATTCTCCTGTGGTGACCAAGCCTGCTACCATCTTAGGCGAAGGGGTAGTTCTTTCTGCCATCTCGCCCGATTTGAGACGTGCTCTGGAAGAGTTCCAGGAGGAAAAACCTGAGCGTTGTCCCAGTGGAAAGTTGTATGTTCCTGATCAGTGGAAGAAGAGAGTGATGTCTGAAGTTCATTTCTCTGCTTTGGCTGGTCATCCAGGTATTTTTGGTACTAAAGATCTGGTGAGTCGGTTTTTTTGGTGGCCCTCCTTGTCTCGTGATGTCAGGAATTTTGTGCAGTCCTGTGAGACGTGCTCCCGGTCTAAATCGTGTTCTCGCTCTAGTGGGTTGTTGATGCCTTTGCCTGTCCCCAAGAGGCCATGGACCCATATTTCAATGGATTTCATCTCTGATATACCTGTCTCTCAAAGGATGACTGTTATTTGGGTGATTTGTGATAGGTTCTCTAAGATGGTTCATCTTGTACCACTCCCTAAGTTGCCGTCTTCCTCTGAGTTGGTGCCCCTGTTTTTACAACAGGTGGTTCGTTTGCACGGGATTCCTGGGAACATTGTATCTGACAGAGGAGTCCAGTTTGTGTCTAGATTTTGGAGAACTTTCTGTTCCAGGCTGGGAATTCAGTTGTCCTTCTCCTCTGCTTTTCACCCTCAGACCAATGGGCAGACAGAGAGAACAAACCAGACCTTGAAGTCATATTTGAGATGTTTTATTTCTTCTGATCAGGATGATTGGGTTTCATTTTTGCCCTTGGCCGAATTTGCTTTAAATAATAGAGCTAGTTCTGCCACTTTGATGTCACCTTTTTTTTGTAACTTTGGGTTTCATCCTCGATTTTCTTCAGGGCAGGTGGAACCCTCTGCCTGCCCAGGTGTTGACACTGTGGTGGAGAGAATGCATCAGATCTGGGACCAAGTGGTGGATAAGTTATCTCTCTCCCAGGAAAAGGCCCAGCGGTTTTCCAACCGACATAGGACCATTGGTTCCCAGTTTAAGGTTGGTGATATGGTGTGGTTATCTTCAAAAAATATTGCTATGAAGGTGGCTTTTCCTAAGTTTAAGCCTAGATTTATTGGACCTTACAAGATTGTGGAAATTATTAATCTGGTCTCTTTTCGTTTGGCTCTTCCTGTCACATTTAAAATCCATAATGTGTTCCATAAATCTTTGTTGAAGAGGTTTGTTGAACCTGTTGTTCCGGGGGTGGCACCTCCAGACCCTGTATTGGTTGAAGGTAACATGGAATATGAGGTAGAGAAAGTACTGGATTCCCGTCTGGCTAGACGGAGACTCCAGTATTTGGTTAAGTGGAAGGGTTATGGTCAGGAGGATAATTCCTGGGTCTCTGCCTCTGATATTCATGCCAAAATATTGGTGCGTGCCTTTCATCGGGCTCACCCTGATCGCCCTGGTGGCGTAGTTGAGGGTTCGGTGACACCCTCCTCAAGGGGGAGGTACTGTTGTGAGTTCATTTTCCCCTTCACTACTGAGGCCCGAGGAACTCCCTCTTCTGGTAAAGAAAGGTAGTGAGCCTGATTATCAAACACCTGAGGCTGATGATGATGACTGGCTGAGTGGAGTTACTGACTGGATATAAGGCTGCCGACGCCCTTTTGCCCTGCGGGTGATTTCTCTGTGGGATCCTTGGAGACCAGTCTGAATTCCTGCTCCTCTAAAGCTAAGTTTGCTGCTCGGCTTTTTGCATTTGTGTTTTGACTTTGTTTTGCTTTGTTTTTCTGGATTTCTGCCATTCCCTGCTGGGGTGTGCTGAATTCCTTTAGCTCTGTCTTCTGAAAATACCTGAGTGCTGATTTAGTTTTTCAAGCCTAGCTGCTTCAGGGCCTTTTTGCATATCAGCTTGTTGGCTTTTGTCTTTGATAGGGTTTTGGCAGATTGCAGACAGCAGCCTTCCTGTCCTTTCCTATCTAGGTAGTTTTGGGCCCCGTCTTTGCTCAGTCTATCTTTCTGTCAGTGTTAGTGTTTTCATCTTGCTTCACCGTCATTATATGTTGGGGGCTGCCTATTGCTTTGGGGTCTGCTCTGGGGCAGTTTAGATTTCCCCTTTCTTTCTTTAGGCCTATTTAATTCTCCGGTTGTGATCGAGGGGTCTAGGGCATCGTAGGAACCCCCCACGGCTACTGCTAGTTGTGTTGATAGGTTCAGGGGTCTGCAATCTGATAGTTGCCAACTTCTCTGGTTTTCTGGACTTAGCTTGTATTTCTGTTTTTGCCTCCTACGGTGACTCAATCATAACACATACTACATACATACTACATATATACTACATTCATACAACATACATACATACATACTACATACATACTACATATATACTACATTCATACAACAAACATACATACATACTACATACATACTTAAAATATACTACATTCATACAACATACATACATACTACATACTACATATATACTACATTCATACAACATACAGTACATACATACATACTACATACATACTACATATATGCTACATTCATACAAAATACATACATACTACATACATACTACATATATACTACATTCATACAACATACATACTACATACTACATACATACTACATACATACAACATACATAAAACATGCTACAGACATACAACATACATACTACATACATACTACATACATACTACATATTACATACAATACATTCATACAATACATACATATAGACATACAGTACATATAACATAGAGTACATACTCACCATCACTTGTCACTTTGATCCCCGAAGCCAGTATCATCTGTAAAAAATATTAAAATAATAAACAACCAATATACTCCCTGATCCACAGAAATCCACGAGTGTCCTACGACGATCTCCCATGGAGAACAGCGGCATCAGCTGATGCAACTGCTCTCTAGCGGCACCAGGAATACAATGACGGGAGGTAGGTATCCTTCCGCACTGTATTCCTCCGCCACTGTAAAAAAATAGTCCCTAGTCTCACTTTTGGCATTGCTGTGTGAGAAAGTTCCCACGCAGCTTTTGCCATAAAGTGAGACCAGTGAACTATAGTAACCTCTCAGTGATGCACTGCAGGAGATCATCGTGGGACACTCGTGGATTTCTGCGGATCAGGGAGTATATTGGTTGTTTGTTATTTTAATATTTTTTACAGTGAGATGACACTGGCTTCGGGGATCAAAGTGACAAGTCATGGTGAGTATGTACTCTATGTTATATGTACTGTATGTCTATATGTATGTATTGTATGAATGTATTGTAAGTAGTATGTATGTAGTATGTATGTTGTATGTATGTTGTATGTATGTAGCATGTTGTATGTATGTTGTATATATGTATGTATGTATGTTGTATCAATGTAGTATATATGTAGTATGTATGTATTATGTAGTATGTATGTATGTTGTATGAATGTAGTATATACTGTATGTAGTATGTATGTAGTATGTAGTATGTATGTATGTTGTATGAATGTAGTATATATGTAGTATGTATGTAAAATGTAGTATGTATGTATGCTGTATGAATGTAGTATATATGTAGTATGTATGTATGTTGCATGAATGTAGTATATATGAAGTATGTATGTAGTATGTATGTATGCTGTATGAATGTAGTATATATGTAGTATGTATGTATGCTGTATGAATGTAGTATATATGAAGTATGTATGTAGTATGTAGTATGTATGAATGTTGTATATATGTAGTATGTATGTAGTATGTATGTTTTTGTTTTTTTTTACATTCAGCACATTAGCCGGATGATGGGACTACTACTGTCCCATCATTGGCTAATGTGTCAATCAATGTCATTGTAGCAGGCATCGCCCGATGGGACTTGTAGTCCCATCGGACGATGCCTGCACACACAACCCCCAGCAGGCCCGCACAGACCCCCGGCAGCCTGCACAGACCCCCGGCAGGCCCGTACAGACCCCCGGCAGGCCCGCACAGACCCCCGGCAGCCCGCACAGACCCCCGGCAGGCCCGCACAGACCCCCGGCAGCCCACACAGACCCCCCGCAGGCCCGCACAGACCCCCGGCAGCCCGCACAGACCCCCGGCAGGCCCATACAGACCCCCAGCAGGCCCGCACAGACCCCCGGCAGGCCCGCACAGACCGCGCATCATGATGACATCATATCAGCAGCCAATCACAGCCATGCCATTAGTTAAAATGGCTAACACAACTGGCTCATTGCATTATGGGAACTTCTGATTCCGGTATCTGACATTGTAAAAATATCGGAACTCGGTATCAGAAATCCGATACAGCGAATATCAGCCGATACCCGATATTTGCAGTATCGGAATGCTCAACACTACTGTTTAATAGAATGTTGAAGCAGTTCTAATAAGTGCAGGAGTTAGTGCATCCAGACGCCGCAATCTTCTGGCCTCTCTCTGTCACGGTTTCCCTGTGACACATGATCTTTAGGCCTGAAATCCAAAACTATCCCTCCACTGATTGCAGGCAACAGTGGTTTTACTAGAAAAAGGAAAATATTTAGCCCTGAAAAGTACTTTTCTTTTAATGGTGCAGCAGTTAATGGTGCAGCAGCGGTATACAAGTACTGCAATAGCAATATTAAACACTGCTTATATGCCTGCTCTAAAATATGATATCCCTCCTTTATCAACTCTCCCTGAACTGCTTTTTGAGGAAAGCATGCCAAACAACGCGTCACCGGGTCTTATATATGACCACATGACACGATGCGGCCGGCCAATCATAGTAATGCCAGTCACAAACATGCCTACAGCATTACTGTGTATGTTAGGCAATGCCTCCTGGCATGTTTTTTGGCTGTTTATCAAGCGTCAAACATGCGGGGAGTGGACTCAAGCATGGCGCTAGAGCACCTGCTCTTCTCTATCTAGTGATGAGCGTTCCCAGGTGCCCGATGCTCAATTAAGTATAAAGCAGTGGGGAGCACTACGCTCATCACTATGGACAGCCCCTTTAAGCCATAGCAACAACTGAAAACAAACACTTGTCCTTTATCTGCTACATACTTACTTGTAAATGCTATCAGAATAAAACCTGCAACTGCATCTAGCACCTGAGAAGTGGTTGACCTTTTCATTAAAAAAATATTTGTATAGGAGTCTATGTAAATCTCTTGAATGTATAAATATATTAAAAAAACAGCTTTAATGAAGGCAACAAAAACTATTTTTATGAATGCATTAAATGCCACATGCATCTTATTATCTGCAAATAGGATCGATTTTCCAACCACATTTGCACATGTTCAGTAGATAAAGGAAAAGTACACCCTTCATGATAATTTTTTATTTTTACATAGATGCATTTATTTTGAGTAAAAGATTATTTTTGCCACTTGGTTTCATTAAGAATGTTGCACATTATGGCATTTACAGGCTGCTCTTTGCTTGCCTGCACTTTTTATGGGTGTATAATTAGTTAACTGGGAACCCATCAGTGAGTTTGTTCTTGCAAAAAGTTTGTAATTCTTTTATCTGTCTTTTTTAGCTCTTCTTAGTTGATTTATGATCGCAACAAATTTCAGCTCAATATTGATGTCATATCTGGTCATACATCAGCACAGGGGAGCTCAGAAAAACACAGATAAAAACGTTACAAAGAACTATGCATACCAAACTCACTGATGGTATGACAAATTACATATTCTGCTGCCAGCAATATACAGGAGGGCAGAAGCCTGTGAAGCCAAATAGTGCAAAACTTATATATTTTTAGCTTAAAATACATTTAAGTTTAATAAATTCCCCCCTAAAGGCTCTTTAAGCTCTAGAGCACAAGTTATTAACAGTGAATGAGCAATCCACGTGATATACTGGAGAGGACCCTGAGCCACCACTGCACATAGGTATAAAAAAAATTCCATTGGAAATTAAAAAAAAGATTCTAAGAGAACTGTCGCTTGTATTCGTACAGAAAATTGAGAAAGAGTATCTAATATATACTTACCTTGTAATGTCTTCACATCCTGTTCCATCCAGATGTGTCCGGATCCCAGAATTCCAAGCAGCGGAAGTTCACCGACCGCCATATTGAGACACCCAAGTGATGGGTGTCTCAATATGGAAACTGCTGGTGGTACCAGCCTCTTGTGCGGTACCACCAGCGGAGCACCTTCGCACCACACACACACACTGTATACGCCGTACGCACCACACACACAAACACACACTGTATATGTCGTATGCACCACACACCCATGTATACTCCGTATGCACCACACACACACACACTGTATATGCTGTATGCACCACACACACACTGTATACGCTGTATGCAGCCTCTTGTGCGTTACCAACACCGGAACACGCCACCGCCGGGATCAGTCGAATGATTCACAGACCGCCACCATCTTTGTACAGGAGGAGCGCATGCGCAGTTTCAATGTGTCCCCCCCACTATCTGTCTGCACAAAGATGGCGGTGGTATGATTTACTGCGCGAAATCCGCGCAGTGAATCATTCGGCTGTTCACGGCAGTAGATGTGTGATGTAGGAGGGAGACAACTGAAACAAGAGAACACATGAGGAAAGAAGACAGCACAGTGGTGGAGAGACAGTAGACAAGGGAGAGAGTACATGAGGTACACATGTCAAAGAAGAGATGACATGAGAGAAGACAGCAGATAGGGAGAGAGAAAGCGCACAGGGGTGAGAGAGACAGAGTATAGGGGGAGAGAGCTCAAACGGGACAGCACATGAGGGGAGAACACAGCACAGGAAGGAGAGAGACAGCAGACAAGGGGGATAGCACATGGGGTAGACAGGTGAAAGAAGAGAGCACAGACAGGAGAAGTCAGCACATGGGGAAAGTGAGTGGATAAGTGGGTGAGCACATGGGGGGGATATTCTCAATGCTGCAAAGCCTGCCCCCATCGTGACATTACTGCCCTCCCGATGCAATAGCTTCGGGCTTCCATCTAGTGAAAAATATAATCGCACATTAATAATATCACTAGTTTCGGGAAGTTTACAACATAAAGGGAATGCCACAGTATATTACTTGTCATTATATGTTTTTTATATCCAAACACAAGGTAATCTCAGTTGTTTTTTATTATTATTGTGATTGGTAATAAAGCATTATAAGAGGGAAGGAAAATGAAGGAAGAAAAAGGAAAGGAAGAAAGAAGTGAAGCAAAGGAAAATGGAAGGAAGGAAGAAAGTAAGAGAATGGAAAGGAAATGGAAAGAAAGGGAAGGAAGTGAAAGAATAGAAAAAGGGAAACAAATAAAGACGTGAAGGAAGGAAAAATGAAAGGAAGAAAGGACAAGCATGGAAAAGTAACAGAAAGTAAGGAAAGGAAGGAAGGAAGGGAAAAGGAAGGAAGGAGGGAAGGAAGGAAAGTGAAAGGAAGAAAGAAGTGAAGGAAAGGAAAATGGAAAGAAAGAAGAAAAGAAGAGAATAGAAAGGCAAAGGAAAGAAATGGAAGGAAGGGAAAAAGAAAAAGGGGAAGAAAGAAGTGAAGGAAGGGAAAATGGAATGAAGAAAGAAAGGAAGAGAATGGAAAAGGAATGGAAAGAAAAGGACGGAAGGAAGAAAGAAAGGAAGGAAGTAATCCACATGCCAGTAACGAAAGCTTGTAGGCTGCTCATCTAGTGATTTACTGCATATTTTGATTTATTATTGTAACTTTCATTGTAACTTTCTTCTTCAGTCACTTAAGAATTTTTTGTCAATAATTTTGTTGCTTTGTATCTGATTACATGAGAAATATATTAAAAGTGAAAATAGCTTCATCAATAGTTCAAAAATAACTTACATACTCAGAATATTTCATTATGTACCTGAATAGATATGTTCAGTGCGTAAAGAAAAGTCTCATTGTAAGTATTAGATAGACAAAAGCACTTTTTAAAATTGTCATTTTGATAAGAAGTTTAAAAAGCTATTTCTTCAGCAAGAGAGAAAGATATTTAACAAGTTCTTTATCAAGAGTCTTTGTGTCAAATGACTCATCAAGTGAGGGGTAAAGATCACAAAAGTACAGTGAATGAGTCAAACATAAAATGCCAATGCAGTACACATGTCCTCAGCCTGGAGCAAAATCTGATTTCTGTTTGTACTTCTTGTTCTTGGTGTAAAGCATCAAGTCACAGCTCCAGGAATGATTTTATGTGGCAGAAGCTACAAGTTCCATTGAATGATCTTGGGAACAAGGGCAAGCATATAACGTCATGTAATGCTTTGTGTAGAATGATCATCCAAATTGCACTTTGTGTGGAACCAAATATAACTGAACTTGAAGAATATTTTGATTCTTAAAATTACCATATTTCTACCTTCTTGTTCTGTCTAATTTTCTATTAATTTGAATGGTATAAGTTAGCAGAGGATTATAAAATAGACATTCTAGAAAAAAAATGTTATTCTATTTGCATTATCCTAAGCAGTATGCAATGTACTATTGTGCAATATTAAACATCCTCCATATCATTTGATCACAGCCTGGAGACTGCCAGAAAATGTTATCTGTATTTTGGGGAGAATTTCTTTTAACAGTAGTTCGTAGCAGACATTTATCTATCCTGTCTCCATTTGGGCATCTTCATTCCGGTACATTATGACTTTTAAGATGGCTTTTTTAGATGACTTTTAACTTCACAAGAATTTAATTTAAATCAGAGCAGCCACAGAGAATTATTTCATACTGACACAGCATTCAACAAAGATGCCCCAACACTTTCATAATAACATTAAGAAAGCATAATAGTACATCAAATTAAAATAATTAAAAAAGCATAATAAGAAACAATGCCCCTTAATAAACCTTAATAATTTTCAGTAAATGTTTATACAATTTCTTTTTAAACAATCGAACAGAAGAAAATGGTGTTGCATATAATAAATAAATGGCTGCATGAATGTAAATGTTCGAAAAGAACGATATTGGTGCGGAAGAGTGGAAGACGCTTTACCATTATATAAAGTGAGGCAATCTCATTGATATGTGAAAAATTTTTTAAATATCTGTACTTGCACCTGTCCTGAAAACCGCTTTCCTAGAAACGCTAAATTGAGGTGACACACAAGGGGTCTCCATATCTGCCAGCACTGGTCAAAATAGGAAACGATGCAATGGAGACATAAGCTGCCAGTGTACAAGGCTTCTCTGATGTATGCAAAGGTCAGAGGGTTTATCACAGGCTCCTCTGGACATATGATATTGAGATGTGTCTGCTACTTTATTTCGGGGCATCATTTATGAGAGCTGTTTTATGAGCTGCTGTCAATTTGCCTGCTCTGAAGTTGGCAACTCTGATGAACTCATGATCTGGAGCAGAGGTAGATTTTGGTCTTTATTCCATTAGAGCTAGTTTCATCATAGCGATTGATGGTTTTAATGACTGCACTTGAAGATAACTTCAAGGATCTATCAATTTTCCAGGCAGACTAACCTCTATATCTTAAAGGACAGACTGTAATTTATTTGTATTTAAATTAGTGTCACAGTTGTGGAAGAGGGCTCAGCAATGTAAGGAACTGTGTTCCAACACTGCCTCAACAAAACAGACCTGATGGTCACAAACAATTTTGGAAGATCGACGATTCCGCAAATGAACTATGGATGAGGCATACCCGTTCATTGCAAGCCATTAAAGTGGTCTGCCTTATGAAGATGGTTGAGAAAGGCAAGAGTGTATAAAGCTGTCTTCCCAGTAGAAGGTTGCTACTTTGATGAACCTAAGCTTTGACACATATTCTGATTTATTTCACACAAGTTTCTTTACTCCTCGATTCGACATGTATTCCCTTTTGTTCTTGCTGCCTTCAGTCACAATCTACAATGTGTACATTTCAGTAAGAATAAGGAAAATCACGGTATAAACATGTGTGTCAAAAGTTATAACTAGAGGTGAGCGACTTTGCCATTTTTGGGTCGAGTCGGGTTTCATGAAACCCAACTTTCGCAAAAGTCGGGTCGAACGCAATCGGCCGATTTTCGTGAAAAGTCGAAGGCCGACTGAAACACGAAACACAATGCAAGTCAATGGGGAAGAAAAGTTGGCAGTGAGTGGAGGACAGGAAACACACCTACAGTGCCCATTTTAATGCCAAAGACATCAATTCATATTACTTAAGCTTGTCAACCTTAATTTACTTTATAATAATAGTTAGGCATTGAAAACTGAGGGTTATTTGGCTAAAGTTGTGGGGGGTACGGCAGGCTCCAGATTTTCGTGGGCCCAGGGCCAAAGAGTGTCACTGGGCTCCTTTAACACATGGCACTATTCATGATCCTCTGATACGGCAGAGAAATAGCGGTATAGTACAATGAAAAATACTTCACTTCTTACATCACATGACTGATATCCATTTTAAATTCTCCAATAGCTCCAAAAACGGACTGTATAGTACTCCATACAGTATTATGGCCACCGCATAGTGCGCCATACAGAGTAATGAGGCCCATATATTTCTCCATACAGAATCCTTGGTCCCATATAATGTTCGATACAGTATATGATGAGCTCCACATAATGCTACAGTATATGTTGGTCCCCATGGATGAAGCTCCACTGTCTTATGGGCCCAAATAATGCTCCATATATAATGGGCCCCATTTCTAATGCTCCAGTGTATAATGGGCCCTGTAAATGCTGCACCAGTGTCTGATGTCCCTCATTTGGAAAGCTCCAGCATATGAAGGGCCTCACGGATGATGCTCCAGTGTACGATTGGTCCAAATAATGCTCCATATATAATCTGCCCCATTTACAATGCTCCAGTATATGATGGGCCCCATGGATGATGCTCCAGTGTCTTATGGGCCCAAATAATGCTACATATATAATGGGCCCCATTTCTAATGCTCCAATGTATAAAGGGCCCTGTAAATGCTGCTCCAGTGTCTGATGTCCACCTTTGGAATGCTCCAGTGTATGGTGGGCTCCATATATCATTCTCCAGAGTATAGTGCTCCCCAAAAATTGCTCCCAACCTTTAAAACAATTAAATAAGTCTCCTCGCTAGGGAATCCCTGTACTAGTCTGGACTCCTCGTCGTCCCCATCTTCCATCTCTATGCACTTGGAATGTTTAGGCAGAGGGCGTACAGACGTGACATCATCTCGCTCTCTGACCAGAATGTCACTGTCAGGAAGTGCGGAAGATGTCACGGCGGTGGAGCAGGGAGAGGTAAGTATTTCAACTTTTCAAGTGCTGTGATCCTGAGCAAGCAGGGGGGGCCCACTCGTTGGCGACAGCACTGGCACAGGGCCCCTCATAGTACGGCGGTGTGTCTGACGGCGTGGCGGTGTGTCTGACGGCGGGCACCGGCAGAGACACTTTTGCGTACTATGAGGGGCCCTGTGCCAGTGCCGTCGCCCATGAGTATGCCCCCCCACCTGCTCAAGGAACCTGCACTTTCATCTTCACCTTCTTCTTTGTCACCGTGTAAGGTGGTATAGTATGCGGGAAGGGGAACCTGAGTTTCATCAGGGTCAGATTCTGGCTGTGTAGAGTGTGAGGGGAATGTAGTGGTCTGGGTCAAAGTACCAGCAGAATCATCTAGCAGTGGCTGGGCATCAGTGCACTTGTGGCTCCCCCAGGAGTACGGTCGCCACAGTGGCATTACCTTCCTCCTAGGGAGTGTGATGTCATGCTTAGGAGCAACGAAGGATCTCTATAGCAGTTAAACCAACACACAACACAGTTCCCACTCCAGGCCAGCAGGGAGAGCTCTGAACCTGACTTCTGAGGAGCTGCTCTCTGTGGTCGGGAGGAGGGAAGTTAGGGCACTGCAGGGAAGGGGAAGTGTGTGGACGTGAGAAGGGGAGCTGGAGGATGAGCAGAGTTAAGGCTCACTCCTAGCTGGAGCGCATGGTCTGGATTCCGGTCTCCGAGTTTGTAGGGACACTGACGGTCCTGCAGCAGAAACCGGAGGAAGTAGCAGCTGTAAATGCTCTGTTCCCAACTAAGGCTTGGAGGGCCCCATCAGCGACGTGTGTGAGCCAGAAGGAAAAGGCTATGGCTGCCTGCCATACGAGAAAGTTCCAAAAGAGAGTCAACAGGGGGAACTTCAGTGAACTCAGTACTGCGAGTACCTCAGATAAGCGCTAGAACGGAGGCCACACTACCTATCTGCAGAGAGAGAATTCCTAATTTGCTTCCAGTCTGACCAACTCCTCCATCTGTACTCTGGGTCCTGGATGGCACTTACCAAGTACAGGTAAAGGAACTGCACGACTGTGTCTGTCATCTTTCTCCTGCGCCTGGCGCACGGCTCTGCTACATCCTGCACTGCACACCATCTACCAACTCTTTCGTCTGCCCTGCGACTACGTCCCTACCTGTGCAGGGCTTCTACATCTTAGCTGCACCACAACATCTGTCCCAGAGAAGCGACACTGCAGCGCTGGTCAATCTGATCAGAAACCACAACTGGCATCACATATCATTCACCTATAAACGTTATTCACCCCTTTGCATAGATGCCCAGGGCCACGGACCGGGTCACCACCACTGTGACACATCCCTCTGAGACACTGGCCCAGTACCGATTAACCCCACTGCCCTGGCTGGCGACCCACACTCCATGTCAGATTCATCTTGGACTGGGGAATTCACGATTTGACTTGATAACCCAGGCATGGTATGTGAGAAAGAGCTACGTGGACTAATGTGAAGTGTGGCCTGCTGCATCATTCACTTTCGGTGGGGGTGAAGGACACAAGGAAAGGGGTTCTTCCTGACCAGGAGCCAGCACTCTTGACAACTTTTTTTGAAACTTCAGAAAAGGAGGGCATATTAGCTGGAGTCTGTTTCGGCAATGTAAGCCGAAACCAGTTCCTGATGCTCCGGCTTTAAAAGCGGTTAACCTACTCCCAGAAAAGGTAGCCTTCTAGGCGTTCTGAAGCCAGACCATGACGCAGGCTCAACACCTCCTGCCTTAGTTGCTATTGTGCTTTTGCCACTACCAGCAGATGCACCACCACCATAAGTACCAGCTGGCCCCCCCACACCCACGTCCACGGCCTCTTCCACCATACTTCCAAATTTTTGGGGAAAATGTACCCAAAATAACATCAGATATATGGTACTGTATCAGAAGCGTACAGTTGTATACAGTCAAAGGATAATTGTAAATCTCCGTATATATTTCATGAGTCACACAGAGACACTCATAGGCTCAGTATGGATTACACAAGAATATAAAAAGTAAAAAAGGGTACATTATCATCAGATAGCAGGTATATATAGTATAGTTTAAACATTCTAAATCTCCGTATATATTTCAGGAGGCAGACACAGACGCTCTCAGGCTCAGTATGGATTACAACACAATATAAAAAGCCGTAAAACGGTAATGGATCTGAAGTAGTCATGGAATCACAATGTTCGGGTCGTCGAACATTCGACAAACGCCGTCGAACCCCATTGAAAACAATGGCAGGCAAATACAAACACATACAAACACAAAGAAAACACATACAAAACACTTTAAAAGGTGTCCCAAAGCAGACAAAATGCTCAGAAGACACAAATAACATATGGAAAAGGGCAACTACATATAGAAAAGAGGTGGAGGAGTAAAAGGAGGAGGAGGAGACACAGATATAGGCATGTCATGCCAATATAAAGTCAAGAAAGGCTGGAATAAAAATCTAAAATAAAAAAAATTCTAAAATTCTAAAATCGAAGATGATCATATACCGTCGGACTTCCCACCATAAATTATGCCAACTGCCAATCGGGCGGCGTTATTCCCACGACCCTCCGAACAGCGTCCATGAAGGAAAAGTGTTTGGTTTCCGGGGGCAGCATGGTTGCAAAGCTGAACCTTAAAGGAATGTCCAGAAGGGCACCACCAGGAGTGGAGCCTGCAGCTTAATTCGACTCCACACACGCAACCTCAACCATGCCAGCCACGGAAAGGATGGACAGATTGCAAGCTTTCTCAATTCTGAAAGGACCAGCGTGTGTCGCTTACAGGTGCGGATAACCCGCTGAACCCCGTTAGTGATGGGGATCTGGGATTCCAATTCTTCCTTGCGAACGAGGATTTCCCAGTAAGTGCAGGTCAACCGGAATTCCGGAATTAGGCCATGAAATTGTCTATTAACATTGAAAACCATTATTAATGTGAAAATAAAGTTACGCTTTTGGTGAATGAACCGTTCTCAAACGGAACCAAGAACAGACGAATTTTAAGCAAAGTGTTCGAGTTCGACGAACGGCTCGAACACCGCCCAAAACAGCTCGAATTTGAACTTGGTGAACAGTTCGACTCGAACACCGCACATCTCTAATCAGGAGGCAGACTCAGACGGTCTCAGGCCCAGTATGGATTCGACAAGATTGTAGAAAGTTGAGAAAGGGTACAGTATCACCGGATAGCAGATATATATATAGCATAGTTTAAACATTAAAAATCTCCGTGTATATTTCCGGAGTCCGACAAAGACACTCACAGCCTCAGTATGGATTAGACAAGAATCTAAAAAATGTAGAAAAGGGGTAATGTATTTGAAGCGTACACCAGTATACACTGTTGGGGTATTTTTAAATCTTCATATATATTTCAGTCTCAGTAAGACAGTCCAGACTCTCCGCAAGAGGAAACGAGATGGATACAAGTACAGACGGAAAGTCGAGTGATTGCAGAAATTTTGGAATTACTAATCTCAGGAAAAACTCCTGGGAGAATTCTCAGAGGTGATGCTGACCCTCAATTACTTTGTCTGTGGAGACAGCGAAAACAGTTCTTTGTGAAGAAAGGGTTGCTGTATCGCAGAACTGTGGATCCCATCACCATTACTCATCTCCATCAAATTGTGATCACAGGGAGAGATGTAGACATGGTCCTCACTGCCTATCATGATCTGTCAGGTAACTTTGGAGTGCAAAAGACACAAGCCACAGGCCATAGGCGATTCTATTGGATTGGCATGAGAGGACACATTTAAAAATGCGGGCAGGAATGTCACACGTCTGTGAGGAGGAAAACTGTGAAAGCTGCATCTCATTGTGAGTCGACGTCCATAACAAATGGAAGCCATTGATCATCTGAAGATAGAGCCCAGCAGGACAGGGCATAGCTAAGTCTTAACCATCATCTGTCAGTTCACCAAATTTGTAGTGGCAGTCCCATTGAAGGATCCAACAGCCCAGACTACACAGCCGTGGAGCAGGGAGAGGTATCGCAAGTACTGGGGCCCTGAGCAAGCAGGGGGGGCCCACTCGTGGGCGGCGGTACTGGCACAGAGCCCCTCATAGTACGCCAGTGTGTCTGACGGCGGGTGTGCACCCCCACCATCAGAGACACTTGATTGTACTATGAGGGACCCTGTGCCAGTGCCGCCACCCACGAGTGGGCCCCCCCTGCTTGCTCAGGGCCCTGTGCTAAGAGTGGGCCCACCCACCTGTCCAGGGCAACGGCACTCGCACGGGTGCCAGGTGGTGACGCCGGCCCTGGGGGGGCAGCCCAGTTAGGGAGGTTGAAAAAATGTCATATGTTGATGTTGGACATTCAGCAGCTGCAAATGGAGGAATTGGAGAAGTCCGAGGAAGAGGAGGACAAAAGCGAGCCATTTTTCTGGCAACCTATGTGTCATCAGGGGAAGGTGGGACAAAATCCTTTGAAACCCATGCATGGTTCATTTTAATGAAGGTTAGATCATCAACATTTTGGGTCGACAAACGGGTCCTTTTTTCTGTCAGGATTGATCCAGCTGCACTGAAGACTATTTCGGATAGCACACTAGCAGCAGGGCAAGCGAGCTCCTGTAAGGCATATTGTGCCAATTCAGGCCAGGTGTCCAGTTTACAGGCCCAATAGTCAAAGGGGAATGACCTGTGAGGGAGAACATCGATATGGGAGGAGAAGTAGTTTGTAACCATAGTTGACAACTGCTGTCTCCTGTCACTTTCAATTGATGCAGTATTACCAGTCGTGTGAGCGGTACTTGAAAGATCAGTCCACAACATGGTCATGAAACCCCTGTCTCCAAAGCCACTTCGGATGTGTGCACCACGAACACCTCTTCCATGTTGCCCCCTACGGCTCGTGGGAGAACCATCACCGCTGCTGTGTGCTGGGAATGCCTCAAACAAACGGTTTACCAGAGTTGCTTGTTTGTTAGCCAATATTAGCTCTAGGTTCTCCTGTGGCATGATGTTTTGGAATTTGCCTTTATAGCGTGGATCCAGCGTGGATCCAGGTCAACCAGTAGTCGTCATCGTTCATCATTTTGGCAATGCGGGGGTCCCTTTTTAGGATCTGCAAGGCATAATCACACATGTGGGCCAATGTTCCAGGTGTCAATGATGCACTGCGAGTGCTGGGTGGAGGAGCACTTTCTGGCAAATCCACATCCCTCCAGTCGCGCACAAACCCTGTACCTGGCCTTGCCACGCCAACATTTTCTCTTGCCCCTGAGAAGCATCCTCCTCCCCTAAATAATCATCCCCATCATCCTCCTCCTCTTCCTCTTCTACCTCCACCTCATCCAGGAGAGTTCCCTGAGCAGACAATGGCTGACTGTCATCAAGGCTTCCCTCCTCCTTCCTCTTCCTACTCAGCTGCAGACTCCTGCTCCTTAATGTGCGTCAAAGTTTGCATGAGCAGAAGCATAATTGGCATGCTCATGCTTATGATGGTGTCGTCTGTGCTTACCAGCCGTGTGCATTCCTCAAAACACTGAAGGACTTTACAGAGGTCTTTCAGCTTCGAGCGCTGCACACCCGACAACTCCATGTCTGCCCTCAAACTGCCTGCCCGTGTATCCTTCCAAAAATGCATTACTGCCTGCCTCTGTTCTCACAGCCTCTCAACCATGTGCAGGGTGGAGTTCCACCTTGTTGCAACGTTGATAATTAGGCGGTGCTTGGGAAGGTGGAGCAATCGCTGCAGCTTCTGCATACGACTGGAGTGTACGGGCGACCGGCGGATGTGTGAGCACAGTCTTCGCACCTTATGGAGCAGGACTGTTAACTCTGGATAATTATTGAGGAAGCACTGCACCACCAGGTTCAAGGTGTGAGCCAGGCAAGGTATGTGTCTGAGTTTTGAAAGGGCTATGGCTGCCACAAAATTCTGGCCGTTTTCACTAACTACCTTGCCTGCCTCAAGATGTAGACTGCCCAGCCATGACTCAGTTTGTCGCTGTAAGTAGTTGGCAAGTACCTCCACGGTGTGTCTGTTGTCTCCCAAACACATCATCTTCAACACAGCCTGCTGACGCTTACCACTAGCTGTTCGATAGTGGGACACCTCGTGTGCAACACTGGCAGCTGCGGATGGAGTGCTCGTGCAACTGCGCTCTGTGGACGAGCTTTCGCTTCTGGAGGAGGAGGAGGAGGGTCGAACGCCTACAGCGAACTGTTTCCTATACCGTGGGCTAGGCAGCACTGTCCCACCGCCCTGTGGAGCCTGCATCCACCACATTAACCCAGTGCGCAGTGATGGACACGTAACGGCCCTGGCTATGCCTACTGGACCATGCATCTGTTGTGAGGTGCACCTTTCCACTCACTGATTGCTTGAGTGCATGGACAATGCGGTCTTTCACATGCAGGTGGAGGGCTGGGATGGCTTTTCGAGAAAAGAAGTGCCGACTGGGTAGGTCATAGCGTGGTACTGCGTAGGCCATAAGCTTGCGGAAAGCTTCACTTTCAACCAACTAGTAGGGCATCATCTCTAACGAGATTAGTTTGGCAATGTGGGCATTCAAACAGAGTGTACGCGGATGAGAGGATGAGTACTTTCTTGTCCTACTCAGAGTCTCTGGTAGTGTGAGCTGGACTTGAGAGCTGTATATGGTGGAATTAGCGGTGGACATGGCGGACTGAGAGAGGGTTGGTGATGGTGATGGTGTTGGTGGTGTTGCTGATGGCCTAGATTCAGTCTTTCGTAGCAATAACATTGTGATTCCATGACTGCTTTGGCCTTGCGATGACACCTCAACATTTGCTGCTGGTGGTGTGATAACCGGTGGACTTACTGTGGGGGAAGCGATGTAGCGTTACTGACTTTATTTGGAGCAGGTGCACATGTGGTACGTGAGGTTCGGTAGTCCGTCCACGCTTGCAAGTGCATGGTGGTTAAATGTCTGAGCATGCAACTGGTATTCAAATTTCTCAGATTTTTCCCTCGGCTAAAGGTCTTTGCGCACTTCTTACAGATAACTTTTGCCTGATCATTAGGATTTTGTTCAAAAAAGTGCCACACTGCACTCTTCCTACTATGGAAGACATTTTGAGACCTTGCACGCTGTGTTAATTTGACCGTCTGGCCAAGCTGTTCTGCAACCCTTTTGGTTTTTGTAACCCGTTTTTGGACTGCTACGGGCCTGCCAGATAACAGCTGTTGCAATTTCGATGCCTGCTGCGGATCCTCCTCCTCCTCTTCTGAGCTATTGGCAGCGGCACCCTCTTCCCCCAATGGATGCCAATCTGGGTCAACAACTGGGTCATCCATCACCTCCTCTTCAATTTCATGTGCACCTTCCGCTGTGTCACCGTGTAAGGTGGTATAGTATGCGGGAAGGAGCACCTGAGTTTCACCACCACCATCAGTACCAGCTGGCAACCCCCACCCACTTCCACGGCCTCTTCCACCATACTTCCTCATTTTTGGGAAAATGTACCCAAAATACCACCAGCTATATGGTACTGTAAAACAAGGTAAAGGTGTATATAGTATTGGGGAGAATTTGAATCTCCCTAGAGATTTTAGGAGGCTGAACTATTATCTCAGACCCACTATAGATTACACCTCAATTGAACAGGCTGAAATTGGCTGGTGTATGACAAGGTACAAGGTCTACATAGTATTGGGGAGAATTTGAATCTCCCTAGAGATTTTAGGAGGCTGAACTATTATCTCAGGCCCACTATAGATTACACCTCAATGTAACAGGCTGAAATTGGCTGGTGTATGACAAGGTACAAGGTGTATATAGTATTGGGCAGAATTTGAATCTCCCTAGAGATTTTAGGAGGCTGAACTATTATCTCAGGCCCACTATAGATTACACCTCAATGTAACAGGCTGAAATTGGCTGGTGTATGACAAGGTACAAGGTATATATAGTATTGGGGAGAATTTGAATCTCCCTAGAGATTTTAGGAGGCTGAACTATTATCTCAGGCCCACTATAGATTACACCTCAATTCAACAGGCTGAAATTGGCTGGTGTATGACAAGGTACAAGGTGTATATAGTATTGGGAGAATTTGAATCTCCCTAGAGATTTTAGGAGGCTGAACAATTATCTCAGGCCCACTGTAGATTACACCTCAATGTAACAGGCTGAAATTGGCTGGTGTATGACAAGGTACAAGCTGTATATAGTATTGGGGAGAATTTGAATCTCCCTAGAGATTTTAGGAGGCTGAACTATTATCTCAGGCCCACTATAGATTACACCTCAATATAACAGGCTGAAATTGCCTGGTGTATAACAAAGTACAAGGTGTATATAGTATTGGGGAGAATTTGAATCTCCCTAGAGATTTTAGGAGGCTGACAATGATGCTCTCAGTCCAAGTATGGCAGCAGGCAGCCTAATAAGCAGGACTGCTGCACACAAAAGTGTGGAAAAATGAACGCTTGGTAACTGTGCAGAAAAGAGGAAGAAAAGTATTTTTGCTTTTAAAAAAGCAGTTTGCACAGCAGTGTGCAAACAGCAATGCAGCTATCGGGGAGATTTATAAGGCAGCCTAATAACCAACAGAGCTGATGCACAAAAATATATCCTCCCCTGTCACTGCACACAAACTGTTGTGTTGTACAGTGAAAATCGCTACCAGCAGAAGCAGGGTTTTTTTCTCTTCTTCCCTGCCTAACGCTCTTCCTTATTCAGAACCAGCAGCAGCAACCTCTCCCTATGCTAAGATCGGCAGAAGTAAGATGGCGGTCGGTGTGCACGCCCTTTTATAGCCCCTGTGACGCCACAAAAAGCAAGCCAATCACTTGCATGCCCTTCTCAAAGATGGTGGTGACCGCTGCCCATGTCATCGCGTTGCCCACAGTGTGCGTCCTCCATCATTGGCTGAAAAGGGCGCTGGAAGCATCATTTGAAACGCGACTTTGGCGCTCTGGTCACCGAGCTCATGGCCGACTTCACACTATGGTTGGGTTTCATTTCATAAAACCCGACTTTAGCGAAAGTCGGCGACTTATGAATTTGACCGACCCGTTTCGCTCAACTCTAGTTATAACCAATACTGTATGTGAAGATCTGAGGTTAAGAGTTGTAATAATCACTTAGGTAGGTTAACGATACAAATATTTTATATTCCTTGTGTCCATTGTTTTACAACAACTCTGAGTAGATGGTCAAAATACATTGCCCTGAGTCCACAAGATCCCCTGCCTGGGACTGTCAATCTCACTGCCCCCATGCCAGGTGTTATTCACTGTCTCCCAGCTTGTGATTGTCACACAGATTTCATATCTCCCTCCTGTATAGTCTGTAGTCACAGTTCCACGCTCCTCCTGATGACAGATAACACGTCTGAAAACCATGTATCCAGTAGCAACAGACCTTAAGAAAGTTCCTCAAATCCAGACCACAAATCTCTCAATGGTTGCACATGGATCCAGCGCAGCCTGCATCCGATCTCCAAACTCCATAGGCCATCCATACATGGGCACCAGGACCTCAACCATAGATCCTCACTTCTCGACTTAACTCCACCAACTCCTCATTAAGCACATGACTTATTGTCCTCCCTCCCTAGAATAAGCTTTAGGACTGCATGTGAGACCCTCTGTGGTGACAACATCACTGGGTCTACTATCCCCATCCATACAATGGAACTAGTGACCGGGAGAATAATGGAATGATTGCTTTCCTTGACTACCAAATTTGGGTCTGGCCTTATGTGCGTATAAGATCCAGCCTGCACATCTTCCTCTGCTTACTGTCATTGAATAGAAACATTGATTCCTGACACTAGATCACACAAATTACACATGTAACCATATAAATTCACATGTAAAATGTTTCCTGCAATAGAGGATTTGTCCCATTTCAAGCAATAAAATTGCAATAAATATCAAAATAACGTATTTTATTATATATAGACATTATGTTAGGGTCGGCGGAACGCACCAGATATAAATAATGGAAGGCGCGTTCGCCGCCCGGGGTCCACCGTGCGGTAGATGACAAGACCGCTGCTGGACAATGGCAGATACGCTAGAAGTGCGATACAGCGCTCGGGTTAACGTCACCCGAGAGCCTGAGAGCGGACTCTGTTTAGTCACAGAGACGCCTAAGTATGAACTAGACGTAAAGGCTGAACCTGTTAGCTGCACAGGTCAGCCGGCGTGTGGCGTCGCAGCCGCGAACACCAAAAGCTGCTACTACTGCAGCGCGGCCGTAACTGAAGCCGCTAAGCGACGTTGCCGGAGGAGCCGGGCACCGACGGACGCTAGTGTAGGTGAGGAAGGCTCAGTGGCGTGTAGCCTGCCACAATCTGGAGCTGACTAACCCAACATACTGTCACCATTCGTAATATCCGAGGGAAGGGGTTTCATAATAAGTCAGACACCAGTCCATGCATCCATCACCATTCACACACAGCATAATATGCTACACTAGCGCATGGCCGAGCCGCCATGCAGGCTTTTTATAGCCATGCGCTTCCGGGACCTTCCAGTACTATAGGAAGGACCAATCAGATCTGACATAGGACCTTCACTTGTGACCCCTGCTCTCCACTGAGAGGACAAGTTGCGGGCATGCCCAGTCGCACGGCGCGAGGACTTAGCCTCTAGAGCAGTTCCCTGCAAAGCAGGTTGCGTTATCATTGCTGCACCAGAGGTGGCAGCAACATCCAGGCTCACAGAACGAGTCTGCGGGGAATGCCTGGTTCGCTGAGATTGCTGAGCAGGAGTCCGAGCGGTCGGAGGAGAATGGGAGACCGCAGGATGTCTGGCTCTGGATTCCCGCTGTGCAGTGCCAGGAATCCGACGCCTAACATTACCCTCCCTCCTAGGGCCCCCCCCTCTCTGAGCCTCACTGCGCTCAATGGCCGCGATCAGGAGCGGTGCGTGAATATTTTCCACCGGCTCCCAGGTCCGAGCCTCGGGCCCATGACCCTTCCAGTCCACCAAATAAAATTTTTTGCCACGGACAAACCTGCGCCCCACGATGGCGTTAACCTCAAACTCATCAGACGATAAGTCTGATGACCCGGCAGATGACTCAGAAAACCGGACCATGTGAACTGGTTTGAGGAGGGACACATGGAACACGTCCGAAATGGCCAAATGTGGAGGTAGAGCCAGGCGGTAGACCACCGAGCTAAGTCGCTCGAGGACCTTGAATGGTCCAATGTATCGCGGTGCGAACTTGGGAGACTCAACCCGCAGTTTAATGTTTCGGGTGGAGAGCCATACCATGTCGCCAGGGGAGAAGCTTGGCGCAGGCCGCCGATGCATGTCGGCGGACGCCCTCATCCTTTCTTTAGATGCCCGGATAGCATCCTGAGTGCGATCCCAAATGTCCCGGGCCTCCACTGCCCAGTCTGCCACCCTGGAGTCAGTGGAGGACACTGGCATCGGGACAGGGACACGTGGATGTTGGCCATAGTTTAGGAGAAAGGGCGTCTGACCAGTGGAATCAGCCACCGCATTGTTTAGGGCAAATTCTGCCCAAGGTAGCAAGGATGCCCAGTCATCCTGCCTGGCAGAGACAAAATGTCGTAAATAGGTGACCAAGGTCTGATTGGCTCTCTCGACCAAGCCATTCGTCTCGGGATGGTAAGCGGAGGATAGATTTAGCTCGATGCTGAGTAAACTGCAGAGCTCCCTCCAAAACCGAGACGCAAACTGGGGACCACGGTCACTCACGATTTTGTCCGGCATGCCATGTAGACGGAATACGTGTTTAATGAACAAGGTGGCCAGACCTCGAGCGGAAGGCAGGCGTGCGAGTGGCACCAGATGCACCATTTTGGAAAAATGGTCGGTGACCACCCAGATGACCGTACTGCCACCAGACTTGGGCAGGCCAACTATGAAGTCCATGCCAACCATCTCCCATGGTCTATCCGCCACTGGCAGGGGAAACAACAGCCCCGCCGGCCTCTGTCTAGAGGGTCTGTTCCGAGCACACGAAACACATGCCTGCACGTACTCCTTGACATCTCGAGCCATATGTGGCCACCAATATGACCTTGCCAGGAGTTCGGCGGTCCATTTTTTACCAAAATGGCCACCCACTCTGGAGGCATGTGCCCAGGCGAGGACCTCCGGCCGTAGCTGAGGAGGCACCAAGGTCTTGCCCGGTGGTACCGACTCGAGCGCAACTGGAGCCACGGTCGTAAAACTCTCCGGCGGGAGAATAAACCGAGGTTCAGCTTCTCCCTCCTCCGCTGAGACCACTGAACGTGAGAGAGCATCCGCACGGACGTTCTTCTCTCCAGAGAGGTAGTGGAGGGTGAAGCGGAATCGTGAGAAGAAGAGCGACCACCTGGCCTGACGGGAATTCAGGCGTTGGGCCGTCTGTAGATAGACCAGGTTTTTATGGTCCGTATATACCAGAAAGGGAAACCGGGCTCCCTCCAGGAGATGTCTCCATTCAGAAAAAGCCAACTTCATGGCTAGCAGCTCCCTGTCGCCGATGGAGTAATTTTTCTCCGCCGGTGAGAAGGTCTTGGAATAGAAGAAGCAGGGGTGCTTCCGACCTTGAGCATCCTTTTGATAAAGGACTGCTCCTGCACCGACGGAAGAAGCGTCTACCTCAAGGATAAACGGCTTATCCACATCGGGACGATGTAATATGGGAGCGCCAGCAAAATGTGATTTTATAGCCGAGAAGGCCTTGGAGACATGTTCTGACCAAGCATTGGGGTTAGCTCCTTTCTTGGTGAGAGCAACCAAAGGAGCCACCAGTGTGGAAAAGTGTGGTATGAACTGGCGGTAGTAATTCACGAACCCCAAAAAGCGCTGCACCGCTTTGAGGGAATGGGGTTCCTGCCAGTCCATAACCGCTTGTAGTTTGGCCGGATCCATGGCCAGCCCCTGGGCCAAGATGATATAGCCCAGGAACGGCAAGGACTCCTGCTCAAACTGGCACTTCTCCAGCTTGGCAAATAACGAGTTCGCCCGCAGACGGTCAAAGACCCTGCAGACGTCTCTCCGGTGGGTGGTCAAATCTGGCGAAAAGATGAGTATGTCATCCAGATAGACCACCACCGAGGTAGAGAGCATGTCGCGGAAGACGTCGTTGACAAAATCTTGGAAGACAGCTGGGGCATTACAAAGGCCAAAGGGCATAACCAGGTATTCGTAATGGCCATCCCTGGTATTAAAAGCTGTCTTCCATTCGTCTCCTTCGCGAATGCGGATCAGGTTGTATGCACCCCGCAGATCTAGTTTAGTAAAGATCCGGGCCCCCCGCAACCTGTCAAATAACTCCGAGATCAACGGTAGGGGGTATTTGTTTTTAACCGTGATAGCATTGAGACCTCGGTAGTCGATGCAGGGGCGTAGCTCTCCGTTCTTCTTC
The DNA here is from genome assembly GCF_039654945.1 of Dendrobates tinctorius. Taxonomy (NCBI): domain Eukaryota; kingdom Metazoa; phylum Chordata; class Amphibia; order Anura; family Dendrobatidae; genus Dendrobates; species Dendrobates tinctorius. Next base: position 19,209,398 of record NW_027361694.1, read on the forward strand.
TGTACGAAGAAGAATCCGGCACCAGCCGGTGACACCGATTTTCTGATGAAACCCCTAGCCAGGTTCTCCCGGATATACTGGGACATAGCCTCCGTCTCAGGGAGTGATAAAGGGTAAACACAGCCTCGGGGAGGCTCTGTGCCTGGCAGGAGATCAATCGGGCAATCATAGGAACGGTGCGGTGGGAGCGTCTCCGCAGACTTCTTAGAGAAGACGTCCGCGTAATGGTGGTAGGGTTTGGGGAGCGAGGAGAGATCCGCAGGCACTTCTGTGGAAGCCACCTGAACGCTGCCCCTCAGGCACCTTCCCTCACAGTCCTTGCCCCAGCCCAGTATCCTCCCTGAAGCCCAGTCAATATGCGGGGAGTGGCAACGAAGCCAGGGAACTCCGAGGAGCACCTGATCGATGCCATTGGGCATAATTAGCAGGGAGAGAGTCTCCCGATGTGAGGGTGAAATAGAGAGTCCGAGTGGGGCTGTCTGATGGGTCACCTGAGATGGTAACGGTGCCCCATTTACCACCCTGATGGTCAGAGGTTGGGGGAGTATCACCAGAGGGATAGCGTGTCTCTGGGCAAAAGTCGAGGACATAAAGTTCCCCTCGGCCCCGGAATCCAGGGTGACCTCTGCCTCCCAGGAGGAGGACCCACTATCTAATGTACCCTGGAACACCGGTTTGGGTGAAAAGGGTCCCACCTTGGATTGACCACCACCTACGGCCACTGAACGTGGTCGTCTTTTCGGCCGCTGAGGGCATGTGCCAGCCGAGTGGCCCAACTGTCGGCACTGATAACAGCGCACAGAGGTTCGCATCGGACGCAACTTAGTGCCGGTGCGAGACACCTCCATAGGCTCAGAGGAGAGGTGCTCCTGTGCGGGAAATTTCAGCGGCTCAGTAAAGGTGGGAGCCAAATTAACCCTACGTTTGGATTGCGCTCGTTTCAACCCGCGCTCTGTGTAGCGGAGATCAAGCGGGTGGAAACGGCGATCAACTCCTCCAAACTGGTGGGAATCTCCCTAGTAGCTAGAGCATCTTTTACGTGCTCAGCCAGGCCTCTCCAAAACACCGGGACCAACACTTTGTCCGGCCACTCTAACTCGGAAGCCAGTGTCCGAAACTGGACAGCATGATGGCTAACCGAAAGTGACCCTTGTGTTAAAGATAACAGTTGGAGAGCCGTATCGTGGGTGACCCGTGGTCCCAAGAAGACTTGCTTCAGAGTCGCGAGGAACTGAGCAGCCCCCTGTACCACGGGATCACCACGTTCCCACAATGGCGTGGCCCACTGTAATGCCCGGCCAGACAACAGAGAGACAATAAATCCCACCTTAGCCCGCTCCGTAGGGAACCGTGCAGCCAGCAACTCCAGCTGGATGGAGCACTGACTAACGAATCCCCTACAGGAGGCACTATCACCCGAAAACTTATCGGGGAGCGGGAGGCGAGACATTGTCGGCAGGGGCAAAAGTGTGGGCGCACGTGAGACAGCCTCAGCGACTGTCTGAGCAGCAGCTAGCGCAGCATTCGCAGCTGAGTTGGTGCTCTCAATAGCCGCCAACCTGCTCTCCAGCTGCCGAATGTAGCGCTGCAGCTGCTGCACGTCTGCCATTGCCAGCCAGACCCTGGCGCTAGTGTAATGTTAGGGTCGGCGGAACGCACCAGATATAAATAATGGAAGGCGCGTTCGCCGCCCGGGGTCCACCGTGCGGTAGATGACAAGACCGCTGCTGGACAATGGCAGATACGCTAGAAGTGCGATACAGCGCTCGGGTTAACGTCACCCGAGAGCCTGAGAGCGGACTCTGTTTAGTCACAGAGACGCCTAAGTATGAACTAGACGTAAAGGCTGAACCTGTTAGCTGCACAGATCAGCCGGCGTGTGGCGTCGCAGCCGCGAACACCAAAAGCTGCTACTACTGCAGCGCGGCCGTAACTGAAGCCGCTAAGCGACGTTGCCGGAGGAGCCGGGCACCGACGGACGCTAGTGTAGGTGAGGAAGGCTCAGTGGCGTGTAGCCTGCCACAATCTGGAGCTGACTAACCCAACATACTGTCACCATTCGTAATATCCGAGGGAAGGGGTTTCATAATAAGTCAGACACCAGTCCATGCATCCATCACCATACACACACAGCATAATATGCTACACTAGCGCATGGCCGAGCCGCCATGCAGGCTTTTTATAGCCATGCGCTTCCGGGACCTTCCAGTACTATAGGAAGGACCAATCAGATCCGACATAGGACCTTCACATGTGACCCCTGCTCTCCACTGAGAGGACAAGTTGCGGGCATGCCCAGTCGCACGGCGCGAGGACTTAGCCTCTAGAGCAGTTCCCTGCAAAGCAGGTTGCGTTATCATTGCTGCACCAGAGGTGGCAGCAACATCCAGGCTCACAGAACGAGTCTGCGGGGAATGCCTGGTTCGCCGAGATTGCTGAGCAGGAGTCCGAGCGGTCGGAGGAGAATGGGAGACCGCAGGATGTCTGGCTCTGGATTCCCGCTGTGCAGTGCCAGGAATCCGACACCTATCACATTAATCATGAACAAGGTTCAAACTGTGTAGTAAAAACAACCAAAAAACAATATATATAGAAGAGGCAAAATTCAAGTAATACCAAAAGCATAGCGCCCTAAAAATATATATTTATTAATTCATCTAAAACCATGGTTACTCTTAAAGAATTAAAAAATAGGGTAATCAATTGTTAGGATACATTGGATTATCGTAATAAGTACTGATTGTCCATGACAAATCCCTTAATTTATCCCTACCTAGCGATGGAGGCTGGCACCCTAAATATATGATATGGCTACCCCACTCAACCATGAGTAGCACTATATAACCCTCACACAAGCTATCTACAATATCATATGAAAAGTGAGTAAGCTTATACAAATATCTATGACTAGGAGATTAAATACAGATATTATATTATAAAGCCAATTTAATAGCTACAGTTGTGGCCAAAAGTATTAACACACCCGCAATTCTGTCAGATAATACTCAGTTTCTTCCTGAAAATGATTGCAAACACAAATTCTTTGGTATTATTATCTTCATTTAATTTGTCTTAAATGAAAAACACAAAAAGAATTGTCCTAAAGCCAAATTGGATATAATTCCACACCAAACATAAAAAAGAGGGCGGACAAAAGTATTGGCACTGTTCGAAAAATCATGTGATGCTTCTCTAATTTGTGTAATTAACAGCACCTGTAACTTACCTGTGGCAACAGGTGTTGGCAATAACTAAATCACACTTGCAGCCAGTTGACATGGATTAAAGTTGACTCAACCTCTGTCCTGTGTCCTTGTGTGTACCAACTGTCTGAGGACTTGAGAAACCAAATTGTGAGGAAGCATGAGCAATCTCAAGGCTACAAGTCCATCTCCAAAGACCTGAATGTTCCTGTGTCTACCGTGCGCAGTGTCATCAAGAAGTTTAAAACCCATGGCACTGTGGCTAACCTCCCTAGATGTGGACGGGAAAGAAAAATTGACAAGAGATTTCAACGCAAGATTGTGCGGATGTTGGATAAAGAACCTCGACTAACATCCAAACAAGTTCAAGCTGCCCTGCAGTACAAGGGTACAACAGTGTCAACCCGTACTATTCGTCGGCGTCTGAATAAAAAGGGACTGTATGGTAGGAGACCCAGGAAGACCCCACTTCTTACCCCGAGACATAAAAAAGCCAGGCTGGAGTTTGCCAAAACTTACCTGAAAAAGCCTAAAACATTTTGGAAGAATGTTCTCTGGTCAGATGAGACAAAAGTAGAGCTTTTTGGGCAAAGGCATCAACATAGAGTTTACAGGAGAAAAAAAGAGGCATTCAAAGAAAAGAACACGGTCCCTACAGTCAAACATGGCGGCGGTTCCCTGATGTTTTGGGGTTGCTTTGCTGCCTCTGGCACTGGACTGCTTGACTGTGTGCATGGCATTATGAAGTCTGAAGACTACCAACAAATTTTGCAGCATAATGTAGGGCCCAGTATGAGAAAGCTGGGTCTCCCACAGAGGTCATGGGTCTTCCAGCAGGACAATGACCCAAAACACACTTCAAAAAGCACTAGAAAATGGTTTGAGAGAAAGCACTGGAGACTTGTAAGGTGGCCAGCAATGAGTCCAGACCTGAATCCCATAGAACACCTGTGGAGAGATCTAAAAATGGCAGTTTGGAGAAGGCACCCTTCAAATATCAGGGACCTGGAGCAGTTTGCCAAAGAAGAATGGTCTAAAATTCCAGCAGAGCATTGTAAGAAACTCATTGATGGTTACCGGAAGCGGTTGGTCGCAGTTATTTTGGCTAAAGGTTGTGCAACCAAGTATTAGGCTGAGGGTGCCAATACTTTTGTCTGGCCCATTTTTGGAGTTTTGTGTGAAATGATCAATGTTTTGCTTTTTGCTTCATTCTCTTTTGTGTTTTTTCATTTAAGACAAATTAAATGAAGATAATAATACCAAAGAATTTGTGTTTGCAATCATTTTCAGGAAGAAACTGAGTATTATCTGACAGAATTGCAGGGGTGTCAATACTTTTGGCCACAACTGTAAATAAACTATTAGGTTACCTACTCACATGTTCCAGGGGAAATTACATGTGCATGAAATTAAATTGTGATTGCCAAACTTAGCTTAATATAGTCTTCTAGGATTATATTTATAAGTCCCATAGTTCATATTCATAAGTCTCGACACATTTCTCCCCATGATCATCAGTGTTCATGAGGAGATGAGTATCCTTTTATACAGAGGCATATCTAGGGAGGAACAGCTGGGCCATGTGCTCCGGGCACAGCTGGCAGCGGTGCACAGTCAAGCTGCCTAATTCCGAGGCCCGAAGTGTTTCCTCTGACCGCTGCATTTTGCCGCCCTCGGACTGAGAGTTGGCAGTTCTCTGAGTTGCTGTCAAGCTGACAGCCAGCTCACAGAACGTGTAGCACGCCAGCTCCCAGTGATCAATTGTACTCACATCTTTAATAAGCGAGTACAATTGAAGCTCTGACCGTCGGGTCAAGCCACATCAGGAGTGTGATGAGGTCATGTGATCACACTGCTGACTTCACTCATTGGTGCACAATGGTGGTAAGTGCTCCAGTGGAGCTGAAGACACCAAAGATTGAATGTAATGGGGTGATTTAGTGTGGGGGTAATTACTGGATTTTGGATTGTGTGGGGGTATTTACTGTGTAGGGGAGATTTAGTTTAATGGGGCTGGGGAAGATTTACTGTGTGGGGGTACTTGCTGTGTGAGAGGGTATTTACTTTGTGGGGGAGATTTAGTGTAATGGGTCTGATGGAGATTTACTATATGTGGGGGTATTAACTGTGTGTGGGGGTATTTATTGTGTTGGGGAGATTTACTGCATGTGGATGATTTAGTGTAATTGAACTAGGGGATATTTCCTTGTAGGGGGGAGATTTACTGTGTGTGGGGGTAATTATTGTGTGTGGAGGGAGATTTACTGTGTGTGAGGTATTTATTGTGTGTGGGGAGATTTAGTTTAACAGACCTGAGGGAGATTTACTGTATGTGGGGGAGATTTACTGTGATGGAGAGATTTATTGTGTGTGTGGAGGAGACATATTATGATGATTTGGGGGTAAAAGTTTGCGGAGCAAGGAAGGCACAGGTGCAGACACAATATGGTGCGTGGGAGAAATTTGAAGGCATAATATGAGGAGCAAGGGGAAAGATGGGGGCATGTATGAAGAAGCAGTGTGGGGATGGGTGCAGACTCAGTATGAGGAGTGAGGGGAAAATGTATGCGGAGACAGTTTGGGGAGTAGAGGGGATGCATGAAAAGGCATTATTAAGAGGATAAATTTGTGAGGAGACTAGGGGAATAGTGTGAGGAGTAGCGTTGAGCATTCCGATACCGCAAGTATCGGGTATCGGCCGATACTTGCTGTATCGGAATTCCGTTACCGACATCTGATATTTTTTCAATATCGGGCATCGGAATCGGAAGTTCAAAGTTGATTGACAGCCGAAATGACGTCATCATGATGCGCGGTGTGTGCGCATCATGATGCGCCGTCATTTCGGGCCTTCCGGGGGTCTCTGCCGGCCTGCCGGGGGGCTGTGTCGGCCTGCCGGGGGGCTGTGTGGACTGCCCGGGGTCTGTACAGGCCTGCCGGGGGGCTGTGCCGGCCTGCCGGTGGTCTGTGCACCCTGTGGGGGTCTGTACCGGCCTGCCGGGGGGCTGTGCCGGCCTGCCGGGGGGCTGTGCTGATGTCCGGGGGTCTGTGCAGGCATCGTCCGATGGGACTAAAAGTCCCATCATCCGGCTAATGTGTTAAATGTTAAAAAAAAAAAAATACTACATGCATGCTACATGCATGCTACATACATACTACATGCTACATACATACTACATACATACTACATGCATGCTACATACATACTACATGCTACATACATACTACATACATACTACATGCATGCTACATATATACTACATGCTACATACATACTACATACATGCTACATACATACTACATACATACTACATGCATGCTACATATGTACTACATGCTACATACATACTACATACATGCTACATACATACTACATACATACTACATGCATGCTACATACAATACATTCATACAATACATACATAGACATACAGTACATATAACATAGAGTAACATACTTACCAATACTTGTCACATTGTTCCCCGAAGCCATTGTCTTCTACGGAATAAATATTAACATAACAAACCACAAAAATACTCACCCATGATCCGAAGCAGTCCACGAGTGTGTCCCACGACGATCTTGGGTAGAGAACTGCAGCATCAGCTGATGCTGCCGCTCTCTACGGGCTGCAGGAATCCAATGACGGAAGGTAGGTATCCTTCCGCACTGTATTCCTCCGCCACTTAAAAAAAAAAGTCCCTAGTCTCACTTTATGGTAAAAGCTGATGCTGCAGTTCTCTACCCAAGATCGTCGTGGGACACACTCGTGGACTGCTTCGGATCATGGGTGAGTATTTTTGTGGTTTGTCATTTTAATATTTATTCCGTAGAAGACAATGGCTTCGGGGAACAATGTGACAAGTATTGGTAAGTATGTTACTCTATGTTATATGTACTGTATGTCTATGTATGTATTGTATGAATGTATTGTATGTAGCATGCATGTAGTATGTATGTAGTATGTATGTAGCATGTATGTAGTATGTATGTAGCATGTATGTAGTATGTATGTAGCATGTAGTATGTATGTAGCATGCATGTAGTATGTATGTAGTATGTATGTAGCATGTAGTATGTATGTAGCATGCATGTAGTATATATGTAGTATGTATGTAGTATGTATGTAGCATGTAGTATGTATGTAGCATGCATGTAGAATATATGTAGTATGTATGTAGTATGTATGTAGTATATATGTAGCATGTAGTATGTATGTAGCATGCATGTAGTATGTATGTAGTATGTATGTAGCATGTAGTATGTATGTAGCATGCATGTAGTATATATGTAGTATGTATGTAGTATGTATGTAGCATGTAGTATGTATGTAGCATGCATGTAGTATATATGTAGTATGTATGTAGCATGTAGTATGTATGTAGCATGCATGTAGTATGTATGTAGTATGTATGTAGCATGTAGTATGTATGTAGCATGCATGTAGTATGTATGTAGCATGCATGCAGTATGTATGTAGCATGCATGTAGTATATATGTAGTATGTATAGAGTATATGTGTGTAGCATGTAGTATGTATGATGCATATATGTAGTATGTATGTAGTATATATGTAGCATGTAGTATGTATGTAGCATGTAGTATGTATGTAGTATGTATGTAGCATGTAGTATGTATGTAGCATGTAGTATGTATGTAGCATGTAGTATGTATGTAGCATGCATGTAGTATGTATGTAGTATGTATGTAGCATGTAGCATGTATGTAGCATGCATGTAGTATATATGTAGCATGTATGTAGCATGCATGTAGTATATATGTAGCATGCATGTAGTATATATGTAGTATGTATGTAGCATGCATGTAGTATATATGTACTATGTATGTAGCATGTAGTATGTATGTAGCATGCATGTAGTATATATGTACTATGTATGTAGCATGTAGTATGTATGTAGCATGCATGTAGTATGTATGTATGTAGTATTTTTTTTTTTTTTTTTTTTTTTACATTTAACACATTAGCCGGATGATGGGACTACTACTGTCCCATCATTGGCTAATATGTCAATCACTGTCATGGTTGCAGGCATCGCCCGATGGGACTTGTAGTCCCATCGGACGATGCCTGCACAGACCCCCGGACATCAGCACAGCCCCCCGGCAGGCCGGTACAGACCCCCACAGGGTGCACAGACCACCGGCAGGCCGGCACAGCCCCCCGGAAGGCCGGTACAGACCCCGGGCAGTCCGCACAGCCCACCAGCAGGCCGGCACAGACCCCCCGGAAGGCCCGTACAGACCCCCGAGAGGCTGTACAAGGGCAGGAAAGGGTTTTTCCAATTCCGATACCGGAAGTCTCATAGACTTGAATGGGACTTCCGGTATCGGCATCGGCGATACCGATACTTTTTTTAAAGATCGGCCGATCCATTCCGATCCGATATTTTGAAGTATCGGACGGTATCGCTCAACTCTAGTGAGGAGGCATCAGGGGGGTAGTGAATGAGCAAAGAATAAAGGCTGAGTAATGTGGGGGATAGCATGATGGAACAGTATAAGGTCATAGCCAGGAAGGGATAGTAAGCCAAGAAGAGAGTGTGGTGAGGGGGCACTGCATAGAGACTGGGCCCTATAGGGGGGACACTGTGAGGGGACAGTGTGAAGAGGTGGCCCAATATGGAAAGAAATAACAGTGTGGAGAGCATGTACCATAAGAGGGATACAGTTGGGGCCAAAAGTATTGACACCTCTGCAATTCTGTCAGATAATGCTCAGTTTCTTCCTGAAAATGATTGCAAACACAAATTCTTTGGTATTATTATCTTCATTTAATTTGTCTTAAATGAAAAAACACAAAAGAGAATGAAGCAAAAAGCAAAACATTGATCATTTCACACAAAACTCCAAAAATGGGCCAGACAGAAGTATTGACACCCTCAGCCTAATACTTGGTTGCACAACCTTTAGCCAAAATAACTGCGACCAACCGCTTCCGGTAACCATCAATGAGTTTCTTACAATGCTCTGCTGGAATTTTAAACCATTCTTCTTTGGCAAACTGCCCCAGGTCCCTGATATTTGAAGGGTGCCTTCTCCAAACTGCCATTTTTAGATCTCTCCACAGGTGTTCTATGGGATTCAGGTCTGGACTCATTGCTGGCCACCTTACAAGTCTCCAGTGTTTTCTCTCTAACCATTTTCTAGTGCTTTTTGAAGTGTGTTTTGGGTTGTTGTCCTGCTGAAAGACCCATGACCTCTGAGGGAGACCCAGCTTTCTCACACTGGGCCCTACATTATGCTGCAAAATTTGTTGGTAGTCTTCAGACTTCATAATGCCATGCACACGGTCAAGCAGTCCAGTGCCAGAGGCAGCAAAGCAACCCCAAAACATCAGGGAACCTCTGCCATGTTTGACTGTAGGAACCGTGTTCTTTTCTTTGAATGCCTCTTTTTTTCTCCTGTAAACTCTATGTTGATGCCTTTGCCCAAAAAGCTCTACTTTTGTCTCATCTGACCAGAGAACATTCTTCCAAAATGTTTTAGGCTATTTCAGGTAAGTTTTGGCAAACTCCAGCCTGGCTTTTTTATGTCTCGGGGTAAGAAGTGGGGTCTTCCGGGGTCTCCTACCATACAGTCCCTTTTCATTCAGATGCCGATGGATAGTACGGGTTGACACTGTTGTACCCTCGGACTGCAGGGCAGCTTGAACTTGTTTGGATGTTAGTCGAGGTTCTTTATCCAACATCCGCACAATCTTGCGTTGAAATCTCTTGTCAATTTTTCTTTTCCATCCACATCTAGGGAGGTTAGCCACAGTGCCATGGGCTTTAAACTTCTTGATGACACTGCGCACGGTAGACACAGAAACATTCAGGTCTTTGGAGATGGACTTGTAGCCTTGAGATTGCTCATGCTTCCTCACAATTTGGTTTCTCAAGTCCTCAGACAGTTCTTTGGTCTTCTTTCTTTTCTCCATGCTCAATGTGGTACACACAAGGACACAGGACAGAGGTTGAGTCAACTTTAATCCATGTCAACTGGCTGCAAGTATGATTTAGTTATAGCCAACACCTGTTAGGTGCCACAGGTAAGTTACAGGTGCTGTTAATTGCACAAATTAGAGAAGCATCACATGATTTTTCGATCAGTGCCAAAACTTTTGTCCACCCTCTTTTTTATGTTTGGTGTTGAATTATATCCAATTTGGCTTTAGGACAATTCTTTTTGTGTTTTTTCATTTAAGACAAATTAAATGAAGATAATAATACCAAAGAATGTGTTTGCAATCATTTTCAGGAAGAAACGGAGTATTATCTGACTGAACTGTAGGGGTGTCAATACTTTTGGCCACAACTGTTATATGGGGGTCATATTTTGTGCAAGGAATATAGGTGCAATTATTTATTCAGGATCTCAGCCTAGGGCAGATATTTTTATTCAGGAGCATAATAATCACACTGCTATCTTTAAGTGTATCATGTTGGAATGTGCTACAAAAGACCGGACAAGATGGAATTCTGCAGAGATGAGCTGTGGCTGTGAAAAGTCTTCATGGCGTCCGAACATGATGAAGAAAAGAAAGAGAATGACTCCAGAGACAATGTCATCTATCAAGTACCTGGATGTAAATGTTTTTTGTGATGCTGACTAATTCTCATATTTTTTATTATGTTAAGAGCATTAAAGGGGTTGTCCAAGTTTGTGATGAGGCTGCAGTCATTCTATGTGACTGCAAACTTTTGAATTTTCACAGTGCGCACTGCACACTGTCAGGATTCTCTCTTGCCTAAAAGAATGCAGTGCATGCACTGTGAAAATTCAGAAGCCTGCAGCCACCTATAGTGTCTACAGACTTTCATCTCATGGCAACTTTATTCATATGTGATTTTCAATCTTACGGTCACGTGACAACTAAATTCTCTTTTTGCTTCTCTCAGTTTTTTACTGAACATTGAGAAAATTAGGAAGAGCAGCTGTACTTGGGGATGGGGCGCCAAAACTGAATTCTTGCCCCGGGTGCCAGAAAACTTAGATACACCTGTACTGTGATATTTCCAAAGTAGAAAGGAGTAGTGCTGGCAATGTGACAATCTAGCTCCAATGATGAGTAGTGTTGAGCTTTCCGATACCGCAAGTATCGGGTATCAGCCGATATTTGCCGTATCGGAATTCCGATAACGAGTACCGATACTTTTTTCGTATCGGATACCGGAATCGGAAGTCCAAAATGCAATGAGCCACTTTTGTGGCTCTGATTGGCTGCCGAAATGACGTCATCATGATGCGCTGTCTGTGCGCATCATGATGCGCCGTCAGTTCGGGCCTTCAGGGGGGCTGTGCCGACTGTCTGGGGGTCTGTGCCGGCCTGCCGGTGGTCTGTGCAGGCTCCGGGGGTCTGTGCCGGCCTGCCGGGGGAGCTGTGCCGGCCTGCCGGTGGTCTGTGCAGGCTCCGGGGGTCTGTGCCGGCCTGCCGGGGGGGCTGTGCCGGCCTGCCGGTTGTCTGTGCAGGCTCCGGGGGTCTGTGCCGGCCTGCATGCATGCTACATACATGCTACATACTACATACATGCTACATACATACTACATATATACTGCATGCATGCAACATACATACAACATATATACTACATGCATGCAACATGCATACTACATATATACTATATATACTACATGTAACATACATACTACATATATACTACATGCTACATACATGCTACATGCTACATACATGCTACATACTACATACATAATACATATATACTACATGCATGCAACATACATACAACATATATACTACATGCATACTACATATATACTATATATACTACATGTAACATACATACTACATATATACTACATGCTACATACATGCAACATACATACTACATACATGCTACATACATACTACATATATACTACATGCATGCAACATACATACAACATATATACTACATGCATGCAACATGCATACTACATATATACTATATATACTACATGTAACATACATACTACATATATACTACATGCTACATACATGCTACATGCTACATACATGCTACATACTACATACATAATACATATATACTACATGCATGCAACATACATACAACATATATACTACATGCATACTACATATATACTATATATACTACATGCATACTACATATATACTATATATACTACATGTAACATACATACTACATATATACTACATGCTACATACATGCAACATACATACTACATACATGCTACATACATAATACATATATACTACATGCATGCAACATACATACAACATATATACTACATGCATACTACATATATACTACATGCATACTACATACATGCTACATACTACATACATAATACATATATACTACATGCATGCAACATACATACAACATATATACTACATGCATACTACATATATACTATATATACTACATGTAACATACATACTACATATATACTACATGCTACATACATACTACATACATGCTACATACCACATGCATGCAACATGCATACTTCATATATACTGCATATATACTACATGCATGCAACATACATATATACTATATACAATACATACATATAGACATACAGTACATATAACATAGAGTACATACTCACCGTCACTTGTCACTTTGATCCCCGAAGCCATTGTCCCCTTGAGGAATAAATATAAAAATAAAAAAACACCTATATCCTTCCCCCGATCCGCAGAAGTCCACGAGGGTCCCACGTCGATCTTGCGTGGAGAACAGCAGCATCAGCTGATGCTACCGTTCTCTACCAGCTCCAGGAATACAATGACGGAAGGTAGGTATCCTTCCGCACTGTATTCCTCCACCACTGTAAAAAAAAGTCCCTAGTCTCACTTTATGCCATTGCTGCGTGGGAATTTTTTTATTTTTTTTTGTTTTTTATGTATTATGTATGTAGTATGCATGTAGTATGTAGCATGTATGTAGTATGCATGTTGCATGTAGTATGTACTGTATGTTACATGTATGTATATATGTAGTATGTATGTAGTATGTATGTAGCATGTATGTAGCATGTATGTAGCATGTAAATTTTTTTTTTTTTTACATTCAACACATTAGCCAGATGATGGGACTACTACTGTCCCATCATTGGCTAATGTGTCAATCACTGTCATGGTAGCAGGCATCGCCTGATGGGACTTGTAGTCCCATCGGACGATGCCTGCACAGACCCCCGGAGCCTGCACAGCCCACCGGCAGGCCGGCACAGACCACCGGAGCCTGCACAGCCCACCGGCAGGCCGGCACAGCCCCCCGGCAGGCCGGCATAGCCCCCCGGCAGGCCGGCACAGACCACCGGAGCCTGCACAGCCCACCGGCAGGCCGGCACAGCCCCCCCGGCAGGCCGGCACAGACCCCCGGAGCCTGCACAGACCACCGGCAGGCCGGCACAGCCCCCCCGGCAGGCCGGCACAGACCACCGGAGCCTGCACAGACCACCGGCAGGCCTGCACAGACCACCGGAGCCTGCACAGACCCCCCGGCAGGCCGGCACAGCCCCCCGAAAGGCCCATACAGACCCCAGAGTGGCTGTACAAGGCAAAAATAGGTTTTTTCTTATTCCGATACCGGAAGTCCCATAGACTTGAATGGGACTTCCGGTATCGGAATCGGCGATACCCGATATTTTTTTTAGATCGGCCGATACCATCCAATATGATACTTTTAAGTATCGGACGGTATCGCTCAACACTAATGATGAGGTGATGTGTGCAGAGCCATAGTGAAAAGTACCCGCCCCTTTATAGATTCCAGGTAATAAAAATGCTTTCCCTACTAACAGAAGCATAACCTAGCTCCTGTGTCATGAAATAAAATTTGCGTTACACCAATTAGAGTGATGCACAATGACATGCTTGGGGTAATACATCAGAAGATGACTACAGAGCAGGGAATTGGAACGCAATATGCATTCCAGGAGGGAATAAGCACTTGTTCAAATGCAAATGCACTCCACCCACACAAACCCTAGGCATAGGCAGACATAAAGGTGTCCTACCTTCCCTAATATGGAGGAGATATAGATTCTCATTTTGTGTTATTGAGGTCATCTCTCCTTGGTACGACAGGAAGACAGGGATAAGAACAATATCCAAAGGGAATCGAGGTGGATTTTTTTGGTTGGAGACTCTTAGCTATGGGGGTCTGAATGAGCAACTCAGTTTTGCTAGCTTTATCTGACGAGTCAATCTGACTTTTGGTGTCTGATATATTGATTAGAGTTGAGCGACTTTTGCTTTTTTAGGGTCGCGTTTCGTTTCGTGAAACCCGACTTTTCCAAAAGTCGGGTCGAGCAAGATCGTCCGATTATAGGGAAAAGTCGGGGTCGTCCCGAAACACGAAACCCAATGTAAGTCAATGGGGAATAAAAGTCGGCAGTGAGAGGAGGACAGGAAACACACCTACAGTGCCCATTTGAATGCCAAAAGCATCAATTCTTCTTACTTAACTTGTCAACCTTAATTAACTTCATAATACAAGTTACGCACTGAAAAATGGGGGTTATTTGGCTAAATTTGTGGGGGGGGAGGGCTGGCTGCAGGTTTTCATGTGCCCTGGGCGAAAGAGCGCCCCTTTAACACATACCACAACTCATCATGCTCCGATACGGCAGAGAAATAGCGGTATAGTACAATGAAAAATACCTCACTTTTTACATCTCATGACGAGGCCCATCTATTTCTCCATACAAAATCATTGGTCCCATATAATGTTTGAAACAGTATATGATGAGCTCCACATAATGCTACAGTATATGTTGGTCCCCATGGATGAAGCTCCACTGTCTTATGGGCCCAAATAATGCTCCAAACATAATGGGCCCCATTTCTAATGCTCTAGTGTATAATGGGCCCTGTAAATGCAGCTCCAGTGTCTGATGTCCACCTTTAGAATGTTACAGTGTATGGTGGGCCCCATCTATCATTCTCCAGAGTATAGTGCTCCCCAAAAATTGCTGTCCCAACATAGAAAACAATCAAATAAGTCTCCTCGCTAGGGAATCCCTGTACTTGTCTGGACAGGTGCTGTAGCTTGCTTAACAGCTCGCCAGCCGTTCTCACGCCCAGTATGGATTGCACGTGATTGCACAAAGGTTAGAAAGGGTACCGTATCCCTGGATAACATGTATGGATAGCGTACACATTCAAAATATATGTCTATACAGCATGAGGCAGGCTCAGACGGTGTTAGGCCCAGTATGGATTGCACGTCATTGCACAAAGGTTAGAAAGGGTACCGTATCCCCGGATAACATGTATGGATAGCGTACACATTCAAAATATATGTCTATACAGCATGAGGCAGGCTCAGATGGTGTTAGGCCCAGTATGGATTGCACGTCATTGCACAAAGGTTAGAAGGGGTACCGTATCCCCGGATAACATGTATGGATAGCGTACACATTCAAAATATATGTCTATACAGCATGAGGCAGGCTCAGACGGTGTTAGGCCCAGTATGGATTGCACGTCATTGCACAAAGGTTAGAAAGGGTACCGTATCCCTGGATAACATGTATGGATAGCGTACACATTCAAAATATATGTCTATACAGCATGAGGCAGGCTCAGACGGTGTTAGGCCCAGTATGGATTGCACGTCATTGCACAAAGGTTAGAAGGGGTACCGTATCCCCGGATAACATGTATGGATAGCGTACACATTCAAAATATATGTCTATACAGAATGAGGCAGGCTCAGACGGTGTTAGGCCCAGTATGGATTGCACGTCATTGCACAAAGGTTAGAAGGGGTACCGTATCCCCGGATAACATGTATGGATAGCGTACACATTCAAAATATATGTCTATACAGCATGAGGCAGGCTCAGACGGTGTTAGGCCCAGTATGGATTGCACGTCATTGCACAAAGGTTAGAAAGGGTACCGTATCCCTGGATAACATGTATGGATAGCGTACACATTCAAAATATATGTCTATACAGCATGAGGCAGGCTCAGACGGTGTTAGGCCCAGTATGGATTGCAAGTCATTGCACAAAGGTTAGAAAGGGTACCGTATCCCTGGATAACATGTATGGATAGCGTACACATTCAAAATATATGTCTATACAGCATGAGGCAGGCTCAGACGGTGTTAGGCCCAGTATGGATTGCACGTCATTGCACAAAGGTTAGAAGGGGTACCGTATCCCCGGATAACATGTATGGATAGCGTACACATTCAAAATATATGTCTATACAGCATGAGGCAGGCTCAGACGGTGTTAGGCCCAGTATGGATTGCACGTCATTGCACAAAGGTTAGAAAGGGTACCGTATCCCTAGATAACATGTATGGATAGCGTACACATTCAAAATATATGTCTATACAGCATGAGGCAGGCTCAGACGGTGTTATGCCCAGTATGGATTGCACGTCATTGCACAAAGGTTAGAAGGGGTACCGTATCCCCGGATAACATGTATGGATAGCGTACACATTCAAAATATATGTCTATACATCAGGAGGCAGGCTCAGACGGTGTCAGGCACAGTATGGATTTGACGGCCCAGATTACACAGCGGAGGAGCAGGGAGAGGTAAAGATTGCAAATGCTGGGGCCCTGGCCAAGCAAGGGGGGCACACTCGTGGGCATCGGTACTGGCACTGGGCCCCTCATAGTACAGCGGTGTGTCTGACGGCGGGTGTGCACCACCACCGTCAGAGACACTTGATTGCACTATGAGGGACCCTGTGCCAGTGCCCGCGCCCAAGAGTCGGCCTACCCACCTGTCCAGGGCAACGGCACTCGCACGGTATCGTGCGCTAGGTGGTGACCCCGGCCATGGGGGGGGAGGCAGCACAGTTAGGGAGTTTTAGAAAGTGGCATATGTTGATGTTGGACATTCAACTGATGCAAAAGGCGAAATAGGTGAAGTACCAGGAAGAGGTGGACCAAAGCAAGCCATTTTTCTGTCACCCTATGTGTCATCAGGGGAAGGTGGGACAAAATCCTTGGAAACCCATGCGTGGTTCATTTTAATGAAGGTTAGATCATCCACATTTTGGGTTGACAGACAGGTCCTTTTTTCTGTCAGGATTGATCCAGCTGCACTGAAGACTCTTTCCGATAGCACACTTGCAGCTGGGCAAGCGAGCTCCTGTAAGGCATATTGGGCCAATTCAGGCCAGGTGTCCAGTTTAGCGGCCCAATAGTCAAAGGGGAATGACCTGTGTGGGAGAACATCGATATGGGAGGAAAAGTAGTTTGTAACCATAGTTGACAACTGCTGTCTCCTGTCACTTTCCATCGATGCAGTATTACCAGTTGTGTGAGCGGTATTTGAAAAATCAGTCCACAACATTGTCATGAAACCCCTGTCTCCAACGCCACTTCTGCTGTGTGCACCACGAACACCTCTGCCAAGCTGCCCCCGGCCCGTACGGCTCGTGTGAGAACCATCACCGCTGCTGTGTGCTGGGAATGCCTCAAGCAACCGATTTACCAGAGTTGCTTGTTTATTAGCCAATATTAGGTCAAGGTTCTCCTGTGGCATGATGTTTTGTAATTTGCCTTTATAGCGTGGATCCAGGATGCTGGCCAACCAGTAGTCGTCATCGTTCATCATTTTGGCAATGCGGGGGTCCCTTTTTAGGATCCGCAAGGCATAATCTGACATGTGGGCCAATGTTCCCGGTGTCAATGATGCACTGCGAGTGCTGGGTGGAGGAGCACTTTCTGGCAAATCCACATCCCTCCAGTCACGCACAAACCCTGTACCAGACCTTGCCACGCCAACATTTTCACTTGCCCCACGAGATGCATCCTCCTCCCCTAAGTAATCATCCCCATCATCCTCCTCCTCCTCCTCTTCTTCCTCCACCTCGTCCAGGAGAGGTCCCTGAGCAGACAATGGCTGAATGTCATCAAGGATTCCCTCCTCCTCTTCCTCCTCATCAACATTGGCTGCAGACGCCTGCTCCTTAAGGTGCGTCAAAGTTTGCATGAGCAGACGCATAAGTGGGATGCTCATGCTTAGGATGGCGTCGTCTGCGCTTACCAGCCGTGTGCATTCCTCAAAACACTGAAGGACTTTACAAAGGTCTTTCAGCTTCGACCACTGCACGCCTGTCAACTCCATGTCTGCTCTCAAAGTGCCTGGCCGTGTATCCTCCCACAAATGCATTATGGCCTGCCTCTGCTCGCACAGCCGCTCCACCATGTGCAGGGTGGAGTTCCACCTTGTTGCAATGTCGATAATGAGGCGGTGGTTGGGAAGGTGGAGCAATCGCTGCAGCTTCTGCATACGAACGGAGTGTACAGGCGACCGGCGGATGTGCGCGCACAGTCTTCGCACCTTCTGGAGCAGGGCTGTTAACTCCGGATAATTTTTGAGGAAGCACTGCACCACCAGGTTCAAGGTGTGAGCCAAGCAAGGTATGTGGCTGAGTTTTGAAAGGGCTATGGCTGCCACAAAATTACGGCCGTTATCACTAACTACCTTGCCTGCCTCAAGATGTACACTGCCCAGCCATGACTCAGTTTGTCGCTTCAAGTACTCGGCCAGCACCTCGGCGGTGTGTCTGTCGCCCAAACACATCATCTGCAACACAGCCTGCTGACGCTTTCCACTAGCTGCTCGATAGGGGGACACATCGTGTGCAACAGTGGCAGCTGCAGATGGAGTGCTCGTACGACTGCGCTTTGTGGACGAGCTGTCGCTTCTGGAGGAGGAGGAGGAGGGTCGAACGCCTACAGCCAACTGTTTCCTAGACCGTGGGCTAGGCAGCACTGTCCCACCACCGCTGTCCCCTGTGGACCCTGCATCCACCACATTAACCCAGTGCGCAGTGATGGACACGTAACGGCCCTGACCATGCCGACTGGACCATGCATCAGTTGTGAGGTGCACCTTTCCGCTCACTGACTGCTTGAGTGCATGGACAATGCGGTCTTTCACATGATGGTGGAGGGCTGGGATGGCTTTGCGAGAGAAGAAGTGGCGACTGGGTAGGTCATAGCGTGGTACTGCATAGGCCATGAGTTCGCGGAAAGCTGTGCTTTCCACCAACCGAAAGGGCATCATCTCAAACGAGATTAGTTTGGCAATGTGGGCGTTCAAACCCAGTGTACGCGGATGAGAGACTGAATACTTTCTTGACCTACTCATAGTGTCTGGGAGGGTGAGCTGGACTTGAGAGCTGCATATGGTGGAAGTAGCGGTGGACAGGGCGGACTGAGAGAGGGTTGATGATGGTGATGGAGTTGGTGTTCTTTCTGATGGCCTAGAATCAGTCTTTCGTTGATATAACAGTGGGATTCCCTGACTGCTGTGGCCTTGCAACGACACCTCAACATTTGCTGCTGTGCTAACCGGTGGGCTTACAGTGGGGGAAACAATGTAGCGTTGCTGACTACCTTCGTTGTGATCAGTTGCACATGTGGCACTTGAGGTTTGGTGTTGTGTCCACGCTTGCAAGTGCATGCTGGTTAAATGTCTAAGCATGCAACTGGTATTCAAATTTTTCAGATTTTTCCCTCGGCTAAAGGTCTTTGCGCACTTCTTACAGATAACCTTGGCCTGATCATGAGGATTTTGTTCAAAAAAGTGCCACACTGCACTCTTCCTACTTTGGCAGACATTTTGCGGCCTAGCACGCTGTGATCTTTTGACCCTCTGGACAAGCTGTCCAGCAACTCTTTTGATGTTTGGAACCTGTCTTTGGAGTGCTCCGGGCCTGCCAGATAACAGCTGTTGCGATGTCGATGTCTGCTGTGGATGCTCCTCATCTGAGCTATTGGAAGCAGCACCCTCTTCCCCCAATGGATGCCAATCTGGGTCAACAACTGGGTCATCCATCACCTCCTCTTCTATGTCATGTGCACCTTTCTCTGTGTCACCGTGTATGGTGGTATAGTGTGCGGGAAGGGGCACCTGAGTCTCATCAGGGTCAAAATCTGGCTCTGTACACTGCGAGGACAATGTAGTGCTCTGAGTGAATGTACCAGCAGAATCATCCATCAGCGGCTGTGCATCAGTGCACTCCATGTCAGATTCATCTTGACCTGGGTAATTCACCATTTGACTTGATAATCCAGGCATGGTATGTGAAAACAGCTCCATGGAGTAATCAGTAGTATGGCCTGCGTCATCCTTCAATCTTGGTTGGGGTGAAGGACACAAGGAAAGGTGTGGTTCATGAACATGAGCCTCCAATGACGACTCAGTGCTTTTACTTTTTACAACTGAAGAAGAGGAGGCGATAGAGCTGGAGGCTGAGTCAGCAATGTAAGACAAAACTTTTTCCTGATGCTCTGCCTTTAAAAGCGGTTTGCCAACTCCTAGAAAACTAAGCGTTCGAGGCCTTATGTAGACAGACGATGACGCAGGGTCAGCACCTCCTGCATTTGGTCCTATTTTGCTCTTGCCACTACCATCAGATCCACCACCAACACCATCATTACCAGCTGCCAACCCCCGCCCAATTCCACGGCCTCTTCCACCAGCCTTCCTCATTTTTGGTAGAAATGTAGACAAAATCCAACAAACTATATAGTAATGTAAAACAAGGTACAAGGTGTCTATAGGACAGGGGAGTTTTAGAATTTCTGCACACACTTGTGGACAGTGGACACTTGTGGATTGTGTGTGGCCCACTGATATCTGAGCGCTATGTGACACGCTCGATGGCACAGCTGCCTGTGACCAAAGTGACGAGAGGATAATGGAGATTTTGAATCTCTGCGTACACTTGTGGACAGTGGACACTTGTGGATTGTGTGCGGCCCACTGATATCTGAGCGCTATGTGACACGCTCGATGGCACAGCTGCCTGTGACCAAAGTGACGAGAGGATAATGGAGATTTTGAATCTCTGCGTACACTTGTGGACAGTGGACACTTGTGGATTGTGTGCGGCCCACTGATATCTGAGCGCTATGTGACACGCTCGATGGCACAGCTGCCTGTGACCAAAGTGACAAGAGGATAATGGAGATTTTGAATCTCTGCGTACACTTTTGGACACTGGACACTTGTGGATTGTGTGCGGCCCACTGATATCTGAGCGCTATGTGACACGCTCGATGGCACAGCTGCCTGTGACCAAAGTGACGAGAGGATAATGGAGATTTTGAATCTCTGCGTACACTTGTGGACAGTGGACACTTGTGGATTGTGTGCGGCCCACTGATATCTGAGCGCTATGTGACACGCTCGATGGCACAGCTTCCTGTGACCAAAGTGACGAGAGGATAATGGAGATTTTGAATCTCTGCGTACACTTGTGGACAGTGGACACTTGTGGATTGTGTGCGGCCCACTGATATCTGAGCGCTATGTGACACGCTCGATGGCACAGCTGCCTGTGACCAAAGTGACGAGAGGATAATGGAGATTTTGAATCTCTGCGTACACTTTTGGACACTGGACACTTGTGGATTGTGTGCGGCCCACTGATATCTGAGCGCTATGTGACACGCTCGATGGCACAGCTGCCTGTGACCAAAGTGACGAGAGGATAATGGAGATTTTGAATCTCTGCGTACACTTTTGGACACTGGACACTTGTGGATTGTGTGCGGCCCACTGATATCTGAGCGCTATGTGACACGCTCGATGGCACAGCTGCCTGTGACCAAAGTGACGAGAGGATAAGGGAGATTGGATTGCTTTTAAAAAAGCAGTTTGCGGAGCAGTGGGTAAACAGCAATGCCAGCGTGTCAGGAAGCCTTAGAAGGCAGCCCAACAACCAACACCACTGATACACCACAATATAGCCTCCCCTTGCACTGCACACACAGTGACTTGTGTGTTGTGCAGGCCAAATCGCTAGCAGCAGAAGCAGTTTTTTTGTCTTCTTCCCTGCCTAACGCTCTCCCTACAGAATCAGCAGCAACCTCTCCCTATACTAAGATCGGCAGAAGTAAGATGGCGGTCGGCGTGCATGCCCTTTTATACCCCCTGTGATGCCCACCAAAGCAAGCCAATCACTTGCATGCCCTTCTGAAAGATGGTGGTGACCCGTGCCTATGTCATCACGTTGCCCACAGTGTCCGTGGATCCTGATTGGCTGAAAAAGAGCGCAAAACAAACTTTTGAAACGCGACTTTGGCGCGTAAGTCGCCGACCTCGTGGCCGACCTCATCCTAGGGTCGGGTTT
Source organism: Dendrobates tinctorius (assembly GCF_039654945.1). Taxonomy (NCBI): domain Eukaryota; kingdom Metazoa; phylum Chordata; class Amphibia; order Anura; family Dendrobatidae; genus Dendrobates; species Dendrobates tinctorius. The sequence continues at coordinate 19,231,723 of NW_027361694.1, forward strand.
CGTTTCATGAAACCCGAGTTTGCCAAAAGTCGGCGACTTTTGAATTTTTTCGACCCGTTTCGCTCAACTCTAATATTGATATTTATTATGGATGACTTGCCTTCTCTGCATAGACCATAATAGCCACTGTTTGTATATTCATTTCCAGTAATTTATTCTGCCTATGTATTTTATCCATTTCTGTCTGGGTACACTCTAATCTATTTTGTAGGGGTTCCTGCTATTGATTTCATTTTTCGGTAATTATATTAGTTAATACACTTCCTTATCATTTAAATTTATGGTATCACGTTTATTTATTTTTAATGCCAGTCTTTTTTTGTCTGTGTTGCTCTAGTTATCCATTTATATTATTGAAGTGCCGTGCATATGCCTCTATTGCTTTGTTCATGTATATGTATTTATATATTGTACATATTAACATAACTTGTACATTGTACATAGCTACATTTCTTGGATTTATAACACTCCAACAAAAGCATTTAAATTTTTTGCTGGGCTAAATTTGTTACCCATACACTATTCTGTGGTCTGGGGTACATTTTTGTCATATATAGCACTCGAAAAAAAAATTAACAAATTTTGCTGTGTTAAATTTTGCAGCCATAAAGTATTATGTGGTCTTAGTTACATTTCTATGATATACATGATATTTTTAACACTCCCAAAAGTGTTAAAAAATTTAGCTGGGTTACATTTCCCACCAAAATACTATCCCTAGTTCTAGGCTACATTTTGTATGATACATAAAACTCCCAAAAAAAGCGTTAAATATTTTGGCTGTGTTTAATTTCTCACCCATATACTATTCTGACTTCTGGGATACATTTCATTGTTATATAACCCTCAAAAACCTGTTCACAAATTTATTGGTATTATATTGCCCATCCATACAGTATTACGTGTTCTCGAGAACATTTTGTTGAAATAAAACCCTCAATATAAACTTGTTCAAAAATGTATTGGTATTTTATTGCACATCCATAGGGTATTAACATTTTCTTGGGTACATTTTGGTGGTAGCTCACCATTCAAAAAAGAATTGGGTACAATTCGCTGCTCTATAAGCCTCAAGAAACTTGTTCAAAATTTTATTGGTATAAGATTGCTCACCCATAGACTTTTCCGTGGTCTGGACATTTTGTGGGTATATAGCCTTTCAAAAACTTGTTTAAAAATGTATTGGTATTATATTTCTCATCTACAGGCTATTATATCTTCTTGGGTAGAATTCATTGCTATATGTGTCACGATCCATTTTTGGATCTGTGTCAGAGTCTGGACTCTCTTATATAAACCTTTTTCCTTTCTGGCCCTCAGGGGTTAATATGTGTTTTTGCCCCCGGTGGCCGCTGGTGTTACTATAATGGTAGTTGGTCGGCTGCTGGGTTTTTTTCGCCCCCGGTGGCCGCTGGTGTTACTACATGTTTAGTTAGTCAGCAGGTGGTGACTACTCCCACTTCCCTTTATAAGGCCACCTGGTGCTGCAATTCACTGTTGGTAATACTGTTCATTTGGAAAAAAACCGTGCTGAAGACTGGACCTACCTGGTGCAGAGGGGGTTCTGGAGCAGTGGTGTTGCTGCTGAAGAGAGGAGCTATTGGGAGCAGTGGTGTTACTGCTGAAAGCTGAGTTCAGGAGCCTTACTCTGCTGCTTGGAGCCTTGGCAGCAGACAAAGCTAAGTTTTGTTTTTTAGTTGCTTTAACCCTGTGGCTTCTGTTTTATCTTTCCTTTGGTTTGCGGTGCAGTTCACTTTATTCCCTGTCTCATCTCCTGGTGAGGGGGTTTGGGGGTTTAGCTCAGGACTTAACAGGACATAGGTACAGGTCGGAGACTTGGGCCTCACTACCATCAAGTGTTCCCCCAAGTTAAGGAAAATCAGAGCACCCCCTTAGCCTGTGGGGCAGTTCAGGGGCCCAGGTTCCAAGTCCCCTGTTTGTCCCTACTGCCCCGTGACATTATTACCAACCGCGCATTTTTTCTGGTGAGCCATGGCCCTAATGCAGACCTGTCTCCAATTGCTGCAGACCTGACTGAGGAGCATGGGGTGCTGCGTGGTATGGTGGAGCAGCAGATGCAGCAGTTGGTGGGGTTCAGGGCCTCAGCTCAGGTGCAAGCTCAACCAGAACCCAAGTTATCTCTCCCAGACAGGTTTTCTGGAGGGAGAGATAATTTTTTAGTTTTTCAGGAGGCCTGCAAGCTACACTTCAGCCTCCGCCCTCTTTCATTAGGGAGTGAGGAACAGCGGGTGGGATTCATGATATTCCTCCTTCAAGGTGATCCCCAAGCCTGGGCCTTCTCCCTGCCGGCCGATTCACCATCTCTATGGTCGGTGGATGAGTTTTTGCAGCTTTAGCGAATATGGCCCTTGTAGTCCTTGCTAGGGAGGAGGACTCATTGGCGCAGTCGGACGAGCCCAGGCAGGTGGGAAGAGTTGGTTACCCAATGGTGTTGCCTGCAGTTCGTCGTGGTTCGGGGGCATGTTTTAGCTGTGTGCAGACTGGTCATTTTATCAGGGTCTGCCCGGCTCGCGCCAAATCTTCCATACCACCTAAGAAGCCGCGTCCCCCTGGTCGTGTGGAGGGAGGCAACCAGGGGTGTATATTTTCTCCATTTTGCCCTCTAAGTGTACTATGTCAGCAGAAGTGTTGGTTGGCGGGGTACCTGAAGGCATACCGGTGTTTGTGGACAGTGGAGCGGGAGTCAATCTGGTGGACGCTCACTTTGTCCAGACCCATTGCCTGAGGTGTAGGACGCTTGCCAAACCCCTAAGCATCCAGGCCATTGACTCTGTCCCACTGAGCCAGGGGAGGTTGACCCAAGTCGTGGAAAATATACATCTGCGTATAGGGACTCATCATGTAGAGTCCCTGTCATGCTACATCTTGGGTGGAACTCCATCACCTATCGTTTTAGGCCTCCCTTGGTTGGAAAAACACAAACCAGTCATAGATTGGCGGTCTAGGGAAGTAGTCAACTGGAATCAGTTGTGTGAGGGCTGCTGCCTGGGGGCTACTGTCTCTGCCATCTTTCTACAACTGTTCCCTTCTTCTCCAGTGGGGGCAGCAGACGTGCTGCCAGGAAGTAGGGGCAAGTCTCAACCCTCACCATTAGTCAACCCTGAGAGGCGGAGTCCTCATAGGATAGGTCGGAGGAGGGTGGTGGTTCAATCTCTGAATTGTGGGGGAGTGAGTGTGGTGACACAGGGGGGACTCCTCTGTTGTCAGTTCCTGGAAGAGTTCACCGCATTGTGGCATACGAGTGTGTGGCAATAAACATTCAGGTCCGGACCTGTGTGTGAACGAGTATGTATGGGTGTCCACCAAAAACATCTGGTGGAAGTGTGCTGCTGGGGTCTGGAGTTCTCAGGTGATTGGGCCGTATCGGGTGCCGGCCATTCTGGGACTTACCAGTTGGAGCTACCCCCAATAATGCCCATACACAACTCATTCCCCAGGTCGGCGCTCTGGAGATTTGTGGTGCCTCTGGAGCATACGTTGCCACTTCCATCTGCCCACATAAACCTGCGAGTCAGGTGGTTGCTAAGGTGAACTCTAGTGGATCTAGGCATCCTCACCGTAGGTGTTTTTCTAGTGAGGTGCAGTGTTGAGGGTCCAGAGGCCTCTCATTGAAGGAGGGGTACTGTCAAAATCCATTTTTGGTTCTGTGTCAGAGTCTGGACTCTCTTATATAAACCTTTTTCCTTTCTGGCCCTCGGGGTTAATATGGGTTTTTGCCCCCGGTGACCGCTGGTGTTACTACAACTGTAGTTGGTCGGCTGCTGGGTTCCACCCCTGGTGGCCACTGGTGTTACTACATGTTAAGTTAGTCAGGAGGTGGTAACTACTGCCACTTCCCTTTATAAGGCCACCTGGTGCTGCAATTCACTGTTGGTAATACTGTTCATTTGGAAACCAACCGTGGTGAAGACTGGACCTACCTAGTGCAGAGGGGGTTCAGCTTATCTGGAGCAGTGGTGTTGCTGCTGAAGAGAGGAGTTATCGGGAGCAGTGGTGTTACTGCTGAAAGCTGAGTTCAGGAGCCTTACTCTGCTGCTTGGAGCCTTGACAGCAGACAAAGCTAACTTTTGTTTTTTAGTTGCTTTAACCCCATGGTGATTGTTCTATCTTTCCTTTGGTTTGCGGTGCAATTCACTTTATTCCGTGTCTCACCTCTTGGGGAGGGGGTTGTGGGTTTAGCTCAGGGCTTAACAGGAGATAGGGATAGGTCAGGGACTTGGGCTTCATTACCATCAAGTGTACCCCCAAGTTAAGGAAAGTCAGGGCACCCCCTCAGCCTGAGGGGCAGTTCAGAGGCCAGGGTTCCACGTCTCCTGTTTTTCCCTACTGCCCCATGACAATAAGCCTCAGAAAACTTGTTAAAAAATGCATTGGTGTTATATTATGCATCCATAAACTTTTATTAATTCTTGGGTAGATTTCGGGACCATAGAAGTCTAAAAAAAACTTGTTAAAAAATTGATCGATATAATATATTGCTCATCTATAAACTTACATATTCTTGGGTAGATTTTGTTGCTATAAATTTTAGGCTGTGTGCACATGTTGCAGATTTAGTGTGTTTGTGGTGCATTTTTTTCTGTGCAGATTTGTGGCAAAACCTGATGCTAGCAAAGTGAAAGAGAAACCTGATATGATCCACACATTGAGTATTTTTGACTTGCAGATTTGGTGCAGAAAATTATCTGCAGTATGTCAATTCTTTGTGTGTTTTTTCCCTGTTTTTCACCATTGACTTCACTCAAGTCGATCAAAAAAGAAGGGCAAAAATGCACCAAAAACGAGCATTTTTGCAGATGCATTTTTCCGCCCAAGAGATGCAGAAATGGTACAGGAATTTTACTAAATTTTTACGCCTACCCTTCTCGGTATTATATTTCTCATGCATAGACTATTCCGTGATCTAGAGGACATTTCCTTGCTAAATAACCCTCAAAAGTGCACAGCTTTTATGAGACTAGGAATACCAATATATGACAATTTGAACAGAATGTGTATGAGGCCCTCCTTTATCTCTAATACAGGGTGTATCTGAGTCCCTCAGTGGAGTAAAAGTGCGACACCATTGTTCAGAGCAGTGGTCTCCATGTCAAATATGCTTTCAGGGGTCATCCATTTCAACATTTTCACTGCCCCCAGACCTCTTTGTAGGGTCTGCTGGAAAAAAGCTTGGCTTTTTCCCATTGACTCTTATTATAATCGTTACTCAAAATGAGTATAGGGAATTGCTCAGTTTGAGCAACGAGCACCTGAGCATTTAAGTGCTTGCTCATCTCTATTCATCACTAACCTGGCTTGAAGAAATATGTTCAGAGGTGTTGAGATGATGTTCAATACTCTAATCTGGGTGAAGAAGACAGAATAAATTACTCATTTTTTTTAAAAAAAAGCTTACCTTTTCCAGATATGAAATTGTACTATTTGTTGAGCCAGTTGGTTTACTTATCGAAATAGGAGCAGTAAAACTTTTTTAAGCTTTTGTTAGCACTGAGTAAAGGAAAAATCAGGACTTCCAGGGAGCTACTTGAGACAGGACAAGGAGGTCTGGGCTACTTACATGGCTCTCGACAGTCATTATGTTTCATAAATTGTGGGAAAAATAAAATAGAATTTAGGTAGAAGCTTTCTTTGCCTGTACTCCACTATGGTTTAATTATAATTTGAAAGAGGTCTACAAATTGGGTGGGCTGTGTAAATTGTAGATCGGCGGGATCCAGTTTTTAGATAATATGATGAGAAATTGTGAATGGTTTAGTATAGGTGATCGAAAAAAGGAAAATAATCCAGGCAAGTTTTTATATTTCCAATTAAAACACCCTAAAAAGGAAGCCTGGTGAGAAAAGATATAATGTTATCTCCCCATCGGGAGTATTAAAAATACTGAATGAAGGTACACTAAAAGATAGAAAGTATACAGTATATTATCTATAAAGGCCTCTTGGGAGCATATATTAGATGTAAGAACATTTAGTAGTAAAACTTTATGGAAGAAAGATTTAGAGCAATATGGAGAAATATGTCGGGGCAATTTCTACCAAAGTGTGCATAAATAGCAATCAAAAGAAATTATTATTTAACTCAGTTAAACATACAAAAAGGGCTAGGGGTCAGAGTTCCAATAGAAATGACCCCTCTTTAACAGGCCAAAACTTAACTACTAATTTGACTACTTAAAAATGAATTGATTCTTTCATGGGGTATTTGTTAAACTATCCTAAATTGTCCTGTATACTACTGCTGTTAAAGTCTGTCCAGGAATTGCTTATTATTCAGTATATTGATGAGAGCACCCCAGAGTATGATCAATTGTGGGAAATTATAGGACCTTTAAAAAATTAACCATTTAGCAATTCTCCTTACCCACATGTTTCACTGAAAAAAAGCATCATCAGGAGATGGGACAATGGTGTGAATGGCGTCCAGCCAGACACACCCACAATATATTTCCCATGTTGATGTCATCACATCCAGTGCAGGAACATCGGTGCACATTAATGATACTGAGTTCAAGTTTGACCAATGATGACAGCTGTCATATATGTAATAGGTAAACTCACCAATATAAGAATCGTAATGCATAGTGCTTAGAAATCACCACAATACACAACATGAATAAATGTCACGGTGACTTGGTCCTTAAGGGGTAATCAGCTAATGAGATAGCTGCCAACTGGTGTTGCCCAATATCGAGCAAATTTGTTTGCAGTGGCATCATTGAGATGTGATGTGCAGTAATGGGTTTATTGCATCATTGGAGGTTCATCTCAAGCAGTGATGGTGCCACTGTTGGTAAGGTGGCATTAAGCAATAGTTTGTTGACTAGATGCTCATCACATACAGCCAATAGCAAATGACTAAAATTATTGAGCATGTATTTGCAACCTATTAATAAACCAAATTCGTTTAAATATGTGCTCAAGAGTACATACTAAAGTTTAACATTGTGCATAGACTCTTATATGTCGGGACTCCTTCATAAGATTAAAAGACACCTGTCACCAGGTTTGGCCAATATGAGTCACGGCCACCACCTATCAGGGATGAAATACAGCATTCTACAGGGTGAGCCATTTATATGGATACACCTAATTAAAATGGGAATGGTTAGTGATATCAACTTCCTGTTTTTGGCACATTAGTATATGGGAGGGGGGAAACTTTTCAAGATTGGTGGTAACCATGGTGGCCATTTTGAAATCGGCCATTTTGAATCCAATTTTATTTTTTTCAATGGGAGGAGGGTCATGTGACACATCAAACTTATTGAGAATTTCACAATAAGTGCTTGATTTTAACGTAACTTTATTCTTTTATGAGTTATTTACAAGTTTATGACCACTTATAAAATGTGTTCAAAGTGCTGCCCATTGTTTTGGATTGTCAATGCAACCCTCTTCTCCCACTCTTGATACACTGATAGCAACACCGCAGAAGAAATGATAGTCTAAGGGGGTCAGATTCCTTGTAGGAATGCTCAGACCTGACACTCAGAATGTGGTGGTGCACCATATTGCTGGAAAAACTCAGGGAATGTGCCATTTTCAGTGCATAAAGAGGGCAACACATCATCATGTAGCAATTTCAGATATCTAGCGGCATTCAGGTTTCAATTGATGAAGAATGGGCCCACTATCTTTGTACCCCATATACCACACTATACCATCAACTATGGGTGTCAGGTATGAGCATTCCTACATGAACAGTTTCCTGGAAAGTGGATTGGTCGTCATGGACCAGTTGAATGGCCACCAAGGTCTCCCAATCTGACCCCCTTAGACTTTTATCTTTGGGGTCCTCTGAAGGCAATTGTCCATGCTGTGAAGATATGAGATGTGCAGCATCTGAAACAACAGATACTGGAAGCCTGTGCTAGCATTTCTTCTGCAATCCTCCATGTCAAACAAGTAAGAGTCTGATCCTGGAGAGCAGGGGACAGAGGAGATGTCCATCACCACCTGGATTAACTAAGGGAACAAGTCTACAATCCAAACCTTGTGTCTCCAGCATCTAGACTCTGCAGCCCCAATCTGGATCCCTGTGTGACCCAAGCCAGCTACACCAAGGAAAGATAAGCTATTGTACGCATGTCAACTTCTGTGGCAACTGGGCCCCAGATGTGACTTTCTTCACTCATCAAAGTGAAACATCACAGGAGTTTGTGTGCATAAGTTAAAAAAACAAAGCTTACTTTCAACTGGGCTTGAACTAACATTTGCTATTCCATAAGCCAAGCATTTAACCACGCAGTCATTAGCTCTGTGAAGGGTTAATACTAAAATCAGAGTTGAAGTTTCGTTTTATCCATTCTCTGTAAGGTTTTGTTTCTCCATTTTTGTTGCTGTAAGATAAATTTTTATAATTGGCATGGGCTGTCATGAAACCAGACTGTTCCCATCTGTATAAGATAAGGGAGGCGGGGGTGTAAAACTCTGAAGAATATGCCATTATACTACTTTCTACGCTATCTAGGTACGGACATATATGTAGTTTCCGGTTTTCTTGCAAGATTATTGGCTTATAAAGTGAAATGATGTTATTGGTACTTGAGAACCTTGCATAATTAAGCAAAAGATTATAAAAGATGTGACTAAAATAAAGGGGCTTAGTGATCTGCCTCGATCCTCCCGTACAGAGACCCCAGTCTCCGTGTGGTCATTTGAGTTGCTAGCAACACTGGAATAATTTGGAAATCACTGGCTCAACCGTGAAGGGTTAATTTAGCCCTCCCTAAATAGCTACCTCGACAGCTCAACTGGCAGTGAATGCATATCTTTTCTTCGCTTATGAGATGATCCATTCAAGTAATGTATTAAGGGTATCAGAAAAATCTTTTGATTTTGATGTTGAATGTTTTATGTATCAAAATCAGGTATGAGACTCAGGTATCAGGCACAGGTATCAGAATCATGTATCAGAGTCAGGTATCAGACTCAGGTATAAGACTCAGGTATCAAAGTCAGGTATCAAAGTCAGGTATCAGAGTCAGGTATCAGAGTCAGGTATCAGAATCAGGTATCAGACAGTGTATTTTTGATGTTTGACTTTGATATATGATCATGTCCTAAAATGGACACTGTACTGTACTTGTGACCTGACTTTGCTTGTGCCTGCTCTCTGTAAACTGTTTTGTCTCTCTGGCTTTCTTGACCTTGGCTCATGTATTGGACTTCGTCTCTGACTTCCCTTTGTCATACTACGGCATTTCCTGGACGTGACCTCGGATTCTTTAACCTCCCTTTACTTACAGTAAGTAAGTAGTATATATATTTACTATCGTGACTCGTGTTACATTACGATTGACAGTTAAAATTTTTTCAGTTTCCCATCTATGGGTCCCTTACATACCTTGTGTGATCAGGTGGCAAATCTGACTCAGTTAGTCCAAGATTTGGTCTTGGAACAACACAAACTGGCTTCCTCTCATGCTCAGTTACAGGGCCAGATTTCTGGTACTCTTACTGCCCCTCAGAATCCCTCTCCTCAGATCGCTGTTATGACTTCTGTACCATCTGACATCTCATTCAGCCCCCCTGAACCTGCTATTGCACTCCCTGACAAATTTTCTGGCGAAAAGGACCAGTACAGAATTTTTAAAGAGAGTTGCAAATTATTGTTTACCTTGCTCCCCTTTTCATCAGGGAATGAGTCACAGCAGGTGGGAATTATAATGTCACTTTTGCAGGGGGGTCCTCAGACCTGGGCATTTTCGCCACCCTCTCTTGCTCCTGAAAGTCTTTTTGTGGACGCCTTTTTTGACGCTTTAGGACAGATCTATGATGAACCTGACAGGGTCAAGGTGGCAGAGACAAGGATCATGAACCTGACAGAGGGGAACCGCACAGCAGAAGACTATTGTACTGAGTTTCGTCAGAGGTCTTCTGAGGTCCTGTGGAATGACGCAGCTCTCAGATGTCAATTCCTCAGGGGTCTTTTGGAGTCTCTTAAGGATGCTCTGGCTCTACATGCTCCACCTGGTTGTTTGGTGGAGCTATCTGCATGTATCGAAGGTTGCGGGAGAGACACGAGGTGCAAAAAGAGGCTTCATTTTGTCCAACTGGCCTGGTTTGTGCACCTGAGGTAGAATCTATGGAGGTTGGTGCTGCCAGCTCAAGGATTAAGGAGAGGAGATGCCATCAGGAACTTGGACTTTGTCTCTATTGTGGCTAAGCTGGACATTTCTTAAAGGATTGCTTGACACGACCTGCAGAAAACAAGCCGTTGGGAAACGCCTATGTCTGGGTGATTGTCGAGGAGGTCACTCAGACTCACAGGTACCCTTTTACTCCTCTGATAAGGTGTTGTTAAAGGAATTTATTCACCCTGTTCTGTCTTCTTCACCTCCACCTTCTCCGGTTTCTATTGAGGGAAGCTTGGAATATGAGGTACAAAGGGTCATTAATTCCCAAATGGTCTAAAATTCCCTTCAATACCTGATACATTGGAAGGGGTATAGACCTGAGGAACGATCCTGGGTTCCTGCTCATTCTGTAATGGCTAATCAGTTGGTCCATGCCTTTCATCAGAGGTTTCCTGGGAAACCTGGGGTTCCGGTGGCCCCCCTTGAAGAGGGGGTACTTTCACGATTTCCACTCTGTTTCTTTCTTTTTGTTGTTACTTTGTGTTGGGGCTGTCAGTCTGTGCTGCAATCACCTGTGTTCATTTTCCTTAATCAGGCTTCTACTTAAGCATGCTATTTCCTTCCCCCATTGTCAATCGTACACTTGCTGTTGCCTGTGGAACATTGATCCCTCTGCACTCTGTGACTGACCCAGCTTGACTTGATTCTCTTCCCAGATTCAGACTCTTTGCTTGTCACCTGACTTTGCTTGTGCCTGCTCCCTGTAAAATGTTTTGTCTCTCTGGCTTTCCTGACTTCGGCTCATGCATTGGACTTCGTCTCTGACTTCCCTTTGTCGTACTGCGCCATTTCCTGGACCTGAGCTCGGATTGTTTGATCTCCCTTTACTTACAGTAAGTAGTATATAAATTTACTATCGTGACTCGCGTCACACTACCCATACAAATCTAGGCTTCAGCCTATGAGAAGACTGATTGGAAGTGATTTGTTATTTACATTCCGTAAGAAACTGCTTCAAAGAAGAGACATAAAATTTCTTTTTTCTCACCAGGTGTTTTTAAAATCCTAAAGTGGAAGGTTAGATGGTTTCCTCTGGTGAAAAGCAATATTCAAGTCTGACCCAAGATTCTAAATTGGATTAAGGTCTGGGCTTTGTCTAGACCACTCCAAAACATGTACACATTTCCCCTTAAACCACTTGAGTGTTGCTTTAGCAGTATGTTTTAGGTCATTGTCTTGTTGTGAAGTTTGGTTCAAGAATATCCCTGTATTTCGCAACATCCATCTTCCCCCTCAACTCAGACCATTTTCCCTGTCCCTGCTTCCAAAAAACATCCCCACAGCATGATGCTGCCGCTGCCAAGTTTCACTGTGAGGACAGTGTTATTGGGGTGGTGAGCTGTGTTGGTTTGGTGCTAGACATAGCGTTTACTTTGGTGGCCAAAAACTTACATTTTGGTCTCATCTGACCACAGCTCCTTCCTCCGTACATTTGAAAGGTCTCCCACAAGTCTTTTGGCAAACTCAAAATGAGCCTTACAATTTTTGTATGTAAGTAAAGGCTTTTTTTCTGACCACTCTTCCATAAAGGCCACGTCTATGGAGTGCAGAAGAGCTGAAGGCTGCTATAAAAGCAACCTGGGCTTCCATAGCAACTCAGCAGTGCGATAGGCTGATCGTCTCAATGCCACGCCGCATTGATGCAGTAATTGATGTAAAAGTAGCCCCAACAAAGTATTGAGTGCATTTACTGAACATTAGTGATGAGTGAACACTAAAATGCTTAGGTGCTAGTTGCTCGGGTTGAGCAAATTGGAATGCTTGGGTGCTCGACCCAAGCAACGAGCCCAATGTAAGTCTATGGAAAAACCGAGCATTTTGTCTGCGACCCCCCCAGGGGTCCTTTTAGGGTCTAAAAAGATCTGAAGTTGATGGAAACAATGCTCAAATGACATGGGATCATCATGGGGAAGACCCCTGGAAGCATTTCTGACTCCCAGGTTACGGCTGTGAACAATGTCTTATGCCACTTTTACAGGCACATAATAAAACATACAAAAACGAAACCAAAATGGATTTTCCTGGGAAATATGTTAAGGAATATCCTTTCCAGGGTATTGATTTGTATGTAAAGCAAAATAAATAACCCAACACAAAAATGTTCCTCAACTACATGGGCTAAGTTCACACATAGCGTTTTTGATGCGTTTTTCAACATTAGCATTGCTTTCAATCAAGACAAACATTTTAACATTTTACAACCTTATTTGGTATTGTTGTGTGTGACACATCATCAGATACATTCTGTTTCATTTATGAAGGAGGGACTCTGAAAGTCACAAAGTCTATTTTTACTGGGCCAACAGTCAGCCCTCACTTTTCTTAGAGAGCCATCAGCCGGCTATGCTTTGTTGTTCCCATTATTAAGCAGTGTGTCCCTTATACTGTTATTATTGCATATGCAGTGAGTTGCAGGGATGCCCAAAATCTGGATACAACCCAACAACCCATTGAACAGACATCATGGATGACCACATGCAACCAAAGTTAACAGAATACATTTGGCACTCCCATACTGTTTGCTTATGCATTGAACGCAAGGCCTGATCTGCAGCAAAGTTACACGCACCTCAATAAGCCTTTGAACCCACGTGCTGGATGGCCACAGGAAAACCAAGTTCACATTATTCATTTGGTACTCCTATACTGTTTTCTTATGCACTGAATGCAAGGCCTGACCTGCAACAAAGTTACACGCACCCCAGTAAGCCTTTGAACCGACTTAGTGGATGGCCACATGACACCAAAGTTCCCAGCATTGTAGCACAGTTCATCTTTGTTGTGAGGCAGTTGCGTTATTGCCTCAAGAATTTCTGTTTTCCCCTTGCTCTAGTATTCTGATCCAGCATGATTATGGTTCCACTGTTATGCCAAGGGAGGCCAAATGTTGAATAACTTGTTTAAATTTCTTAAATAATCAGTTTCTGCTTAAAAGACAATCTTTGTTGTTTTATAGTTTTAATATTTGGATTCCTCCAAATGATATGAAGACCTGTAAATTCCAGTAAATGGGGGGGAATTACTAAGTGTCCACCGACTGTGTTCTAGACAAAAAAAATAATGCCTAATTAATGTTTCACACTGTGAAAATGTCATCCAGAACTCTACAATCATAGGCAATAGTTATTGCCCTGTGGCTTAAGCATGTTGTGATAACTGTGATCTGAGAAATGCTGAAGGGAAATAGATCACACTAATAGTGATCTAAATACTGAGATGTGTACAGAGGAATGCTGAGAGGACACAGATTGTGGTTTTATATCAACTTCAGCTGCATTTACAAATTTGTATTTAATGCTGGTAATAAAAAAAACTCTCTAGTGTAGGCAGGGTGCAGGGCTATACTGTGACTATGTATTTGCTCTTCCTGTCCAGCCCTATAATTTTTTTTAAATTTATATTTATTTGGACTCTTCATTGGGAGGGGTGCACGAAACGATAGGTGATCACTGCTGACACTAAAAAACACCTTTTTGAAAACAATATCGTGGTTCTTGCATCACGGAACACGTTCACCCTGGTGATCTACTGGTGGTGTCTGAAGAGACATGGAGGATGGCCTCCTATAAATTTCTTTCCAAAATTAAAGGAGTGGGTCTCCTATACTTGTAATGCCCATCCACTAAGTGTTTGGGGTGAGAAACATTTCAACCTGGAGGGTACACATCAATCTACTGTGTCAACATTTTTTTACGGGCATCATAAACACCCTTGAAAAGAATAGCGTGGTTCTTACATCATGGAACACGTTCGCCCTGGTGATCTAGTGGTGGTGGATGATGAGGATGAGGAGAAGAAGGAGGATAATTGCTTCCTCGCTCGTGAGCAATCCATCATAAATTTGAGTTCTGGAAAGATCTGTCGGCTGTTCCACAACACTGGAACTATTTCCTCTTTGGTGATTATTACTACCTCCAGCGTCACAGGACAGCCATGGGGACCAATGTGGCCCCAACTTATGCGAACATCTACATGGCTGCCCTGGAGGGCGAGCAGATGTACAGGTCATCCTTTTGGTGCCATGTGAGGGTCTGGTGATGTTTCCTTGACAACATTTTCTTTGTCCGGGATGGTAGCAGGGTGGAATTGGATTTATTCCATCAGTTTCTTAATGGGATCTTTTCAGAACTCAAATTTATGATGGATTGCTCACAAGAGAAGATGCAATTTTTGGACACGATGGTGTTTAAAAGAGATGTTGTCCTACACACAGATTTGTTAAGATAACAGATAGGAATAATATGTTGTACTTCACGAGGGAGCTTTCTAGAAAAATGTTTGAATCATTGCCTTGGAGTCAATTGTTAAGGGTCAGAAGGGTGGTTTCTTGTGATAATTTGGTAGATCAACGTCTAGATGAAATGTGTGGTAAATTTCTCGCCAGGGGTTACCCAAGGGCCAGTTTGATGGAGCTCAAATGAAGAGCTATAGATAAGTCCAGAAATGACCTTTTGGTACCTAAGAATTTGGCTAGAGAAGATAAGAGAATACCGTTTGTGACTATGTATAATTTAAGCAATAATTTAAGCAAAAGGATTTCTGGAATTATCAGAGATCATTGGTCACTCCTGGGGAAGGGACATACAGATACCACCACTTTTGTCATATAGGAGGAATAGGAATTTGAAAGATGAATTGGTTTAGTCCGATATTGGTACCTCTAAAAGGGATTTGCAATTAATTTTGTCATCCAAGTCTCGGAAATTTTCCTTGTCTTGGATGTGCTTACTGTAATAATATGCTTAAGGGTCATCAATTCTCTCACCCGCATTCAGGGAAGTTATATAACATCTATAGACGTTATACTTGTACTAATAGCTATGTGATATATGTGATAAGCTGTTCATGTGGTCTTCTCTATGTATTGGAATAAAAAGCGATCAAAAAATATCACGTGCCCGAAAATGGTACCAATAAAAACGTCAACTCGTCCCCCAAAAAATAAGACCTCAAATGACTCTGTGGGTCAAAATTTGGAAAAGTTATAGCTCTCAAAATGTGGTGATGCAAAAACAATTTTTACAATAAATAGCGTATTTTAGGTTATGACAGCTGCCAAATATAAAAACCCTCTAAAAATAGTAAATCAAACCCCCCTTTATCACCCCCTTAGTTAGGGAAAAATAATAAAATAAAAAAAATGTATTTATTTCCATTTTCCCATTAGGGTTAGGGTTAGGGCTCGGGTTAGGGCTAGGGTTAGGGCTGAACTTAGGGTTAGGGGTCTGTTGGGGTTAGGGTTGAAGATAGAATTGGGGAGTTTCCACTGTTTAGGCACATCAGGTGCTTTCCAAACGCAACATGGTGTCTGATCTCAATTCCAGCCAATTCTGCGTTGAAAAAGCAAAATGGTGCTCCTTCTCTTCCAAGCTCTGCCATGCGCCCAAACAGTGGTTTACCTCTACATATGGGGTATAAACCTACTCAGGACAAATTGCACAACAACTTTTGGGGTCCATTTTCTCCTGTTACCCTTGGGAAAATAAAAAATTGGGGGCAAAAATATCATTTTTGTGGAAAAAAAATATGATTTTTTTATTTTTATGGCTTTACGTTATAAACTTCTTTGAAGCACTTGGGGTTTCAAAGTGCTCACCACACATCTAGATAAGTTCCTTGGGGGGGTCTAGTTTCCAAAATGGGGTCATTTGTGGGGGGTTTCAACAGTTTAGGCACATCAGATGCTCTTCAGACACGACATGACACCCGCAGACCATTCCATCAAAGTCTTCATTCCAAAACGTCACTACTTCCCTTCCAAGCCCCGACGTGTGCCCATACAGTAGTTTTCTCTCACATAAGGGGTATCAGCGTACTCAGGACAAATTGGACAACAACTTTTGGGGTCCAATTTCTCCTGTAACCCTTGGGAAAATAAAAAAAATTGGGGACTAAAAGATCATGTTTGTGGAAAAAATGATTTTTTTATTTTCACACCCGGGCGTTATAAACTTCTGTGACGCACTTGGGGGTTCAAAGTGCTCACCACACATCTAGATATGTTCCTTGGGGGGTCTAGTTTAAAAAATGGTGTCATTTGTGGGGGGTTTCCACTGTTTAGGCACATCAGGGGCTTTCCAAACACGACATGGCATCCGATCTCAATTCCAGCCAAAAAAGTCAAATGGCACTGCTTCCCTTCCGAGCTCTGCCATGCGCCCAAATAGTCATTTACTCCCACATGTGGGGTATCAGTGTGCTCAGGACAAATTGCACAATAACTTTTAGGGTCCTGTTACCCTTGGGAAAATAAAAATTGGGGGTGAAAATATCATTTTTGTGGAAAAAATATGATTTTTTAATTGTACAGCTGTATGTTATAAACTTCTGTGAAGCCCTTGGGGGTTCAAAGTTCTCACCACATATTTAGATAAGGTCCTTGGGTGGTCTAGTTTCCATAATGGGTCACTTGTGGGGGTTTCCACTGTTTAGGAACATCAGAGGCTCTCCAAACGTGACATGGCATCCAATCTGAATTCCAGCCAATTTTGCGTTGAAAAAGTCAAACGGAGCTCCTTCCCTTCTGAGCTCTGCCATGCGTGGAAACAGTGGTTCCCCCCACATATCAGGTATCAGCGTACTCAGGACAAATTGATCAATAACTTTTGCAGTCCAATTTCTCCTGTTACACTTGGTAATATAAAAAAAATTGGACCTGAAGTAGTTTTTTTGTGAAAAAAAGTTAAATGTTCATTTTTTTTAAACATTCAAAAAATTCCTGTGAAGCACCTGAAAGGTTAATAAAGTTGTTGAATGTGGTTTTGAGCACCTAGCGGGGTGCATTTTTTTGAATGGTGTCACTTTGGGTATCTTCTATCTTATAGACCCCTAAAAGTGACTTCAAATTTGATGTGGTCCCTAAAAATAAAATGGTGTAAAAAAGAGAAATCGCTGGTCAATTTTAACCCTTATAACTTGTTAACAAAAAAAATTTTGGTTCCAAAATTGTGCTGATGTAAAGTAAGCATGTGGGAAATGTTATTTATTAAGTTTTTTGTGTGCCATATCTCTGTGATTTATGGGCATAAAAATTCAAATTTGGAAAATTGCAAAATTTTCAAAATTTTCGCCAAATTTCCATTTTTTTCACAAATAAACGCAAGTTATATCAATGAAATCTTACCACTAACATGAAGTGCAATATGTCTCGAGAAAACAATGTCAAAATCACCGGGATCCATTGAAGCGTTCCAGAGTTATTGCCTCATAAAGGGACAGTGGTCAGAATTGTAAAAATTGACCCGGTCATTAATGTGCAAACCACCCTTGGGGGTAAAGGGGTTAAGACCCAAGGGCATGAATATTGAATATAATCAACAAGGATGCCTACTTTAGTATGGACTTAGGTTGATGCTTTAGTATAACGCTTGTATTTTCGTCTCAGTGTATTGTTTTTAATTCCTTTTAAAATATTTTTTTTCCTCTGGTCATGGGTTGGGATTATGAGTAGAATATACATTATTATAAGGGCTTGGGTATGGTTATCTGCTGCTCATTTTTTTGGGTTATGCTAAGATAGTTTATTTGAGAGCTGATACTATGGATTCGATTTATTATTAATTGAGCTCATTATGTAATGTTGCATTATGAATATAATCCATTATCGTTATATTGGTTGTTCTTTTTAGCCCTTTGCTACCTTCTATTGATATCATGGCCTATTATCGGTCTTTTGGTCTGAGATTGATTATTGTTAACCATGTTCACTGATTACTCGGGGATATGTGTTTTGTATATATATGGGTTTTTGTTGCATTGACTGGAGCATTCTGGTATATCCATATTAGGACTAATTTGAAAAGTTTGGGGTTTATATTCTGAATTTTAATAATAATTAATATTGTTTGAAAAAGATGATCAGAATATAAAAGGTTGATTTTGGATTACCCACTCTGCTCTAGTTTATGCTCTAATGATATAAGTGAATTATATATACCTGGCTAGGATTAGTTTTATCGGTTACACCTCTTATTGCAGGTATATTCTATTAAGATAAATATTCATGATTGTTATTAGGTATTTAATAAAGTAACTTGGCACTCAACTGAATGATCCTTTTTGAAAATAAGTTTTTATTGTGGCAGTCACAAAGGACGTTTCGGCCTACAATTGGCCTTCGTCAGTCTGCCGACTGCTGCAGATGATGAAGTTAAAAGTGGAGAATTATATAAGATCCTATTACAAGGCAGTGATTTTGGAGGTTACTGCAATGACCAACTGTCAGTTGACAACTGACAACTGACACAAAAAAACTTATTTTCAAAAAGAATCATTCAGTTGAGTGCCAAGTTACTTTATTATTCACTTGGGTCTGGGTAACCTACTTGTGCACCTTGTAGTAGTGCCACGCTATACTTTACACAATGTTATTAGGTATTTGGCACTCATAGGGTTAAATTATAGTGAATTCTGATGGCTTTGCATAAAGCAATCTATCTGCTTTTGTGATATTAGATTTAGCATATAGCATGTTCATTGATGCTCTTTTTATGCCATGTATATTTTTTTACCTTTGTATGTGATATTATATTGTGATTTGCTTAACAAATATGCAGTTTTGTTTCGGTGAAGTGTCTTAGTAACAAGTTATATAAGGATGCTGGTGCATGCATATTAATTACATGGACTTAGCGCTCTTGTGTCCAATAAGATGGGGCTGCCGGAGCATGCAGTGTTGAGATGAAGGACCTGTCTATTTGATCAATGAAATGAGGACGCCGGAGTGTGTGCACTATTGCGATAAAAGGCCTTCCTGTTTGATCAATAGAATGTAGATAAATGACCTTCCTGTTTGACCAATGAAATGGAGGCACCGGAGCGTGCTCAGTATGCAGTTCAATTTGATTGGCTCTAGAACAATGGTGGCGTGTCGTGTCTATGTGACACCGAGGAATAATCTTCACTATGACAACACAAATGGCAGACCTGGATTGGTGGAATGTTTGTTTATATTGATAATGTACGGCGGAGATTATATATATTTATAGCCTTACATTTTGTATAGATGAATGATCAGAAAGGAAGTTTATGGCGCTATAAAGGTACTCTTCCCACCCATGTCCTTGTAGAGTGTTTTTATTATGTGTATGGGATTTTTTGTATTATAATTGTCTGTATTTGTTATACATGTATCTGATTGGTGATTGATGATTAAGGGGTGGCCTATATACTTTTTAAGAGGGGTTGAGACAATTTATACCGTGCTTGATAAAGATCATTAGGATCGAAACATTGCCACAGAAAGCAGAATAAAATGTTTTTCACCAACTTGTGAGGCGCTGTCTCTTTTGCTTATGGCTAATTATGGCTTCATCTCCCCTCACCATCTTGGTGGAGCCCTTAAATTACACAATTTTTAGCCCACAGATAGGTGAGGCTTCTGAAGGAGATACGACACTCTAAACGATGTGGCCTGTATTTTTATTTTTTACAGCAAAATAGTGTTACTAACTAGGGTAGTGTGGAATTCTCATGTGGTGTATGGCTGAAGGTTGTACTCCTGACAGGGCATGATGTATCTTACAGTGGCCAAGCTTTCTGTGAGGAGAAGAGTCTTTCCTTCTCAAATTACACACACATAGGAAACTCCACAATGCCATGTTTGCACAGTAACTGCCTCTAGGAACAAGATGATGATGGTGGTAGTAGTTGGTGCATTTCAGCTCCAGTCATGAAGCAGCCGTAAGAATTTGAAGCAGAAGTCTTTTTACTGATGGAAGGTAATGGGACAAATTATTATTTACAAACAGCAGTAAACTCCAGTGAAAGACAGACACTTAGTCCCCAATCCCGAAGTTCTTTCTGTACATTGTCACGTCTCTGAATATGGTCCAAAAATGTTCCCACTTGTTTTTCTCTCTGTTCTGCTACTAGTCGAGTATTATTTCCTAGCTCTTTCATTACAGAATAATCAACTGTCATTCTATCAGTTAAACCTGTTAAATTGTAGAAGTCTGGTATCAGAATAATAGGTCCTGTTGGCATTTTTCCTGGACCTCTTTCTTTTTTGGGATTGTGTATGAGAGCAGGCTGTTTCAGGTCTGTGATCTGCTTGTTATATTGATTTTTGTAATACTATATACAGGGGAGATGACATACAGCTATATACAGGTTGAGATGACATACAGGAATATACTATATACCATAACCAGATTTCCCGTATCATGTTCCCACATGCTTTATGCATCTATTAGCCCTCTGTGTCCGTACTGTTACACACTTAACATTATGGATGGTCCAAACAATAAAAGCAATTGTTACCACCCACCTTTCGTGTCTTCCCTCTTTCCCTCATAGATTGTAAGCTTGCGAGCAGGGCCCTTATTCCTCTTGGTATCTGTTATGATCTATGTGATTTTTGTTATGCTGCAATGTCTATTGTCTGTACAAGTCCCCTCTGAAATGTAAAGTACTGTGGAATATGTCGGCGCTATAGAAATAAAATTTATTATTATTATTATTATATACATAAGGAGATGACATACAGGTATATACTATATACAGATTGAGATGACATACAGGTATATACTATACACAGGGGATACTTTGCCTGGGCAACACTTAGCTCTTCAGCTAGTAATTGCTAAAACTGATTTCACAGCCATCTGACTGCTTGAAAGTAGTCTCTGGAGTTAAATCCCAGTTGATATCAAGACGATATGTACGATTGTTGTATTTGGCAAGAACTATCTGTCCAATCAGTTCCTTACTGCAAGTATCATAGAAGGCATGTGATCCAATTTTCGAGCTCAAATTGTACAGACTGTGTGGACCCGTGTGTCGCAAACAGTGCCTTCCCCTCTCCCACCAGTCCTGTAATGAAAACACAGACAGGCCTAGATGGGTTGAAACAGGTCGGTTACAGTTGATTAATTACATAAGCAGAGAAAAATATTCAGGATTGAGAGTCCTCAGTAGTTGATACCTTTTAATGGCTAACTGAAAAGATGGTAACACATTGCAAGCTTTCGAGACTACTCAGGTCTCTTCATCAGGCTAGACTAATACAAAATCTGAAGTCACATATTTATGCACAATACAGCCTGATGAAGAGACCTGAGTAGTCTCGAAAGCTTGCAATGTGTTACCATCTTTTCAGTTAGCCATTAAAAGGTATCAACTACTGAGGACTCTCAATCCTGAATATTTTTCTATCCACTGGCTAACACGGTACAAAGATATACATCTTTCCTGTATCATAAGCAGAGAAACTTACATTTTGTATCAGGCTCATTGTCGAGGGCCCTGTCTGTGACCAACAGGCGAGCAGGCCTATGACCAGTTATGAACCTTTGCCCTTCACCACATCTTCCGCTGTGACTTAGCATCATTAACAAGGTTTTTTTAATAAGTGTACAAATAGTATGGCAATTTAAAAACTGTTAAATATATAAAGGAGGGAGGGTGGGAAAAAAGCTTCCATGGGTCAGCCAGAGGAAAGAGAAAGTCACTGACCCCGGGCACCTCAATTTAACCTCGGTAGGTGTGGCTGGAGGCCCCTTCCCCTTTAATCCAATCGGACAGCTGGGCATCTCAATTAGTGCATCACGTTGGGAGTAGTAGGAGGGGGGAATTGGGCACTGAACCGCATTTTTTCTAGCTTTAGCCATATGGGCCCCCCAGTCAGAGGCATGTTCCTTATGCAATACTGTGCCTGCCATTACAACCAGAACAGTTTCACTTCGAAGGACTTTGTGGCTCACATCAATGCACAACATGATATTAGTCTCATACTTCAAAATTGATGTGGTAAATCCTTGCCACACAGATCGGTTGTGTGTTCTGACTTCTGTAACATCATTTGGATGATAATAATTCAGACCTATTTGCTTCATATTCATCATCTTCAGAAGCCTTCTGAATATAATGTTGCAAAAGTGAAAGCAGGTTGGTGAAGTTGGTGGTAACTCATTTGTCAAAGTAATTGTAATCTCAGGGATCTTGATTCCATGTGTGGACTGTAGTCAACATGGTACTGGTACAAGACCCACTGGGGTCTAGCAATAAATTTCACATAGTTTGTGCACAGCTGAATAGAGTTGTTAGTATTATTATTATTATTCATTTTTATAGCGCCATTTATTCCATGGTGCTTTACATGTGAAAAAGGGGCATACATAGACAAGTACAATATACATGAGCATTCCAAGGCACACATAAATACAGAGGGAGAGAGGATCCTGCCTGCAATGACTCAGTGTACAGGGGATGGGTGAGGATACACTAGGAGAGGGTAAAGCTGGTTGTGCGGCGGTTCATTGATCACTGCAGGTTGTAGGCTTGTCGGAAGAGGTGAGTGTCCTGGTTTCTTTTGAAAGTTTTCGTGGTTGTCGAAAGTCTGATGTGTTGGGATAGAGAGTTCCAGACCAGTTTGGAACCACCAGAAGTTTTCCTAGACCTGGCCGCCCAGCCAAACTGAGCAATTGCGGGAGAAGAGCCTTGGTGAGAGAGGTAATAATAATATTCTTTATTTATATAGCACCAACATATTCCACAGCGCTTTACAGTTTAACAGTTTCAAAACACAAGTCATAAGTAACAACTTTAACAATACAATAATTAAAGCAAAATAAGTCGACCCTGCTCGTGAGAGCTTACAATCTACAATGAGGTGGGGGAGATACAAAGTACAGGTGTGTATTTACAATGGTATATTTACAATAATGATCCAGCCATTTTGAGGGAGTGAGGGATGGATGGAGATAGTGAATGGTCTACTCATGCACACTTACACATAGAATGATTTTGATTAGTGAACGTAATAGGCCGCTCTGAACAAATGTGTTTGGAGGGAGCGCCTAAAACTATGCAAATTGTGGAAAGTCCTAATTTCTTGGGGTAGAGCATTCCAGAGGATTAGCGCAGCACGGGAGAAGTCTTGGAGTCGGGAGTGGGAGGTACAGATTAGTGCAGAGGTTAGTCGAAAGTCGTTTGCAGAGCGCAGCGGTCGGTTAGGCCAATAGACAGAAATGAGGGAGGAGATGTAAGGGGGTGCTGCACTGTGGAGAGCTTTGTGGGTGAGAACAAGTACTTTGAATTGGATTCTATAATGAATGGGCAGCCAGTGTAAGGACTGGCGAAGAGCAGATGCGTCTGAGTACCGATTAGCCAGATAAATGACCCTGGCTGCTGCATTAAGTATGGACTGGATAGGGGATAGTCGAGTAACGGGGAGGCCAATTAATAGAGCGTTGCAGTAATCCAGGCGGGAGTAGATCAATGCTACAGTGAGGGTTTTTGTTGTTTCCATGGTGAGAAAAGGGCGGATTCTAGAGATGTTCTTTAGGTGTAAGTGGCAAGAGCGGGCAAGAGATTGTATATGGGATGTGAAGGAGAGATTGCTGCCAAATATAACACCCAGACAGCACGCCTGCTGCTGGGGTGTTATTATAGTGCCACCCACGGAGAGGGAAATGTCAGATTTAGGGAGGCTAGTAGACGGCGGGAGCAGAAGAAGTTGGGTTTTGGAGAGGTTGAGTTTAAGATAGAGAGCGGACATGATGTTGGAGACTGCGGACAGACAGTCACTGGCGTTCTGTAGTACAGCGGGGGTAAGGTCAGGGAATGACGTGTATAGTTGTGTGTCATCAGCATAAAGATGGTACTGAAAGCCAAATCTGCTGATAGTCTGTCCAATTGGGGCTGTGTAGAGAGAGGAGAAGAGGGCCAAGGACTGAGCCCTGAGGTACCCCGACAACGAGAGGAAGAGGAGATGACATGGAGCCAGAGAACAAAACACTGAAGGAGCTGTCAGAAAGATAGGAAGAGAGGTAAAGCAGAACCCCAAGATCACTGTGGCTGAGCTCCACTGATGCAGTAGGGAGATGGGAGAAAGTTCCACAAATTCAACTATCACTGCAGCCCTCCACGAGTCGGGCCTTTATGGCAGAGTGGCCCGATGGAAGCTTCTTCTCAGTGCCAGACATATGAAAGCCCGCATAGAGTTTGCTAAAAAACACATGAAGGACTCCCAGACTATGAGAAATAAGATTCTCTGGTCTGATGAGACAAAGATAGAACTTTTTGGTGATATATCTAAGCTGTATGTGTGGAGAAAAAAGGCACTGCTCATCACCTGCCCAATACAATTCCAACAGTGAAATATGAACAATTCCAACAGTGAAATATGATGATGGCAGCATTATGCTATGGTGGTGTTTTTCAGCTGCAGGGACAGGACAACTGGTTGATATTGAAGGAAGCATGAACGCGGCCAAGTACAGAGATATCCTGGATGAAAACCTCTTCCAGAGTGCTCTGGACCTCAGACTTGGCCGAAGGTTCATCTTCCAACAAGACAATGACCCTAATCACACAGCTAAAATAACAAAGGAGTGGCGTCAGGACAACTCTGTGACCATTCTTGACTGGCCCAGCCAGAGCCCTGACCTAAACCCAATTGAGCATCTCTGTCCACCAACGTTTACCATCCAACCTGATGGATCTGGGGAGGATCTGCAAGGAAGAATGGCAGAGGATCCCCAAATCCAGGTGTGAAAAACTTGTTGCTTCATTCCCAAGAAGACTCATGTCTGTACTAGCTCAAAAGGGTGCTTCTACTCAATACTGAGCAAAGGGTCTGACTACTTACGACCATGTGATATTTCAGTTTTTCTTTTTTAATAAGTTTGCAAAAATTTTTACATTTCTGTTTTTTTTTTAGTCAAGATGGGGTGCAGAGTGTATATTAATGAGAAAAAAAATGAACTTTTTTGAATTTACCAAATGGCTGCAATGAAACAAAGAATAAAAAATTTAAAGGAGTCTAAATACTTTCCATACCCACTGTAGTTCTACAAGATATTGATTTATTCGATGTATTTAATTTTTCACACTGTTTCTACATTTTGGCTTAGTTTTTTGTTCAATAAATAATGACAGTGTCAGTTATTATGTTTTGATGTTCATCTGAGGTTGTATTTCTTTAATTTTAAGACCTTCTAAGAGCATTTTTTTATTATGCCCTGATATGTAAAAGTTTTTGTTTTACAAAATAGAATTCAAAGAGGGTGCACTTAGTTTTTCTCATGCTTGTATATAGTACATAAACACAAAAAAATCTATACTATTTTATGCTAGATTTTTTTTTATATTCTGAGCCTTGGATATTAAACATAATTTTACATGGAATCAAAATTGTAATCATGACTGTTTAGCCAATTAGTTCTGCTGAGTAAAGGGAAAAACGCATTATATGATGCCTAATCACATTAGCAAAATAATTCATCATTTAGCTGTCTGTTTGCTGCAAAAACACAATACCTCAGCTGTTTAATTATACTAACATTTTGTTCAGCAATTCACTTCTAACACCATCAGATTATTAATATTGCCTTTACCTATTTTAGAGCCACATTTGATCTGTAATGATTTTGTACATTATGAAAATATTATACATGAATTTAAATTGCATTGGAAGTGTCCCCTAGTGTAACCAAAATAAACAAACAGTTAATTTAAAGAGACCCTGCCATCAAAAAAAGTATTCACCTGCAGCCTAAGATCTAATATGCAGGTAAATACCATTTTGAAGAGGTTTTCCAAGGGCATAAACTATTAAAGCATTATGAAAGTCTATAAGATATGAATAAGCTTCGTAATTTACTTATAAAATTTTGCGCTGTTCCTAAACTGTCACTTGTGGTCATGTAAACTCCGGCTCTTTACTTCCTGCTAGTGTCTGTTCAAAGCTCAACGTTTTCTGCAGTGAGCTCTGAATGGTAATGTTATGGTGGGATGGCCTGTGATCTTAATATGATAATAATAATAAATTTTTATTTCTATAGCGCCGACATATTCCGCAGCACTTTACATTTCAGAGGGGATTTGTACAGACAATAGACATTACAGCATAACAATAATCACATAGATCATAACAAATACCAAGAGGAATGAGGGCCCTGCTCGCAAGCTTACAGTCTATGAGGAAAGAGGTAGACACAAAAGGTGGGTGGTAACAGTTGCCCTGATTGTATGGACCAGCCATAAGGTTAAGTGTGTAACAGTACAGACACAGAGGGCTAATGGATGCATAAAGCATGTGGGAACATGATGCGGGGAACCTGGTTATGGTGAAACTTTTGGCTGTGCCACGCAGGGATAGATTAGGTTAATGTGTTGAGGCGATAGGCCAGTCTGAATAAATGCGTTTTCAGGGCACGCTTAAAATTGTGGGGATTGGAGACTAATCGTATTGACCTGGTAAGTGCATTCCAAAGAATTGGCGCAGCACATGTAAATTCTTGGAGACGGGAGTGGGAGGTTCTGATTATTGAGGATGCTAACCTCAGGTCATCAGCAGAACGGAGGGCGCGGGTAGGGTGGTATACTGAAACAAGGGAGGAGATGTAGGGTGGTGCTGAGCCATGGAGGGCTTTGTAGGTGAGGGTAATAAGTTTATACTGAATTCTGGAGTGGATGGGTAGCCAGTGTAATGACTGGCACAAGGTAGAGGCATCGGTGTAATGATTGGTGAGGAATATGATCCTGGCTGCAGCATTCAAGACAGATTGGAGAGGGGAGAGTTTGGTAAGAGGGAGACCGATTAGAAGAGAGTTACAATAGTCGAGACGAGAATGAATAAGAGAAACAGTAAAAGCTTTTGCAGAGTCAAAAGTAAGAAAAGGTCGAATTCTAGAAATGTTTTTGAGGTGCAGATGACAAGAGCGAGCCAGTGATCGGATGTGGGGGGCAAAGGAAAGCTCGGAGTCAAGTATGACCCCAAGAGAGCGGGCATGCTGCTGTGGTGTAATAGTGGAACCACACACAGAAATGGCAATGTCGGGTATAGGTACATTAGTAGAGGGAGGAAACACAAGGAGTTCAGTCTTTGACAGGTTCCGTTTCAGATAGAGTGAGGACATGATGTTAGACACAGCATTTAGACAATCGCCGGTGTTTTCTAGAAAGGCTGGCGTGACGTCAGGAGAAGAAGCGTATAATTGGGTGTCATCAGCATAGAGATGGTACTGGAAACCAAATCTACTGATTGTTTGACCAATAGGGGCAGTGTACAAGGAGAAGAGGAGAGGGCCTAGAACCGATCCTTGAGGAACCCCAACAGTAAGGGGAAGGTGAGAGGAGGAGGAACCGGCAAAAGATACAGTAAAGGAATGGCCAGAGAGATAGGAGGAGAACCAGGAGAGAACGGTGTCCTTGAGGCCAATGGAACGGAGCATAGTGAGGAGGAGCTGATGATCCACAGTGTCGAATGCTGCAGAGAGATCCAAGAGAATTAGCATGGAGTAATGACCATTTGATTTAGCTGTTAGTAGATCATTAGAGACTTTAGTGAGGGCAGGTTCAGTAGAGTGTAAAGAGCGGAAACCGGATTGGAGAGGGTCGAGAAGAGAGTTATCAAAGAGATAGTGGATAAGACGGGAGTGGACCAGGCGTTCCAGGAGTTTAGAGATGAAGGGAAGATTAGAGACAGGTCTATAGTTAGCGGCACAGTTTTGGTCGAGGGATGGTTTTTTAAGTAGTGGATGTATGATGGCATGCTTAAATGAGGAGGGAAAGATACCAGAAGAGAGAGAGAGGTTAAATATCTTTTCAGTGACTGGAAATGTGTGCATGAAGCGAGGGAAAGTCTGAACAGAAGATTGCAGGCTCCTCACAGACCCACTAGTCTTATCAGCTTGTGACTGTAGCCAGAGAGCTAGAAGAAGATTAGAATAAATTAGAATTAGAATAAATTAAAATCATTTTTCTTTTCTCCCCTACAATACAGGGTGGGCCATTTATATAGATACACTTAAATAACATGGGAATGGTTGGTGACCAAGATTGGTGCACTGAATTTGCAGAATGGGCAAACCAAAAATTGGAACAGGACCCTCAGTTAACGCAAAAGATTATGTTCAGTGATGAGGCAAACGTTTTTGGGTGGGCCATTTATATGGATACACCTAAATAAAAAGAGAATGGTGACAGTTTTCTTGCGTAGGGTGTCTTGCATTGAAATCTGCTGCAATGACCCAGGTACTGCGTTCACCAGACATCCACACAATTTCTATCTGCTCCTCTTGTGTTAACCTCTGCGACATGTCAATAATTATAAAGAAAAAGAAACTTGTAAATAACTCATGAAAGAATAAAGTTGCGTTAAAACCAGGAAGTTGATCTCACCAACCATTCCCTTTTTATTTAGGTGCATCCATATACTGTAAATGGCCCACCCTGTATACTGAGCCAACCAGAACCTGCAACATTAAAGGGAACTTGACCATTCCTCTATGCCCAGAAAACCACCAGCATATGGTTAAAAATACCTTGACTAACAAGCCCTTTCTACTGCACAACTCACTAAGGCTAGTTTCACACTAGCGTTTATGAGCGCAGCGACGGCCTGCGCACGGCCGCCGCTAAGCCCCGCCCCCTGCCGCGCCTCCGCCGGTAGCTCCGCCTACCGGCGCATGACGCTGCATGCGCCCTGCATCCCCTATCTTTATCACGGGGGCGCAGGCCGTGCGCAGTATGCGTTTGGCGGCGCATGCGCCTTTTTGACGGTGCGCCGACCTGCGCCAAACGCAACCTGCTGCTGTTTGGTTGTGCCGGCGCACTGTCAAAAAGGCGCATGCGCTGCCAAACGCATATTGCGCACGGCCTGCACCCCCCGTGATAAAGATAGGGGACGCAGGGCGCATGCAGCGTCATGCGCCGGTAGGCGGAGCTACCGGCGGAGGCACGGCAGTGGGCGGGGCTTAGCGGCGGCCGTGCGCAGGCCGTCGCTGCGCTCATAAACGCTAGTGTGAAACTAGCCTAACATGTTTCAAAAAACAATTTTTAAATTCCATTTTCAATTTGCAAATAAGTTTCAGACAAGCTGATGAGGTTCTGGTTTCTCCATATTATTCATCCCACTCAACATGTCTATCATGCCCTTGTGGGAGTGATAATATCATAAGCAAGATCCTTTGTTATTGCCATGTCTCGCCAGTTTTTGCAGCGTTTTTAGTGAAAAACAGCAAGTTTATCAGGATGTGAAACGCATTTATTTGTGTTATTTTCCCAAGTTTAAATCTATATGTCTTACTGTCCTCACCTGAGCATGGATGTTAGTATAAGTACAGTTTAATTGACCCCGTCACAACATATAAGTTATAAACGATGCGTCTTCCCCCTTTAATGCGGGCTCCGGCTCTAAGCCCACATCTTTTCGAACACATAACAGCTGATTTCATCAGCTGACATATGCCGTTAACAGCCACATTTGGAATCCTGATCCATCCCCAGCTGTTAACATGTTAAATGTCGTTTTCAATCTCTGACAGCAGCATTTAACATGATTGCGCGGGAAGGTCATCAGTAGCTCTGCCCATCAATGCCCCTGTCACAGAATTTCAGGGCGCCAATGGGTTAGCATGATTAACCGGGGTCTGCAGGAGACCCCTGTGGTTGTCATTGGCGATCTGCTATGAGCATCGCACTATCTCCAATGCTCATAGCAGATAATCAATTCCGCTACACATTGATCAGAAGATCAGTTCGGGAGAACATCTGAAAAAAGTTTGGTTCGGGTACCAGAACGATACCCAAACCCGGACCCTATTCAGATGAATGGAGACCCAAACATCCATTGCTTGCCTTTCTGTCATCTGCATGACAGTGCGGCAAACACAGGCTCTGATCGGCGGTAAGATCATTACCGCCAGTCAGAGAGGCATGGTTCCCACTCTTAGGGATGTGGATCGCACTAAATATAAAATATAAGAAAGTGCGATCGCAACCCGGGGTCCACTGTGCAGAGATGGTAACCTGCTGTTCGGTAATGGCGGAGTACTAACTTAACACCGGTGGGTTAACCACTGACCCAGTGTGTACAGGAGCGAACAAATGCCTGAGCTTGTCTATCTTCACAGGACTCGGCAGGGGAGCCCTAGTGTAGAGACACAGGACTCTGCCCCAAGGACACAGGGTTAGAGTCCCTCTAGCCCCACTAGTGTTCAGCAACGCGACTGCAATGCCTGGACAGACGCTTATAGAATGCTGTGCCCCTTTAACAGTCACAGGATGCAGCAGAGAGTTGCTTACTGCACTAAGTGCATACAGCGCAGCTCTGGCAGACGCCACTAACCAGCCTAAGCTTAGGACTGGAAAGCGCATAAGACGCACATAGCGCCACTCTAACGGATGCTGCTGTACATGGAGTAGCGTAGTACCTTAGGTAGAGTGGCACACTCTGGCGCAAGCATGTGTGAGGAGCTGGGAGCACTGCGGCGCTAGGCAGTGCCACAACTCGGCCCTGACTTTGACTCTAAAAACCCTATCTCATGCACAACCAAGGGAGGGAGTCATAATGAGTCAGTCACCTGTCACAAGCATCCATCATCACACACACACTTAGCCATATTAGTCTATACTAGCGCATGGCCGAGCGATCATGCGAGCCTTTTATAGCAGCGTCCTTCCAGGACCTTCCTGATGGTCCAATCCAAGCTGCTCGAGGACCTGAGCATGTGACCTATGACCTCCAATGAGAAGTCGTCCCACGGGCATGCTCATTAGGCTGCAAAAAGGACTTAGCCTCCAGAGCTGCTCGCTGCTGACTAGCGCAGATTGCTAAAGCTGAACCAGAGCTGGCAGCAGCAACCAACCTGACAGCACTAGCTTGAGCAAGACGTCGGGATCGACGCCTTTGCTGAGCAGCCTCCTCTGCGGTTGGGACTGAATGGGAGACCACAGAAGGCAACGCTCGGGATTCCTCCTGTGCAGAGGCAGGGTCCTGACGCCGAACACCCATGCTGTCAGATAAGAGTACTAGTCCCATAAGCCTATACCTATTATCATTGAAAACATTGAGAGCAAGTGTCTCTTATGGGAGTATTCTTCAGTCGGTGTATGTGCTAGAAAAAAAATTAATGCGGTCTCTTCTATTTTTGATAGTCAAGGCAGGCAAAGCTGACAACTGTGGGGTAATGATTGTGGGATTGATGTCAGCTATTTTATGGCCACTGATATCAAGCCAAGAGGTTAGTAATGGAGAGGTGTCTACAACACCCCCCCATTACTAACCCTATAGCTAGATTGTAAAAAAAGACACAGCCAGAATAAAATCCTTTATTTGAAATAAAAATAAAAAAGCACAGGTATGCTAATCTTATGCCTATTCCATTGAAGCCCTTGTTCCCTGTAGTAAACAGAAAATAATAAAGAAAAATACTCATAGAATCATAGAGTTGGAAGGGACCTCCTGGGCCATCTGGTCCAACCCCCTGCTCAAAGCAGGATTCGCTAAATCATCCCAGTTAGATGTCTGTCCAGCCTCTGTTTGAAGACTTCCATTGAAGGAGAACTCACCACTTCTCGTGGCAGCCTGTTCCACTCATTGATCACTCTAACTGTCAAAAAGTTTTTTCTAATATCTAATCTGTGTCTCTTCCCATTCAGTTTCATCCCATTGCTTCTAGTCTTTCCTTGTGCAAATGAGAATAAAGTTGATCCTTCTACAATGTGACAGCCCTTTAGATATTTGTAGACAGCTATTAAGTCTCTTCTCAGTCTTCTCTTTTGCAAACTAAACATTCCCAAATCCTGCAACCTTTCCTCATAAGACAGGGTTTGCAGACCGGTCACCATTCTGGTCGCTCTTTTCTGAACTTGCTCCAGTTTGTTGATGTCTTTTTTAAAATGTGGTGCCCAAAATTGGACACAATATTCCAGATGAGGTCTGACCAAAGAGGAGTAGAGGGAAATAATTACTTCACGTGATCTAGACTGTATGCTTCTGTTAATACATCCTAGAATTGCATTTGCCTTTTTTGCTGCTGCATCACACTGTTGACTCATATTCAGTCTGTGATCTATTAGTATACCCAAGTCTTTTTCACATGTGCTGTCACTTAGCCCTATTCCTCCCATTCTATATATGCTTTTTTCATTTTTATTGCCCAGATGTAGTACTTTGCATTTCTCCCTGTTAAAAACCATTCTGTTAGTTGCTGCCCACTTCTCCAGTTTATTTAAATCTTTTTGAATCCTCTCTCTCTCTTCTCTAGTATTAGCTATCCCTCCTAGCTTTGTGTCATCAGCAAATTTAATCAGTTTACCCTCAATTCCTTCATCTAAATCATTGATAAAGATGTTGAACAATACAGGGCCCAGGACAGAGCCCTGTGGTACCCCACTTGAGACATTCTTCCAACTGGATGTGCAGCCATTTACGACCACTCTTTGGGTCCGATCACTAAGCCAGTTATGAATCCACCTAACAGTTGCCTTGTCCATTCCATACTTAGTCATTTTTTCAATAAGGATTGTATGAGAGACTTTGTCAAATGCTTTGCTGAAGTCAAGATATACTATATCTACAGCATTTCCTTGATCCACCCAATCAGTAATACCGTCATAGAAGGAAATTAAATTAGTCTGACATGACTTATTAGTTACAAACCCATGCTGACTCTGTTTAATCACTTCATTCTTATCCAAGTATTGACATACATGTTGTTTAATAATTTGTTCAAAGATCTTTCCTGGTATAGAAGTCAGACTCACCGGCCTATAGTTGCCTGGGTCCACCTTCTTCCCCTTTTTGAAGATAGGAACAACATTTGCTCTTCTCCAGTCTTCTGGCACTTCTCCTGTTCTCCAAGAATTTTCAAAGATTATGGAGAGGGGTTCAAAAATTTCTTCTGCTATCTCCTTCAGTACTCTCATAGACTGTAAGCTTGCGAGCAGGGCCCTCACTCCTCTTGGTATTTGTTATAATCTACTGTATGTGATTATTGTTATGCTGTAATGTCTATTGTCTGTACAAATCCCCTCTGAAATGTAAAGTGCTGCGGAATATGTCGGCGCTATAAAAATAAAATTTATTATTATTATTATTATTACTCTGGGGTGTAGTTCATCTGGACCTGGAGACTTGAATTCATTTACGTTAGCTAAGTGTTTCCTCACTATCTTTCTGTTTATAGATATCCTGGATTCTTCTATTCCCTTAATAGGACAGTGAATAACAGTTGATGTTACATTTCCTTTCTGAGAGAAAACAGATGCAAAATAGGAATTTAAAAGTTCAGCCTTCTCAACATCCTGTCTTACCATTTCATCATTTTCATCCTGTAAAAATCCTATAGCATCTTTGACTTTTCTTTTACTTTTGACATATCCCCAAAATCCTTTATTATTGCTTTTGACATCTCTTGCAAGTCTCAATTCATTTTCAGCTTTAGGTAATCTGATTTGTGCCCTGCAGGTTCTGCAGACAGCATTATATTCTTCTTTAGATATGCCTCCCTCTTTCCATTTTATAAACATTTTTTTCTTCCTTTTTAGCATGTGCTTAAGTTCTGTGTTCATCCATCCTGGTTTCCTTAAATGCTTCCTATTCTTCCCTCTTTTCGGAATTGTTAACAACTGTGCTTTGAGAATTTCATTTTTCAAGATTTCCCATCCTTCCTGGACATTTTTGTCTTTAAGGATGTCTTTCTGAATCCCTTAAAATCTGCCTTTCTGAAATCTAACCTTGACGTCTGAGTCTTCACAGGTCTTCCGCCTCTAGTTATCCAAAATTCTAAAATAGCATGGTCGCTACCTCCTAGGGTCCCAGCCACTTTTACCTCCTCAACCATTTCCTCCCTGTTTATAAGGATTAGATCCAAGGTAGCAGTTCCCCTTGTTTTCTCCTTTACCTTTTGGAAGATAAAGTTGTCAGCAAGAGAGGATAAGAATTTCCTTGACCTGTTAGTTTTGCCTGAGAGAGATTCCCAACAAATGTCTGGATAGTTGAAATCTCCCATGACAACTATGTCATATTTTTTGGAGAACTTGGCCATTTGATGCATAAAGAGTTCATCCATATCTACAGCTTGCACAGGCGGCCTGTAGTAAATGCCTACAATGGTGTCCTTTCCATTGTTCTGTCCTTGTATTCTTACCCAAACAGTTTCCACAGAACTCCCAGTCTCTGAAGCTTCAATCTCTGTGCAGATATACGCATTTCTAACATACAATGCGACACCCCCTCCTCGTTTATCAAGTCTGTTTCTTGCAAATAAGTTGTATCCTTCTAGTCTTGTATTCCAGTCATGTGTATTGTCCCACCAAGTTTCAGTGATTCCAATGACATCATATTTCTTTTCCTGTGTTAGTAGTTCCAATTCTCCTTGTTTGTTGCCCATGCTTTGTGCATTAGTATAGAAACATTTTAGTTTGTGATTGGTTTCTCTTTCTCCAATATTTTTATTAATTAGATTCTTTCGTCTTTGTTCTTCCTTTCCACTTCTAATAGCAGAGTTCTCAATAGCATTTGTCAGGTGTATGGCTTTTTCTGGTCTTTTGCTTCCCTAGTTTTGTTCTAGTTTAAAGCTCTCCTTACAAGTGTAGCAAGGCGACTTCCAAATACCTGCTTTCCAGTCTTCGTAAGGTGCACCCCATCTCTAGCAAGTAGTCCATCGTATAAGTAGTTCACTCCGTGATCCAGAAATCCAAATCGTTGCTGACGGCACCATCGACGTAGCCAGTTGTTCACCTGCAGAATCTTATTCCACCTCCTTGTTCCATGGCCATCCACTGGGAGGATGTAAGAGAAGACCACTTGCGCTCCCAGTTCTTTCACTTTCTTGCCTAAGTCTTCAAAGTCTCTGCAGATGGTTTCCAGGTCGTTTCTTGCGGTGTCATTTGTCCCCACATGTAGTAGCAGGAATGGGTAGTCATCTGTAGGTCTGAAGAGTCCTGATATCCTGTCAGACACATCTTTAATTTTTGCACCTGGAAGACAGCACATTTCTCTTGAAGTTATATCCGGTCTGCAGATAGCGACCTCTGTTCCTCTCAACAGGGAATCCCCCATGACCACCACTCTCCGTTTCTTCTTCACAACATTTTTCTTTCTCCATCCAGGAGGACTCTGAAGGCGTACAAGGTTGCTGTTTGTTGGCAAAGTCTTATCCTGATGTATTTCTTCATTGTTTTCCTGCGTGAGAGCCTGGTACTGGTTTCTCAGCAGTATGGGTGCTGACTGCCTCCTGATCCTCCTGCTTCTCTGGGTCACATGTCTCCATTCCCCTGTTTCTTCAGGTGCACTTCGAATTTCTTCTCTTTCTGTAACATGAAGAGATAATTCTGCTCTGTCCAAGAACTCTTCACCTTCCTTAATGATCTTCAACGTAGCTAACCTCTCTTCGAGATTTTGCAACTTTTCCTCCAACAGGGTCACAAGCTTGCATTTGTGGCATGTGAAGTTTGGCTTTTCCACTGGTAAATCTGTGAACATGTAGCAAGAAATGCAGCTCACCAAATGGCTCCTGGCCTCTTCCATCTTGAGATTTCTTAAAAACGATGAAAGATGAGCCAAAATCGGTTTTTCCGATTTCCTCTTTTCAGCTGCAATGGCCAAAACCCAGTGATCGTTGAGCTCGCGGAGACTCTTCACTTATCGCAGAAGGCACTGTGAATATGCAAATGATCTCCTCAAGACTCTTCCCCTGGTTTTACTCACCTTTACACTTAATCTACTGATTCCTATGTCCACTATAAAAAAAAGGAAAAATAATAAACAATCATATTTCTCACCTGTCCGATGTGAAGATAATCCATACTTTCCCATGATGATCCAGATGATTTGGATAGCAGTCACATCAGTGATGCGACCGCTACCCCCACCAGCCGGGACACACTGACAGGAGTGGAGTCGCTCCTGTCCGTGTATAGCACCAATCTCCAGTTCCTGGAGCAGTCCATGCTCGTACACTAGGTGTCATTATAGATCCCAAACTTTACTTTTGGGTTTGACCATCGCTATTAACGTTATATTTTTATCTACAAAATTCGACATTTTATGTACAATTTAAGTGCAAAAGATTTAAAATTTTGATTCCTTAAAACATATACAATATTACAATGTAAAACATGGTATAATGAAACATGATTTGTAGGCTATTAATAAATGTATCCCTTGCCTGCCATGAGTTTGCAATATTCATACTGTGTTTCAATTACCATTACATCCCTAAATCTAAACATTTTGGATTAAATACGTAGACAAAAGGCAATAGCTTTCAAAACTGTAAAGTTTGATTTGTAGCAGTAATATCTGCATGTTAACACGCTCAGAAGTACAATTTCTACTCTGGAAAACACTTATCAATTATACATTTGTGTTAGAATAAACTCAAAGTACATAATAACCATAAAAACCATAATAGGTGTCAGAACAAAAAGAGCTGTTTCAAAAACTTAAGAATACTTAGTGTTTGCAGGCAAATAACCATACTCTGTTGCCCCGATTGGGTCTGTGTGGGAGTAACAGTTACTGTACAATAAGAATATTTGCAAAAATACTTTATTAGTTTGTTTGCTTCATGTGTGTAATATACAGCTGTGCCCAAAATTTTTGCTTTCTTTGCCTTTTTTCAGAGAATATGAATGATAACACCAAAACTTTTTCTCCACTCATGGTTAGTGGTTGAGTGAAGCCATTTATTGTCAAACTACTGTGTTTTCTCTTTTAATAACATAAAACATCCAAATGACCCTCATCAAAAGTTCACATACCCTGGTGATTTTGGCCTGATAACATGCACAGAAGTTGACACAAATGAGTTTGAATGGCTACTAAAGGTAACATCCTCACCTGTGACCTGTTTGCTTGTAATCAATGTGTGTGCATAAAAGCTGAGTGAGTTTCTGAGATCCAGACAGACTCTTGCATCTTTCATCCAGCCACTGACGTTTCTATATTGTAAGTCATTTGGAAAGCAAAAGAATTGTAAACAGATCTACGGGAAAAGGTAGTTGAACTGTTTAAAACAGGAAAGGGATGCAAAAAGATATCCAAGGAATTGATGATAATGCCAGTCAGCAGCATTCAAACAGTGATTAACAAATGGAAAATCAGGGGCTCTGTAAAAACAAAACCACAGTCAGGTAGACCAACAAAAATTTCATTCACAACTGCCAGGAAAAATGTCTGGGATGCAAAGAAAAATCCAAAAATAATGGCTGCTGAAATACTGGACTTTCTGAAAACTAGCAGTATGGCTGTTTCAAAATGCACTAGAAGAAATATGGGCTGCATGGTCCAGTTGCCAGAAGAAATCCATTACTGTGCAAATGCCACAAAGTATCTCGCCTACAAAATGCAAAACAGTACAGAGACAAGCCTCAAAACTTCTGGAACAAGGTAATTTGGAGTGATGAGACCAAAATTGAACTTTTTGGCCACCACCATAAACATTACATTTGAAGAGAGGTCATCAAGGCCTATGATGAAAGGAACACCATTCCTACTGTAAAACACAGAGGTGAATCACTGATGTTTTGGGGATGTGTGAGCTAGAAAACCACAGGAAACTTGGTCAAAGTATCACACTGCTGCAATGCAGGTAGAAGCTAGCTTCGCTAGGTGGCAAAAGAGTGGCGAGGGGTCCAGCACACAGATGAAGCAGAGCTGTCGTGCAGCAGTGAAACTACCACCAGGTGGCAGCAGAGAGTCAAGCCAGCTGGGTCAAATCTTAGACTGTAGTGCAGTACCAAAGGAATAAGCAAACTCATGGTCAGAGACAAGCCTGGTGATAAGTAACGGCCAGGACTACTACAAAAGACCTCAAGGTGTCATGGATGTTAGAGGGGGCAATACATGGTATTAAGAAATGGGGTATATAAACTTTTGATCATTTGGATGTTTTGGGTTGTCATTATGATTTAAAAAGAGAAAACACAGTACTTTGACAATAAATGGCTTCACCCAACCATTAACCATGAGTGGAGAAAAAGTTTTGATGTAATCATTCATATTCTCTGAAATAAGCCCAAGGAAGCAAAAATTCTGCCGGGTATGTAAACTTTTGAGCACAACTATATATACTGCTCAACAAATAAAGTGAACACTTATACAACACAATGTAACTCCATGACATTTCTGTGAAATCAACCTGTCCAGTTAAGAAGCAACATCGATTGTGAATGAATTTCTCCTGCAGTTGTGCAATTGGAACAGACGACAGGTAGAAATCATAAGCAATTAACAAGGCAACTCCTATAAATAGTGGTTCTGCAGGGGGTGGCCACAGACCCTTTCTCTGCTCTCATCCTTTTTTGTTGTTGTTTTGGTTACTTTTGCATTTTGTTAATGCTCTTGCCACTAGAGGTACTGTACTTTAGCAGGAGGCGGTGTCTACAACTCACAGAAGTTGCTCAGGTAGTGCAGCTCATCCAGGATGGCACATCAATGCGAGCTGTGTCAAGAAAGGTAGCTGTGTCTATCAGCACAGTGTACAGAGCATGGGACAAATACCAGGAGACAGGCCAGTGCACCAGGAGACATAGAGGGGGCAACAATACCGATTCCTCCCCTTTGTGCAAGGAGGAGCAGTGCAAAAGGGTTGGAAAATAACCTACAGTAGGCCACTAATATCCATGTGTCTGCTCAAACTGGCCTGTACATCATCTGGGAGCACTCCAGTTGCATCATCAGCCCAAGTCGCATCATCTGGAATGCCCCAGCCACATTATTAGGGCACCCAGCCACGTTACCAGGGTAAGCCCCCTGACTGCGTCATCAGGGTAGGTCCCTGACATCAAACATGCAGGCAGCGTCTGAAGCGCTGCACATGTCTTCTTCCCCGGTGCATCCAGCACCCAAAGAGCAACACCAGAACCAACTATCCCGCTCAAGATACCACGCTCACCTCACACAACCGTAAAAGTCTGCTTGGACCCACTCTGGCACTTCCAGGGATCCCGCACCGGCCGAAGCAGGGAATTACAGCGGCTTGAACTGACTGGTCACTCCTGGGAAAAAACATCCATCTTCTGATCTTCAGGTATGTCTGCAAGAGGTTCACCTGTCAAGGACAGGAAACTGACTGATGCATGTGAGCGGTGCCTTCCTTTTATGCCTGTAGGTCTCCTATCCTTGAAGGGCGAATCCCATCTCTCGTGGTGCTGTCATGGGTTCTGAAAAATCCCATTGTCAGTAAGTAACTAAGACTTTTCTTGTCCTGAGGCATTTTCACTGAAGTTGGATCAGCCTGTAATTTGATTTTCCACTTTGATTTTGAGTATCATTCCAAATACAGACATCCAAGGGATATACATTGATCATTTTTATGCTTTATTGTTCTTACACATTCCAATATGTAATATGTGGCGCACACTTGGAGACCTAGACCTTACGGTGATATAGCTTTCATTTAATCCTCCTTTACAAGTGCCAACTTATACATCCTGTGACCTGTATTTAATGACATACACATTTTCTAAACACCTCTTGTGACTCTTACTTCTTTGGCCACAGAGCCACTATACTATATTTGTATATGCACCAATGAATTTACAGTAGTGACTGTGACTTGTACTACACTGACCCTTGGGCATATGTATTGATTGTACTGATTTCCCTTTTTTTGCCTCAATTATACATTGGCATCCTTTCTATAGTATTGCATACCGTTTTGGCTTCTATGAGGTGTCAGCATGCATTTGGAGCGCCCCGCAGGGCCTGGGGGTACTCGGTACCGGGCCCGTCGACTTCCATGGGGGACGGTGTCACGGCAGCAGCGACCCGGTCCGTGGCCCAGAGGCGTCCAGTAATAAAAATAGGGGAAAGTTGTGTGGTATTTATGTGGTAAAAATAAAGATAATGTTTATAGATGGTGAAATACGTGACGTCATCTGTGGTATTCTGGTCAGAGGTGACCAGCGCTGCGGTGTTGCTTCTCTGGGATGGATGTTGGGCACAGCTATGATATTGTAGCCCTCCACAGGTAGGGCTGTAGTCCCAGAGCAAAGATATTAAATAAATAGTAAAAATGGCTGTAAACGTTGGGGTGCAGATAAATGAGAGAAAGAAACAGAGAGGTGCAGTTTCTTTACCTTTTACTGGTAATAGGTTGCAGTCCGGAGTACCACATACAGGTGATGGAATGAGTCCGACTCGCCTGGAGGCATTCAGGGGATCCACCTTGCCAGGTGGGGATTTAGGACCTTCCTTTCTGCACTTTGTGGGTGGGTCTCCGCTGTATATAACTGTGCTGCGACCCTCTTTTCATGATGGTTTCACTAACCTGTACGGCTGTCAGCATGAGCCTATTCCACGGGTACCGTTCTCTTCACCGTCGGCCCCGAGCTCCTTATCCGCTGCCGTGCCCTCAGGTGTTCAATGTTCAGCCTATAATTTGATTTTCCACTTTGATTTTGAGTATCATTCCAAATACAGACATCCAAGGGATATACATTGATCATTTTTATGCTTTATTGTTCTTAACTAGAGTTGAGTAAAACGGGTCGAAAAATGTCAAAAGTCGCCGACTTTTGGCAAAGTCGGGTTTCATGAAACGAAACCCGACCCTAGGATGAGGTCGGCCACGAGGTCGGCGACTTACGCGCCAAAGTCGCGTTTCAAAAGTTTGTTTTGCGCTCTTTTTCAGCCAATCAGGATCCACGGACACTGTGGGCAACGTGATGACATAGGCAGGGGTCACCACCATCTTTCAGAAGGGCATGCAAGTGATTGGCTTGCTTTGGTGGGCGTCACAGGGGTTATAAAAGGGCGTGCACGCCGACCGCCATCTTACTTCTGCCAATCTTAGCATAGGGAGAGGTTGCTGATTCTGTAGGGAGAGCGTTAGGCAGGGAAGAAGAAAAAAAAACTGCTTCTGCTGCTAGCGATTTTGCCTGTACAACACACCAGTCACTGTGTGTGCAGTGCAAGGGGAGGCTATATTGTGGTGGATCAGCGGTGTTGGTTGTTAGGCTGCCTTCTAAGGCTTCCTGACAGCTGCATTGCTGTTTCCCCACTGCTCTGCAAACTGCTTTTTTAAAAGCAATCCCAATTTTTTTTTTTTGTCCTGCTGAGGTACTGTCATGATCCAGTGTTGGATCTGGCGGTATTAAAAGCACAAAGTGAACTTTTTTTACTTTGGAAAGTTCCAAGGTGTCTTGACTGTCCCCGGTGGTGGTGAGTGGTATTGCACTTTAGGGTTTTTTGCACTTAATTATGGATCAGGTGTGACACCCTATAAAGGTGTGCTCAGGGGGTTCACTCACTGGCTGTGATATTGTGAGTTTGTGTTCACTCTGTTTTGGGAGAGCCTGGATGAAGGATGGAGCTGGTGAGGAGTCCTGCGCAGCTTAGCCAGGGGGGATGTGTTTCAGCTATCGTGTCTGGACGAAGGGCTGGCATGGTGTGGTGGAGTCGCAGTGATGGTGTCAGCGGGAAGTGTCTGCATGGGCTGGTGGAGTGGCGACTATGGAGAGTGGCACTCACCATGTGGGACTTGGCCGCTGAGCTGGACTCAAGCATGCTTGACTTCGTGGCAGAAACTGAACACTTCCTTGGGACTCTGGTACTAAGCAGCTGCAACTGGTGTTGGACTCTGCTCCAAGGTTGCACTAAGGTGAAGGATCCTGTTATGGTGATGGATCCGGGTGGAGGAGAAGATGCACTCAGGTGGAGGGCTCTGTTGCTAGGAGTGCACGCAACAGAGCAAAGCTAAGTGGTGTTTCCCCTGTATTGTCTCTTTCCTCATGTGTGTTATTAGTGCAGTGGTGGGATTAGTCTCCACACCGACCCATTCCCTAGTGAGGGTTTAGGTTCAGGGTGAGCAAGGGCGTTGAGGTACGCGTGCGGCGCCCGGTGCGAAACCGGCATAGGGAACGTTAGGAGTGCAGGAACACTGGCTCAGGGGAGCTCAGGAGGTCTCCAATTCCCTTTTCCCTATTGCAGGGCCCACCATTGTTAAAGTTTCCCAGGTTCCCCCTTTATTATTTGATTATTGTATGTATAATGTGTAATACCTAAATTCGCCAGGTGGAGGCGGCGTATCCACCTGCACGTTTTTATTATTTAAATGCGCCCCACTGGAGGCGGTGTATCCAGGGTCACGTGTGTTATGGGTCCGCCTTGCAGTATCATCTGCGTCCAGACACACGTGACCATGACATTATCACAGGCCATACAGTTTTTTTTTTCTGGTGAGCCTTGGCCATGTGGAGACCTATGGTATTTGCTGCCGGGCCTCACTGAGGTGTGGGGAGCGGCAAGGTGTGTTAGTGCTGCTGCAGCAGCAGTTATCAGGGTCTGGGGCTTCTGCTCAGCTAACCAGAAAATAAAAAAAATAAAAAAAAATGGCGGCTGCGGTCTGGCTAAAAGCCCCTAGAGTCGCTGCTGGGGAGCGGGACTGGTTCATGCATGCGGGCGCACCCAGGCAGGTGGGAGGAATGGTGCCCCATGGAGCTGCCTGGTATTCCCCGAGGTGAAGGGGTACGCCCCTGTGGTGAGCTGACTGGTGTGATAGTCCGCGGGGTTTACGCCAAATCTTCTATACCATCGAAGAAGCCGCCCCTCCTGGTCGTATGGAGGCGACCAGCGAGTGTATATTTCCTCCATTTCCCGTCCCCTTCTCCTCCTGGTGTGTGCTGCGGGGGAGTAGGGACAAATCTCTACCCTCGCCATTAACCAACCCTGGGAGGCGCAGACCTCATGGTGAAGAGGGTTGGAGGGTGGTGATCCCTTGGTGAATAGTGGGGGTGTGTGTGTGGTGACACAGGGGGACGCCTCTGTGATCAGGTCCTGAATGAGTTCACCAATTTTTTGACAAACGAATGTGTGTAATAAACGTTCAGGTCCGGACCTGTGTGTGAACGAGCGTGTATGTGTGCCACCAAATAACATCTTGTGGAAGTGTGTTGTGGAGCCTGATCAGCTCATAACAAACAAACATACACATACATAAACTCGTTCCCCAGGTCGGCGCTGTGGAGATGAGTGGTGCCTCCAAAATGAACTTTATTGCCAATACCAGCGGTGCATTTGTCATAAACCTGAAGTGTCAGGGAATGGTGGGGTGAACTCAGGGTCTGGGAGTCCCCGCTGTAGGTGTTTTCCTAATGAGGGGTGGTCTTGAGGGTCCAGAGGCCCCTCATTAAGGAGGGGGTACTGTCATGATCCAGTGTTGGATCTGGCGGTATTAAAAGCACAAAGTGAACTTTTTTTACTTTGGAAAGTTCCAAGGTGTCTTGACTGTCCCCGGTGGTGGTGAGTGGTATTGC
The DNA here is from genome assembly GCF_039654945.1 of Dendrobates tinctorius. Taxonomy (NCBI): domain Eukaryota; kingdom Metazoa; phylum Chordata; class Amphibia; order Anura; family Dendrobatidae; genus Dendrobates; species Dendrobates tinctorius. Next base: position 19,274,876 of record NW_027361694.1, read on the forward strand.
ACTTTAGGGTTTTTTGCACTTAATTATGGATCAGGAGTGACACCCTATAAAGGTGTGCTCAGGGGGTTCACTCACTGGCTGTGATATTGTGAGTTTGTGTTCACTCTGTTTTGGGAGAGCCTGGATGAAGGATGGAGCTGGTGAGGAGTCCTGCGCAGCTTAGCCAGGGGGGATGTGTTTCAGCTATGGTGTCTGGACGAAGGGCTGGCATGGTGTGGTGGAGTCGCAGTGATGGTGTCAGCGGGAAGTGTCTGCATGGGCTGGTGGAGTGGCGACTATGGAGAGTGGCACTCACCATGTGGGACTTGGCCGCTGAGCTGGACTCAAGCATGCTCGACTTCGTGTCAGCAGCTGAACTCATCCTTGGGACTCTGGTTCTAAGCAGCTGCAACTGGAGTTGGACTCTGCTCCAAGGCTGCACTAAGGTGAAGGATCCTGTTATGGTGATGGATCCAGGTGGAGGAGAAGATGCACTCAGGTGGAGGGCTCTGTTGCTAGGAGCGCACGCAACAGAGCAAAGCTAAGTGGTCTTTCACCTGTATTGTCTCTTTCCTCATGTGTGTTATTAGTGCAGTGGTGGGATTAGTCTCCGCACCGACCCGTTCCCTAGTGAGGGTTTAGGTTCAGGGTGAGCAAGGGTGTTGAGGTACGCGTGCGGCGCCCGGTGCGAAACCGGCATAGGGAACGTTAGGAGTGCAGGGACACTGGCTCAGGGGAGCTCAGGAGGTCTCCAATTCCCTTTTCCCTATTGCAGGGTCCACCATTGTTAAAGTTTCCCAGGTTCCCCCTTTATTATTTGATTATTGTATGTATAATGTGTAATACCTAAATTCGCCAGGTGCAGGCGGCGTATCTACCTGCACGTTTTTATTATTTAAATACGCCCCACTGGAGGCGGTGTATCCAGGGTCACGTGTGTTATGGGTTCGCCTTGCGGTATCATCTGCGTCCAGAGACACGTGACCATGACAGGTACTGAGCGTGCATTTATTCACACCATACAGCGGTGTACGCTCCTCACACAGTAGCGTGTAACGGCTGTTATCACAGCCACAGTGAAGCTATCTGTGTGTCACTGTGGAATGATAAGTGGAGGACTTGTTCCGTTCTTACAGACCTACACTCTAGGGAGATTCCTATTCTGCCCAATTCTACAATTCACTTTTTTCACACCTGTCCCATCGAGCCTGTGACATAGCACTCTGATATTCAGTGGGCCTCACACAATCCAAAAGTGTCCAGTGTCTGCAGAAATTCAAAATCTCCCTTATCCTGTAGTCACTTTTTTCACACCTGTGCCATCGAGCCTGTGACATAGCGCTCTGATATTCATTGGGCCTCACGCAATCCAAAAGTGTCCAGTGTCCACAAGTGTCTGCAGAAATTCAAAATCTCCCTTATCCTGTAGTCACTTTTTTCACACCTGTGCCATCGAGCCTGTGACATAGCGCTCTGATATTCAGTGGGCCTCACGCAATCCAAAAGTGTCCAGTGTCCACAAGTGTCTGCAGAAATTCAAAATCTCCCTTATCCTGTAGTCACTTTTTTCACACTTGTGCCATCGAGCCTGTGACATAGCGCTCTGATATTCAGTGGGCCTCACACAATCCAAAAGTGTCCAGTGTCCACAAGTGTCTGCAGAAATTCAAAATCTCCATTATTATTATTATTATTTATTGTTATAGCGCCATTTATTCCATGGCGCTTTATATGTAAGGAGGGGTATACATAAAAGCAAGTACAATAATCTTAAACAATACAAGTCATAACTGGTACAGGAGGAGAGAGGACCCTGCCCGCGAGGGCTCACAATCTACAAGGGATGGGTGAGAATACAGTAGGCGAGGGTAGAGCTACGGCAAACCGTGCAGCGGTTTGGTCGATCGGTGGTTACTGCAGGTTGTAGGCTTGTCGGAAGAGGTGGGTCTTCAGGCTCTATCTATCCATTATCCTGTAGTCACTTTTTTCACACCTGTGCCATCGAGCCTGTGACATAGCGCTCTGATATTCAGTGGGCCTCACACAATCCAAAAGTGTCCAGTGTCCACAAGTGTCTGCAGAAATTCAAAGTCTCCCTTATCCTGTAGTCACTTTTTTCACACCTGTGCCTTCGAGCCTGTGACATAGCGCTCTGATATTCAGTGGGCCTCACACAATCCAAAAGTGTCCAGTGTCTGCAGAAATTCAAAATCTCCCTTATCCTGTAGTCACTTTTTTCACACCTGTTGCATCGAGCCTGTGACATAGCGCTCTGATATTCAGTGGGTCTCACACAATCCAAGTGTCCAGTGTCCACAAGTGTCTGCAGAAAATCTAAATCTCCCCTGTCCTATAGACGCCTTGTACCTTGTTTTACATTACTATATAGTTTGTTGGATTTTGTCTACATTTCTACCAAAAATGAGGAAGGCTGGTGGAAGAGGCCGTGGAATTGGGCGGGGGTTGGCAGCTGGTAATGATGGTGTTGGTGGTGGATCTGATGGTAGTGGCAAAAGCAAAATAGGACCGAATGCAGGAGGTGTTGAGCCTGCGTCATCGTCTGGCTCCATAACGCTTCGAAGGCTTAGTTTTCTAGGAGTTGGCAAACCGCTTTTAAAGCCAGAGCATCAGGAAAAAGTTTTGTCTTACATTGCTGACTCAGCCTCCAGCTCTATCGCCTCCTCTTCTGAAGTTGTAAAAAGTAAAAGCACTGAGTCGTCATTGGAGGCTCATGTTCATGAACCACACCTTTCCTTGTGTCCTTCACCCCAACCAAGATTGAAGGATGATGCAGGCCATACTACTGATTACTCCATGGAGCTGTTTTCACATACCATGCCTGGATTATCAAGTGAAATGGTGAATTACCCAGGCCAAGATGAATCTGACATGGAGTGCACTGATGCACAGCCGCTGATAGATGATTCTGCTGGTACATTCACTCAGAGCACTACATTGTCCTCGCAGTGTACAGAGCCAGATTCTGACCCTGATGAGACTCAGGTGCCCCTTCCCGCACACTATACCACCATACACGGTGACACAGAGGAAGGTGCACATGACATTGAAGAGGAGATGATGGATGACCCAGTTGTTGACCCAGATTGGCATCCATTGGGGGAAGAGGGTGCTGCTTCCAATAGCTCAGATGAGGAGCATCCACAGCAGACATCGACAGCGCAACAGCTGTTATCTGGCAGGCCCGGAGCACTCCAAAGACAGGTTCCAAACATCAAAAGAGTTGCTGGACAGCTTGTCCAGAGGGTCAAAACATCACAGCGTGCTAGGCCGCAAAATGTCTGCCAAAGTAGGAAGAGTGCAGTGTGGCACTTTTTTGACCAAAATCCTCATGATCAGGCCAAGGTTATCTGTAAGAAGTGCGCAAAGACCTTTTAGCCAAGGGAAAAATCTGAAAAATTTGAATACCAGTTGCATGCTTAGACATTTAAACAGCATGCACTTGCAAGCGTGGACACAACACCAAACCTCAAGTGCCACATGTGCAACTGATCACAACGAAGGTAGTCAGCAACGCTACATTGTTTCCCCTACTGTAAGCCCACCGGTTAGCACAGCAGCAAATGTTGAGGTGTCGTTGCAAGGCCACAGCAGTCAGGGAATCCCACTGTTATATCAACGAAAGACTGAATCTAGGCCATCAGAAAGAACACCAACTCCATCACCATCATCAACCCTCTCTCAGTCCGCCCTGTCCACCTCTACTTCCACCATATGCAGCTCTCAAGTCCAGCTCACCCTCCCAGACACTATGAGTAGGTCAAGAAAGTACTCAGTCTCTCATCCGCGTACACTGGGTTTGAACGCCCACATTGCCAAACTAATCTCGTTTGAGATGGTGCCCTTTCGGTTGGTGGAAAGCGCAGCTTTCCGCGAACTCATGGCCTATGCAGTACCACGCTATGACCTACCCAGTCGCCACTTCTTCTCTCGCAAAGCCATCCCAGCTCTCCACCATCATGTGAAAGACTGCATTGTCCATGCACTCAAGCAGTCAGTGAGTGGAAAGGTGCACCTCACAACTGATGCATGGTCCAGTCGGCATGGCCAGGGCCGTTACGTGTCCATCACTGCGCACTGGGTTAATGTGGTGGATGCAGGGTCCACAGGGGACAGCGGTGGTGGGACAGTGCTGCCTAGCCCATGGTATAGGAAACAGTTGGCTGTAGGCGGTCCACCCTCCTCCTCCTCCTCCTCCAGAAGCGACAGCTCGTCCACAGAGCGCAGTCGTACGAGCACTCCATCTGCAGCTGCCACTGTTGCACACGGGGTGTCCCCCTATCGAGCAGCTAGTGGAAAGCGTCAGCAGGCTGTGTTGCAGATGATGTGTTTGGGCGACAGACACACCGCCGAGGTGCTGGCCGAGTACTTGAAGCGACAAACTGAGTCATGGCTGGGCAGTGTACATCTTGAGGCAGGCAAGGTAGTTAGTGATAACGGCCGTAATTTTGTGGCAGCCATAGCCCTTTCAAAACTCAGCCACATACCTTGCTTGGCTCACACCTTGAACCTGGTGGTGCAGTGCTTCCTCAAAAATTATCCGGAGTTAACAGCCCTGCTCCATAAGGTGCGAAGACTGTGCGCGCACATCCGCCAGTCGCCTGTACACTCCGTTCGTATGCAGAAGCTGCAGCGATTGCTCCACCTTCCCAACCACCACCTCATTATCGACATTGCAACAAGGTGGAACTCCACCCTGCACATGGTGGAGCGGCTGTGCGAGCAGAGGCAGGCCATAATGCATTTGTGGGAGGATACACGGCCAGGCCCTTTGAGAGCAGACATGGAGTTGACAGGTGTGCAGTGGTCGAAGCTGAAAGACCTCTGTAAAGTCCTTCAGTGTTTTGAGGAATGCACACGGCTGGTAAGCGCAGACGACGCCATCCTAAGCATGAGCATCCCACCTATGCGTCTGCTCATGCAAACTTTGACGCACCTTAAGGAGCAGGCATCTGCAGCCAATGTTGACGAGGAGGAAGAGGAGGAGGGAATCCTTGATGACATTCAGCCATTGTCTGCTCAGGGACCTCTCCTGGATGAGTTGGAGGAAGAAGAGGAGGAGGAGGATGATTACTTAGGGGAGGAGGATGCATCTCGTGGGGCAAGTGAAAATGTTGGCGTGGCAAGGTCTGGTACAGGGTTTGTGCGTGACTGGAGGGATGTGGATTTGCCAGAAAGTGCTCCTCCAACCAGCACTCGCAGTGCATCATTGACACCGGGAACATTGGCCCACATGTCAGATTATGCCTTGCGGATCCTAAAAAGGGACCCCCGCATTGCCACAATGATGAACGATGACGACTACTGGTTGGCCAGCATCCTGGATCCACGCTATAAAGGTAAATTACAAAACATCATGCCACAGGAGAACCTTGACCTAATATTGGCTAATAAACAAGCAACTCTGGTAAATCGGTTGCTTGAGGCATTCCCAGCACACAGCAGCGGTGATGGTTCTCACACGAGCCGTACGGGCCGGGGGCAGCTTGGCAGAGGTGTTCATGGTGCACACAGCAGAAGTGGCGTTGGAGACAGGGGTTTCATGACAATGTTGTGGACTGATTTTTCAAGTACCGCTCACACAACTGGTAATACAGCATCGATGGAAAGTGACAGGAGACAGCAGTTGTCAACTATGGTTACAAACTACTTTTCCTCCCATATCGATGTTCTCCCACACAGGTCATTCCCCTTTGACTATTGGGCCGCTAAACTGGACACCTGGCCTGAATTGGCATAATATGCCTTACAGGAGCTCGCCTGCCCAGCTGCAAGTGTGCTATCGGAAAGAGTCTTCAGTGCAGCTGGATCAATCCTGACAGAAAAAAGGACCCGTCTGTCAACCCAAAATGTGGATGATCTAACCTTCATTAAAATGAACCATGCATGGGTTTCCAAGGATTTTGTCCCACCTTCCCCTGATGACACATAGGGTGACAGAAAAATGGCTTGCTTTGGTCCACCTCTTCCTGGGACTTGACCTATTTCGCCTTTTGCATCAGCTGAATGTCCAACATCAACATATGCCACTTTCTAAAACTCCCTAACTGTGCTGCCTCCCCCCCCCATGGCCGGGGTCACCACCTAGCGCACGACACCGTGCGAGTGCCGTTGCCCTGGACAGGTGGGTAGGCCGACTCTTGGGCGCGGGCACTGGCACAGGGTCCCTCATAGTGCAATCAAGTGTCTCTGACGGTGGTGGTGCACACCCGCCATCAGACACACCGCCGTACTATGAGGGGCCCAGTGCCAGTACCGACGCCCACGAGTGGGCCCCCCTTGCTTGGGCAGGGCCCCAGCATTTGCAATCTTTACCTCTCCCTGCTCCTCCGCTGTGTAGTCTGGGCCGTCAAATCCATACTGTGCCTAACACCATCTGAGCCTGCCTCCTGATGTATAGACATATCTTTTGAATGTGTACGCTATCCATACATGTTATCCGGGGATACGGTACCCTTTCTCACCTTTGTGCAATCACGTGCAAGCCATACTGGGCCTAACACCGTCTGAGCCTGCCTCCTGATGTATAGATATATATTTTGAATGTGTACGCTATCCATACATGTTATCCTGGGATACGGTACCCTTTCTCACCTTTGTGCAATCACGTGTAATCCATACTGGGCGTGAGAACGGCTGGCGAGCTGTTAAGCAAGCTACAGCACCTGTGGTTTGCACACGTAAGTTTTTCATTTTTTCAGGAATGACGGTTAGGCCTAATTCCGGAACTGCGGTTGACCTGCACTTACTGGGAAATCATCGTTCGCGGGTAATAATTGTAATCAGTGATCCCCATCACTAACGTTGTTCAGCGGGTTATCTGCACCTGTAAGCGACAAACGCTGGCCTTTTCAGTGTAGCGCATATGCAGCCACGGACATGTAAGGGCATGACACACCAGTTATTGGCCAATCTCATGTGCCAGAGCCTCACGTGTCCCTCTAGTAAGCCGGACTCGGACCGCGGGGCATGACGGAGTCTCGTTCGTTAATGGAATTAAGCTTGCAATGTGTGCATCTGTTCTGTAGCTGGCATGGTTGAGGTTTCCCAGGTGGAGTCGAATTTAACCGTAGGCTCCACTCCTGGTGGTGCCCTTCTGGACATTCCTTTAAGGTTCAGCTTTGCAACCATACTGCCCACGTAAAACAAACACTTTGCCTTCATGAATGCTGTTTGGAGGGTCATGACTCGTGGGAATAACGCCGCCCAATCAGTTAACCTGCTAGAGAGATCCTTTGTTGCTCCCAAGCATGACATCACACTCCCTAGGAGGAAGGTAATGCCACTGTGGCGACCGTACTCCTGGGGGCGACACAAGTGCACTGATGCCCAGCCACTGCTCGATGAATCTGCTGGTACATTGACCCAGACCACTACATTCCCCTCGCACGCTACAGGGCCTGAATCTGACCCTGATGAAACTCAGGTTACCCTTCCCATATACAGTTCCATCTTACACGGTGACAAAGATGAAGCTGCAGATGAAAGTGCAGGTTCGGCCCACCCGCCATCAGACACACCACCGTACTATCAGGGGCCCTGTGCCAGTGCCGTCGCCAACGAGTGGGCCCCCCCGCTTGCTCAGGATCACAGCACTTGCAAGGTTGAAATACTGTGCAGTGAGATGGAAGATGGGGATGACGAGGAGTCCAGACTAGTACAGGGATTCCCTAGCGAGGAGACTTATTTGATTGTTTTCAATGTTGGGACAGCAATTTTTGGGGAGCACTATACTATGGAGAATGATAGATGGGGCCCACCATACACTGGAACATTCCAAAGGTGGACATCAGACACTGGAGCAGCATTTACAGGGCCCATTATACACTAGAGCATTAGAAATGGGGCCCATTATGTTTGGAGCATTATTTGGGCCTATAAGACAGTGGAGCTTCATCCATGGGGACCAACATATACTGTAGCATTATGTGGAGCTCATCATATACTGTTTCAAACATTATATGGGACCAATGATTCTGTATGGAGAAATAGATGGGCCTCGTCATGAGATGTAAAAAGTGAAGTATTTTTCAGTGTACTATACCGCTATTTCTCTGCCGTATCGGAGCATGATGAGTTGTGGTATGTGTTAAAGGGGCGGTCTTTCGCCCAGGGCACATGAAAACCTGGAGCCAGCCCTACCCCCCACAACTTTAGCCAAATAGCCCCCATTTTTCATTGCGTAACTTGTATTATGAAGTTAATTAAGGTTAACCAGCTTAAGTAAGAAGAATTGATGCTTTTGGCATTCAAATGAGCACTGTAGGTGTGTTTCCTGTCCTCCTCTCACTGCCGACTTTTATTCCCCATTGACTTACATTGGGCTTCGTGTTTCGGGACGACCCCGACTTTTCCCTATAATCGGCCGATCTTGCTCGACCCGACTTTTGGAAAAGTCGGGTTTCACGAAACGAAACTCGACCCTAAAAAACCAAAAGTCGCTCAACTCTATTCTTAACACATTCCAATATGTAATATGTGGCGCACACTTGGAGAACTAGACCTTACTACACCAGGTTAAGGAAAAAGGAGACATAGTGTCGCTCTGCACAGTAACAGGACCACCTCTCCCATTTAAAACAGTATCCTCAAAAAATAAAATAAATACATAACTGCAGTAATAATATCCCTTAATTAGCCCCTATGGTAATAACAGGCAGGATGGAGACATATCGAAACATATTGTGGCTGGCTGTTTTAAAAAAAAAAAATTAAACTCTTTCTCCTTACCTATCCGCATTCCTGCGATGATGCTCCCTCCAGGTATTTCAAGCGCAGACTCGCTGGAGAATGACATTAACGTCATAGACCGGCGACATGGCTGGTGGCTGATTGGCTGGTGGCTTTTAACCATTGCTGTGTGGGCCCACATGGTAACAGAGTTTAACTTAACCTGCATCTCGGACTCAGGTTCAGTTTCTGCACCGGTAGAATCCTGTTGCTGGGGCCCGATGAGCAGAAGAGACGGGGCCTGATGATGGTTTTCTGTTTCCCTCCCGCAATCCAAAGATATGTTGTTAGGTAATGTAGACTTTGATTCCCAATGGGGTCAGTGCCGATAATGTCTGTAAAGCGCTATGGAATTAACGGTGCTATATAAGTCAGTAAAATTTAAAAAAAAAATCATGCCATACCTGGCAGTAACTACTGAACAATGTGATGGAGTGGTGGTGTCCCGCTCTATACACTGCTTACATCTTGTATCTGTTGATTCTGCAAACAGCTGAACAGTGAGGGTGCTGAAAGTTCTACTCCCACTGATCTAATATTGATGATCTAACCTAATTTCCTGTCATCAATATTAAAGTGGTGGGAAATTTCACTTTGGTTTTTAAATATGTCATATATGAGCGAACTAAGAGCATGAAAATGTGATTGGTGTTGATCATAATCAAAGGGTACTGGTTTGGTGAGAATGTTGTCTTCCCTATGTGAGGACAAATATTAGGTACATTTAGGTTTTGGAGACTATTTATTAGATGCAAAAAAGGGAACCTGCAAAGTTGTTTTCTGCAAAAAAGTAATATATGTAATATAAACATATTTGCTTTCTTCTGTAGATCAAATGGTCTATTTTACAAGTGAAATCATACAACAGGTTTGTAAATATATTGGAAGAAAAATTAAAAAACATCCATATTCTTCATCATAAGTTAACAGTTAGGTCAAGAACTTCAAAACTTACAAATTGATGCAACAAAATAAGTATGAACCATTCTGATGCCCTTTCCGTAGCCATATGGCCAATAATTAATTTAAAAGTGCAGTTGCTGAATATTTTAGTAGGCAATCCTGGTGAAGTAGACATCTATTGTAACACAGAAGGCTCTCCATATAGGATCCACGCAATATATTCACTTGAAATATTAGTCAGATGATAGATGTACGAACTGACCTATACAAATAAGGCTAAGTCCACACTATATTTGTGGAAATTGTCTGGCACTGTCCTATACAGATAAAGCCTTATTCTGGCCAGACAGAGGCAGAAACAAATGACTAACAGCATCCATCTGGCAAATAGTCTCCTATGACATTGTTATTGTAAAGGTCAGGAAAAGCTCCAAACATATACTATGGGCCAGGCGCACAGACAGAATGTGCACCTACCCTAACTTTGTTGGCAAAAATCGAAATTCCAGCAAGTTAGACGCCACTTCATTGTGAGCATGACAGTTGTGACGGAGTCACTGATAAAGTACTGGAAGGGAAATTGTCACTTTGCTTAATGGTGTCAGTGATATAAAGCCAGAATATTTTCCTCCAGCACTCTAAAGTGTTGTGAGGCTTAAGCTAAAGTCGCAATTGGGCTGGTTTTATGTGGACGTTCATAGAGCGGTTCGGAAAATTTCCACCTTATCTCCACCTGCAGAGCTGGCATCGCCATGTGCTGACAGGACCTGTGTGATGTCACTGTCATGTGATCAGTCACATGGGTGAGGAGTCACATGGTCTGGGCTTAAATGACTGAACTTCAAGGGCAGTCTGGGAGTTGTTGAGTGCCTGGAGAGGAAGACTCTAGGACAATGTTTGTGCATGTGGTGCCTGTTGTTGCTAACCCTATGTGGGCTCATCTCCACTAATGCAAGTACTGCACGTAGTATTACCATCTTGTTTTGCTGTTTTGCCCAGAGGGCCATGTTTATTTTGTGCTTTAAACTTGGTTTATGATGTAACTATTAAACCAAGTGCATCCCTAAAGCTGCAGCGTTCCCGTGACTACCTCCGTGTGCAGCCGAGTGAGCCGATCTAACATAAGTAGTGTTACAAGTGCAGGCAGTGTTCCCAGCGAACATGTGTGATGGCCACAAGCCAGTGTACGATGTCAGGTAACAAGATGGAGAACCTGCTCAAACATCTGCTAAAGACACAGCAGCAACAGCAACTACACCAGCAACACTTACAGCAGCAACAGATGGAGCAACAGGAGACCAGTAAGCTGCTAATACAGCAGATGCAGCAGCACCAGCAACACTAGTTGCAGATTGACTTGCTGGCAGAGGCAGTTCATGGAAGGCCAGCAGCCCCTTCCCCAAGTCCACGTGATTACACATATGTCTGGAAGGTGGTAAGATGAGCTATGCAAAAAATTATCCTGGATGATGATGTGGAGGCATTTTTGACTGTGTTCGAGTGGGTGGCGAGATGCGAGAAGCTACCACCAGAGCAGTGGGCCGAGGTGCTGCCTCCCTATTTTACTGGTGAGCCCCAGAAGACCTATTATGATTTGGCAATACAGGATACACAGGAGTATGCCAAGTTTAAAACTGAAATTTTGGCACGCGTAGGAGTTACTATGTCAGTGAGAACGCAAAGGGTTCATCGCTGGGCTTATTATGAGGACAAACCGCCTTGATCCCAAATGTTTGATATGCTGCATCTGGTGCAAAAGTGATTGCAGCCGGAGTCCTCCATTCAAGCCAAGATGGTCAAGTGGGTTGTCATGGACAGATTCATGCACTCCCTTCCTAGGCCATTGCTCATGGAGATCCCCGAAATGCGGACAAACTGGTGGGTCTAGTGGAATGGTAGCAGGTGGTTGAGAGGTCCATAAGAAAGCCGAGGTTGGTACATCCCCATACTGGGTTACCCAGTGGGAACCTGAGCCCCAAAAGAGGGATAGTAGAGCCACCACTGGGGGGAGTTCTAAACCTCACGGGGTTGCTGAGGGGTTGTCAAAGGCCATGGGTAAAGACTTGCTTTGCTGGAGATGCTGTGGTCTGGGACAAATAAACCCTCATTGTCCTTTGTCCTGTAAAGAGATGGACTGTGCCCTATGGAGGCGCTGTACCTAGTATGCCTATTCCGCCTGCAGTGTGGACTATCAGCCCGGTGAGGAGCTGCAGGCGTGTCCCGTGACAATAAGCGAAGTACTGATGTCAGGACTCTTGGACTTAGAGTGTTTGGTGACCCTGATAAAGGCCACACTCCCCTACCAGTTGATTATAGGGAAACATGTGAGCGTCCTGTGTATCCAAGGGGACACCAAAGGCAATACCGTTGCCAGAGTGACTATGAAAACTAACTGTGTTGAATCGTATGAGGTATCATTTGAGGTCGGCGTGGTTAGGGACTTGCAATACCCAGTGATAATAGGGTGGGATTTTAGTCTGTTCTGGAACTTATGGGGGAAGGCGGGGATACCAAGTGTCTCAGACAGAAGCCAGGTTAACCCTGATGAAACCCTATCGCAGTCAGAGGTGGATTGGTTCCCTTTGTGTGATCTGACTGGCGACGAGGACAAGACAGTGACCAGTGAGGCTGAGATTCCTGAACTGGGATTTTCTGGTGGAAATTTTGGGACTGCTCAAATTCAGGATCTTAACCTAAAAGGGGTATTGGAATATGTGACTATGATAAATGGTGTTGCCCAAGAGCTGGGGGCTGACACCAGGTTTCCACATTTTGTTTTAAATAGAGAGCTGCTATATCGGATAACTAAGAGAGGAAGTGGTTGAACAGTTATTAGTACCGGGTCCCTATAGGCATAGAGATTTAGACCTGGCTCATTCCCATGTCTTGAGTGGACATCTGGGAGTAGACAAAACACAAGAACAGGTCCTTAGGAGGTTCTACTGGCCTGGGTGTAACAGAGAGATTAACTACTGCCGGTCCTGCCCTACTTGTCAGCTTACTGCTCCCGTGTCCCATTTCCATAGTCCCTTAGTGCCAGAGGGCACCCATACATTCTAGTGGTTATGGACTATGCAGCAAGGTACCCAGAGGCGGTACCCCATAGAAACTCATCCACCAGGAACATAGCCAGAGAGTTAGTCCTTATTTTTTCTCGGACAGGCCTGCCAAAGGAGATCCTGATGAACCAGGGCACACCGTTTATGTCCAAAGTAATAATGGAGTTGTATAAGGCTCTCCAGGTTACACAACGCCGCATGTCGGGTACCATCCGCAGATGGACAGCCTGGTGGAAAGATTCAACAAAACATTGAAGTCCATGCTTATGAAGGTAATGGAGAGGGATGACAGAGACTGGGATTGCCTACTGCTGTACCTGTTGTTCTCTATCAGGGAAGTTCCACAGGCCTCTACAGGGTTCTCACGGTTTGAGCTGTTATATGGATGACACCCTCAGGAACTTCTAGGTGTGGCAAAAGAGACCTAAGAAGCAGACGTTACACCCCCACCAGAGTATCATCGAGCATATGGCCAAAATGCATCGCAAGGGTGATGCTGATTGTGTAAGAGAACCTCCTGCAAGCACAAGAAGCCCAGGCGAGGGTCTACAACCGAGCCACAAGGCTAAGACAGTTTAGCCATGAGACCGGGGGTTGGTATTTATCCCCTCCATGGAAAGTAAGTTCTTGGCCAAGTGGCAAGGGCCATACGAGGTGGTCGAGAACTTGAGTGATGTCAACTACAAGGTCCACCAACCCGCGAGAAGAAAGCTGTTCCAAGTGTACCACATCAACCTGCTCAAACCGTGGCATGATTGGGAACTGAGGCAGGCCGCATGCCTAAAGCCAGGGTCGAGGATGGATCCGTGGAAGAGACACTGCCACCGTCCAGAAACAATAGTGCTGTGGTCTGCTTCAGCGGAACTGCGACCTGTTTATGAAGCTACCAGGTTGTACGCAGGTTGTTAAGCACGTGAGCCTAACTGAACCGCATGTAAGAGTGAATCAAAAGCCGTATCTGATTCCCAAAGCCCGCCGCGAGGTGATCTCCAAGGAGGTGAGAAGAATGTTGAGCCTGGCATCATTGAGGAATCGAAGAGCATTTGGTCCAGCCCTATTGTCCTTGTGCCGAAGGTGGATGCAAAGTGACGTTTCTGCAACGATTACAGAAAGCTAAATGAGGTGTGCAAGTTTGATGCATAACCAAACCCCCAGTTTGATGAGCTCATTGAGAGGCTAGGGTCAGCCAGATAACTCACCACCCTGGACCTAACGAAAGGGTACTGGAAAATTCTCCTGTCTCCAAGTGCCAAGAAGATGGCCTTCTCTACACCTGACGGCTACCTTCCAGAGGGCTATGGACCAAATACTGGTCCCTCACAAGAAGTACACTGCCGCTTACTTGGACAACAGTGTGATCTTCAGCCTGGAATGGGGAAGTCATCTGCAGAAGGTCTAGGCAGTACTGAATGTGCTAAGGAAAGCAGGGTTTACTATAAACCCAAAGGAGTGTGCCCTTGGGACAGGAAAGAAGAGGCAAAGTACTTGCGCTACATCATTGGAAACGGTGAGATTAAGCCACAAATACACAAGCTGGAGGCGATAAAGTGGCCTCAGCTGGTCTCCAACAAGCAGGTTAGGACGTTTCTGAGAATTGTGGGATATTATTGGTGATTTATCCCAAATTTTGTCATGATGGCCGCCCCCTGACTGATCTTCTCAAGGACACAAAGTCGACGATGCAAATATGGTCCTCTGAGGCTGAGATGGCATGCCAGGAGTTGAAGATCATCCTGTGCAGACAGCCAGTCTTCGTTGCACTAGATTTCACTAAAAAGTTCATGCTACAGACTGACACCTACAAGGTCGGTTTGGAAGCTGTGATATCCCAGGAAATAGATGGGGACAAACATCCAGTCCTATACCTGAGTAGAAAACTCTTTCTCTATGCTATTGTAGAGAAAGAGTGCTTGGCCATCATGTGCCCCTGAGATGGATGAGGGAAGAGAAGGAGAAGAATGGCCAGGTAACTACATGTTTTCTGGCACTCCAGGACATTTCATGTGGAGCACAGGCCAGGGAAGTTGCATGGGAATGCAGATGTCTTGTCCAGAGTTCCCTGCTTGAAGAAGTCAAAACTCCCAGCTTTGGGCAGTGAGTGGAAATATGTGATGAAGTCACTGGTAAAGTACTGGAGGGGAGATATGTGTTTACTTCCCTTAATTGGGTCAGTGATATAAAGCCAGGGTATTTTCCTCCAGCACTCTAAAGTATTGTGAGGCTTCAGCTAAAGTTGCATAAACAGGCTGGTTTTATGTGGACATTCATAGAGTGGGTAGCAGAATGTCCACCATATCTCCACCTGCAGAGCTGGCATTGCCATGTGCTGACAGGACCTGTTTAATGTCACAGTCATGTGATCAGTCACATGGGTGAAGAATCACATGGTCTAGGCTTAAATGGCTGAACTCCAGGGGCAGTTGATAGTTGATGAGTGCATGGAGAGGGAAGACTCCAGGACCGTGTTTTTACACGTGGTGCCTGTTAAAGGACATTGCAAACCCTGAGTGGGCTGACCCTCCACTGATGCATGGTGTAACAATTAGATAGTGGAACACTGAGGAACTTCTTGGCTTGAAACAATGAGTAAACTTAACAGAAGTATGGTGACAAGTCTGTATTTACACAAATAAACCCAGGTGCATCAAGTGAGCAACAGTTCAAGAAAACACAGCAAACAGGAAGATAGTGAAGTAGTTTATATGCAGCATTGCTGCAGCAAAGTCTCTTGGGGGAGGCACACACTAGGGAAAATCATTCAAAAGACACAGTTCTCAACAGGACTGGCAGTCTCTGAATAAGAGTCCCGAAAACAGTGAAGGGCTGTGAGTCTCTTAGGAAGTCCAGAACAGTCACAAATACCGCCACTGCACACAAACTAGGTTTGCTGAAGCAGGCCGAGCTTACGTGTCCTAAGCAGGGAGGTGGAGACAGATGCAGATGCAGAAGAACTCACACACAGCTTGCAACTGAGAACTGGAGAGGTTTTCTGGAAAGGCTGAACCGAATCTATTGGAGAGGAACAGTCTCTTGCAGCACACAGTCAGGGATTCACGCAGAATACCCAAGCATGGACTGGATGGCATACCAGGGTTATAAAGACAGGGAAGGCGGATCACCTGAGCAAATGCAGACGCCATCTTGAAAAAGGGCAATAAAGCACCACAGATGAACAGAGAATCCAGAGTCCGTAGTGCTAGTGATTTGCTTTGTTTTGCCCAGGGGGCTGTGTTTATTTTGAACGTAAAACTCGGCTTATGCTGTTGTAGGAGGAGGGGCCCCCGCCGAGTATCCGGGCTGGAACCAAGGGGACTGTCATCTAGGTTCCTAGATTTGGTCTTGCTTTTAAAATATTCAGGAGGCCGTAATGGCACAGTGAGTAATAAAAAATGTAGAGTAGGACCCCCCACATGAGATTGAGCCACCCCGCCGCGCCAAGGCAATGTATTGATCAATATTTTGCCAAATGTCTCATTTTGATTAGTTAGATGTCAATGTGTGCATTGCACTTCATGTTATGCGTTCTGACCATCGGCAGCGCTGGATTCTCTCTTTTTATATCTAGGTTCCTAGGGGGTCTGTTTCCAGGGAGCAGAGTTAGGGGACGGACCGCCGAGACTTCCAGGATGGCTGGGGGAGGAGCCTAAATAAAAGGGGCAGAGAACGCCAGTCAGGGTGAGTTAGCAGAATGAGAGAGAAGGAGCAGGAGACCGTGGGGGCACCAGAGAGCCAGCGACAGAAGGGGGGCTCTCGGTGGACCGCAGGGAGATGGCGCCGAGCCGACCGACAGAAGACCGCCGCTGCTCAGCCGCCCGTGGCCATTGCCACCTCGCTCCAGCTCGCAGATGCGGCCTGCACGCAGTCACCCGTGGCCGTTGCTGCCTCACTCCAGTCCGCGGCTGCGGCCTGCCCGCAGCCACCCGCGGCCGTTGCCACTCCACTCCCATCCACGGCTGCGGCTTGTCCACTGCCACCTGCAGCCGCCACCGCCCTGTTCCAGTTCATGGTAGGAGCCGGGCCGTTGCCCTACACGGGTCCCCTAGTGCAGCCGCTGGCTGCGCCGGTGGCCTACCAACCGCCACTCAGCACCGCCACTGCCCACCCCTGTCCGGGGGCTGTGACCTCCGCTCTCCCACTCACAGGCGGTATCCCGCTGCTTCCACTGGGGGGACATTCCACCAAAGAACTCTTCTAGGGCCTGTTGTGCCCCTGCTTCATATGGGTGTCGGAATGCCCGAAGACTATGCCAGATCCTCAGCGGCTGGGCCCAGCGGCTGCGACGCCGAAGCACCACCGAACAGTATGCCGAGAGACGTCAGGACGGCTAAGTGACACATAGTAACTAAGGACCCGTAGTTGGCCATACCGCGGCCCTATAGTGACCGGCCTTTGCCGGAGTAGTCGTGTTCTCATAATCAGTGTTTTTCTTGTATTTGGTCCCTGTGAGGACAATTGCTGTTATCTTGTTTGGTTGCTTAGGATAGCCCTACCGGCATCTATCTATAAAAGTTACTACCGAAAGTTTAATCCGTCTCGCGTCTCGTCACTGCATCCCGTGTACCTGCCATGACCACACTGTAATCAATAAAACAAGTGCATCCTCAAAGCCGCAGTGTTCCAGTGACTACCTCCATGTGCAGCCAAGAGAGGCGATCTACCACACAGTAGTAATCAAGAATAATGATGAGTAAACCTGTGGATGTTCAGGTTTTCCGGGATCAGGTGGACTTTTTAAAAAGTCTGGTTCGGGACATGAACTTGACTCCAGATTCCGAACCCCATTCACGTCAATGTGGACCCGAACTTTAGTGCTGTAAAATTGTTGGAGTAAGGGCTAGGGGGCTGCAAAAGGAAGAAAAAATGGGATAAGAGCAGGACAATTCCCCTGCAATGAAGTTTGAATAGGAAAATGACTTAAAGGGGTTCTATCACCATTGCATTCATGATAAAATAGGAAGTAAAAGAATAACACAAAAATTCTTAACAGTGCCCTCACAGAGACTGAGGCTTTCTATCACCAGTCCAGTTAAAAATTTCACCCAGTGCATGGGGCAAAGTACCCCCACAGAAGCAGCTTACAAATTTCACCCATTGAGCATAGGGCACAGTATTGCTACAGAATCTTATATAAAATTTCACCCACATTGTATGGGACAGAGTACCTACACATTAGCAGCTTACAAATTTCCCCCTCAAGCCATGGAGCACAGTAACCTTACAGAATCTTACAAAAAATTACACCCAGAGAGCATGGGGCAGAGTACCCCACAGAAGCAGCAAACAAATTTCACCCACAGAACATGAGGAAGATTACCCCCACAGAATGTTCTTAAAAATTCTCCCCACAGAGCATGTTTGTACATTTCCCCCACAGCTCCAAAATATCAGCACCAGTTGTGTGCATTACAAATGCTGCCAATGAAAAGCTGGGAGCATGATCTTGGATCGAGCTGGCGATCCGCTGTGAGTCTTGCTACCAGCAGTCCAGTTAAAAATTTCACCCACAGAGCATGGGGCAGAGAACCCCTGCAGGAGCAGCTTACAAATTTCATCCACAGAGTCAAACTTTTATCTTCAGTAGCTTACAGTAGAGCAGCCGCTGATAAAAAATCTCATAGTTTGATTCTGAATACAGATGGCGGTCTGCCGTGAGGCTTGTTACCACCAGTCCCAGCCCCTTTGCATTCAGACACTTCCCCAATGCTGTTGCTTTAGGGTCCCGGGGGCCTGAATTGTTCTCCCTTGAAAAAGTTAGTGTTGAAAGCAGGCAACCATGTCTAAATACTTCAGCTGCAGATAATGTAATTCTACTTTGTTTCTATATTCTTGTGTGTTCGAACTGGGACCATAATTAAGACGTAACCCCATGGAACACAAAGTGAAGAAACTAGAGGCACTCTCAGCCATCCAAAATCAAACCAACCACAAGCGGTGTTGCAAAGTACTGTGGCACAGTAAAGGGTGTTTTACTGGATGGAAGATATGTTTCTCCTGGCAGATTAATGTTCGGCCGGGTTTTTCCTTAAAGACGGGACCTGCGATGATGTCAGGGTCACGTGATCAGCCCATGTGATGTCTTCCTCACTGGTGGGAGGGGTTAGGCCCTATGTAATGGAGGTTGGTGATTGCCACAGTGAGAGTGTGTTTCTGGAAGCTACAGGAACTTGTGTGGACTCAGCCTGACACTTGTGTACTGGATCCCCATGCTGCAGGACTTTGGCAGCAAGACTCGGAAGAACCGCGGGAATGGCACCTGGCGGGTGCCGCAGGACCTGGCAGCCGCTTAGTTACGCCCGTCCCGTGCAAGGGGTGAGTCTGGGACCAGTGGTTCTCCGAACTGGAGTATGTGTTTGCTTTGCCTTCTGTTTTCTTAAGCTGCTGGTTACTGAGTGACATTAAAACCTCTGAAATTGGACTTTATGCCTGTGTGTTGCCTCGTTACTGCCACCCAGCTATTGCCTACCAGAGCGAATCCCTACAATTGGTGGACTGAATGCGGGCAGAGGCAGCGAGACCTGGCTGTTTTTGTTTTTGATCGGTACCCCAGCCTATGTCTTGAGTGAAAAGAGTGGCAGAGATCCAGGCGGGGAACTTTCCAGAAATGGAGGCCACGGTAAAAACGCTCATAGAGGCCATGCGACAGCAACAGGAGGCCATGCGGCAGCAGCAACAGGAGGCCATGCGACAGCAGGCTATGCAGCAGCAGCAGGAAACCAATCAGCTGTTGATACAGCATATCACAACAGCGCAAGCAAAAGGAGCTGGCCGGGGAATCCAGGATATTCGGAAAGCGGTTTGTACAGCGATTCCTAAAATGGAAAAATCGGACGATGTGGAGGTGTATCTGGAGATGTTCGAAGGAGTCGCTGAGAGAGAGAAGCTCCCCCGGGACCATTGGGCAGGTGTCGTCGCTCCGTTTCTGACCCCAGGACCATTGAAAGCGTATCTCGACCTACCCCCAGAGCAAAGGGTGGACTACACGGTCTTCAAGGGTGAGATACTTGCACGCCTTGGGGTAAATGTGTTAGTGCGGGCCCAGCAGGTATACCAGTGGGAGTTTACCCCCTCCAAGCCAGCCCGGTCCCAGTATTACGATCTTTTGCACCTGTTACAAAAGTGGTTGCAGCCTGAAGTGTTGTCCCTCATGGCCATACTGGACCGCATAGTGACAGATTTTGGAGGGCTTTGCCCCACTCCCTCCAGACATGGGTCGGTCAGGCATCCCCTACTAATGCCATGCAGATGATAGACCTCATAGAAAGGTATGGGGCTACCAAGGAGTTACAGGGAGGGACCCCCCGAAAGGTAATAGGAAGGTTCCCTAAGTCCCCACCCCTGGTTCAGCAAGCAGAGCCCAGGAAGGCCGCTAAGGACTTATCCGGGGAAGTAAGGAGCCCCATAATCTGCTGGCGGTGCCAGGAACCAGGTCATATGAGAGTTGATTGCCCCCACCTGACTGAGCCCATGGGCACCAATTTTGGTTACCGCCAGTCCCACTATGCCGAACCAATGTGTGCAATGGGCACCCCGAAAGGCCCTAATATGGAACATTTATGTCGGGTGGAAGTGGAGGGCACCCGGCTGTGGCCCTATTGGACACGGAGTCTTGTAACCCTGGTACGAGCCAGCTGGATACACACCAGCGAGTTTACGGGTCGGAAAATTGGGGTGTTGTGTATACATGGAGACTTAAAAGACTATCCCACCGCACTAGTGGTAATCAGCACGCCAGCAGGGAGGCGGTGCCACGAGGTGGGGGTGGTGACTAATTTACATTATGAAGTGATAATTGGAAGAGACTTTCCGTTGTTTTCTGTGCTGTGGCCGTCTGTGGTACCATCCACTGAGCAACTGCCGGTACCAGAGGCAACCAGGTTACATTCTCCAGAAGGGGGGCATGAACCTGGTGGCCCGGAGGAAGATGTGCTGGCGGTTGGAATAACCTTTCCTTCAGTGGAGGAAGGGGAGAATTCTCCCCTAGAAGTATTAGCTGGAGAGGTGGAAGACTTGCCACCGGGACCTGAGTTGTCAGACTTGAATGTATCAGGTGACAATTTTGGTACAGCGCAACTCCGAGACCTTACTTTAGCCCGGGCCAGAGTTTGTCAATGGGGAACCCCAACAACCTGGGGCAGATACGGTGTTTCCACGCTTTGAGTTGAATCAGGATTTGTTGTACCGAGTGGAGAAAATACGTGGGGAAATGGTAGAGCAGTTACTGGTACCTCAGACATATCGCAGGCTGGTAATGGATTTAGCGCATGCGCATGTACTTGGGGGGCATTTGGGCCAAAAGAAGACCCTCGACCGAATTCTGCAGCGATTTTACTGGCCAGGGGTTCATGAAGAAGTTAAACGGTACTGTAGCTCCTGTCCAGTATGCCAGGTAACCAGTCCCCAGCCTCACTTTCGGAGCCCTTTGGTGCCTTTGCCAATTATAGAGGTACCCTTCGAGAGAGTGGCCATGGACCTGGTGGGGCCTCTCAATAAGTCGGCAAGGGGACACCAACACATTCTTGTAGTTGCAGACTATGCTACCCGATATCCTGAGGCCATTCCTCTGCGCCACACATCAGCTAAGCTTATAGCAAAGGAACTCATGGATATGTTTTCACGGGTGGGAATTCCGCAAGAGATTTTAACAGACCAGGGAACCCTCTTTATGTCAAAAATTATGAAGGAACTCTGCCGGTTGTTAAATGTTAAACAGTTGCATACCTCGGTCTATCATCCCCAAACAGATGGTCTGGTAGGAAGATTCAATGAGACACTGAAGAGCATGTTAAAAAAAGGCAGTTTCCAAAGATGGGACGGACTGGGATCTGTTATTGCCTTATTTGTTATTTGCAGTGCGGGAGGTACCTCAGGCATCTACGGGGTTCTCGCCCTTTGAACTATTGTACGGCAGACATCCAGTGGGCTTACTAGATATAGCCAAAGAGGCCTGGGAGAACCAACCTACTCCCCACAAAAGTGTGATAGAACATGTTGCCAAAATGCAAGAGAGAATGGAGACAGTCCTACCTTTGGTCCGGGAACATATGGAGGCAGCACAACGGTCACAGAGTCGGGTCTATAACCGGGAGGCTCGGGTAAGAACCTTTAGCCCTGGGGATCGGGTTTTGGTGCTTGTGCCTACCGTAGATAGCAAATTTCTCGCAAGGTGGCAGGGACCCTACGAGATCATGGAGAAGGTGGGGCCAGTAGACTACAAGGTACACCAACCAGGACGGAGAAAGCCAGAACAGGTTTACAATATTAATTTGCTTAAACCCTGGAAAGATAGAGAGCACCTTGGTGGGGATAGTCCGCTGCCAGTGTTTCAGGTGGAAAAGGCTCCGTTACCTCGGGGAGAGGCAGGAGAAGCCCAACCTGCTGTCAAAATTGCAGATACTTTGTCTCCTAAACAGATTCAGGAGGTCCGGGAGTTCATCAGCCGAAATACAGATGTTTTTTCGGAGCTCCCTGGACGCACCTCCGTAATCCAACATGACATTGTCACAGAACCACAGGCCAAGGTCCGGCTAAAGCCATATCGAGTGCCTGAGGCCTGGCGACAAGCCATCTCGGAAGAGGTAAAAATGATGCTACAGTTAGGGGTCATAGAAGAGTCTCAGAGTGAGTGGGCCAGCCCAATAGTTCTAATACCCAAGCCTGATGGGTCTCTAAGATTCTGTAATGATTTTAGAAAGCTCAATGATATTTCAAAATTTGACGCCTACCCCATTCCCGGGGTTGACGAGTTGATAGAGCGCTTTGGGCAAGCACGGTATTTTACAACTCTGGACCTTACAAAAGGTTATTGGCAGGTACGCCTAACAGAGGCGGCGAAGAGAAAGACAGCGTTTATAACACCTGAGGGGCTGTTCCAGCATAAGGTGTTACCCTTTGGGTTGCATGGCGCTCCAGCAACATTCCAGCGGTTAATGGATATTGTTGTCTGTCCCCATCGCCGCTATGCCTCAGCCTATCTAGATGATATTATTGTGTTCAGCACCGATTGGGAAAGCCACTTAGCAAAAGTACCGGCAGTGGTAGACTCCCTGCGACAAGCAGGGCTAACTGCCAACCCAAAGAAGTGTTTCATAGGGTTGGAGGAAGCCCGGTACTTGGGTTATGTCACTGGGAGGGGAGTTCTCAAGCCCCAAGTGAACAAGGTCAAGGCAATTCAGAACTGGCCCTCGTCCCCTCACAACAAAGCAGGTAAAGGCCTTTTTGGGTTTGGTCGGATATTACAGGCGATTCATTCCCAACTTTGCAACCCTGTCCGTGCCTTTAACAGATTGTTTAAAAGGAAAAAGATCTGTGATGGTCCACTGGAATGATCAGTTTGAGGAGGCCTTTACAAAATTAAAAGGGGTATTGTGTGGTACACCAGTCCTGATCACTCCAAATTTCAAAAAAGAGTTTGTGGTGCAGACTGATGCCTCTGAGATAGGCCTCGGTGTTATGAGTTCATTTTCCCCTTCACCGTTGATGTCTGATGAACTCCCTCTGCTGGTGAAGAGAGGTAGTGAAATTGATTGGGATGGGAAAAACCTGTCATCTGAACAGGCGGAGCGTGATTGGACACCCGGAATCACTGAGTGGATATAAGGCAGCTGATGCCCTGCAGGGTTGCTGGTGATCCTTTCTGCTCTGAGCTCTTGCAAACCAGTTCAGTACCTGTCTTCTGAAAGCTAAGTATTTTCTCTCTTATTTTTCCATGAGATTGTGTCTGTTTACTTAGTGTTTGTGTTTTGCCTGCCCTTGTTGGTACAGGCTGAGCTCCATTTTTGTCTCTGGTCAAGTTGATCTTTTGCTCAGTCTTCAGAATATACCTGAGTGCTGATATAGTGTTTTTGAAGTCTAGTGACTTCAGGGCCTTTTTTCTATCAGACGTGTTGGACATTATTTTGGCAGAATTTTTGCGGCTTGCAGTCAGCATCTTTTCTGTCCTTTCCTATTTAGTTAGTTGGGCCCCATCGTTTGCTCAACCTGTCTTTCTGTCTGTGTTTGTGTTTCCATCTGCTTTTCACCAACAATACATGTTGGGGGCTGTCTATTGCTTTGTGGTCTGCTCTGGGCAGTTTAGATTTCCCCTTCTTTCTTTAGGCTTATTTAGTTCTCCGGCTGTGAACGAGGGGTCTAGGGCACCGTAGGAACCCCCCACGGCTACTGTTAGTTGTGTGAATAGGATCAGGGGTCTGCAATCCGATAGCTACCAACCTCTCCGGTTTTCTGGACTTAGCTTGTATTTTTGTTTTTTCCTCCTTCGGTGACTCATTCATAACAGAATCACCAGCCATACCACAGATTCTAGGGTACTCATTAGCAGGAAAGAATTGTAACAAAAAAAGAAAAGAAAAAAAAAGTGTCAGAATTTTTTTTTTTTTTGTGTATATTTTTTCCTCTATGTCTTTGAGGCCGTAGGGGGAATTTTTTTCTTTTCAATGGAGATGAAGCAATTGTCTGATCGTGTGGAGCAGCTCGCTGCTGAAGTGCGGGGAATTTCCGCCTATCTTGCTCATTCACATGTTGCTGAACCAATGATCCCTAGTGCTGATGTGTTTTTTGGGGACCGGTCTAAATTTTTGAACTTTAAGAATAATTGTAAATTATTTTTTGCTTTGAAGCCTAACTCATCAGGAAACTCTGCGCAGCAGGTTAAAATTGTCATCTCTTTGCTGCGCGGCGATCCCCAGGATTGGGCGTTTTCTTTGAAACCTGATGATCCTATTCTAGCTAATGTGAAAGCATTTTTTCAAGCCTTAGGGCTGTTGTATGATGAACCTAATGCAATTGATCAGGCTGAAAAGGCCCTGTTGGCATTGAGCCAGGGTCAGGATTCTGCAGAGTTGTACTGTCAAAAATTCCGAAAGTGGGCGGTCATTACTACTTGGAATGATGGTGCCTTGGCAGCTCTCTTTCGGAAGGGTTTGTCAGAAACCGTAAAAGATACTATGGTGGGATTTCTTGTTCCCTCTGGTCTTGACGATTCTATGTCATTAGCCATTCAGGTTGATCGGCGTTTGCACGAATGCAAAACTGCACGAGAGGTGTTGCCACCTGTTGAACAAATGTCTGAACCTATGCAATGTGATAGAGTTTTGTCTAGGGCGCAATGTCAGGAGTTCAGAAGGCGTAATAAGCTGTGTTTTTTCTGTGGAGATGCCTCACATATTATTTCTGTCTGCCATAAACGAGAGAAACATTTTGCACACACATTTGCTGTGGGAGGCGTTCAACCTAAGTTTTTTCTGGCAATTACTCTGATCTGCTCCCTGTCCACATTTTCCGCTAAGGCTTTCGTGGATTCGGGAGAAGCTCTGAACCTGATGGACTTGGATTTTGCTAAACGTTGTGGATTTCCTATGACACCTCTGCGGATGCCTATCCCTTTGAGGGGTATTGATGCTACTCCTTTGGCTAAGAATAAACCTCAATTTTGGACTCAAGTGGTAATGCGGGTCGCCCCAGATCATCAAGAAAATTGCAGATTTTTGGTGTTGCATAATTTGCATGATACCATTGTTCTGGGGTTTCCCTGGTTGCAAATCCATAATCCAGTTTTGGATTGGAAATCTGTGTCTGTGGTGAGTTGGGGTTGTCGGTATGCCCTTAGTGACACTCCTGTTTTCTCCACCTCTCCCCAGTCGCATGATGTTCCTGACTATTTGGCTGATTTTTATGATGTATTTAGTGAGAATGAGTCTGCGTCTTTGCCTCCTCATAGGAGTTATGACTGTGCAATTGAGTTGAGCCCTGGGTGTAAATTTCCCAAGGGTCGACTTTTCAATTTATCTGTACCCGAGCACGAGGCTATGCGATCCTATATTAAGGAGTCGTTGGAGAAGGGTCATATTAGACCATCCTCTTCACCCTTAGGTGCTGGGGGTTTTTTCGTGGTCAAGAAGGATGGTTCATTAAGGCCTTGTATTGACTACCGTTCCCTCAACAAAATTACTGTTAAATATCAGTATCCGTTACCCCTTATTTCTGATCTATTCTCTAGAGTTAAGGGTGCTTGCTGGTTTACGTATAATCTTATTCGCATTAAGCATGGGGATGAATGGAAGACGGCGTTTAATACTCCGGAGGGACATTTTGAGTACCTGGTGATGCCTTTTGGGCTCACTAATGCCCCTTCTGTCTTCCAGTGCTTCATGAATGATATTTTCCGAGACTTTGTGGATACATTTTTGATCATCTATCTGGATGATATTTTGATCTTTTCCAAGGATTGGGACTCTCATGTGGAACATGTTCGGACTGTGTTCCGGATTTTGAGGGAGAATTCCCTGTATGTTAAGGGATCGAAATGCCTTTTTGGGGTACAGAGGATTTCATTTTTGGGATTTATTTTGTCTGTCAACTATTGAAATGGACCCGGCCAAGGTACAGGCCATTTATGATTGGGTTCAGCCCACTTCTTTGAAGGCCCTCCAGAAGTTTTTGGGTTTTGCTAATTTTTATCGTAAATTTATAGCTAATTTCTCTGGTATTGCCAAACCATTGACTGATTTGACTAAGAAGGGTGCTGATGTGCTGAATTGGTCTCCGGAGGCTGTTTCTTCCTTTCAGGAGCTGAAGCGAAGGTTCACTTCTGCTCCGGTTTTGCTCCGGCAACCTGATGTCTCACTCCCGCTTCAGGTAGAGGTGGACGCTTCTGAGATTGGTGCAGGAGCTGTTTTGTCCCAAAAAGATCCTGTAACATCTAAAATGAATCCCTGTGCTTTCTTTTCCCGAAAGTTCTCCCCATCTGAACGTAACTATGATGTGGGGAATCGGGAACTGTTAGCCATGAAATGGGCAATTGAGGAGTGGAGACATTGGTTGGAGGGAGCTAAACATCAAGTCGTGGTCCTTACTGACCACAAGAATTTGATTTACCTGGAGTCGGCCAAACGCTTGAATCTTAGACAGGCTAGGTGGGTCTTGTTTTTCACACGTTTTGATTTTGTGGTCTCTTTTCTTCCGGGCACTAAGAATGTCAAGGCAGACGCCCTCTCTAGGAGTTTCTTTGCTGATTCTCCTGTTGTGACCAAGCCTGCTACCATCTTAGGTGAGGGGGTAGTTCTTTCTGCCATCTCGTCCGATTTGAGACGTGCTCTGGAAGAGTTTCAGGAGGACAAACCTGAGCGTTGTCCCATTGGAAAATTGTATGTTCCTGACCAGTGGAGGAAGAGAGTGATGTCTGAAGTTCATTGCTCTGCATTGGCTGGTCATCCAGGTATTTTTTGTACTAGAGATTTGGTGAGTCAGTCTTTTTGGTGGCCCGCCTTGTCTTGTGATGTCAAGAGTTTTGTGCAGTCCTGTGGGACTTGCTCCCGGTCTAAACCTTGTTCTCACTCTAGTGGGTTGTTGATGCCTTTGCCGGTGCCCAGGAGGCCATGGACCCATATTTCAATGGATTTTATCTCTGATATGCCTGTCTCTCAGAGAATGACTGTTATTTGGGTGATTTGTGATAGATTCTCTAAGATGGTCCATCTTGTACTACTCCCTAAGTTGCCATCTTCCTCAGAGTTGGTGCCCTTGTTTTTGCAACAGGTGGTTCGCTTGCACGGGATTCCTGAGAACATTGTGTCTGACAGAGGAGTTCAGTTTGTTTCTAGATTTTGGAGGACTTTCTGTTCCAAGCTGGGAATTCAGTTGTCCTTCTCCTCTGCGTTTCACCCTCAGACCAATGGGCAGATGGAGAGAACAAACCATACTTTGGAGTCGTATTTGAGATGTTTCATTTCTGCTGATCAGGATGATTGGGTTTCGTTTTTGCTCTTGGCCGAATTTGCTTTAAATAATAGAGCTAGTTCTGCCACTTTGATGTCACCTTTTTTTTGTAACTTTTGGTTTCATCTCTTCAGGGCAGGTGGAGTCTTCTGCCTGCCCAGGTGTTGACACTGTGGTGGAGAGAATGCACCAGATCTGGGACCAAGTGGTGGATAGGTTGTCTCTCTCCCAGGAAAAGGCCCAGCAGTTTTCCAACCGTCATAGGACCATTGGTCCCCAGTTTAAAGTGGGTGATATGGTTTGGTTGTCATCAAAGAATATCTCTATGAAGGTGGCTTCTCCAAAGTTTAAACCTAGATTTATCGGACCTTACAAGATTTTGAAGATTCTTAACCCTGTCTCTTTTCGATTGGCTCTTCCTGTTACATTTAAGATCCATAACGTGTTTCATAAGTCTCTGTTAAAGAGGTTTGTTGAGCCAGTAGTTCCTGTGGTGGCACCTCCTGACCCTGTATTGGTGGAAGGTAATGTGGAATATGAGGTTGAGAAGATGCTGGATTCTCGCCTGGCTGGACGGAGACTCCAGTATTTGGTTAAATGGAAGGGTTATGGCCAGGAGGATAATTCTTGGGTCCCTGCATCCGATATTCATGCCGAAAGATTGGTTTGTGCTTTTCATCGGGCCCATCCTGATCGCCCTGGTGGCGTGGATGAGGGTTCGGTGACCCCTCCTCAAGGGGGGAGGTACTGTTGTGAGTTCATTTTCCCCTTCACCGTTGATGTCTGATGTGGTAGACTCCCTGCAACAAGCAGGGCTAACTGCCAACCCAAAGAAGTGTTTCATAGGGTTGGAGGAAGCCCGGTACTTGGGTTATGTCACTGGGAGGGGAGTTCTCAAGCCCCAAGTGAACAAGGTCAAGGCAAATCAGAACTGGCCCTCGTCCCCTCACAACAAAGCAAGTAAAGGCCTTTTTGGGTTTGGTCGGATATTACAGGTGATTCATTCCCAACTTTGCAACCCTGTCCGCGCCTTTAACAGATTGTTTAAAAGGAAAAAAATCTGTGATGGTCCACTGGAATGATCAGTTAGAGGAGGCCTTTACAAAATTAAAAGGGGTATTGTGTGGTACACCAGTCCTGATCACTCCAAATTTCAAAAAAGAGTTTGTGGTGCAGACTGATGCCTCTGAGATAGGCCTCGGTGTTGTGAGTTCGTTTTCCCCTTCACCGTTGATGTCTGATGAACTCCCTCTGCTGGTGAAGAGAGGTGGTGAAATTGATTGGGATGGGAAAAACCTGTCATCTGAACAGGCGGAGCGTGATTGGACACCCGGAATCACTGAGTGGATATAAGGCAGCTGATGCCCTGCAGGGTTGCTGGTGATCCTTTCTGCTCTGAGCTCTTGCAAACCAGTTCAGTACCTATCTTCTGAAAGCTAAGTATTTGCTCCCTTATTTTTCCATGAGAATGTGTCTGTTTACTTAGTGTTTGTGATTTGCCTGCCCTTGTTGGTACAGGCTGAGCTCCATTTTTGTCTCTGGTCAAGTTGATCTTTTGCTCAGTCTTCAGAATATACCTGAGTGCTGATATAGTGTTTTTGAAGTCTAGTGACTTCAGGGCCTTTTTTCTATCAGACGTGTTGGACATTATTTTGGCAGAATTTTTGCGGATTGCAGCCAGCATCTTATCTGTCCTTTCCTATTTAGTTAGTTGGGCCCCATCGTTTGCTCAACCTGTCTTTCTGTCTGTGTTTGTGTTTTCATCTGCTTTTCACCGACAATACATGTTGGGGGCTGTCTATTGCTTTGGGGTCTGCTCTGGGGCAGTTTAGATTTCCCCTTTCTTTCTTTAGGCTTATTTAGTTCTCCGGCTGTGAACGAGGGGTCTAGGGCACCGTAGGAACCCCCCACGGCTACTGTTAGTTGTGTGAATAGGATCAGGGGTCTGCAATCCGATAGCTACCAACCTCTCCAGTTTTCTGGACTTAGCTTGTATTTTTGTTTTTTCCTCCTTCGGTGACTCATTCATAACACCTCGGTGCTGTGCTGTCTCAGGAAGTTAACGGGGAAGAGCATCCCGTTAGCTTCCTAAGCCCGAAACTTACCCCAGCTGAAACCCGGTACAGTATTGTGGAGAGAGACTGCCTGGCCATCAAGTGGGCACTGGAATCGTTGCGCTACTATTTGCTGGGGAGAACATTTCGATTGGTGACAGACCATTCCCCTCTTACGTGGATGAGTCAAGCTAAAGAGAGGAATGCCCGAGTCACCAGGTGGTTCCTGTCCCTGCAAAACTTTTACATTTTCAGTAGAACATCGTGCAGGCAGACTACAGGGGAGCGCAGATGCCCTGTCCAAAGTTCACTGTATGTCATGTGTCCACCCCTCTAGGGTTGAACATAGGGGGGAGGTATGTGGTACAGTAAAGGGTGTTTTACTGGATGGAAGTTGTTTCGGGACCTGCGATGATGTCAGGGTCACGTGATCAGCCCATGTGATGTCTACCTCACTGGTGGGAGGGGTTAGGCCCTATGTAATGGAGGTTGGTGATTGCCACAGTGAGAGTGTGTTTCTGGAAGCTACAGGAACTTGTGTGGACTCAGCCTGACACTTGTATACTGGATCCCCATGCTGCAGGACTATGGCAGCAAGACTCGGAAGAACCCCAGGAATGGCACCTGGCGGATGCCGCAGGACCTGGCAGCCACTTAGTTACGCCCGTCCGGTGCAAGGGGTGAGTCTGGGACCAGTGGTTCTCTGAACTGGAGTATGTGTTTGCTTTGCCTTCTGTTTTGTTAAGCTGCTGGTTAGGCTACTTTCACACATCAGTTTTTTGCCGTCAGGCATGATCCGGCTTTTTTTAGAAAAAACGGATCCGGCATAAATTTTGGCGAACTGTAGAAACGGATCCGTTTTTTTGCTGGATCCGTCTCTGTTCCTGGAGGCTGGCCAATTGGATCTGAGCATGCGCAGACTTAAAAAAAAAACGGATCCGGTGGCTGGATCCGTCTTTTTCTGGATCCGGCGCATTCCGGCGCCCATAGACTTTCATTGTAGCAAAAAGCTGGAAGCGCCGGATCCGGCGCTTCCGGCTTTTTCGCCGGAGACAAAAAACGTTACATTAGACGTTTTTTCAAGACGCCGGAATGAGACAAGTTGCCGGATCCGGCAAAAAACGGATGAAACGCAATGCCATCCGGCACGATCCGGCGCTAATGCAAGTCAATGGGGAAAAACCGGATCCGGCATTGCATTTTGCCGGATCCGTTTTTTCCAAAAAAAGCCGGATCGCGCCTGAAGGCAAAAAACTGATGTGTGAAAGAGGCCTTACTGAGTGACATTAAAACCTCTGAAATTGGACTTTATGCCTGTGTGTTGCCTCGTTACTGCCGCCCAGCTATTGCCTACCAGAGCGAATCCCTACAGTACACATGGGTAACAGAGAATCAGGGTTCTATCCCAGACAATCTGACAAAGGTGTACCACATCCAAGGAAGGTGGCAGTCAAGCAAATTAGCCACTTCTTAACTGAATCAGCAGTTAATGTAGTGCGATGGGATAGCCATCCATTACAATTTAGTGGGTCTGTATATGGAATGCATAGTTAAAACCTTTAATGAGCATTAAGCCTGGTCACAAAAGTACTGTAGAATAAAAATGTTTTCTAGGCCCACTACTTATACAGGCATGGCTGCAGAGTACACAGAAGTTTTAGGAATAGTACCCCCACAGAAGATAATAACTAATTTCACCCAAAGAGCTTGTTTCCACATTTCCTCCAGAGACGCTGATTACAAATTTCACAGACAGACCATGTTTTCACATTTTCCCCAGAGAAGCTAGTTAAAAATTTCACACCAAGACAATAGGGCACAGTACCCTCACAGGCAGTGTTGCAGAGTACACACAGCAGCTTGGAGGCACAGTACTCACACAGATATGGGTTAAAGAATACACACAGCGGCTTTTAGCACAGTACTGTCAAAAACATGCTTGCATTAAGAGTAGAGAAATATTACTCCCACCAACACAATTGAAGATTGTAAAACTTTGGTTGCACACAGTACTATCATAGACATGGGAATGTGGCGCTTGCAGGTACGCAGGATGCAGTGACGAGTCGCGAGACAATTTGGTGCTTTCTATAGTAACGTTTATAAGCCTAGAGGGAACTTTCCTCAGTCACGACCTGATCAACAAATGCGTAACACGGATTGCCCTCGCAGGAGCTCTATACAAGCAAACACAAATGGGTAGAACACGACTACTTCTGGCAGTAGCCGGTCACTATAGGGCCGCAGTATGGCCAACAACAGGTCCTTAATTATATAGTCAACTTAGCCGTCCAGACGTCCCTCGCCATTCGGGATGGTGGTCTTTCGGCGTAGTAGTCGCTGGGCCCAGTTGCTGAGGCATTGACGAAGTCTTCGCGTGCTCTGGCACGCTGATGACACTGGAGTCCCACAGGCCCCAGCGGAGTCCTTGGATGGATGGGCCGCAGCCCCTGGACTGGGGCAAGCGGCGGCGATGCGGGGTGGTGGGTGATAGGCCACCTGTGCAACTAGCAGCTGCGACGGGGACTCCGGGGTGAGCAAAGGACCGGCCCTTGCCGCGGACTGGAGCGGGACAGTGGTGGCCGCCGATGGCACTGGACTTGCCGCGGCCCCGGGTGAGAGCAGGGCGGCTGCGGGTTGCGGGAGACTGGCCGCAGCCGTGAGCTGGGGCGAGGCGGCAGTGGCCGTGAGTGACCGCGGGCAGGCCGCAGCCGCGGGCTGAGGTGAGGCGGCAACGGCCGCAAACTGAGGTAAGGCGGCAGCGGCCGCAGGCTGGAGCGGGGCAGCAGGTCTCGGACGGTCATCCCGGCGCCGTCCCTCTGATGTCCTCAGTGAGTGTCTCCCCTGGCACTGGTAAGTCGCTCCGGCTCTCAGTCGCTCCCACGGTCTCCTGCTGCTTCTGTCTCGGTCTGCTGACTCATCCTCCCTGGAATTCCCCGCCTCCTTTATACTGTTCCCTCCCCCAGCCCATCTTTCTGCCACAACGGTCCATCCCCGAACTCTGTCCCCCGGGGACAGTTTCCCCCGGAACCTAGATGACGGCTCCCTTGGTTCCGGCCCGGACACTCGACCGGGGCTGTTCCTACCACAGGGGCAGAGTACACAGTGACTGTTTTTGGAAAACTACACACAGGCAAAACCTAATACTGCCCTTCACTACAGCTGTGTCATGTCCCTATGCTAAGCAGAGTAGAAATAAAAAATAAAAATCTTGAACCAGGGGAAACAGGTCCAATTGGAGGATGAGGCAGACATGGCAGTATAGGTGGAAGAGGCTGGGCAGCATGGTGGCTCAGTGGTTAGCACTGCAGCTTTGCAATGCTTTTGTCCTGGGTTTAAATCCAACCAAGGAAAACATCTGCAAGGTGCTTGTATCTTCTCCTCGTCTTTGCGTGAGTTTCCTCCAGGTACTCCGTCTTCCTCCAACACACTCCAAAGACATACTTATAGGGAAATTGGATTGTGAGCCCCAATGGGGACAATGTTGATAACGTCTGTAAATCGCTGTGGAATTAATGGTGCTATATAACTGAGTTAAATCAAATAGTCAATGAAGGAGTAATGCTATTTTTTGTGGTATTTTGCATTTTTATTTTTCATTGTTTGTTTTTTATTTTCTTTATGAAACAGACATAAAACAACCTACAATTTACAACATTAAAATTAGCATTTTATAATCCGGAGGCGTATGTCCAAGTGGAGGAAGAGGTGGTCGTGGCAGTATGGGTGGAAGAGGCAAAGAAGGGGGTAATCCAAAATTTTTGTGTGTTTTTTGTTGTGGTTGTTGTTATGGAAATTACTTAAAACAACCTAGATTTCAGAAAACTAAAACTAGCTATCAAGAAGCATGAGACATTGGTCCAAGTGGAAGTGGCGGTATAGCTGAAAGAAGATGAGTAGTAGGTAGCCACCACAGTTGTTTTGTTTTTTTATTTTGGGAGAAGGCACCCAAATGAAACAAATGGCGAATAGAGTTGAATACTGGCTGGGAGCCGCTGGTATAGTTGTCTAGTCATCCAAAAGTATGGGCAAGTCCTGTGGGATCCACATATGGTTCATTTTAAGTAATGTTAGGTGCCTCACGTTGGATGTGGACAGGCGGATGCGCCTGTCTGTCATCACACCCCCTGCCGTGCTAAACACAGGTTGCAACATGACACTTGCCACAGGGAAAGCAAGCACCTCCAAGGCATAAAGGGCAAGCTCAGGCCATGTGTTGGATTTGTAAACCCAAAATTTAAATGTGGCAGACCCATCTGTTTGTATGTGGACATGTGTGGACAGGTACTCTTCCACCATGTTGTTGTAGCTCTGGTGATTCCGTTTCGCAGTGAACACCAGATTTGTTCCACAATATGTTTGTGCAGGGCATGGATGGCCTGCCCTGAAAAGTAGTGGCAGCTGGAAAAACATACTGCAGGACATCCATCTCCATCAGTTTTTTTAAAACTGTCCATCTCCACCAGACGGAATGACGGAGTGACGGTCAGTTTTTGAAATTTGTTTCCACCAGACGGAATGGCAGCATTTCAAATGCCAGTAATTTGGAAATACTGCCATTCAAGACCATGGCTCATGGTTGGTTAGAGGGGTATCTCCTTTTTCTCTCGAGAGCTTGGGGGATGAAAAGCTGAACACATCAATGGAATGGTGTGGAAATGCTTAGTGACACTGGTGGTGGTGGTGATGCTGTTGCATCCTCCTTTTGCGGAGAGGCAGGTGGCCCTGTTAATCATCAGTGAAGGAAGAGGCCGAGACTGCAGCAGAAGTTGGAGCAGGAGGAGGCTCACATCTGTTATGCTTTTTAAGGTGTGAACTCCACTGCAACTTGGGCTTGGAATTCAGATGCCTCGTCATACAAGTATTGCTCAGGTTCAGAACATTTATGCCTCGCTTCAGGGTCTGATGGCACAGCATGCAAATCATCTGTTGCTTGTCAGCAGCACATTCCCTGAAGAAATGCCACACAAGGAAGTTCTTTTGAATTGGCTTAGGTGTGCTTATTCCAGCGGCGAGGTGGGAGTTAGGCTGGTTTCACATTTGCGTTTTTTTTCGCGGTAATTTAGCGCTAAATAGCGCATGCGTTTTTTTTCCCTATACTTTGCATGGGATGCGCTTATGTGCGCATACACATGCGTTTGTACGCGTTTTACCGCTCATGCGTTTTTTTGCGGTATGCGCTCGGGCGCACAAAATGCAACTTGTTGCATTTTTTGTGCGTCCGATTTGCCTCAAAAAAACGCATGCGCGCGCAATGCGTTTTTTTACAGCAAGACACCCATTATAAGTCTATGGTGAGCATATGTGCGCATTGGCATGCTTATGTATGCGTTTTTTTGCACATGCATTTTTTTTTTACCATTAGTTTAGACAATGGAATTTAGGGGTTTGGGTAAAGTTAGGGTTAGTTAAGGGGGTTTAGGGTTAGGGTTAGGGTTAGGGTTAAGTATGGTTTGGTTAAGGGTTAGGGTTAGGGTCAGGGTTAGGGTTAAGTATGGTTTGGTTAAGGGTTAGGGTTAGGGTCAGGGTTAGGGTTAGGGTCAGGGTTAGGGTCAAGTATGGTTTGGTTAAGGGTTAGGGTTAGGGTCAGGGTTAGGGTTAGGGTTAAGGTTAAGTATGGTTTGGTTAAGGGTTAGGGTCAGGGTTAGGGTTAATTATGGCTTGGTTAAAGGTTAGGGTTAGGGTTAGGGTTAGTAAAGTCATGGTTTGGGTTAGTGTGAGGGGCCACCTAATGTTGGAAAAAAACGCAAACGCGGTAAAAACGCACTAAAAACTCATACAAACGCATAAAAACGCTGCGTTTTTTTCATGCATGCTCATAAAAATGCTTGAAAAAAACGCAGCAGTTGTATGCTTTTGTATGCGTTTTTCAATGCGTTTTTTTGCAGGAAAAACGCGCTGCAAAAAAAGCAAGTGTGAAACAGGCCTTACAGACGATAAAATGGCTAGGAGCCACCTGCTTTACCTATGCACCCTGCTCCCTCTTTTGCTGTGCTGCTGGGGCAGCATAGCCACATCCTCTTCATCCAAACTGCGTATGTCACTAGGATGGCTCCACTCCTTGTGATTTCTTGGACCTCATGATCCCCGACATCATCTTCCAATGACTCCTCAACACTGCCCACCTTGCTAAATTGAAAAGTGGTTATGCATAAAAATAAATATTCATAGAGAGTAGCAAAAAGTGATGTGGCCGGGGCGTGCCCTCTGTATGTGCTGTGAGACACGATTCCTGGGGCTGTGGGCAGTCGCTTTCCTGGCAATGGGGGTGCCAGGATGTATGTCATTCAGGCCTGCATGGCAGGCATAACAAAGGAGTCGGGGATGGTGGGCATAGCTTGGGGGCGCAGCCACGGGGGCATGGTGCACGGCCTGCAGACCCCGGGGGAGGAATCACCTGGCAGACCACGTGGAGGACCTGCTGACCTGCAAGGTCGGGGTGTTGGATTGTAGGAGTGGCCTAGGATTTAAAAGCAGGCCAGGACAAGACCAGGTGCTTCCAGATCCATAATCCCCGTAAGGTATGAAAAGGTAGAGGATACATATTTGGAGGCTCCTTCCGAGATCAAAGCAATCTGCCCCAATGACTGCCAACACAGGTGGGGGAAGGCTGCTGGACTTCTACCCGGCCTGGTCAAAGATATCAAATAGTAGCTGGATTCATAGTCTAATAAAATCTAAACTAAGGCTGGAGTTTCGCTCAATGCCGCAGGATAAATTTATGACAACTCCCACTCATTCCTCATCTGCAGAACAACAGACCCTGGAGTCAGAAGTCCTGGGACTGTGGCACAAGGAGGTCTAGGAGGAGGTTCCTGTGTCAGAAAGAATCAAGGGGTTCTACTCTCCCTTCTTTTTGATTAAAATACGGACGGTTCGTTAAAGAGCCACCTTCAACAGCACAAAGGCTGCATTCTGTGAAGGTGGCTCTTCTTTTTCTGACCCCTAGTAACGCTGAAATATCGACTTCTTCTAGAAATATCTCCTCATACCTGTAATGTGTCCCATAGGTATGTTGTGTCCCCCTGTATCAGCCGCCTACCATCTGTCCATCATGCCTGTCCTGCGTCTCGGCGCCGCCCAACATCCGTCCATCATGATGCCCCTGTGCGTCGCTGCATCCTCCTGTTTTGAATGCCGGCGCCTGCACTGTGACAAGAGTTCTTGGGCATGCGCAGTGCGCGCTGCCCAAGAACCAACATCAGGCTATTGCGCCTGCGCGTTGCAGAGGCCCCAGCCCCGCAGTGTGAATACATCATAACACACTGCGGGGCGGGATCTGGGGCCTCCACAACACGCAGGCACAATAGCCTGATGTCGGTTCTCGGGCAGCGCGCACTGGAAAAGTTTTTCTCGCAATCTAGTGGTCACTTTACTTCAGAGTAGGAAGGTATCCAGGAAAAAAATATATGCCAGAACCTGGAAGAAATTTCTATCTACCTCAAATGCAGAAATTGGGGGAGGTCTCAATAAGACGAGTTCTGTAGTTCCTACAAAAAGGCCTGGAGATGGGACTATCCACTAGCACCCTCAAAGTCCACGTATTGGCTCTGGGGGGCCTGTATAGTTGTGATCTGGCTGGGAATTATTGGGTGGATAGGTTTATTATAGCATAGGCTAGATCTATGCCCATCGTTTAAGAAAAAATAGTGCCTTGGGATCTAAACCTAGTTCTAATGGCGTTGACAGAATCACCCTTGAGCCCATTGAATCAGCACCAATAAAAGTTTTTTCCCTTAAGACTGCCCTTCTTGTTGCATTAACATCTCCCGAAGGGTTAGTGATAGTCAGGCCCTGTCCAGACTTCCAGCATATACCCAGTTCCCGGAGGATAGGGTTATCTTGAAGTCAGATCCGTCTTACCTACCAAAAGTAGCCTACAAATTTCACAGACTGCAGGACATAGCTCTTCCTTCCTTCTGCGCCAACCCTGGGAATCAGAAGGAAGAGACGTTCCATTCACTAGATGTCAGGAGATGCCTGGTCAGATACATATCAGTTACTAACCCTTGGAAAAGTGATCATTCATTATTTGTGTCCTTAGGGGGGGCTAGGAAGGGGCTTAAGGTTTCACAATGCAATTTAGCTAGATGGATCAGGGAAGCCATTTCATTAGCTTATACAACGAGTGCTAAGGCTGCTCCGAAAGGTCTGAAGGCTCACTCAACACAGGCTGTGGAAGTTTCCTGGGCAGAGATCGGAGGTGTGGATTGAGCAAATATGTAAAGTGGCTACATGGTTTTCTCCTTCCACATTATATAAGCACTAGATGGTAGCCCGATTCTAAAGCAACGGGTATTCTAGAATATATATGCAGTTTATTTTTGAAGATTTAATAATAATGCAATAATGCACCCCCAATCCTGATATGTATGGTTCTCTCTCCCCCATTCCTGATATGTATGGTTCTCACCCCCAATCCTGATATGCATGCTACCCCTCAACCCCCTATCCTGGTATGCATGGTCCTCTCACCCCCCAATCTTGGTATGCATGGTCCTCTCAACTCTCTTTCCTGGTATGCATGGTCTTCTTACTCCCCTTTCGGGGTATGCATGGTCCCCTCACCCCCCTTTCTTGTTATGCATGGTCCCCTTACCCCCCTTTCTTGGTATGCATGGTCCTCTCACACCCCAATCCTGGTATGTATGCTCACTGTCACCCCCCTTTCCTGGAATGTATGGTCCCCTCACCCCCCTTTCCTGGTATGCAAGGTCCCCTCACCCCCCTTTCCTGATATGCATGGTCCCCTCACCCCCCAATCCTGGTATGCATGGTCCTCTTACTCCCCTTTTGGGGTATGCATAGTCCCCTCACCTCCCAGTCCTGGTATGCATGGCCCTCTCACCCCCCAATCCTGGTATGCATGGTCCCCTCACCCCCAATCCAGATATGCATTGTCTCCTCACCCCCCTTTCCTGGTAAGCATGGTCCCCTCACCCCCCTTTTTTGGTATGCATGGTCCCCTCACCCCCTTTCGTGGTATGCATGGTCCCCTCACCCCCCCTATCCTGGTATTCATGGTCCCCTCACCCCCCTTTTTTGGTATGCATGGTCCCCTCACCCCCTTTCGTGGTATGCATGGTCCCCTCACCCCCCCTATCCTGGTATTCATGGTCCCCTCACCCCCCTTTCTTGGTATGCATGGTCCCCTCATTCCCCAATCCTGGTATGCATAGTCCCCTCAAACCCCTATCCTGGTATGCATGGTCCCCTCACCCCCCTTTTTTGGTGTGCATGGTCCCCTCACCCCCCCTTCGTGGTATGCATGGTCCCCTCACCCCCCTTTCTTGGTATGCATGGTCCCCTCACCCCCCAATCCTGGTATGTATGGTCCCCTCTTCCCCCTATCCTGGTATGCATGATCCCCTCACCCCCCAATTGGCACAGCTTACCATTACAAACAGCTGCGCCTGTCGCTGATTGGTTGCGGCCTGGCAGGAGCCTGGCGGCCGCGACCAAACGGCGGCCCGCGATTTCGGTTACAGACACGATAAGGTGTGTATATATATATATATAATATTTGATGTGGGTGCCCGGCCTTATTTTTACATAATCATGTGTGAGAAATGATTGTTGTCCAGAGTAATGTATAATGTGCAACTAACCTTGGAGGTTCTCTTGTGCTCTGTAATCCAACTGATGCGGAAGAGAGGTGCCGCCCTTTTATGTCTGTAGGTTTCCTGTCCTTGAAGGGTGGATCCCCTCTCTCGTGGTGCTGTTACCGGCAAGTAACTAAGACTATTTTTTTTTCCCATAGATATGGGTTGCAGAGTACACACAGTGGCTTTTCTGCAGAGTGCGCAGTCCAAATCTGTTCCTCAATCCAGCTGCAGTCTATCCCAACACTAATAAGAACATAATGGCGGCGGTGCAGCGATGCAGCCTTTCAACAAACTTTATTAGGCTACCGAACCCAAGCAGGAAACCGGACGTTCAATAAAAAGTCTGTATTCGCGGTTTGGTAACTGTCACTAGGTGTCTGGTATGGACCATGAATTTTACTGTTCAGGTTCACTCATCCCTAATCAAGACTAACGTAGCATATTTTTTGACATCGCTGCTGTGCATACTTTTTTCTTTGTTTACTCTGTTTCTCAGAAATACTGCAAATTCATTAAATCAGGTGATGATATCAAGTATTTTATCTTCCATTAACAATATAAAATATCTAAACCCCTTTTGAAACAACATAACAGATTAATCTATTGTTTTAGAGAAAAGTCACAATTTCAATGTTACTGTCTGTAGAAAAGGTGATTTCCACGTTTAGACAAAGACATAAAGTTAATGTGCGCCATCCTGGTGCCTTTATTCACAAGAAAATCTGCATACAAGTTTGATACGTTTCATTTGCTTCACTTAGCATCTACATTTTTTTATTTGCTGCTCTTTGGCTTCATGAATTATTGTTATTACCGGGTACTGCCTACCTATTGAATTTATTTGTTTTTGTTCTTGGTTGTCCTGGTACATTGGACATCTAAGATGTAGCATCTTATTTTCCTAGCCTCTGTGATTAAATGCTGCAATGTGAACAGAACGTACATAATATATAATTATTATGCATGTGTTTACTGTGATTCTACCTTTGTTACTTAGCATATAACATAACATACCGCTGCAATGAAACGGCATTACCTGCTTTACCTTCTGCAAACTGCCATCTGCTGAACCTTCATTAACATGTCCCTTACTGTTCAAGAACAGAAATGATCTGTTAGGGGAGGCCATTAATTAGTAGTGATGGGCGAGCACTAAAATGCTCAGATGCTCATTGTTCGGGTCGAGCAAATTGGAATACTCGGGTACTCGGACAGAACAGCGAGCCCAATGTATGGGAGACCCGAGCATTTTTACCGCGATCCCCACCCGGGGGTCCTTTTAAGGTCTAAAAACATCTGAAAATGATGGAAACACTGCTCAAATGACACAGGAACATCATGGGGATCGCCCCTGGAAGCATTCCTGACTCCTAGTTCATAGCTTTAAAAAAAAAATGTCAGAGTTTCATGCCATTTTTACTGGTGCACCAAAAAACATACCAAAACAAAACCAAAACGGATTTTGCTGGGAAATATGTTAAGGAACATATTTTCCAGGTTAATGACTTGTATATAAGGCACAATAATTAACCCCAGACCAAAATGTTCCTCCACTACTTTTGCTATATTCACACGCAGTGTTTTTGATGCGTTTTTCAACTTTAACATTGTTTTCGACCAATACTAATGCGTTCACTGGGAAATGTCATTGTAACATTTAACAACCCTAGGTGGCCATGTGGTGTGTGACACATAAGGTGACACATCTTGTTTCAGTTATGAACGAGGGACTCTTAAAGTCACAGAGCCTGTTTTTACAGGGGCATCAGGCGGCATTAGTCCTGTTAAAGGGCCATTATTAAACAGTGGGTCTCTGATACTGTTATTGCCTATACAGTGAGTGGATGGGCTGCCAAGAATTACAATGCACCCCAATACCCCTTTCACAAGAGGTACAGGAGGGCCTCCTGAAAAAATGTTGCATTGAATGGAAGGTCTGCCCTGATATCAAGTCATATGCACCCCAATATGCATTTGAACCCAGATACTGGAAGGCCACATGAAAGCCCACTTCACAGTCTTCAGTTGGTCCTGCCATACAGTTTCCTTATGCATTGAATGCAAGGGCCGCCTTGACCCAAATTTGCACGCACCCCAATCCCCCTTGGACGAAACATGGAGGAGGGCCTTCTAAAACAAAATGTCCCATTACAAAGGAGCGGGTCTCCTAGACTCATAATGCCCATCCACTAAGTTTAAGGGCTGACAAACATTTCCCCATGGGGGGTAAAAAAATTTAAAATATACTATGGGCATCAGAGATACCCTTGCCAAAAATTGGACTGGCTGTAGCAGCACAGAACATGTTAACCCTGTGATCTACTGGCAGAGAATGAGGAGACATTGACGAAGGACTCATTAAAACCTAGGCCCAATGTAAAGGAGAGTTTCTCCTAGACTTGTAATGCCCATGAGGGGTACATTTTTTAAAAGTATACTATGGGCATCATAGACACCCTTGCCAAAAATTGGACTGCCTGGTGCAGCACAGAACACGTTAACCCTGGTCATCTAGTGGCAGAGAAGGAGGAGGCATTGATGAAGGCCTCATTAAAAACTAGGTCCAATGTTAAGGAGCGTGTCTCCTAGACTTGTAACGCCCATGCACGCAGTGTATGGGCTGACAAACATTTCCCCATGGTGGTCCATTTTTTAAAAGTATACTATGGGCATCATAAGCACCCTTGCCAAAAATTGGATTGCCTGTAGCAGCACAGAAGACGTTAACCCTGGTCTTCTAGTGGTGGAGAATGAGGAGACATAATGACAAATCATACTGAAATCAAACAAATAAATTAAAAATGTGAATCCACCTATAAAAGAAAATAACAAAAGGGAGGTGCGATCAAAGGCTCATAGATATGAAGCCAGAATGTGTCTAACGAGACAACAGCTCAGAGACAGGGATATAAATAAAAATATAAATAAAAATATAGTGACTTTTGCATCATGGAATACATTCACCCTGGTGTTCTACTGGTTGTGGATGAGGATGAGGATAAGGAGGAGAATAACACTAAACAGACCCAATCAGGAAGCGGATAACCATGTGTGATTGTGAAGAGGTGCATGAGAATACATCTCCCCAACCACCAAAAAAAATAAATTGAGGTTATGTTTCGATGTTTTCATTCGGTGGTGTACAGAAGTCTTGCCCTATCCCGCCCTTCTTCATTTTTATAAGAGTCAGCCTGTCAGCATTGTCAGTTGACAGGCAGATGCGCTTATCTGTTATAATTCTACCAGCAGCACTAAAAACCCACTCTGATAGAACGCTAGCAGCAGGGCAGACCAGGACCTCCAAGGCGTAGAGAGCCAGTTCATACCATGTGTCCAGCTTCGATACCCAATAATTAAAATGCAAAGAGGAATCCTGGAGAACGTTTGTACGATCTGCATCTGCCATGTATTCCCTCACCATCTTCCCAAACATTGCACTTCTTGTGACACCACCCCTTGCCTCTGTGGCAGCACGATGGGAGGGTCTAAGAAAACTGTCCCAGAACTTTTCCATTGTTCCTCTGCCTGAGCTGGATTGTACTTCTGTCTCTCTCACCTGGACTCCTTGGCTGTTCAACAAACTCTGAACTCTGCTGGCAGCGTTCTCACATGGGAATTTTTTAAGTAATTCCGCTACAAGGGCCCTATGGTACATCAAAAATTTTGCACACCTCTCTGCCTCTGGAATAAGAGATTGAAAGTTTTCCTTGTAGAAGGGGCTAGAAGTGTCACCAACCAGTAATGAGTGTCCCTGAAAAATGTTATAATGCGAGGGTCACGGGAAACGCAGCGCAACATAAAGTTAGCCATGCGTGCCAGACTACTAACAGACAAGACTTCCGTGTCCTCACCTAGAGGATGACTGGCCATGCTGTCCTCCTCCTCCTCCCTGTCCTCAGGCCATCCCCACTGAACAGACGGTATGACAGCTGTACTTGTAGTAGCTCCTGTTCTTCCTTCTCCTCATTGTCAACCAATCCATGTTGCGACGACATGAGACTGGGCTGAGTGTAATCACCCTGTATGGTTCCTTGCTCCATGTCCTCGAGCTCTGCCTGCAATGCATCATCTTTAATTGTGAGCAGAGAGGTTTGCAGAATGCTGAGAAGTGGGATGGTGATGCTAATTATGGTGTTATCGCTGCTCACCATCTTGGTGCAGTCCTCAAAATTCTGGAGGATGGTGCATATGTCTGACATCCATGTCCACTCTTGAGGTCTTATGTGTGGAGTCGCAACTGAATATCGACAGCCTTGTTGAAGATGGTACTCAACAACTGCCCTCTTCTGCTCACAAATCCTTTTCAACATATGCAGTGTAGAGTTCCAACGCATGGGGACATCACACACCAGTCGGTGAGCCGGAAGATGCAAACGCTGCTGAAGTCCAGCAAGTACCGCTGAAGCTGTAGCTGACTTTCTAAAATAGGCAGACAGATCGCTCACTTTCACTAGCAGATCCGGCAGCTCCGGGTAGCTTTTGAAAAAACGTTGAACCACGAGGTTAACCACATGAGCCAGGCAAGGTACGTGTGTAAGCTCACCTTGCCTCAGAGCCACCACCAGGTTCCAGCCATTGTCACACACGACCATGCCTGGCTGTAGGTTCAGCAGTGTTAGCCAAATATCTGACTGCTCTTTCAGCGCTGTCCACAACTCTTCTGCATTGTGCAGTTTGTCACCTGTGCAGATTAACTTCAGCACAGCCAGTTGCCGCTTGGCTGAGGCAGTGCTGCAGTTCTCCCAGCTTCTGACTGATGTGTTCATTTCAGAGATGGAGGCTGAAGAAGAGGAGGAGGAGGTGCAGGAGCTGTAGACTGTGGGGGCAACCCTGATTGACGTAAGGCCCACAATCCTCGGCGTGGAGAGGATGTGTTCCATCCCAAGGTCCGACAGGGTCCCAGCTTCCACTATATCAACCCAGTGTGCCTTCAGTGAGATGTACCGTCCCTGCCCACAGGCACTTGTCCACGTGTCTGTGGTTAGGTGGACTTACCCAGTAACAGCATTGTTGATGGCACAGGTAATGTTGTGGGACACATGCTGCTGTAATGCCGGTATGGCACAATGGGAGAAATAGTGGAGACTTGGGACCGGGTACCTTGGGACGGCCGCCGTCATCAGGTTGCGGAAAGCTTCCGTCTCCACGAGCCTAAATGGCAACATTTCGTGTGCAAGCAGATGCGAAATATGCAAATTAAGTACTGTGGCCTGTGGGGCATTGGCTGCGTATTTCTGCTTGCGTTCCAATGACTGGAGTATAGACAACTGAAGGCTTGGCTGGGACAAGGACATGGATGGACTTGATGATGGTGCTGGTTGACTGTGGGCAGCAACAGGTGCAGGGCCCAAGGCATCTTTACAGGCACGGTGAACTGGGGATTCGCTTGGATGCAAAACAGTGGAAGAAGCAGTGTTGTCACCTGCAGACAGTGTTCCTGGATCCTGGGGTTCGGCCCACAAAGTCGGATGCTTTGCTACCATGTGCCTAATCATGCTGGTGATGGTCAGGCTGGT
Organism: Dendrobates tinctorius; assembly: GCF_039654945.1. Lineage (NCBI taxonomy): Eukaryota > Metazoa > Chordata > Amphibia > Anura > Dendrobatidae > Dendrobates > Dendrobates tinctorius. The sequence goes on from NW_027361694.1 coordinate 19,319,452, forward strand.
AGTTTTGCTACCCCTGCTGATGCGGGCATGGCAAGTGCTGCAAATGGCCTGTTTGGGATTATCAGCAGAGTCTTTAAAAAATAACCAGACTCGAGAAGATCTAACAGAAGGAATGGCAACTTCCACCCTGTTGGTGTTACGGGAAACAGATGCACGCCTTCTGTCTGCGGACACCACGCTGCTTCTTCCTACCTGTTGGGGTGATATGCCTCCTTCTCCATGTGTGCTGCTGTCCTTGCTCTGCATGTCCTCCTGCAAGGTTGGATCAGTCACTATGTCATCCACCACCTCGTCTTCCACATCCGCACCCTGCTCCTCCTCCTGACTTTCCGGCAATTGTGTCTCATCATCATCCACCTCATGTTACCGTGGCTGCTCAAAGATTTGGGCATCGCTACATGGAATATCATCTTGCCCCGCTTCAAGTGGAGCGGGCGAGAGGCATGAATCTCTAAATGGATAATTCAACAGCTATTTGGAGTGTCAGAGTGTGGTATCAGTTGCCTCAGGGCACTTGGCATGGTGGGAGGAAGGACGATCAGGGTGAGCAATATCCGGTCCACACTCGCGGCTACTCAGACTTGACCGTGTGGAAGACATGGTGGTGGTGGTGGCTAACTGGCTGGAAGCATTGTCCGCTAGCTAACCAACAACAACCGTTTCACACTGCTCTGGATTCAATAGTGGTGTGGTGCTGTCCCCTAGAAACTGGGACAGTAAGGTCGAGTGCGAAGATGTGGGTCTTTACTGTGGCCCACTTTCAGCTTGACCACGGCCTCGTTCTCTGCATGCACCATCAGCATCACGTCCACTTCCCCGTCCCTTGCCCCTTGCCTTGCCCATTTTAAATGGACTACTGAAATATATGAAAAGCTCAATACAAATGAATTTCTTGGGAGAAAAATTAGATGTGATAAGTATGCCTGCAAAGCAAACAATTTTCCACCACAGAAACCCCAGGCCTCAGCCTAAGATAACAGACTGTATTAATTTTTTGGTATTTTGTGGATACAAAGGACTGCTGGATATGACGACTGTGACAACCAGGCCAAGAAAAGGAAACCAACATAAACTGGCCAAACTTTGAGCACACACAGATAGGAGCTGCCACGGAGATACCACTATGATAAATGTGTGGTCTGTATGGGGGTTTTTTTGGCCTAAATACTGCTTTATTTAACCAAAAGTTAAGGCAGGCAAAAAAGAGAAAAAAGCCATAAACTGGCAAAATTTCAGCACGCATTGATATGAGCTGGCACAGAGAAACCGCACGAAAAAATGTGTGGCCTGTATGATTTTTTTTGCCTAAGTACTGCTTTATTTAACCAAAACTGACAGCCAGGTAAAAGAGAAAAAAGCCGTAAACTGGCCAAAATTTCAGCACGCACAGATACAGTCATGGCCAAAAGTATTGACACCCCTGCAATTCTGTCAGATAATACTCAGTTTCTTCCTGAAAATGATTGCAAATACAAATTCTTTGGTATTATTATCTTCATTTAATTTGTCTTAAATGAAAAAACACAAAAAGAATTGTCCTAAAGCCAAATTGGATATAATTCCACACCAAACATAAAAAAGAGGGTGGACAAAAGTATTGGCACTGTGCGAAAAATCATGTGATGCTTCTCTAATTTGTGTAATTAACAGCACCTGTAACTTACCTGTGGCACCTAACAGGTGTTGGCAATAACTAAATCACACTTGCAGCCAGTTGACATGGATTAAAGTTGACTCAACCTCTGTCCTGTGTCCTTGTGTGTACCACATTGAGCATGGAGAAAAGAAAGAAGACCAAAGAACTGTCTGAGGACTTGAGAAACCAAATTGTGAGGAAGCATGAGCAATCTCAAGGCTACAAGTCCATCTCCAAAGACCTGAATGTTCCTGTGTCTACCGTGTGCAGTGTCATCAAGAAGTTTAAAGCCCATGGCACTGTGGCTAACCTCCCTAGATGTGGACAGAAAAGAAAAATTGACAAGAGATTTCAGCGCAAGATTGTGCGGATGTTGGATAAAGAACCTCCACTAACATCCAAAGAAGTTCAAGCTGCCCTGCAGTCCGAGGGTACAACGGTGTCAACCCGTACTATCCGTCGGCATCTGAATGAAAAGGGACTGTATGGTAGGAGACCCAGGAAGACTCTACTTCTTACCCCGAGACATAAAAAAGCCAGGCTGGAGTTTGCCAAAACTTACCTGAAAAAGCCTAAAACATTTTGGAAGAATGTTCTTTGGTCAAATGAGACAAAAGTAGAGCTTTTAGGGCAAAAGCATCAACATAGAGTTTACAGGAGAAAAAAGAGGCATTCAAAGAAAAGAACACGGTCCCTACAGTCAAACATGGCGGAGGTTCCCTGATGTTTTGGGGTTGCTTTGCTGCCTCTGGCACTGGACTGCTTGACCGTGTGCATGGCATTATGAAGTCAGAAGACTACCAACAAATTTTGCAGCATAATTTAGGGCCCAGTGTGAGAAAGCTGGGTCTACCTCAGAGGTCATGGGTCTTCCAGCAGGACAATAACCCAAAACACACTTCAAAAAGCACTAGAAAATGGTTTGAGAGAAAGCACTGGAGACTTCTAAGGTGGCCAGCAATGAGTCCAGACCTGAATCCCATAGAACACCTGTGGAGAGATCTAAAAATGGCAGTTTGGAGAAGGCACCCTTCAAATATCAGGGACCTGGAGTAGTTTGCCAAAGAAGAATGGTCTAAAATTCCAGCAGAGCATTGTAAGAAACTCATTGATGGTTACCGGAAGCGGTTGGTCGCAGTTATTTTGGCTAAAGGTTGTGCAACCAAGTATTAGGCTGAGGGTGCCAATACTTTTGTCCGGCCCATTTTTGGAGTTTTGTGTGAAATGATCAATGTTTTGCTTTTTGCTTCATTCTCTTTTGTGTTTTTTCATTTAAGACAAATTAAATGAAGATAATACCAAAGAATTTGTGATTGCAATCATTTTCAGGAAGAAACTGAATATTATCTGACAGAATTGCAGGGGTGTCAATACTTTTGGCCATGACTGTATGAGCTGGCAAAGAGAAACCACACCAAAAAATGTGTGGCCTGTATGTTTTTTTTTGCCTAAATACTGCTTTATTTAACCAAAACTGACAGCCAGGCAAAAAAACAGAAAAAAAAGTAAACTGGCCAAAATTTCAGTACGCACAGATATGAGATGACAAGTAGAAACCACACCAAAAAAAATGTGTGGCCTGTATGTTTTTTTTGGCCTAAATACTGCTTTATTTAACCAAAAGTGACAGCCAGGCAAAAAAGAAAAAAGCTGTAAACTGGCCAAAATTTCAGCACGCACAGATATGATATATGCAATGCTCTATATACACACACACAGTGCCTGCAGGCCTTGCACTGATGTGTATACAGCAACGTACACTCCCCTGCCTGCCTAACACTGGAACCTATATACTTCGGAATTAGTCCTTAGAAGGACTGTTGGTTTTAGCTGGATGTGAGTATTTAGGATGGTAGACCCCACACTAACTAAGAAATGTCCAATTCTGACCCTATCAAGATAGCTGCTCTCCCTACGCTCTCTCAATCCGGAGTTGAATGCGCCAAGCAGGTCGCCGTCCGGTCCCCTATACCCTTGATGATGCTGTGCGGCCAGCCAATCACTGCACGACCACAACAAAGATGGCTGTGGCATTTCATAGCCTGGCAGCCTGCACCGTGATTGGGTCTCTAAAGTCAGCCAAAAATGCTGGGTGGAGACCCGAGTTCCCACTGAGTAATCCCGGAAATACTTGATGCTCGCCGAGAACACTGAGCACAGCGATACTCGGGCAAGTACCGAGTAGTGGCGAGCACGTTCACTCATCACTATTAATTAGCAATTGCCCTATACTAACTGCTACTATACAAATATAAATATAAAGTATTTCCTTTTTCCCATGACTTTAAGCATAGTTACATAGGTTGTAAAAAGACCTAGGTCCATCAAGTTCAATCTTTCTCCACCAATTGTACATTTTGTCACTAAATTAACTATAACCCACAATGTTGTGTATATCAAGGAAATCGTCCCGCCCTTTTTTAAAAGCTGTTATAGTGTAAGCCATTACTACCTCGTGTGATAGGGCATTCCACAGTCTGACTGCTCTAACTGTAAAGAACCCTTTCCTATTTAGCCACTGGAATTGCCTTTCTTCCATCCATAATGATTGCCCCCTGGTCCTTAGTATGGTCTTTGAAAGAAATAAGTCATGTGCCAGTCCTTTGTACTGACCACACATAAATTTATACATATAAATGAGATCTCCTCTGAGCCATCTTTTTTCTAAGCTAAACAAGCTCAACTGTTCCAACCTCTCATCATATGAGAAGCCTTCCATCCCTTGTAATATTCTAGTTGCCCGTCTTTGAACTGAATCTAACTTCTGAATATCCTTTTTGAAATGTGGAGACCAAAACTGGATCCCATATTCTAAATGTTGCCTCACTAGTGATTTATAATAAAGGGATATTAATACTTTGGGATCGAGGCATTTTATCTCTCTTTTTATACATCCTAAAATCTTGTTTGCTTTTGCAGCTGCTGCTTGACATTGAAATTGCTGCTCAGCTTACTTGTAACTAGAATGCTCAAGCTCTTCTCCTGTCCTGTAGTCCCAAATATACTCCCATTTAATGTTTATGCAACAATCACTATGTCCTAGGTGCATTACTTTACATTTATCTACATTAAACCTCATTTACCAAGTGTTTGCACATTCAGTCATCTTATCCAGATCATTTTGCAATATTGTAATGTTAAGGTCAAATTTTAGAATCCTACATAGTTTGGTGTCATCAGCAAAGACTGACACTTTACTCTCAATCCCATCCACTAGGTCATTAATAAAGAGGTTAAAAAGAATCGTTCCTACCACATATTCCTGTAGTCCCCTCCCGCTGACTATATCCCATTTAGAGAATGTACCATTTATGACAACTCTTTGTTTCCTGTCATTTAGCCAAATCCTTACCCGTCTGCATATAGTTTTCCCCAGTCCTTGCTTCTGTAGCTTCAGTATAAGACTGTTATGTGGTACAGTATCAAATGCCTTTGCAAAGTCCAGATAAATGACATCAGCCGCATTACCAACATCCAGATTAGCACTTACCTCCCCATAGAATTCGAATATGTCAGTTAGACATGACCTATCTTTAATGAATCCATGAAGGATGTGATATATTATGTTATTCTCTGCAATATATTTCTGCAGATCATCTATTATAATGCCCTCAAACTTTTTTGCACATTACTGATGTCAGGCTTACCAGACGTTAGTTGCCTGGCTCCACCTTCTTACCTTTCTTAAATATCAGTACCACATCAGCCATCCTCCAATACTGTGGCACTACCCTTGTTACAAGAGAGTCTAAGAATATGAGATACAGTGGTCTGTCAATTATTGAGCTCAATTCCCTCAGTATCTGCTGCAGATGGAGTAGGTACTTCATAGCTAGTGTTCTCGCAATACCTGTTTTACCGACGCATCCCTAAGACCCAACACAAATTGATCACTCAAATCCTATCAGGAGGCCCCACTCCCATGATTCCCACATCTTCCCTTTTTGTCATTTATGCATGTATCTCCTTCAACGCGTTGATATATTGCATCACCATCTCCCCTTCTTGCTGGACGCGACCAAATAAACACATGCGCAACTCTCCAAAATTAGTGGGATCCCCGTGCATCTTCTCCAAAACCTGGACCACTTTTTCCAAAGTGCCCTGCTCATGTGCAGGGCGGAACATCATAGAAAACTGGGTCTCTCCATCTAGTGCCATTAATGCTATCTCTGCCTGTAACGCATGGGCCAAGGGGTGCATTCGCAGAATCCTCCTGACCTGTTCAGTCTTGTCCCACAACATCATGTTATGTCCCGTGATCTTTGGGAGATTACTGAGCATTGCCCCCAATGGCAAACTTGACCTGGGAGTACCCATAGTGGTCTTGTCTGCAGCATCTGTATCCCCCGGACTGCATCCTGCCAACTACACCAAATGTAATAAGCAGGTACTGGGATGCAGTAACACAAATGATGCAGAGCAGTTATCAAGTATATTTAATTATTTAACAGTGGGAAAACTCCTCACAGGGAGATGACAGGGTAAGCAAAGAGTACAAAGGTAAAACTAAATAAAAGTCGGTTAACTAAACAGTCTCTTATTAAAGGTTTCACTTATCGTGACTCTGCAGCCTGTCATTCTCTGAAGACCCCGTGGGTAGGAGAATGCCAACGGTGTTCGGTGTCATGTCTGCTGGCGTCCTTGTCTAGCACACGGTCCTTCTTCTGGTGGCAGCGGGCGGTCTCCGGTTTTACCCACTGAGCCCCTAGTCCATATATCTGTGGAGTAAGAGAGTAGAGCTCTCCACAAGATTCCTCTTGGTGCAGGTCTCCTTCAGCAGCCGCCATGACCTGAAGGGCTGCTGTGCGCCTCTCTGGATATCAGACAACACCTAGATGTTCGAGCTGCGATGCTCCATCGATCGCACACTTCTTTGTGTCCCCGGCGGTTTCGGTGAGTCCCTCACTATGCCAATCTTTCTCTTCACGCCGCGGCCTGTCACTCCCCTCACAGCAGTTGCAGTCTGCACCTCATCGGCGTTCTGGCGGGAAGACGGCTTCTGTTGCCGCGCAACCCATTTTACCTCACATTGACAGGCCATGCCCCCTTCCCACTGGTTACTGTCCCGCTCCGGCTGCAATCCCCCCCACAGGAACAGAAGGTTCGGCCCCAGCAGTTCTGAACCCGACTCTTCAGCAGCCGTAGCAGCCCGGTCCTCCCTTCTACAATACTATTAAACCCTTAATAACCAGGGGTACTTCCGTTTTTGCATTTCCATTATTTGCTTCCCTTCTTCCCAGAGCCTTCTTCTTTATTTTTCCGTCAATATGGCCATGTGAAGGCTTGTTTTTTGCTGGACAAGTTTTATTCTTGAATGACACTGTTGTTTTTACCATATTGTGCACTGAAAAACAGGAAAAACATTCTAAGGCTGGTTTCACATTAGCGCATTTTCAGCGCGCGCACGGCCGGGGGTAGCTCCGCCCCCGATCCGGCTCTCTGCCCGGCGTGCCCGCCCCTTCCTTGTAGCGCCGCCTCCTAGCGGACAGCGGCGCCTGCGATCGGCGCACCCTATCTTTAGCATAGGGTGCGCCGATCGTGCGCAGGCCGTGCGCTAGTTGCGCTTTGACCTGCGCTGCGCACTTTTGACGGTGCGCCGTGCGCGCCAAAATCAAACTTTTCGGATTTTGGCGCGCACGGCGCACCGTCAAAAGTGCGCAGCGCAGGTCAAAGCGCAACTAGCGCACGGCCTGCGCACGATCGGCGCACCCTATGCTAAAGATAGGGTGCGCCGATCGCAGGCGCCGCTGTCCGCTAGGAGGCGGCGCTACAAGCAAGGGGCGGGCACGCCGGGCAGAGAGCCGGCTCGGGGGCGGAGCTACCCCCGGCCGTGCGCACGCTGAAAATGCGCTAATGTGAAACCAGCCTAAGTGTGGTCAAATTGCCAAAAAAGTGCAATTCCACAATTATTTTTTGAGTTTCTTTTTTACCATGTTCGCTAAATGCTAAAACTGACCTGCCATTATGATTCTCCAGGTCTTTGTGAATTCGTAGATACCAAACATGTATAAGTTCTTTTTTATTTAAGTGGTAAAAAAAAATCCATAGTTTCTAAAAAAAAAAAATGGCATAATTTTCCAAGACCTGTAGTGTCTCTATTTTGCGGGATCTGAGGCTGGGTCCCTGATGGGACATGAGGACAAAAAGACAATTTCAAGCTTGGCCATGAAAAGTTTTCCATATTGTGGAGCCATTTTACTTACCATAGCTCTGCCAGTCTCCTGTAGATATATCTTGTTGTCAAATTCAAAGTAATTGTGGGTAAGGATGAATTTTATAAGTTTCACCACAGAATCAGCATCAGACCATGTGTTTTCCATTAAGAATTTGCAGGCATTTAATCTATCCTGGTGTGGGATATTAGAGTACAAAGATTCCACATCCATAGCTGCCAGAATGGTTCCTTCTGGTAGAGAACCTATTGCTGCTAGTTTATTTAATAGGTCAGTTGTGTCCTGAATGTAGCTGGGTGTATCCTTTACCAGTGGTTTAAGAATACCCTCTACCAATCCAGAACCCTCATAGCAGTTCGACAATAACAACCACAGAAAAGGTGCTGTCTCATAGCCCGTCATAGGTTGTTTGAAGGTTAAAATCCTTGCTATAAGGGCACAGAATCTTATGGAAATACATGTGCTGCCAATGATGATTGTATTAATGATCATTTTTTACACATAGAATTTTGGTCAGCTTGTATAAATTGGCCAGTAAATGACTGCCAATCAGGTTGTTTGTAGCCGATTGGCAGTCGATTAAAGGATTGTCTGTAATGTAACCTTTATACAGGGCAAACTTAAACTATCAAATTTCAATAGAGATAGTTATTCAGAAAAAGGGTCACAAAATATCAATCTCCAGAGAAAATAACAACTTTAAAATCTAAATCCAGTTATTTACTGTAATCTCTTTATTGAGATGAGAACGTATGTCAACAATGGGTCAAGATAGAAAAGAAGAGTAAAATATGGTAATGGGATGTTAGCTGCCCAATTATCAACAGAGTTTGCATCCTAGCTCTAGAATCATAGAATGTTAGAGTTGGTAGAGACCTCCAGGGTCATCGTGTCCAACCTCCTGCTCAATGCAGGATTTAATAAACCATTTCAGACAGATGTCTGTCCATCCTGTGTTTGAAGAACTAACCGCCTCTCGTGGCAGCCTGTTGCACTCATTGATCAATGAGTGCAACAGGCTGCCACGAGAGGCGGTCAACATTTTTTTTTTTTCTAATTAGTCAGCCACCAATTGTGCAAGTTCCCCCACTTAAAAAGATGAGAGAGGTCTGTAAATGACATCACAGGTGGACCACAACTATGAGAGTCAAAATGAGGAAACAAATCCCAAAAATCACCTTGTCTGATTTGGCAAGATTTATTTTGCAAATTATGGTGGAAAATAAGTATTTGGTTATTAATAAAAGTTCATCTCAATATTATGTTATATATCCTTTGTTGGCAATGACAGAGTTCAAATGTTTTCTGTAAATCTTCACAAGATTGGCACACACTGTTGGTGGTATGTTGGCCCATTCCTCCATGCAGATTTCTTCTAGAGCAGTGATGTTTTGGGCCTGTCGCTGGGCAACACAGACTTTCAAATCCCTCCAAAAGGTTTTCTATGGGATTGAGATCTGGAGACAGGCCAGGCCACTCCATGACCTTAATATGCTTCATACGAAGCCACTCCTTCGTTGACCTGGTGGTGTGCTTGGGATCATTATCATGCTGAAAGACCATCCACATTTCATCTACAATGCCCTTGGTGATGGACAGAGGTTTGCACTCAAAATCTCACAATACATGGCCCCATTCTTTATTTCATGTACACGGATCAGTCGTCCTGGTCCCTTTGAGAGAAACAGTCCCAAAGCACGATGCTGCCACCCTCATGCTTCAAAGTAGGTATAGTGTTTTTTGGATGCAACTCAGCATTTTGTCTCCTCCAAACACAACAAGTTTTGTTTCTACCAAACACTTCTACTTTGGTTTCATCAGACCATATAACATTATCCAATACTCTTCTGGATAACCCAAATGCTCTCTAGTAAACTTCAGATGGGCCCAGACATGTACTGGCTTAAGCTGGGGGATATGTCTGGCACTGCAGGATCTGAGTCCCTGGTGGCGTAGTGTGTTACTGATGGTAGCCTTTGATACGGTGGCCCCAGCTTTATACAGGTAATTCACTAGGTCCCCCCATGTGATTCTGGGATTTTTGCTCACCATTCTTGTGATCATTTTGACCCCACGGGATGAGAGCTTGTGTGTAGCCCCAGATCGAGGGAGATTATCAGTGGTCTTGTATGTCTTCCATTTATTGCTCCCACTGTTGATTTCATCATGCCAAGCTGCTTGCCTATTGCAGATTCAGTCTTCCCAGTCTGGTGCAGGGCTACAATTTTGTTTCTGTTGTCCTTCAACAGCTTTTTGGTCTTCACCATACTGGAGTTTGGAGTGTGAATGTTTGAGGTTGTGGACAGGTGACTTTTATACTGATAACAAGTTCAAACCAGTGCCATTACTACAGGTAATGAGTGGAGGGCAGAGGAACCTCTTAAAAAATAAGTTACAGGTCTGTGACAGCCAGAAATCTTGCATATCTTTAAGTGACCAAATACTTATTTTGTCAATTATGATGTCAATCACAGGCCTCTCTAATCTTTTTAAGTGGGAGAATTTGCACAATTGGCGGATGACTAAATACTTTTTTCCCAATGTATCTAATCTGTATCTTCTCCCTTTCAGTTTAATTTTATTACTTCTCGTATTTCCATGTGCAAATGAGAATAAGGATGCTCTTACTATACTGTAACATCCCTTCAGATATTTGTAGACAGCTATTAAGTTTCCCCTTAGCCTTCTTTTTTGGAAGCTAAACATTCCCAGATCCTTTAACTGTACCTCGTACGACATACTTTGCAGTCCGCTCACTATCCTGGTAGCTCTTCTCTGAACTTGCTCCAGTTTTTTTATGTCTTTTGTAAATGTGGTGTCCAGAACTTGATGAGGTCTAACCAAGGAGACATAGAGGAGGATAATTACTTCATGTCATCTAGACTCTGTGCTTCTCTTAATACATCCTAGAACTGTCTTTGCCTTTTTTGCTGCTGCATCACACTGTTGACTCATGTACAGTCTGTACTCTGTTAGTATGTACAAAAAGAGTTATTTCAGCTCACCCCATCTGTTTTTGCATTCAATCCGAGCACAGACTCGTCTCTACCAAATGTAGAAAGTATCCAAGAAAATGAAAGTCAAGTTCCAGGAATAAAATCAATAAAGCTTTATTGCAAATCCAGTAAACAAAAAAAATTGAAAGGGCTGCTATGTTCATTAAAAGGTATACACCTTACAGGTCTGTAACAAGCGGCAGATACCATGTTAGACCTCACACAGGCTTCTCCACTGCTAAACGATACTGTATACCGCAGCAGGCACGACAGGTGCTTTGTGACACACAGCATCTCATCCATCTAGTGATAGCTTCTGACATAGGATCTAACTATCCTATGTAACTGAAATACCCCCCTCATATAAAGATATTAAAATCTATGACGCCTCCAAATGCTACTTAGGTTACCAAGGAGACACTACACTTAGCTCCTTTTCGTCACTACTTTGTACGCAATAGCAGTCGGAACACTGATGAAGGTCATTATTGGACCGAAATGTCTGGCTTCTCTACTACAATTTGTCTGGCTGCATTAAAAAGTACTTCATTTCTTCACATAAATTGAGTGCCCAGTTTCTTTATCACAGTAACTGGTTTGGGACCCTACTCGAGCACCGCCCCAGTAGTGCCACGTCACATCATAGCCAAGAAACCTATAGTGACTGGAAGGTGTTGGAGAAAGTGATCGTTCCAGCCGCAGATAACCTGTTTTTTCCACAAGGCCAGACCTTTCTTACTCTGCCTGTCCGAACTTGTACCCATCTGGAAGGAGTCGAGATACAAATAAAGCCAGCTTTTATGGAGCAACTACCTTCAGGGCTCCTTGTTGCGCGGACGTTAGCTACTGTACATGATGGGACAGTTACAGTGCGATGTGTAAATCTGGGAGAAGATAATCTCACGCTCTCACCCCGGAGTGAAGTTGCTCAAATTCTGGGCATGCCGGAGGAGCTATTACCACCACAGGCAGTACAGTTGATAGTGAAACAGGGAGATCTTTGGACATGACTTCGATATCAGAACATCAGCACCTGAGAGGGGCGCTATATTCTGGAACAAATGAGGGCTGAATTAACAGAAATTACACCACAACAGGTCCAGCAGGTAGAAGCTCTATTAGGGCGATATCAAGATGTATTTGCACACCACGAGGATGATTTTGGCTGCACTACGGCAATCATCCACGAGACTCCAACTGGAAATGCCGCTCCCATAAGAGAACGATACCGACAAATCTCCCCACAGATGGACCAAGAGGTGAAGGGGATACTGACACAGATGTTGCAGAGTGGTGTTATTCGAGAGAGTCAGAGCCCGTGAGCTGCTCCCATTGTGCTGGTACGAAAGAAGGCTGGAACATTGCGTTTCTGTGTGGACTATCGTAAACTGAATGCCTATAGTGTGCGAGATTCATATCCCCTACCAAGGATTGAGGAATCATTGTCTGCACTGGGAAGCACAAAATACTTCTCATCGTTGGATCTAGTCAGTGGCTATTGGCAAGTACCTATGTCCGAGCACGACCGGGCGAAGATGGCCTTTATATTGCCTATGGGCCTATACAAATTCAACCGGATGCCGTTTGGCCTGGCTAACGTTCCTGGTACGTTTCAGCGACTTATGGAGAGGTGTCTAGGCGACTTGCACTTTGAGGCCACTCTCATCTATCTGGATCATATCATCGTGTACGCCGCCACGTCCAAGGAGCATCTGCAAAGAGAAGAACAGGTGTTGAGCCGTCTTCAGAGGCACAGTTTGAGAGTGAAGCCCCAAAAGTGTCATTTGTTTCGCACCTAGATTAAGTACTTGGTACGTGTCATCTCTGCAGAGGGAGTGTAACCGTCCCATGAGAAAATTGCCGTAGTTCAAGATTGGCCTACCTTGAAAACCATGAAAGATGAACAGGCCTTCCTGGGGCTCACCGGGTATTATCGGCGTTTTGTAAAAGAACTTTACTCACATTGTGAGCCCGTTACTGGAACTGTTGAAAGGGGTGCCATCTATTGCAAAGAACAGGACTATTCCGTGGGGAGAGCGCCAGGAGAAAGCATTTCGAGCTCTGATGGTTGCTTTGACTGAGGCGTCAGTGTTGGCCCACACAGATTTCTCTCAGCCGTTTATTTTCCAGACTGATGGAAGCCTGCATGGACTCGAAGCTGTGTTGTCTCAGATCCAAGACGGAAAAGAGCGAGTAATCGCCTACCCGAGCCGGTTCTTTTAAACTGGAGCTGTTGGCATTAGTGTGGGCCATGACTGAGAAGTTTGCGGAATAGCTGTCTGGCTCTGAAGTCCTGGTACGCACTGATAACAACCCATTGGCCCACCTAGAAAATGCAAAACTAGGAGCCCTGGAGCAGTGCTGGGTGGCTCAGATGGCAAAGATTTGATATAAAATCCCCTACAAGAGGGGAGCTGAGAATACTCACACAGACACCTTATCCAGAGTGTCACATGAAAAACCTGGACCCAACCGTGATGAAGAGCTGGAGGCTGAAGATGTTCCTGAGTTCCAGGATTCTGCCAGGACGTTGGCAGCAACACAGGAACATATGCAGGCAGTGACTCGAGAATGTATACCAGGATGGTCCCATGATGAGTGGGTCTAGTTATAACAAGAAGATGGGGAACTCACTCAAATAAGACAGTGGGTAATTCTAAAACAACCACCCAGTCAAAGAGAGAGAGACGTCGTGTCCTCAGGGACTCTGCAGATCGTTCGACAGTGGGAAAAACTCCAACTTAAGAATGGGCTATTGTACCGAAAGGTCCAGTTACAATGGGAACTGGGTGTCACCTGGCAGGTGGTGATCCCTGAGGTGCTGCTACCTAAGGTGGTCACGGAGGCACATGAAAGAGGAGCTCACTTCGGTCAAGAGAAGACCTTTCAGTGGCTGCAAAAGCTAGTTTATCATCCTCGCCTGAAAGCCGTGGTGGAAGAGACCTGTGGGCAATGTAAAAGATGTGAATTAGCTAAACCTCCGAAGCAGAGAGCTCCCACATAGACCATCGTAGTTTCTGCTGCTCTATAAGTATTAATGATAGAGTATCTGACGATAGGTCCGGCCCATCACTGATATAAGCATTGTCTGGTAATGATGGACCACTTCACTAAGTTCGCCGTTGTGACACCGACACATGACCAAACTGCCAAATCAGCAGCATATGCCATCTGCAAGAATTTAATTCAAGTGTATGACTGCCCAAAGAGAATCCACCGATCAAGTTGCCTGTTGGTTAGGGTGTGTAATGGAAGAACTGCATCGCCTGTACCAGATCAAAAAATCCCGGATAACTCCTTACCACCCTCAGGGAAATGGAGCCTTTGAACAGTTTAATCGGACTCTTAACCAGATGTTGAGGACAATACAGGAAGACTGAAAATCCCGGTGGCCTGAATTCATAGCTGAGTTAGTGTGGGTGTACAACAACCGAGTACATTGCACCACCGGTTACACTTCATATGCCCTGTTGTTCGGCCAGCCAGGAAGAGAGATTACCAAGCTGATGTTGGATCCAGAGGAGGACTACCCACAGACGGGGGTGTCCACCTGGGTCCAAGAACATCGGCATCGATCACAGACACTACATCGAATGGTGCAGACCACGTTTTGGGAAATTGAGCATCCAGAGATAGCTCCTCTATGAGGGACAGCTCTTCAAGCCGGGGACCATGTGTTGGTCCGAGATAAGCGCCCTAGGGACAAATTGGAATAACAGTGGGAAAAAACCCTGTTTCAGGTGAAGCGGAGCATCAGCCGGGAAGGGCCCATCTACGAAGTTCAACCTGAAGGGGAAGAAAATACTCCTACTCGAGTAGTTCACCGGAATATGCTACGTCTGTTTGTTGAGAGATCCAGACCAACTTGAAGAGGTGTAAAGTGTTCCTGAAATATCCCCTACGGCCGTTGCTATTTGTGAAGAAGAAGAGTTGCCTAATCTGTCACCTGTAAATCCAGGAGAAGGACAAGTTCCTGCAGTTGCTGAAGTTCCTGAAATGATTGCTCCATTGGAAATGGGTGCATCCCCGCCCTTGTCTGTTCAGCCCGACTCGACTATCCAACCTGACTCGACTACTACTTCTTACTTACAGCGCTCTGAATAAGTCACAGCAAGGATACCCCCAACAGATACAATCAAATCCAATTTATTTGGCAACAAATGGTTAAAGGACTAGGAAAATGTCATCGCATAATACAAGAACTCTCGCCCTTGGAATGGCAAGCAACAGGAGAGGGGAAGTGTAAGAAGAAGGACCAGACTGGGGGTGCATCTCTTGCGACAGCTCCAGGGCTGTCACCTTTGTTGTCTGGTGGAAAGCGTAGAAATCCGGACCGACCTTTGCACTCGACAGCAGGGGGTGTAGCTAGGTTTAAAAGGGCAGAGCGCACAAAAAAGCATGAGATCTTGGTGGGAACACGCAGCGCTCAGCAGGGAAAGTTTGGTGCTCCATCCTCTGAGCACCATGCCAGCGCTATAGAACCTCCGCCACCACTTATAGAGACTGTGACCAGAGAACTACCTTTTGCCCGGTGGCTCTTGCTGCTGAAGGTACCCTACATTCCCGATAAGTAAATACTGCACACATGCTGCCTAAAGACCGAGTGCCTTACCAAGAGCAGTTCCCTCTCTCACCCACGTGCTTCTGCCAGGCCTCGTTAAGTTCTCCCACTTAAAAAGATGAGAGAGGCCTTGTAATTGACATCATAGGTAGACCACAACTGTGACACTCAAAATGATAAAACAAATCCAGAAAATCACCTTGTCTGATTTGGCAAGATTTATTTTGCAAATTATGGTGGAAAATAAGAATTTGGTCACCTAAAAACATGCAATATTTCTGGCTCTCACAGACCTGTAACTTCTTATTTAAGAGGCTCCTCTGTACTTTACTCATTACTTGTAATAATAATGACTCCTGTCCACAACCTCAAACAGTCACACTCCAAATTCCACTATGGTGAACACCAAACAGCTGTCGAAGGACACCAGAATCAAAATTGTAGCCCTGCACCAGGCTGGGAAGACTGGATCTGCAATAGGCAAGCAGCTTGGTGTGATGAAATCAACTGTGGGAGCAATAATAAGAAAATGGAAGACATACAAGACCACTGATAATCTCCCTCGATCTGGGGCTCCATGCAAGATCTGACCCCGAGGGATCAAAATGATCACAAGAACGGTGAGCAAAAATCCCAAAACCACACGGGGACCTAATGATTGACTTCCATAGAGCTGGGACCACTGTAACAAAGGCTACCATCAGAAACACACTACGCCGCCAGGGACTCAGATCCTGCAGTGCCAGATGTGTCCCCCAGCTTCAGCCATTAAATGTCCGGGCCCGGCTGAAGTTTGCTAGAAAGCATTTGGATTATCCAGAAAAGTATTGGGAGAATGTCATATGGTCTGATGAAAACAAAGTAGAACTGTTTGGTAGAAACAAAACTCATCATGTTTGGAGGAGACAGAATGCTGATTTGCATGCAAAAACACCACACCTACTGTGAAGCATGGGGGTGGCAACATCATGCTTTGGGGCTGTTTCTCTGCAAAGGGACCAGGACGACTGATCCGTGTACACGAAATAATGAATGGGGCCATGTATCTTGAGATTTTGAGTGCATACCTTCTTCTATCAGCAAGGGCATTGAAGATAAAACTTGGATGGGTCTTTCAGCATGATAATAATCCCCAGCACACCACCAGGACAATAAAGGAGTGGCTTCATAAGAAGCATATGAAGGTCCTGGAGAGGCCTAGCCAGTCTCCATAGAAAACCTTTGGAGGGATTTGAAAGTCCGTGTTGCCCAGCGACAGGCCCAAAACATCACTGCTCTAGAGGAGATCTGAATGGAGGATTGGTCCAACATTCCACCAGCAGTGTGTGCCAACCTTGTGAAGACTTACAGAAAACGTTTGACCTCTGACATTGCACACAAAGGATATATAACAAAATAATGAGATGAACTTTTGTTAATGACCAATACTTATTTTCCACCAGAATTTGCAAAATAAATCTTGCCAAACCAGACAAGGAGATTTTCTGGATTTGCTTTCTCATTTTGACTCTCATAGTTGTCGTCTACCTATGATGTCAATTACAGGCCTCTCTCATCTTTTTAAGTGGGAGAACTTGCACAATTGGTGGCTGACTAACTACTTCTTTTCCCACTGTATATGTACACTACCGTTCAAAAGTTTGGGGTCACCCAGACAATTTTGTGCTTTCCATGAAAACTCATACTTTATCAAATGAGTTGCCAAATGAATTGAAAATCTAGTCCAGACATTGACAAGGTTCGAAAAAAAGATTTTTATTTGAAATAATAATTTTCTCCTTCAAACTTTGCTTTCGTCAAAGAATGCTCCCTTTGCAGCAATTACAACATTGCAGACCTTTGGCATTCTAGCAGTTAATTTGCTGAGGTAGTCTGGAGAAATTTCACCCCATGCTTCCAGAAGACCATCCCGCAAGTTCGTTTGGCTTAATGGGCACTTTTTGCATACCATACGGTCAAGCTGCTCCCACAACAGCTCAATGGGGTTGAGATCTGGTGACTGCACTGGCCACTTAATTACAGATAGAATACCAGCTGCCTCCTTCTTCCCTAAATAGTTCTTGCATAATTTGGAGGTGTGCTTTGCCCATATTAATATTTTCCTTTTATTAGCCAGTCTCAGATATGGCTTTTTCTTTGCCACTCTGCCCTGAAGGCCAGCATCCCGGAGTCACCTCTTCACTGTAAACGTTGACACTGTCGTTTTGCGTGTACTATTTAATGAAGCTGCCAGTTGAGGACCTGTGAGGCGTCGAGTTCTCAAGCTACAGACTCTAATGTACTTGTCTTGTTGCTCAGTTGTGCAGCAGGGCCTCCCACATCTCCTTCTACTCTGGTTAGAACCTGTTTATGCTCCCCTCTGAAGGGAGTAGTAGACACCATTGTAGGAATTCTTCAGTGTCTTGGCAATTTCTTGCATGGAATAGCCTTCATTTCTAAGAACAAGAATAGACTGTCGACTTTTGCATGAAAGTTCTTTTTTTTTCTGGCCATTTTGAGAGTTTAATGGAACCAACAAATGTAATGCTCCAGATTCTCAACTAACTTAAAGGAAGGTCAGGTTTACAGCTTATCCAATCAGCCAAACTGCTTTCAGCTGTGCTAACATACTTGCCCAAGGGTTTTCAAGGGTATTCTAACCATCAATTTTTTGAATGTTTAAAAAAAAATGAACATTTAACTTTTTTTCACAAAATTACTTCAGGTCCAATTTTTTTTATTTTACCAAGGGTAACAGGAGAAATTGGACTGCAAAAGTTATTGTGCAATTTGTCCTGAGTATGCTGATACCTGATATGTGGGGGGGGAACCACTGGTTCGGCGCATAGCAGAGCTCAGAAGGGAAGGAACGCCGTTTGACTTTTTCAATGCAAAATTGGCTGGAATTCAGATCGGACGCCATGTCACATTTGGAGAGCCCCTGATGTGCCTAAACAGTGGAAACCCCCCACAAATGACCCTATTTTGGAAACTAGACCCCCAAGGAACTTATTTATCACTAGAGGGGAAAAAAAAGTATATACCTGTTTTTTACCCAAAACGAATCGAATCAAACAATATATAGTAAAATCACATAATTTTATTAAGTACTCAAAAAACAAATACAAGACTACATATCCATATTGTCATAACATACCCCGAGGGAGTAAATGCATGGATGAGAATAAGAGAAAACCAATCTCCACGATTATATAATGATCTCACCAATAATATATATCAGATCACATATACAAACATATGGAACTATTGGTATTTAGTTTCCCATACCACCATTATAAAAAGGCTCAATCAAAATAACCTAATGCTGTACGACTGTGGATTACCCAATCTGGATTAACTACTAAAGTGCCTGTGCTTAATATCTCCAGAACCGGATAACAGACCCCAGAACTAATTGCTGTCAAAATGTAATAGAACTATACCTGAGCCACTCCGGCGGTGATCCAATGCACAGTGCCCAGACGCGCGTTTCGCCCTCTAGCTTCTTCCCAAGGAACTTATCTAGATATGTGGTGAGAAATATGATCTTTTAGTCCTCAATTTTTTTATTTTCCCAAGGGTAACAGGAGAAAATGGACCCCAAAAGTTGTTGTCCAACTTGTCCTGAGTACGCTGATACCCCATGTGTGGGAGAAAACTACTGTATGGGCACAAGTTGGGCTCGGAAGGGAAGGAGTGACGTTTTGGAATACAGACTTTGATGGAATGGTCTGCGGGTGTCAGGTTACGTTTGGAGAGCCTCTGATGTGCCTAAAATGTTAAAACTCCCCAAAAGTGACCCCATTTTGGAAACTAGACCCCCCTCGGAACTTATCTAGATGTGTGGTGAGCACTTTGAACCCCCAAGTGCTTCACAGAAGTTTATAACGCCCGGGCGTGAAAATAAAAAAATCATTTTTTTCCACAAAAATGATGTTTTTGCCCCCAATTTTTTATTTTCCTAAGGGTAACAGGAGAAATTGGACCCGAAAAGTTGTTTTGCAATTTGTTCTGAGTAGGCTGATACCCCATATGTGGGGGTAAAACACTGTTTGGGTGCATGGCAGAGCTTGGAAGGGAAGGAGCACCATTTGACTTTTTCAATGCAGAATTGGCTGGAATTGAGATCAGACGCCATGTTGCGTTTGGAGAGCACCTGATGTGCTCAAACAGTGGAAACCCCCCAATGCTAACTCCAACCCTAACCCCAACACACCCCTAACCCTAATCTCAGCCCTAACCCTAACCCTAGCCCTAACCCTAGCCCTAATGGGAAAATGGAAATACATTTTTTAAATTTTATTATTTTTCCCTAACTAAGGGGGTGATAAAGGAGGGTTTGATTTACTATTTATGGCAGGTTTTTATGTTTGGCAGCTGTCATACGCAAAAAGACGCTTTTTATTGTAAAAATAGTTTTTGCATCACCACATTTTGAGAGCTATAATTTTTCCATATTTTGACCCACCGAGACATGTGAGGTCTTATTTTTTGCGGGACGAGTTGACATTTTTATTGATACCTTTTTCGGGCACGTGACATTTTTTGATCGCTTTTTATTCCGATTTTTGGGACACAGAATGAACAAAAACCAGCATTTCAAGAATTTCTTTTGGGGGGTGCGTTTACACTATTCCACGTGTGGTAAGATTGATAAAGCGGTTTTATTCTTCGAGTCAGTACGATTACAGTGATACCTCATTTATGTCTTTTTTTATGTTTTGTCGCTTTTATGCAATGAAAACAATTTTATATAAAAAATAATTATTTTTGCATCGCTTTATTCTGCGAGCTATAACTTTTTTATTTTTTCGCTGATGATACTGTGTGGTGGCTCGTTTTTTGCAGGACAAGATGACATTTTCAGCGTTATCATGGATATTTATATCTGTCTTTTTGTTCGGTGGTATGATAATAAAGCATTATTTTTTGCTTTGCTTTTTATTTTTTAAGGAGTTCGCTAAAAGGGTTAACTAATTGGACAGTTTTATAGGGCGGGTCGTTACGGACGCGGCGATACTAAATATGTGTACTTTTATTTTTTTTTATTTCCAAAAAATTAATTTATTAGGGAATATTTTTTTTTATTTATTTAGTGATTTTTTTTATAAATTTATTTTTACACTTTTTTTTTAACTTTATTATACTGGCCCAGGGGGGACATCACTGTCATGTGTGAGATCGCTGATCTGACACATCACAGATCGCTGTGACATATCAGCGATCTGACACAGGCACTGCAGAAGGCTTCCTCATGCCTGCACTTTGCAGGCAGTGAGGAAGCTGGCTCCCTGCAGGCCCCCGAAGGTCCCCGCCACCATATTGGATCCAGGGACCTGCAGGGAAGGAGACCTCCGGAGCAGCGCAGCACATCGCGCTGCTCCGGGTGGCTCAGGGAAGCACTGAGGGAGCCTCCTCCCTGCTGATGCTTCCCTAAACCCCGATACACTGCGATTGTGTTTGATCGCAGTGTGCCAGGGGTTAACGTGTCGGGGGCGGTCCGTGACCGCCCCTGACACATAGTGCCGGGTGTCAGCTGTGATAATCAGCTGACACCCGGCCGCGATCAGCGGCGCTCACAGGTTGCGCGCGCCCTATGCACCGCACCCTGTGAGCGCCGCTGATCGCTATGACGTACTATCCCGTCCTTGGTAATTAAGTCCCAGGGCACATGGACATGATAGTACGTCATATGGCAGAAAGGGGTTAAGCGTTCCCTTTATTTTTTTGAGATATATATATATATATATATATATATATATATATATATATATATATATATATATATATATATATATTCACCTATATTTGTTTTGTTTGTGTAAACATTATATTTGAACATGGTATGTAGGTATGTAATGACATAGTCTTCAATGGAGAATGAAAAAGAAAAGGAACAGGGAAATTACATCACAATTCTTTTCTTTTTTTAATAATAAAAACGCATGAAAAAAACAATTCATAAATGCATCTTTCTGCCTAGAGAAGCAAAAACCTTGCAGAAATTTCTGCAAAGAAATACACAACGTGTGCACGAAGCCTCCAAGTTGCATCACATTTATTTGGGTGGGTAGTGACACAAATCTAGGAGTGTATGTATGCGTGCTGTTAATTTTCAGTCAACATTTGTAACACATATAATTATATAATTTGTTAATTACATAAAAGCAATTTTGGCACTGTGGCTTTAAACTGAGCAGCAGTGCATACTGCCTGTGACCAGAAAGTTTTTTTTTTTTTTATGGAAATGAACATGACCGTGCAGATGAATTTTTTTTCTGTATGTGTTAATATCTTCCATTACTTGGACATCTGCTAGAACCACAATATAGTCCAAAAGATAAATTACAAACTGCTGGCTTGTTGTACTTTGAAAAGTGGCACACATAAAATGTTATTAGTTTCATGGAGCGCTCTATGTCCAGATGTCATAACAGATGAAAGACTGGGAATAAAAACATTTATATGTTATGCTTACCCACATACATATAAATTGTGATTTGAGCTGGTCATTTTGGAAAATCTTGAAACTTATAATTACATGGATATGTCTGTGATACAGATCTAGTAAGGCCCTTTAGTGCATGAAGGGTGTGTAGTTGTCAAATCATAGAGAATAGTTCTGAGACCTCTGCAGCTAAGGTTTACTATCATGCTGCAATAACAAAAATCAAAGCTTACAATTAACTTATGTGGAAATGGTAATATGCTAATGTAGCATACATCATTCTGTTGGTAACTATACTGTATGTAGGGCACAATTCATTATGACTGATGTTTTGTACACTGGAAAATGCTAAAATCCAAAAACACTTTAATGGATCAGGGCCTTTTTCTAGAGGGTTTTTTTTAACAGACAGAAATTATTTCTTCATGTCAATTTCTGGAAGTCATGTTAGTTTCCAACAGAAATACTAGAAGCAGCTCCAGTGCTCTGGTGACAAGTCTGTGCAAAGACTAAGGGCCCCGTCACACATAGCGATGCACCAGCGATCCCGACAACGATATTACCTTGTCAGGATCGCTGGTGTGTCACTACATGATCGCTGGTGAGCTGCCAAATTGGCAGCTTCACCAGCGATCAGCGACAGGAGGTTAACAAGCGACGCACGTCGCTTAGTTACCCACTGTGTACCTTAGTTACCAGCGCGCTGGTAACCAAGGTACACATCGGTTTTCTATGCAGCGCGGCACTTAGAAACCCGATGTGTACCTTGGTTACCAGCTCCCTGCACCAGCGCACTAGTATCTAAGGTACACATCGGGTTTCTAAGCGCTGCGCGCTTAGAAACCCGATGTTTACCTTAGTTACCAGCGCGCTGATCGCTGGTCTCCCGCCTGTCACACGCAGCGATGTGTGCTGGCCAGCGGGAGACCAGCGATCAAAAAATGTCCTGGCCATTCCAGGACGATCAGCGATAACCGGCAGGGGGGCCGGTCGCTGGTCAGTGTCACACACAGCGATCTCGCTGGTGAGATCGCTGTTGCATCACAAATCTTGTGACTCAGCAGCGATCTCGCTAGCGAGATCACTATGTGTGACGGGGTCTTAAGATAGACACTGATAATTAAATAATGGTAAAGAAAACTCTGTAACTAGATTATAATCAAGGCCTCGTTCAGACGTCTATTTTTCCACATACAAGAGCTATTTGTGGTTTTCTTTAAAGGGATAATGCAAAGTGCTGCGGAATATGTTGGCGCTATAGAAATAAAATTATTATTATTTAATAAAGGGAACCGGTCACCAGTTATCTCATGCATCAACTAAAACTGTCACCTTTTTCAGCGCCTGTACTGCATTCATAAATGGTTATGTAACCTCTAACTCCCCGTATATACCCCCCCGAAAACCTTTTTCTGTTCTCCTGCTTTGTATGTTAATCCTTCCAGTCCGATCCGATAGGTGTCCTTTCTGTGCTCTCTATCCCTCCTCCCGGCTGCTGCTCACCATCCTCCTGCTTTGATTGACGTGGATGATGTTTTCTGCTTCATCCACATTGCCAGGTAAAATCGCGGGCCTGTGCAGAGAAATCACTGCTCAAGCATGTGCACTATACTTAGCCCTACTGCGGGCAAAGGAAAAAAAAAATAAGTGCACATGCGCGCAGTAGAGCAAAATACAGTGCGTAGGTGCGAGCCGTGATTTCTCTGTGCAGGTGCAATATTTCGCCCAGCAATGTGGATGATGCAGGAGACAAGTGAGCAGCAGCTGGGAGGAGGGATAGAAAGAACAGAAAGGACGCCTATAGAACTGGACCGACAGGATTAACATAGCCCAGGAGAACTTCAAAAGGTTTTTTGGTGGGGTATACAGGGGGAAGCAGAGGTTATATAACCATTTATGGAATGCATCACAGGCACTGAATAAGATGATAGTTTTAGTTGAACTATTATAAAACGTGACAGGTTCCCTTTGTGTTTTCTTTTGGTTATTTATTGCACCCTCTATTTAACAATAATGTTTTTTTCTATTTCTAACTTGTTTATTCCTTTAGGGTATATATTGTGGGCAGGACCTATTCAGGATGCATATAAAAAAGTGTCCCATTTCCATTACGTACTTTTATTTTCAAATACATTGTCTCAGTTAAGGGGGATAAGATAATCTTTTAGCAGATGAATAAATTGGCCTTACTGAAGTTAAATGTTTTTGTAGCCCCAAATCACCACTATGTATTTATTGCTATGTGAATGCCCTATCTAACAAACCATTTTTATTGTCTACAAGATTACTACATATTGCAAAAAGCAATTTTAGAATTTTATTAGGCTAATTGGTATGACAGATAGAAATGAGTGAACCTTTAAGGTTCGGTTCGATTCCATGAACATTTAGAAGTTCGACTAACATGTTCGCCAAACGTACCCGAACCCCATTAAATTCAATGAGAGGCCAAACCAAATTGTATACACAACACCTTAATGGGTGACAAAAAGCTTCCAAAACAGCTAAAATTAGGGGCAGACACCATGAAAAGTAACATCAATTGACCCACAGTAGAAATTTGCAAATCACTCAGCAGCAGTCAACCATGGGCCATGCATAATAATAATAATAATAATAATAAATTTTATTTCTATAGCGCTGACATATTCTGCAGCACTTTACATTTCAGAGGGGACTTGTACAGACAATATACATTACAGCATAACAATAATCACATAGATCATAACAGATACCAAGAGGAATGAGGGCCCTGCTCGCAAGCTTACAATCTATGAGGAAAAAAGGGGAGACACGAAAGGTGGGTGGTAACAGTTGCCCTTATTGTATGAACCAGCCATAATGTTGAGTGTGTAACAGTACGGATGCAGAGGGCTAATGGATGCATAAAGCATGTGGGAACATGATGCGGGGAACCTGGTTATGGTAAAAAACTTTTGACTGTGCTACACAGGGATAGATTAGGTTAATGTGTTGAGGCGATAGGCCAGTCTGAATAAATGCATTTTCAGGGCACGCTTAAAATTGTGGGGATCGGGGACTAATCGTATTGACCTGGGAAGTGCATTCCAAAGAATTGGCGCAGCACGTGTATAGTCTTGAAGACGGGAGTGGGAGGTTCTGATTATTGAGGATGCTAACCTCAGGTCATCAGCAGAATGGAGGGCGAGGGTAGGATGGTATACTGAAACAAGGGAGGAGATGTAGGGTGGTGCTGAGCCATGGAGGGCTTTGTGGGTGAGGGTAATAAGTTTGTACTGGATTCTGGAGTGGATGGGTAGCCAGTGTAATGACTGGCACAAGGTAGAGGCATCGGTGTAACGATTGGCGAGGAATATGATCCTGGCAGCTGCATTCAAGAAAGATTGGAAGGGGGAGAGTTTGGTAAGAGGAAGACCGATTAGAAGGGAGTTACAATTGTCGAGACGAGAATGAATAAGAGAAACAGTAAGAATTTTTGCAGAGTCAAAAGTAAGAAAAGGTCGAATTCTAGAAATGTTTTTGAGGTGCAGATAACAAGAGCGAGCCAGTGATAGGATGTGGGGGACAAAGGAAAGCTCAGAGTCAAGTATGACCCCAAGACAGCGGGCATGTTGCTGGGGAGTAATAGTAGAACCACACACGGAAATGGCAATGTCGGGTATAGGTACATTAGTAGCGGGAGGAAACACAAGGAGTTCAGTCTTTGACAGGTTCAGTTTCAGATATAGTGAGGACATGATGTTAGACACAGTGTTTAGACAATTGCCGGTGTTTTCTAGAAAGGCTGGCGTGATGTCAGGAGAAGAAGCGTATAATTGGGTGTCGTCAGCATAGAGATGGTACTGGAAGCTAAATCTACTGATTGTTTGACCAATAGGGGCAGTATACAAAGAGAAGAGGAGGGGGCCTAGGACTGATCCTTGAGGAACCCCAACAGTAAGGGGAAGATGAGAGGAGGAGGAGCCAGCAAAAGATACAGTAAAGGAGCGGTCAGAGAGATAGGAGGAGAACCAGGAGAGAACAGTGTCCTTGAGGCCAATGGAACGGAGCATAGTGAGGAGGAGCTGATGATCCACAGTGTCGAATGCTGCAGAGAGATCCAAGAGAATTAGCATGGAGTAATGACCATTTGATTTAGCTGTTAGCAGATCATTAGAGACTTTAGTGAGGGCAGTTTCATTAGAATGTAAAGAGCGGAAACCGGATTGGAGAGGGTCGAGAAGAGCGTTTTCTGAGAGATAGCGGATAAGACTGGAGTGGACCAGGCGTTCCAGGAGTTTAGAGATAAAGTTAAGATTAGAAACAGGTCTATAGCTAGTGGCACAGTTTTGGTCGAAGGATGTTTTTTTAAATAGTGGATGTATGATGGCATGCTTAAATGAGGAGGGAAAGATACCAGAAGAGAGAGAGAGGTTAAATATTTTAGTTAGGTGAGGGGTGACAGCAGGGGAAAGGGTCTGGAGTAGATGTGACGGAAATGGGTCACTGGTGCAAGTGGTTGGGCGAGAAGATGCAAGGAGCCTGCTTACTTCTTCTTCTGTGACTGGTTCAAAGTCAGAGAGTGAGCTAGATGCAGTGGGGGAGGGAGGACAGTGCATGGTATGAGGTGATTGGGAGAGAATTTCCTGTCGGATCTGGTCAATTTTTTCTTTGAAGTAATTGGCCAGATCGTCAGCTCGAAGCTCCGTGGTAGGGGCCTGCACTCTTGGGTTGAGTAGAGAATGAGAAGTGTCAAAGAGACGTTTAGGGTTATTGGACAGTGAGGTGATGAGGGTGTTGAAATAGGTTTGTTTTGAGAGGTGAAGGGCAGTGTTGTATGTTCAAAGCATAAACTTATAATGGATGAAATCTTCGGGTAGGTTGGATTTTCTCCACAGACGTTCGGCGCACCTGGAGCACTGCTGCAGGAAACGTGTTTGCAGGGTGTGCCAGGGTTGTCGCCGTCCGTGTTGTGGTGTTCTATGTATAGGAGGAGCAAATTCATCCAGGGCACTTTGAAGTGTTTCATTGTAATGCTTCAATGCAGAATCAGGACATGAAAGGGAGGAGATAGGGGCCAATGAAGTGTGCAAGTTCTTCATAAGTTTCTGGGTGTTAATGGCCTGTATGTTTCTATAAATATGGGCAGTGGGGGTGACCTGAGCAGCCTGGCAGTTCTTGATAGAGAATGAAAGAAGGTTGTGGTCAGAGAGCGGGAGAGGGGAGTTTGCAAAATCATCCACTGCACAAAGCCGAGAAAAGACCAAGTCGAGGGAGTTCCCGTCTTCATGCGTTGGAGAATTAGTAAGCTGCAAAAGGCCAAACGAGGAGGTTAGAGATAAAAGGTGAGTAGCAGATGGGGAGAGTGGAAGAGCAATGGGGATGTTGAAATCGCCCATGATGAGGGTAGGGATGTCACAGGAGAGAAAATGTGGAAGCCATGGAAGCCAAGTTTCAAAATGATCCTGGAACTGATGGGAGGGGCCGGGAGGACGATATACCACCGCCACTCGCATGGAGAAGGGGGTGTAGAGTCTGACGGCATGGACCTCAAAAGAAGGAAAGACAAGTGAGGGTACTTGAGGAATAACCTGAAAGGTACATTTTGATGATAGGAGCAGACCAATGCCTCCACCTGCTCTATTGTCTGATCTTGGGGTATGAGAGAAGTGTAGTCCCCCGTATGAAAGAGCAGCAGCAGCGGTAGTGTCTGACTGCTGAATCCAGGTTTTAGTAAGAGCCAGGAGGTTAAGAGAATTAGAAAGGAAAAAGTCATGAATGAAGGAGAGTTTGTTACACACTGAGCGAGAATTCCAAAGTGCACAATTAAGAGAGACAGATGGCATGCAGGGAATATTAATAAGATTAGAGGGATTTCTGAGTGTAGCAGTTGGGGGGTTTGACTTTCTATAACATGAGGGACCAGGGTTGGGAGCAAGGAGGATAGAATGACTAGGAGAAGGAGGATAGAAAGAGTGAGCAGATGGTTAAGTGATTTGTGAGAGCGTGCATGAGGTATCAGGGTCTGGGCCAGCATTTACAGCTTGCAATTGAAGTTTCAATGAGGACCTGGTGGTTAAGGGAGCGGTGTAAGCCTTCTTAACTGGAAGCCCTGATACCTCATGCAACACCTCCAATTTTTTTTTTCAGCCACACTCAGATGGCACAAACATCAGTTTTAACGAAAGTAAAATAGGTTGTTGACTGCTCAATTACTCACAGTAGAACCTTTTATAACAGCACTGATGCAATGAGCCATGGGCACTCTCCTGATTAATGACAGTCTGGAAATTTGAGATATTGTTATCCCTTCCGCATCCTCCTCTGCTTCCACCTCTTCCTCTGGGACAACCACCTGCTCACGCAGACTATTCTAGATAGACTAAAGACTATTATAGATGACCAGAATAATGATGCTGATGATGGCATTGTCAGTGCTAACCATCTTAGTAGCCATTTCAAAACTGTGCTTAAGGGTGCAGAGGTCCTTCATCTGTGCCCACTCCGCAAGCCTGATTTGCACCACGGCCATACAGCGTTGGCCCAGGATGTGCAAAAGGACATACTGCACCAGGGTTTGTCACTACTGCCACAGTCGATGCAACCTGTGCAGAGTGGAATTCCACCATGCAGGAACATCGCAAATCAAACAGTAAACCGGTAGAATGAAAGACCTCTGTAGCAAAGCAAGTCAATGACCTGCGCGGTGCGATCATCGGAAGTGAGCACACAGTGACTGTACTTTCCGCATCAGTGATTCCAGGCTGGAATAGTGGCAGGGAAATTGCTGTACCACCAAGTTGAGGATGTGAGCCATGCAAGGCTCTTGCGTGAAGTTGCCTTGGCGTAGGGCAGCCACAGCACATGCTCAGTGGAGACAGCTATTGCTCTAACTCAGCCTGGATAGCTGTCCACAACTCTTGAGCTATGTGACTGCGATTTTTAAAGCATATCAATTTGAACACTGCCTGATTGCGGTGAGCGATAGCAATGCAGTATGGAGGTGAGGGGGATTCTATCTGCACTGTTGGAACGCATGTCTGATTAAGGGAGAGGTCGGGGGCAGAGGTGGAGGCTCTAGAGGAGGTGGAGAAGCCAGAACCAGAGGAGATGTTAGATACAGAGGTTTGTCCAGCAAGCCTTGGGGATTCAAAAACTTGTGGAGAAGCCCCTTGACCACCTGCCCCCAAAGCCACCAAAGTTCCCCAGTGCCCAGTCAGTGAGATGTAACTCCATTGCCCATGTTTGCTCATCCAGATGTCCTTGTACCTGTCCTTGCACATTAAGACTTACCATAATCATGCAATTCTAAATCCTTGTCCCAAATCAGTGTTCAGCTGTCCCTACCCCAGGCTTTGAATGAAAGAGAAAGTTTGAAGCCAACCACCCACAAGCCCAAAGGCTAAATGAACACATTTCCAAGCTGCTTGCCATGAAAATGTTGCTGTTTAAGCTTGTTGACCTGGAGGATTTTCGTGGAATCATGGCGGCAGTTGTCCTTTAGTACTTGGTCCCCAGCCGCCACTTTCTCTTCCAGGGAGATTTGGAGTGGGTATTGCAGGATTTAATGTGTGTGGGAAGATTTGGAGTGGTTATAGGGGGATTTAATGTGTGTGGGGAGATTTAGAGTGGGGATGGGGGATTTAATGTGTGTGGAAATTTGGAGTGGGGATGGGGGGATTTAATGTGTGGGGAGATTTGGAGTGGGGATGGGGGATCTATTGTGTGTGGGAAAATTTGGAGTGGTGATGGGCGATTTATTGTTTGTGGGGATATTTGTAGTGGGGATGGGGGGATTTAATGTGTGGCAAGATTTGGAGTGGGTATGGGGGACTTAATGTGTGTGGGGAGATTTGGAGTGGGGATGGGTGATTTAATGTTTGTGGGGAGAATTGGAGTGGGAATGGAGGGATTTAATGTGGGGGGATTTGAGGACACAAAATGAGGAGCAAAGGGTTAGATGCAGAGCATGTTTGATGAAATGGTATGGGGGCATGGATGAGAAAACAATATGGGGGATGGTTGCAGACACAGCATGGTGAGTGGGGGATGGGTGCAGACTGTATGGGGAGCAAATGGAGGAATGTATGCAGACACAGTATGAGTAGCGATGGGAAAATGTATGTGGACACAGTATGGGGAGTGAGGGTGATGGGATTAGTGCAAACACAGTATGGGGAGTCAGGAGTATATGTGAGTAGGCAGTATAGAGAGTGAGGGGGTAAATATATGAGGAGACAGTATGGTGAACAGGGGGTATGAGAGGAGACAGTATGAGGAGAGAGGAAAATAGTGTGAGGAGACTGTATGAAGGAGAAAAGTGGGTGGGCACAGAATAGAGACTGAGTAGTGTGGTGGGGGTGTAGCATGGGGGGACAGTGTAATGGTACATCCAGGAGGGGATAGTATACCAAGGAGGGGGAGTGTGATGAGAGGGTACAGTATGGAGACTGGGTCCTATAGGGAGGACACAGTGTGAGAGGACAGTGTAAAGAAAAGGCCAGTATGGAAACGAGAGGTCAGTGTGAAGAGCATGTACCATAAGAGGAACAGCATGGGGTCACATTTTGTGCAGACAATATAGTGAGGGGCAATTATTTACTCTGGGCTAAGAGTAGGTCAGATATTTTTATTCAGGAGCATTATAATGACATTGGTATCTTTAAAGGCATCATGTGGAGATTTGCTGTGGAAGACCGGAGAAGATGGAAGTCTGCATAGACGAGCTGTGGATGAAAAAACTCATCA
Source organism: Dendrobates tinctorius (assembly GCF_039654945.1). Classification (NCBI taxonomy): domain Eukaryota; kingdom Metazoa; phylum Chordata; class Amphibia; order Anura; family Dendrobatidae; genus Dendrobates; species Dendrobates tinctorius. The sequence goes on from NW_027361694.1 coordinate 19,349,957, forward strand.
TGGGGTCTGGACAAGATGAAGACAAGAAGGAGAACGACTCCAGAGATGACGCCATCTATAAGGTACCTGGATGTAAATATTATTTGTGATACTGACTAATTCTCATGTTTTTAGTTATGTTAGCAGCATTAAAGGGGTTGTTTAGGTCTGTGATGAGTCTGCAGTCATTTTACGTGACTGAAGACTACTGAATTCTCACAGTGCTCACTGCACGCTGTTAGGATTCTCTTGTGCTGGTGACTTGCATACATGTGGGCTTGCGCTGACTAGACATGTGTGGCCTCACTCAATGAAAATGAACTGAATGAGGTCAGACACGTCTAGTCGGAATGTGGCCAGAAGTATGCAAATCGTATGCAATCTGAGATGCGCCACCCCCGGTTGCCATTTTCCCAGAGGCCACCACATTGCAGTAATGGATATGCGGGGGGCTCTGGGCTTTCACAAAATGCTGGCAGAGGTCCCCCCCCGCAGAGCACCACAGCCATTTTCACCGCAGTTGAACACCCCCTCATCCCAGCCTGCGGCCTGCAGCAACGTACCACTCTTGCCTCCTCCAGCAGCGACCCCGAGACCCTGTTCCACCACGACCAGTAAGGTATATCCGCATTATAAGACTTTGGGGGAAATTTTGGGGAAAAAAGTGAGTCTTTTAATCTGAAAAATACGGTACTGGGGGGGTGCCAAACTGAATTCTTGCCACGGGTGCCAGATAACCTAGATACACCTCTGCCCAAAGCCATTACTGGCCCCACTTCTATCATGGTTTCCTCCACCTCCTACAGCAGTTCCTGCATGCCCTCCTGCTTCTCCTTATCCTCTATCTCCGATGTGCTATGTCACAGCACGTCGTCCATATTAGCTGGAAGTTCTGCAGCACTGCCTCAGCAAAGTGGCAACAGGCTCTGCTGAATCTAACTTGTCTAAGTGACAAACTGCACATGGCAGCAGTTACTTAAACGAATAACAGACCAGACATATCTGTGATTTTTGCGCTGAACCACAAAAACATGTACCATGTTTGGCATATGTGCTTAACTTGGTAGTTTCTGAAAACCTATCCAGATTTGCCAGAGCTTCTAGCCAAGAGATGCATTAGCGCTCATTTCCACAAGTCAGTATAATAAAGAAACTAGGGTGCCTCTATGCTGGAATAATATAGAGAAACACAAAGCTAAATGCACATCAGGGTGCTACACTTTGTTTGGGAGACAAAGTACATGTAAAAGGGAGAAAAGTTGTTTGCCCTGAGTTTCCCCAATGTTCCTCTGGACCTCCTTCCGTACCTCCCTCAACCATTGAATGGCCGAATCAGCCCCTGGACACCCCGAGTCCATCCTGGAAAACTCACCAAAATGGGGGTGAAAGCCATAATTACAAAAGAATGGAGAGGTGCCCGTGGACTGATTAATACGATTATTTAAGGCAAATTCAGCCACTGGTAACAAGAACACCAATCATCCTGCTGGGACGTGGCAAGACAATGCAAAATTTGTTTAAGAGACTAATTGGTCCTTTCCGTCTGACTGTTGGTTCTGGGATGATAGGCCGAGGAGAAGGCCAAACTAATACCTAACCTTTTACAAAAAGTCCTCCACAATTTGGACACAAATTGTACCCCCCATCTGAAACCACACTCAAAGGCACGCCATGCAATTGCACCATGTGCTCAACAAATAACCTAGAAAGTGTCTCAGCATTAGGCAGTACCGCCAAACATACAAAATGCGCCTGTTTACTGAATCTATCCACCACCACCCTGACCACAGTCCAAGGTCTATCCGGAACTGGCAATGGTACCAATTCCCCCGGCCAACCGGTTATGGGAAGCTTTAGCACGTGCACAAGTATCACAGGAAAACACAAACACGGCGACATCAGTAGCCATAGAGGACCACCAAAACAGCCTAGCAATAGTAACCAAGATTCCAGCATGCCCACTAAGAGCAGAATCGTTGAATTCCTGGAGCACCCTCACCCGATACTGAACCAGGACAAAGAGCTTGTTGTCAGGCAATGATGGAGGAGCAATAGACTGAGCCTCACGAATCTTCTGCTCCAATTCTGAGGACATCACTGCCATGACCAGCCGGGTCCGTGGGACAATACCACCCTCACCCTCACCTCCGACGTGTCCACCTCAATGATGAACGGTTCAGACAGATCAGGCTGGACCAAGACAGGGGCAGACATAAGGCATTTCTTTAATAAAGCAAATGCCGCCACAGCCGGAACTGACCAGTTTTTGAGATCAGCCCCCTTACGAGTCAGATCCATGAGGGGCTTGACCACCTGTGAAAACCCCTTAATGAATTTCCTATAATAGTTTGCAAACCACAAAAAACATTGAAGACCCTTTAAGTCTCTGGGTTGTACCCAATCCACAATGGCCGTACCTTCCCAGGGTCCATATGAAACCCCTTGTCAGACAGAATAAACCCCAGAAAGGACAATTCTTGGACAAAGAATAAGCATTTTTCATCCGAGTTCTCCCATAACTTCTGGAGAACCGAACGTAGATGATCCATGTGAACTTGTTTGTTAGATGAAAACACAAGGATATCATCGAAATAAACAACCATAAAGCGCCCAACAAAATCAGAAAATACATGGTTAATAAAATTCTGAAACACAGCTGGTGCATTAGTGAGACCAAAGGGCATAACCAAATTCTCAAATAATCCTTCAGAAGTGCCATTTTCCACTCATCCCCCCTCCCAAATACGGATTAGATTATATGCTCCCCTGAGGTCCAGTTTAGAAAACCATTTTGCCCCTGACAATTGATTGTAAAAATCAGGGATGAGTGGGAGGGGATAGGTATTTCTCACTGTGATCTTATTTAATTCCAGAAAATCAAGGCATGGGGCCAAACCACCATCTTTTGTTTCTCAAAAAAGAATCCAGCTGCCACAGGAGAGACAGAGGGACGGCTGTAGCCTTTATGTAGGCTTTCAGAAATATACTCCTTCATAGCGGCTCGCTCCGGGCCAAAGAGGTTGTACAAACGGGCCTTGGGCAATTTAGCACCCGGAACCAGATTAATAGCACAGTCAAAAGGGCAGTGTGGTGGTAAAACCTCGGCCTCCTTTTCGGAAAAACCATCCTTAGAATCGTTCAGATACTCCGGAATACCTGCTAGATTAACGGTTGACACAAGTACGATAGTAAGGCAACTTTTAACACAATTAGGACCCCATTTGACAATGTCCTGAGATTCCCAGTCTATCACAGGATTATGTAACTGTAATCAGGGGAACCTCAACACCAGTTCCGCTGGCAGATTGTCCAGAACAAAATACGAAATACTGTGCGTTCCTGGTGCAGGGAACCCACTTTAAGGAGAAACTCCTCCGAGACAAAATTAATGACATTCTTTGCCAGCGGTGTTTTGTCAGTGGCAACAATATGAATAGGAGTTTCCAGCCTAACTGTCCCTAACTTATACTTGGTCACCAAGTTAGAGTCAATAAAGTTCATGGACGACCCGCAGTCCACGAAAGCAGAAGTGGGCGTGAAGCAACTCCCACAACTTAGTTCCACTTCCAACAATACTTTGGAAAATGAGGAAAAAGTTACCTGAGAGTCTGGATGACCTCCTCGGCAATCAACCAGACTCTGCCGCTTGTTAGTCAGTGGGCAGGAGAGGCAGTCCTTTTTCCAGTGTCCGGGATCTCCGTAGTAAAAACACAACTTTCCTTCATGTCGCCGTCTCCTCTCCTTCTCCTTGAGGTTGGTGGCCACCACCTCCATAGTTTCAGACGGTGGCAAAACAACAGAATTAGCAGGGAGCAACGGAACCTCTCTGTGTAACACCTCTGTCCCTCAGCCTCCGATCCATACGGATAGCCTGAGTCATAGCCTCCTCCAGTAAGCTGGGTGGTGCATGGGGGGCCAGAGCATCCTTTAGGTGATGCAACAGTCCTCTCCTGAACTGACATATCAGCGCAGAGTCATTCCAGGACACCTCCGTGGACCATCGATGGAACTCGGAGCAGTACCATTCGGCCGAGCGCTTATCATGAAAGACTCATGATTGTGTCTTCTGCCACTCTGACCCGGTCAGGCTAGTCAGAAATAAGGCCTAAGTCCTCAAAGAACCTATCCACAGACACATGTTCAGAAGCAGGTAAAGAGAAAGCCCATGATTGAGGTCCCTCTCAAAGTAAGAAAATGATTATCCCCACCCGCTGACTCTCATCTCCAGAAGATCGGGGTCTAAGAGAACACAATAGCTTGCAACTCTCCCTGATCTGGGAGCCTGACCGTAGGTTCAAGAGAGTGCAATGAGACATCAACAGTGTTAGAGTGCTTACCGACAGACTGGGAAGAATATCCCTGCAAAGATGTTACCGTGTCAGAAAGCTCTCTTTGCAGGTGGTTATGAGACGTGGCCAAAACCCTATGTTCCACAGACAGACCCTGCATCATTAATGTCAAACTAGCCATTTGATCCACCAAAGTACTGAGCGGATCCATAGAAAGAAGAGTAGAGAATAAAAAACTGTCTGTTTCTAGTAAGTTATAATGTCATGCTGCTGCAATGCAGGTAGGTCCAGGCTCCACTATATGGCAGTAGAGTGGAAGCACGACTGTACTTAAACAGAGCAGGCCTGCAGTGCAGCAGTGAGGCTACCACGGATGGCAGCAGACGAGTCAAAAAAGCCAGGTCAAATCCTAGACTGTATCACAGTACCAAAGGAATAAGCAATCTCACAGTCAGAGACAAGCCAGGGAATCAGTAACGGTCAGGAGCGGATAAGACAAAAGACAGAAGCAGGTCAAGATACAAGCCAAGTCAAAACCAGGAAGTCAACACACTAAAGGGAAACACTGTGTCAAGATGTGAAAAGGGGAATACAGATACACGGGTTCAGACAGCAAATGCAGCAGGACAAATCAGAGCAACCAGTGTCAGCTACAGCCCTAGGCAAAAACTATTACTGACATCGCCTGCAGCGACCTTCGATGACGATTCGGGTCACGTGACGCGTGCAGTCACGTGGTGCCCAGCTACAGAGTGCTGCATGAGTCACATTTCCAACTAGTATCGGAATAACTCGGATTCCTTCTTCAGGGATCCTTCTCCCTGAAGAAGGAATCTGAGTTATTCCGAAACTAGTTGGAAATTTGGCTCATGCAGCACTCTGTAGCTGGGCACCACGTGACTGCGCGCGTCACGTGACCCGAATCGTCATAGGTCCCGTCAGGCACACACAACGCTGACTACGCGTGCCTGTATCCTGCAATGCGGCTGGTGTGCAGGGCCGGACTGGGACTAAAATTCAGCCCTGGCATTTGAAGTTACACAGGCCCACTAGACACATGGTGACTATATAATATCTTTGTACACTTGTAGGTTACCACAAGTGAGAGGAGATTAACACGACTATATAACATGTAGTCAGAGCTGTGCCCAGTATTTCAGCTCAGTCCTATTTATTGCTTTTAGGTACAGTACTACTCCCAAAGCTCTGTCCCTTTTGTACGCACGGTGACAGAATTCCTGGCAGAACTGCTATCCATTGGGCAACCAGACCCCCTGGTCATAGCTGCCCCTATCGTACCTCCCAACTTTTGAAGAAGGGAAAGAGGGACAAAGACAGCAGCACGCGCAGCGTGCGCTGCAAATTTTAGGCCACGCCCGGCCACACCCATTTCACCACTAGTCACACCCATATCCACGCCTAATTGCACCCATTTAGCACTGCTGATCACACTGACTGGTACTGAGGGCACAGTGGCTGGCATTATGGGCACACTGACTGGCACTAAGGAAGAGAGAAAACAGCGAGAGAGAGAAAAAAGAAAAAAGAGAGAGAACGAAAGAACAGAGAGAAAGAAGAAAGATCAGAGAGAAAGAAAGAGGGGAAAGAAAGAACAGAGAGAGACAGAGGAAGAACAGAGAGATAAAGAAAGAAGTAAAGAAAAGAAAGAAAGAACAGAGAGAAAGAAAGAGGAAAGAAAGAGGGGAAAGAAAGAACAGAGAGAGAGAGAGAAAAAAAGAAAGATTAGAGAGAGAAAGAAAGAATAGAGAGAGAGAAAGGAAATAAGGGAAAGACAGAACAGAGAATGAGAAAGATAGATTCTATAAAGATACTATAGCAGCCCGGCTCCCATTGTAGTGCCCACCTGAGCCTCCCGGTGCAGGACATATCATGATCCGCTCACATGGCCGGCTTCCCCGATTCCAAGTCGATCCTGCTGTCTGCGCTGTTGGAGGAGGACACGTGATGGATCTGAAGCATTCCTGGTTCCGTCACAATCTCCTCAAGAAATTATTTCATTTCCGGACAGCTTCCAGCACATTACTTAAGGTGGAACGTCATGTGTGTGTTTTAAAATGCTCCTCGGGGCTCCGCCATGTACTCCTGTGTCCGTGGGAAAAGCCCACTTTGTATGCTTCGTACACACTTGGCTCTGCTCCGTACATCCCGTACACATATGGCTTCACTCCGTACCCACACGGCTCCACTCCGTATACCCCATACACACGCGGCTCTGCTCCGTACACCAAGTACACACACGGCTCCGCTCCGTACACCCCGTAAACGCGCAGCTCCGCTCCGTACACCTTGTACACGCGGCTCTGTTCCATACACCTTATACACACACGGCTCCTCTCCATACACCTCGTACACACACGGCTCCGCTCCGTACACCTCGTACACACGGCTCTGTTCTGTACACCTCATACACACTTGGCTCCTCTCCGTACACCTCGTACACACATGGCTCCTCTCCGTACACCTCGTACACACATGGCTCCGCTCCGTACACCTTGTACACACACGGCTCCGCTCCGTACACCTTGTACACACACGGCTCCGCTCCGTACACCTTGTACACACATGGCTCCGCTCCGTACACCTCGTACACACACGGCTCTTTTCCGTACACCTCATACACACACAGCTCTGCTACATCTACACTGTAAACCCCTCCTGACCCCACACATACTTACCTCATCCAGCACCATGACGACAGCACAGCAGAGTCTCGCTGACACCAAGAGGCAAGGCTGAGCGCACAGGACCTGTGATGAGGTCACAGGAGGGGCGGAGTCAGGGGTCACATGATCAGGGGTCTGGACAAAGCCTCCTGATTGTGTGACCCCGGACTCCTCCCCTCCTGTGACCTCATCACAGGTCCTGTGAACAGAGAAGAGAGCAAGCAAGCGACGCTGTGAGTGGCTGCGAGGGGGAGGTCTCATGCTACGGCAAGGATGGGGTGCGTGGGGGGGCCTGGCGGCTTATCTCCCTGCAGTGCGGGAGGGTTGGAAGCTATAACCACCGTGCCCGCAGAGGGCCGGCGGCAGGAGCAACAGCCAGGCCAGTGGCCGCATCAGCTGGCAAGCGGCCAGATGATTGGGCGCTGCCGCCTGCGGCCCACATGACGGCGGCCCACATGACAGCAGCCCAGCGGGAAAATGCCCGGTTGGTTATATTACCAATCCGGGCCTGCTGGTGTGATTGCCGCTGTCTGACACCGCTAAGCCTGGTGAGCGTCCAGCAATTTTATCTGCTTCCCCGCCTCCACACCATCTACGTGGGGTCCCTTATTCTCTGAGGATTACCGGACATTTGTTTGTACATAGAGCCTGTTACCGGCCAGAACAGAGCTCTAGGACTTATCCGCTCACTTCTAACAGCCAGGATTCTCCTCAAGCTAAGTACATGCCATCGGCATCCACCTATGTCACTGCTCAAAAGACCACCTTTAGTGGTGAACTATTCAGCCAATCTAACTGCACTCCTCTTAGAGGTACCTGACATATTGGGGTTAGATTAACTTGGACCACATCTAAAGCCACTTTATTTATAAGCACATTATTGCATATGGTTTATCTATAACATTTGATTTTATTCACATCAGCACTGTAATACTAGTAGTAGCTGTTTTAAAAATATTTACTGGGTAAATTGGTTCCGTATAAAAATGTCTGTTCCTTCTTTTTTGTAGTTTGATCAACCAAACTCCCATCTTTCTATCTTCTTAACATCTAATGCTCATGAGTCTACTGCCTCAGTAACACAGGTAATTATTTTTTATTGATTCATAGCGCGAGTATTATTTGTATTATGTATATAAGTACAGTGACACCCAGGACAAAAAAGAAAACTGCTGTAAACTAGCCAAACTTTGAGCACGCACAAATATGAGTGTGCACGGAGATACCACTACGACAAATGTGTGGCCTGTAATTTTTTTATTTGACTAAATAGTGCTGTATATAAGTACAGTGTCAGACAGCAAAAAAAAATTGAATTTAGGGCTAAAAAGACCTAAATTTTTAGCAGATGGATGGATGAGGCATGTCACAGATATACCACACTGTAAAATATGTGACCTGCATGTACTTTTTGGGAGGGTTCAGCAAAATAGTGTCAAGAAATTGTGTAAGACACTCAAAAAAATTCTTCTCAACTGTACCACATAAAAATTAAATATTTCTCTGCGCACTCAAAAGGGATGTTTGGGACCCCTTTAACATTGCTGGATTTTCATGTTGTGCTAGGAAAAGGATCTGGCTCTATTGTGCACTGTCAAAAACCAAATGGAGGAAAAAAAGTGCTTTGGATTGCTTTGCAATAAAAAAAAGCTCTATTAGCCCTGGCCAAAAAATTTTTCAAAGCCAATTACACCTGAGGCTAGGTATATACGGCCAATATATCATACGGGTAGCAGCAGCAGCACCAGCAGACGGGAAGGGAATCGACCCTCTTGATGTATGCAATGATCTGTATACACACATACAGTGCCTGCAGGCTTTGCACTGATGTGCATAGAGCAACATACACTACCCTGCCTACCTGACACTGGAACCTATAAACTCCGGAATTAGTCCTTAGAAGGACTGTTTGTTTAGCTGCATTTGAGTAGTGTACTATGGTAGACCCCACACTGACTAATAAATCCCCAATTCTGACCCTATCTCAGCAGCAGCTCTCCCTACACTATCTAAATCCGGAGCTGAATGCGCCGAGCAGGGCGGCATCAGGTCTCTTATACCCCTGATCATGCTGCGCGGCCAGTCAATCACTGCACGACCACAACAAAGATGGCTATGGAGTTTCATTGCCTGGCAGACAATCCCTGCATCGTGATTGGGTCTGTAAAGTCCATCAAAAAAGCTGGGTGGAGATCCGAGTTCCCGCCAAGTAATCCCAGATATGCTCGGTACTCGCCGAGTACACCGAGTACAGTGATACTCGGGTAAGTAACGAGTAGTGGCGAGCACGTTCGCTCATCACTACTAGGAACTCAAAAGTGGGGAAGAGTTGAAAAAAAACAGAAGTGCTCCCAGCTCCAGTCCCTGACTTCGATGAAGAAGAGGCAATGTTAGCTCCCTGCCCAAGCCTCAATGATGTGCCACCTACCCCCCTTGGGGAGATGAACACTGAGTTGCCCACACTAGAAATCGCTAAAGCAGCAGACCCACCTGGTCAGAGCATCCCTTTACCGCCCACAAGACAGCTCTAACTACGTCGGTCAGAGTGAACCACAGCTGGAGTGCCTGCAGCCCGCAACGAGCAAGATCAGTTTATCTGGCAAATAATTATCCAGAAATGCAACATGTTGATGTCGGCGGGCACGTCAAAATGCCATATGCGGATGCATCCACATGCAACGCATGTCCCTGCATACCCAATGTTAAAGATAGGTACGCAAGACAACGCAGGATGCCTGCGGAAGTGGGCGGAGCATAGGCAGAGTTTAACCCCTTTCCTACAGTGGACGTAATATTCCGAACATGTGACCTGGGACCTAATTCCCATGGACGGAATATTACGTCATAGCAATCAGCGGCGCCCACGTGGTGAGCACCGCTGATTGCGGCCGGGTGTCAGCTGATTATCACAGCTGACACTCGGCACAATGTGTCAGGGGCGCCACATTAACCCCTGGCACACCGCGATCAAACACGATCGCGGTGTACCGGGGGTTAAAGGGAAGCATCGGCAGGGAGGGGGCTCCCTCCGTGCTTCCCTGAGCCCCCCACAGCAGCGCAATGTGCAGCGCTGCTGCGGGGGTCTCCTTCCCTGCAGGTCCCCGAATCCAATATGGCGGCGAGGACCTTCGGGGGCCTGCAGGGAGCTGGCTTCCTCATGCCTGCAAAGCGCAGGCAAGGAGGAAGCCTGTGTAGTGCCTGTGACAGATTGCTGATCTGTCACAGCAATCTGTGATGTGACAGATCAGCGATCTGTCACAGGACCGTGATGTCCCACCTGGGACAATGTAATAAAGTTAAAAAAAATAAAAAAAAGTGTAAAAATAATTTTTAAAAAATCGCTAAATTAAAAAAAATTCCCTAATAAATTCATTTTTTGGAAATAAAAGAAAAAAAAAACAAAAGTACACATTTGGCATTGCCGCATCCGTAACGACCCGCCCTATAAAACTGTCCCATTAGTTAACCCCTTTAGCAATCCCCTTAAAAAATAAAAATAAAAAACAATGCAAAAAATAATGAATTATTATCATACTGCCGAACAAAAAGTGCAATAACGCGCGATCAAAAAGACGCATATAAATATCCATGCTACCGCTGAAAATGTCATCTTGTCCTGCAAAAAACGAGCCATGACACAGCATCATCAGCAAAAAAGTAAAAAAGTTATAGCTCGTAGAATAAAGCGATGCAAAAATAATAATTTTTTATATAAAATGGTTTTCATTGCATAAAAGCGCCAAAACATAAAAAAACGACATAAATGAGGTATCGCTGTAACCGTACTGACCCGAAGAATAAAACCGCTTTATGAATTTTACCGCACGCGGAATGGTGTAAGCGCACCCCCCAAAAGAAATTCATGGAACACTGGTTTTTGTTCATTCTGCATCCCAAAAATCAGAATAAAAAGCGATCAAAACATGTCACGTGTCCGAAAATGATACCAATAAAAACATCAACTCGTCCCGCAAAAAAAAAAGACCTCACATGACTTGGTGGGTCAAAATATGGAAAAATTATAGCTCTCAAAATGTGATGATGCAAAAACTATTTTTACAATAAAAAGCGTCTTTTAGCGTGTGACAGCTGCCAAATATAAAAACCGCCATAAATAGTAAATCAAACCCCCTGTTATCACCCCCTTAGGCTGGTTTCACATTCGCGCTTTTTAAGCGCACGCACGGCCGGGGGTAGCTCCGCCCCCGAGCCGGCTCTCTGCCCGGCGTGCCCGCCCCTTCCTTGTAGCGCCGCCTCCTAGCGCACAGCGGCGCCTGCGATCGGCGCACCCTATCTTTAGCATAGGGTGCGCAGATCGTGCGCAGGCCGTGCGCTAGTTGCGCTTTGACCTGCGCTGCGCACTTTTGACGGTGCGCCGTGCGCGCCAAAATCCGAAAAGTTTGATTTTGGCGTGCACGGCGCACCGTCAAAAGTGCGCAGCGCAGGTCAAAGCGCAACTAGCGCACGGCCTGCGCACGATCTGCTCACCCTATGCTAAAGATAGGGTGCGCCGATCGCAGGCGCCGCTGTGCGCTAGGAGGCGGCGCTACAAGGAAGGGGCGGGCACGCCGGGCAGAGAGCCGGCTCGGGGGCGGAGCTACCCCCGGCCGTGCGTGCGCTTAAAAAGCGCGAATGTGAAACCAGCCTTAGTTAGGGAAAAATAATAAAATTAAAAAAATGTATGTATTTCCATTTTCCCATTAGGGTTAAGGTTAGGGCTAGGGTTAGGGCTAAGGTTAGGGCAAGGGTTAGGGCTGAGATTAGGTTAGGGGTGTGTTGGGGTTAGGGTTGGAGTTAGAATTGGGGAGTTTCCACTGTTTGGGCACATCAGGTGCTCTCCAAACGCAACATGGTGTCTGATCTCAATTCCAGCCAATTCTACGTTGAAAAAGTCAAATGGTGGTCCTTCCCTTCCAAGCTCTGCCATGCGCCCAAACAGTATTTTACCCCCACACATGGGGTATCAGCCTACTCAGGACAAATTGCAAAACAACTTTTGGGGTCCAATTTCTCCTGTTACCCTTAGGAAAATAAAAAATTGAGGGCAAAAATATCATTTTTGTGGAAAAAAATGATTTTTTTATTTTCACGCCCGGGCGTTATAAACTTCTGTGAAGCACTTGGGGGTTCAAAGTGCTCACCACACATCTAGATAAGTTCCGAGAGGGGCTAGTTTCCAAAATGAGGTCACTTGTGGGAAGTTTGAATAGTTTAGGCACATCAGAGGCTCTCCAAACGCACATGACACCCGCAGATCATTCCATCAAAGTCTGCATTCCAAAATGTCACTACTTCCCTTCCGACCCCCGACTTGTACCCATACAGTAGTTTTCTCCCATATATGCAGTATCAGTGTACTCAGGACAAATTGGACAACAACTTTTGGGGTCCAATTTCTCCTGGTACCCTTGGGAAAATAAAAAAATTGGGGACTAAAAGATCATGTTTGTGGAAAAAATATGATTTTTTTATTTTCACACACGGGCATTATTAACTTCTGTGAAGCACTGGGAGGTTCAAAGTGCTCACCACACATCTAGATATGTTCCTTTGGGGGTCTAGATTCCAAAATGGTGTCATTTGTGGGGAGTTTCCACTGTTTTGGTACATCAGGGGCTTTCCAAACGCGACATGGTGTCCGATCTTAATTCCAACCTAAAACGTCAAATGGCGCTGCTTCCCTTCCGAGCTCTGCCATGCGCCAAATAGTCATTTACACCTACATATGGGGTATCGGCGTACTCAAGACAAATTGCACAATAAATTTTAGGGTCCTGTTACCCTTGGAAAAATAAGAATTGAGGGTGAAAAGATCATTTTTGTCGAAAAAATATGATTTTTAATTGTACCGCTGTACGTTATAAACTTCTGTGAAGCTCTTGTGGGTTCAAAGTTCTCACCACATATCTTGATAAGTGCCTTGGGGGTCTAGTTTCCAAAATGGGGTCACTTGTGGGGGGATTCCACTGTTTAGGTACATCAGGGGCTCTCCAAACGTGACATGGCGTCCGATCTGAATTCCAGCCAATATTGCATTGAAAAAGTCAAACGGCGCTCCTTCCCTTCTGAGCTCTGCCATGTGCCGAAACAGTGGTTCCCCCCACATATCAGGTATCAGCGTACTCAGGACAAATTGCACAATAACTTTTGCCATCCAATTTCTCCTGTTACCCTTGGTAAAATAAAAAAATTGAACCTGAATTATTTTTTTTGTAAAAAAAAGTTAAATGTTCATTTTTTTAAATATTCAAAATATTCCTGTGAAGCACCTGAAAGGTTAATAAACTTCTTGAATGTGGTTTTGAGCACCTTAAGGGGTGCAGTTTTTAGAATGGTGTCACTTTTGGGTATTTTCTATAATATAAACCCCTCAAAGTGGCTTCAAATGTGATGTGGTCCCTAAAAATAAAATGGTTTTGCAAAAATGAGAAATCGCTGGTCAACTTTTTAACCCTTATAACTTCCTAACAATAAAAAATTTTGGTTCCCAAATTGTGCTGATGTAAAGTAAACATGTGGGAAATGTTACTTACTAAGTTTTTTGTGTGCCATATCTCTGCAATTTAAGGGCATAAAAATTCAAAGTTGGAAAATTGCGAAATTTTCGCCAAATTTCTGTTTTTTTTCACAAATAAACACAAGTTATTTGAATGAAATTTTACCACTAACATGAAGTACAATATGTCATGAGAAAACATTGTCAGAATCACCGAGATCCATGGAAGCGTTTCAGAGTTATTACCTCATAAAGGGACAGTGGTCAGAATTGTAAAAATTGTCCCGGGAGTTAGGCTGTGTGCACACGCTGCGGATTTTGCTGCGGTTCCGCAGCGGTTTTGGCCGCTGCGGACCCGCAGCAGTTTTTGCTGCGGTGTACAGTACCATGATTCCCTATGGGAATCAAAAACCGCAATGCAGACGGTGCAGAATTTTCCGCGCGGATTATCTGCGGTTTTCAATCCGCAGAAAGAATTGACATGTCAATTCTTTCTGCGGATTCTCCTGCGGTTTGCCATCTCCTCCATTTGAGGAGATGGAAAACCGCAGGGCAAAACCGCAGAGCAATCCGCAGGTAAAACCGCAGGTCTTTTGACCTGCGGTTTCACCTGCGGATTTTACAAAATCCGCGCGGATGAATCCGCACCTAATCCGCAGCGTGTGCACACAGCCTTAACGTGCAAACCACCCTTGGTAGTGAAGGGGTTAAGGGAGGATGTATGCAGCCATATGCAGACCAGCCAAACGCAAGTGTGAACTTTGTCTAAATGAGCCTCTAGACAGCTTTAGTGACTCATTACCATTATGATACAATGGCTCTGTACTAAGTCTTGTTTCTTCTATTAATTCCATCTTGGTCTGTGTTTAAATCATATTTTATTGTAGTCTTTAATTTTTTTATTTTGATATAACTTTTTAAAAGGTGTTGAAAACTCCTGTTTCAGTTTGTTTTGTAAGATGTTCAAAAGCAGATTTATCTTCTTCAAATTGTGATTGCTATGGTTGCAGCTGGGCTGGGGTAACTCTATTTAGCACACAGTAGCATTCCAAAAAGCTTATTCTCTCAGATAATGTTCAGGTCTCTGCCAGTTTTCACTTCATCGAACAAAAGCTGGCACTGCATACTCCATGTCAACACAAGTAATGGAAGAGAATAATATCAGCTGGAGTGCACTTTTTTTAGAGTTAGAAAATGATGTTTATTTTAACCAAGATAAACTGAACAAAGTAAGATTAGATTTACTCTATTTTATTCTATTGGCATTTAGAACTTGTGTTACACAGAAGAACAACTGTTAGAATATATTTGATATTTATACTTTATTCTAGTAAGTGTAGATGAAGACATTGTGGCAACAGAAGGTTAAATGTGAAGTGTGGTATATATTATGTTAGGTTACATACAGTGGGGGAAATACCGTAAGTATTTGATCCCTTGCTGATTTTGTAAGTTTGCCCACTGATGAAGACATAGATAGAATATCAAAAATAAAATCCACAGAATCACAATGTACAGTTGTGGCCAAAAGTATTGAAACCCCTGCAATTCTGTCAGATAATACTCAGTTTCTTCCTGAAAATGATTGCAAACAGAAATTCTTTGGTATTATTATCTTCATTTAATTTGTCTTAAATGAAAAAACACAAAAAGAATTGTCCTAAAGCCGAATTGGATATAATTCCACACCAAACATAAAAAAGAGGGTGGACAAAAGTATTAGCACTGTTCGAAAAATCATGTGATGCTTCTCTAATTTGTGTAATTAACAGCACCTGTAACTTACCTGTGGCACCTAACAGGTGTTGGCAATAACTAAATCACACTTGCAGCCAGTTGACATGGATTAAAGTTGACTCAACTTCTGTCCTGTGTCCTTGTGTGTACCACATTGAGCATGGAGAAAAGAAAGAAGACCAAAGAACTGTCTGAGGACTTGAGAAACCAAATTGTGAAGAAGCATGAGCAATCTCAAGGCTACAAGTCCATCTCCAAAGACCTGAATGTTCCTGTGTCTACCGTGCGCAGTGTCATCAAGAAGTTTAAAGCCCATGGCACTGTGGCTAACCTCCCTAGATGTGGACGGAAAAGAAAAATTGACAAGAGATTTCAACACAAGATTGCGCGGATGTTGGATAAAGAACCTCAACTAACATCCAAACAAGTTCAAGCTGCCCTGCAGTCCGAGGGTACAACAGTGTCAGCCCATACTATCCGTCGGCATCTGAATGAAAAGGGACTGTATGGTAGGAGACCCAGGAAGACCCCACTTCTTACCCCGAGACATAAAAAAGCCAGGCTGGAGTTTGCCAAAACTTACCTGAAAAAGCCTAAAATGTTTTGGAAGAATGTTCTCTGGTCAGATGAGACAAAAGTAGAGCTTTTTGGGAAAAAGCATCAACATAGAGTTTACAGGAGAAGAAAAGAGGCATTCAAAGAAAAGAACACGGTCTCTACAGTCAAACATGGCGGAGGTTCCCTGATGTTTTGGGGTTGCTTTGCTGCCTCTGGCACTGGACTGCTTGACCATGTGCATGGCATTATAAAGTCTGAAGACTACCAACAAATTTTGCAGCATAATGTAGGGCCCAGTGTGAGAAAGCTGGGTCTCCCTCAGAGGTCATAGGTCTTCCAGCAGGACAATGACCCAAAACACACTTCAAAAAGCACTAGGAAATGGTTTGAGAGAAAGCACTGGAGACTTCTAAGGTGGCCAGCAATGAGTCCAGACCTGAATCCCATAGAGCACCTGTGGAGAGATCTAAAAATGGCAGTTTGGAGAAGGCACCCTTCAAATATCAGCGACCTGGAGCAGTTTGCCAAAGAAGAATGGTCTAAAATTCCAGCAGAGCATTGTAAGAAACTCATTGATGGTTACCGGAAGCGGTTGGTCGCAGTTATTTTGGCTAAAGGTTGTGCAACCAAGTATTAGGCTGAGGGTGCCAATAATTTTGTCTGGCCCATTTTTGGAGTTTTGTGTGAAATGATCAATGTTTTGCTTTTTGCTTCATTCTCTTTTGTGCTTTTTCATTTAAGACAAATTAAATGAAGATAATAATACCAAAGAATTTATGTTTGCAATCATTTTCAGGAAGAAACTGAGTATTATCTGACAGAATTGCAGGGGTGTCAATACTTTTGGCCACAACTGTGTGTGTGTGTGTGTGTGTATATATATATATATATATATATATATATATATATATATATATATATATATATATATATATACATTCTGTGTGTCTATATCTATTCTTTGGTTTCTGTTATAAACCCTGTCATAGGGCTACATTATATGTCCATTTTGCAAGCCTGCGAGAAAATCTCGCCATACGGATTACATACGGATGCTTACATGCGCAAAATACGCAACCTCACCTTGATTACGGATGACATACGGAGCACTGTTTAGGGGCCATTCATCCGTATTATGCATGTAAAATACTGACCGTATTTTGCGTCGGTTAGTGTGACCCCGGCCTAACGATTTTCACAGCTGACACCCGGCACTATGTGCCAGGAGTGGTCATGGACCACTCCCGGCACTTTAACCCCCAGAACACTGTGATCAAACATGATCGCAGCATTCCGGGAGCAGGCAGAGGGGATGTCAGCTGTGACAGCCACTCTGCCTTTGGATCGGGACTCCAAAGCTTTGAAACTTTCTGTCTTGCACAGTGCATGTCAGGAAGTCTCATAGGTTAGTGTACAGAAGCTGCAGCGCTGACAGTTTCTATAGCATGCAGATCTGCATGCTATAGAAACGATCAGCCTGTACAAAATGAGTGTCCCATAGTGGGACAAATATTTATTCCATCAATAAATAAATATTTAAATAAAAAAATCTAAACAATAAAAGTAAACATATTTTGTATCGCCGTGTCCAAAACGACCTGACCAATAAAAATGTCCCACTAGTTAATCCCTTTAGTGAACACCATTAGAAAAAGAAAAGGAAAAAAAACAATGCTTTATCATCATACCTCCGAACAGCAAAAAGTGGAATAACACACGATCAAAAAGACGGATATAAATAAATGTGGTACTGCTGATAATGTCATCTTGTCCCACAAAGAAAAAGCTGCCATATAGCTCCATCACCGGAAAAATAAAGTAGTTATAGCTCTTAGAATAAAGGGATGCAAAAATAATTATTTTTTATATAGAATAGTTTTTATTGTATAAAACTGCCAAAACATGAAACAATAAAATTACATAAATGAGGTATCTCTGTCATCGTACTGACCCGAAGAATAAAACTGCTTTATCAATTTTACCACATGTAGAATGGTATAAACGCCTTCCTCAAAAGAAATTCATGAATTGATGGTTTTTGTTCATTCTGCCTCCCAAAAATCGGAATAAAAAGCGATCAAAAAATGTCATGTACCCAAAAATGGTACCAATAAAAACGTCAACTTGTCCCGAAAAAACAAGACCTCACATGACTCTGTGGGCCAACATAAAAAAAATTATAGCTCTCATAATGTGGTGACGCAAAAACTATTTTTTGCAATAAAAAGTGTCTTTTAGTGTGTGACAGCTGCCAAACATAAAAACCTGCTTTAAAAACCCACTATAAATAGTAAATCAAACCCCCCCTTTATCACCCCCTTAGTTATGGAAAAATAATAAAATGAAAAAAATGTATTTATTTCCATTTTCCCATTAGGGTCATTGTTTGGGTTAGGGTTAGGGCTAGGGTTAGGGTTAGGGTTGGGGCTAAAGTTAGGGTTAGGGTTGGGGCTAAAGTTAGGGTTAGGGCTAAAGTTAGGATAACAATTACAGTTGGGATTAGGGTTAGGGTTAGGGTTGGAATTAGGGTTAGGGGTGTGTTAGGGTTAGGTTTGTGGTTGGGATTAGGGTTAGGGGTGTGTTGGGGTTAGGGTTGGAGTTAGAATTTGGGGGTTACCACTGTTTAGGCACATCAGGGGCTCTCCAAACGTGACATGGTGTCTGATCTCAATTCCAGCCAATTTTGCATCAAAAGTCAAACGGCCCTCCTTCCCTTCTGAGCTTTGCCATGAGCCCAAACAGTGGTTTACCCCCACATATAGAGTATCAGCACAACAACTTTTGGTGTCCAATTTCTCCTGTTACTCTTGGGAAAATAAAATATTGGGGGCAAAAAGATTATTTTTGTGAAAAAATATGATTTTTTATTTTTACGGCTCTACATTATAAACGTCTGTGAAGCACTTGGGGTTCAAAGTGCTCACCACACATCTCGATAAGTTCATTAGGGGGTCTACTTTCCAAAATGGTGTCACTTGTGGGTGGCTTCCACTGTTTAGGCACATCAGGGGCTCTCCAAACGTGACATGGCATCTGATCTCAATTCCAGCCAATTTTGTTTTAAAAAGCCAAACGGCGCATATATAGGGTATGAGCCTACTCAGGAAAAATTGTACAACAACTTTTGGGGTCCAATTTCTCCTGTTTCCCATGGTAAAATAAAAAAAAATGGATCTGAAGTAGAGATGAGCGACTTTGCCTTTTTTCGGGGGGAGTCGGGTTTCATGAAACCCGACTTTCTCAAAAGTCGGGTCGAACGAAATCGGCCGATTATCGTGAAAAGTCGAAGGCCGACTGAAACACGAAACCCAATGCAAGTCAATGGGGAACCAAGGTCGGCAGGGAGTGGAGGACAGGAAACACACCTACAGTGCCCATTTTAATGTCAAAAACATCAATTCTTATTACTTAAGCTTGTCAACCTTAATTTACTTTATAATAATATTTAGGCATTGAAAACTGGGGGTTATTTGGCTAAAGTTGTGGGGGGGGTCGGGCTGGCTCCAGATTTTTGTTGGTCCTGGGCCAAAGAGTGTCACTGGGCTTCTTTAACACATGCCACAATTCATGATCCTCTGATACGGCAGAGAAATAGCGGTATAGTACAATGAAAAATACTTCACTTCTTACATCTCATGACTGATATCCATCTTAAATTCTCCAATAACTCCAAAAATGTACAGTATATTTCTCCATACAGTATTGTGGCCACCGCATAGTGTGCCATACAGAGTGATGAGGCCCATATATTTCTCCATACAGAATCATTGGTCCCATATAATGTTTGAAACAGTATATGATGAGCTCCACAATATGCTACAGTATAT
The DNA here is from genome assembly GCF_039654945.1 of Dendrobates tinctorius. NCBI lineage: Eukaryota > Metazoa > Chordata > Amphibia > Anura > Dendrobatidae > Dendrobates > Dendrobates tinctorius. The sequence goes on from NW_027361694.1 coordinate 19,369,527, forward strand.
GTTGGTCCCCATGGATGAAGCTCCACTGTGTTATGGGCCCAAATAATGCTCCATATATAATGGGCCCCATTTCTAATGCTCCAGTGCATAATGGGCCCTGTAAATGCTGCTCCAGTGTCTGATGTCCACCTTTGGAATGCTCCAGTGTATGGTGGGCCTCATATATCATTCTCCAGAGTATAGTGCTCCCCAAAAATAGCTGTCCCAACATTGAAAACAATTAAATAAGTCTCCTCGCTAGGGAATCCCTGTACTAGTCTGGACTCCTCGTCGTCCCCATCTTCCATCTCACTGCACTTGGACTGTTTAGGCAGAGGGCGTACAGACGTGATGTCAACGCGCTCTCTGACCAGAATGTCACTGTCAGGAAACGCGGAAGATGTCATGGCGGTGGAGCAGGGAGAGGTAAGTATTTCAACTTTGCAAGTGCTGTGATCCTGAGAAAGCAGGGGGGGCCCACTTGTTGGCGATGGCACTGGCACAGGGCCCCTCATAGTACGGTGGTGTGTCTGACAGTGGGTGGCAGTGGGTGGGGTGGGGGTGGGGGTGGGAAAGACACTTTTGCGTACTATGAGGGGCCCTGTGCCAGTGCGTCGCCCATGAGAATGCCCCCCCACCTGCTCAAGGAACCTGCACTTTCATCTGCACCTTCCTCTTTGTCACCGTGTAAGGTGGTATAGTATGTGGGAAGGGGAACCTGAGTTTCATCAGGGTCAAATTCTGGCTGTGTAGAGTGCGAGGGGAATGTATTGGTCTGGGTCAATGTACCAGCAGAATCATCTAGCAGTGGCTGGGCATCAGTGCACTTGTGGCGCCCCCAGTAGTACGGTCGCCACAGTGGCATTACCTTCCTCCTAGGGAGTGTGATGTCATGCTTGGGAGCAACGAAGGATATCTCTAGCAGTTAAGCCAACACAGAACACAGTTCCCACTCCAGGCCAGCAGGAAGACCTCTAAACCTGATTGCTGAGGAGCTGCTCTCTGTGGTCGGGAGGAGGGAAGTTAGGGCAGTCTGTGAAGGGAAGGGGAAGTGTGTGGACGTGAGAAGGGAAGCTGGAGGATGAGCAGAGTTAAGGCTCACTCCTAGCTGGAGCACATGGTCGGTATTCTGGTCTCCGAGTTTGTAGGGACACTGACGGTCCTGCAGCAGAAACCGGAGGAAGTAGCAGCTGTAAATCCTCTGTTCCCAACTAAGGCTCGGAGGCCCCAGCAGCGACATGTGTGAGCCAGAAGGAAAAGGCTATGGCTGCCTGCCATACAAGAAAGTTCCAAAAGAGTCAACAGGGGGAACTTCAGTGAACTCAGTACTGCGAGTACCTCAGATAAGCGCTAGAACGGAGGCCACACTACCTATCTGCAGAGAGAGAATTCCAAATTTGCTTCCAGGCTGACCAACTCCTTCTCCATCTGTACTCTGGGTCCTGGACGGCACTTACCAAGTACAGGTAAAGGAACTGCACGACTGTGTCTGTCATCTTTCTCCTGCGCCTGGCGCACGGCTCTGCTACATCCTGCATTGCACACCATCTACCAACTCTTTCATCTGCCCTGCGACTATGTCCCTACCTGTGCAGGGCTTCTACACCTTAGCTGCACCACAACATCTGTCCCAGAGAAGCGACACTGCAGCGCAGGTCAATCTGATCAGAAACCACAGGTGGCGTCACGTATCATTCACCTATAAACGTTATTCACCCCTTTGCATGGACGCCCAGGGCCACGGAACGGGTCATCACCACTAATGTGACACATCCCTCTGAGACACCGGCCCGCTACCGATTAACCCCACTGCCCTGGCTGGCCACCCACACTCCATGTCAGATTCATCTTGGGCTGGGGAATTCACGATTTGACTTGATAACCCAGGCATGGTATGATAGAAAGAGCTACATGGACTAATGTGAAGTGTGGCCTGCTGCATCATTCACTTTTGGTGGGGGTGAAGGACACAAGGAAAGGGGTTCTTCCTGACCAGGAGCCAGCACTTGACGACTCAGTGCTTGCATTTTTTGAAACTTCAGAAGAGGAGGGCATATTAGCTGGAGTCTGTTTCGCCAATGTAAGCCAAAACCAGTTCCTGATGCTCCGGCTTTAAAAGCGGTTAATCTACTCCCAGAAAAGGTAACCTTCCAGGCGTTCCGGAGCCAGACCATGACGCAGGCTCAACACCTCCTGCCTTAGCTGCTATTGTGCTTTAGCCACTACCAGCAGATGCACCACCACCATCAGTACAAGCTGGCCCCCCCACGCCCACATCCGCGGCCTCTTCCACTAAACTTCAAAATGTTACAGAAAATGAACCCAAAATAACATCAGATATATCGTACTGTATCAGAAGCATACAGCTCTATACAGTCAAAGGATGATTGTCAAACTCCCTATATATACACCATCAGTCACACAGAGACGCTCACAGGCTCAGTATGGATTAGGCAAGAATATAAAAAGTAGAAAAAGTGTACAGTATCATCAGATTGCAGGTATATATAGTATAGTTTAAACATTCTAAATCTCTGTAGATATTTCAGGAGGCAGACTCAGACGTTCTCAGGCCCAGTATGGATTCGACAAGTTTGTAGAAAGTTGAGAAAGGGTACAGTATCACCGGATAACAGGTATATATAGCATAATTTATACATTAAAAACCTATGTCTATATATCAGGAGGCAGACTCAGAGGCTCTCAGGCCCACTATGGATTTGACGTGATTGTACAAAGTTGAGAAAGGGTACAGTTTCACTGGATAGCAGATATATATAGCATAGTTTAAACATTAAAAATATGCGTGTATATTTCCAGAGTCCGACAAAGACACTCACAAGCCTCAGTATGGATTAAACAAGAATCTAAAAAGTAGAAAAAGGGTAATGTATTCGAAGGGTACACCAGTACATACTGTTGGGGTATTTTTCAATCTTTATATATATTTCAATCTCAGTAAGACAGTAAGGACTCTCCACAAGAGGAAACAAGATGGATACAAGTACAGACAGAAAGCCGAGTGATTGCAGAAATTTTGGAATTACTAATCACGGTAAAAACTCCCAGTAGAATTCTCAGAGGTGATGCTGACCCTCAATTATTTTGTCTGTGGAGACAGCGAAAACCGTTCTTATGAAGAAAGGTTTGCTGTATCGCAGTACGTGGAACCCATCACCGTTACTCATCTCCATCAAATTGTGATCACAGGGACAGATGAAGACATTGTCCTCACTGCCTATCATGATCTGTCAGGTAACTTTGGAGTGCAAAAGACACAAGCCACAGGCCGTAGGTGATTCTATTGGATTGGCATGAGAGGACACATTTAAAAATGTGGGCAGGAATGTCACACGTCTGTGAGTCGGAAAACCGTGAAAGCTGATGATAAACCACCACTGCATCTCATTGTGAGTCGACGTCCATAACAAATGGAAGCCATTGATCATCTGAAGATAGAGCCCAGCAGGACAGGGCATAGCTATGTCTTAACCATCATCTATCATTTCACCAAATCTGAATTGGCAGTCCCAGTGAAGTATTTAACAGGCCAGACTACACAGTGGTGGAGCAGGGAGAGGTAAGTATTGCAAGTGCTGGTGCCCTGAACAAGCAGGGGGGGCCCACTCGTGGGCGGCGGTACTGGCACAGGGCCCCTCATAGTACGCCAGTGTGTCTGACGGCGGGTGTGCACCCCCACTGTCAGAGACACTTGATTCTACTATGAGGGGCCTTGTGCCAGTGCCATTGCCAAAGAGTGTGCCCACCCACCTGTCCAGGGCAACGGCACTCGCACGGGTGCATGCGCCAGGTGGTGACCCCGGCCCTGTGGGGGGAGACAGCCCAGTTAGGATGGTGGAAAAATTGGCATGTGTTGATGTTGGACATTCAGCAACTGCAAATGGAGTAATTGGAGAAGTCCGTGGAAGAGGAGGACAAATGCAAACCATTTTTCTGGCAACCTACGTGTCAGCAGGGGAGGGTGGGACTAAATCCTTTGAAACCCATGCATGGTTCATTTTAATGAAGGTTAGATCATCAACATTTTGGGTCGACAGACGAGTCCTTTTTTCTGTCAGGATTGATCCAGCAGCACTGAAGACTCGTTCAGATAACACACTAGCAGCAGGGCAAGCGAGCTCCTGTAAGGCATATTGTGCCAATTCAGGCCATATGTCAAGTTTACTGGCCCAATAGTCAAAGGGGAATGACCGGTGAGGGAGAACATCGATATGGGAGGAGAAGTAGTTTGTTACCATAGTTGACAACTGCTGTCTCCTGTCACTTTCGATCGATGCAGTATTACCAGTCGTGTGAGCGGTACTTGAAGAATCAGTCCACAACATGGTCATGAAACCCCTGTCTCCAAAGCCACTTCGGCTGTGTGCACCACGAACACCTCTTCCATGTTGCCCCCTACGGTTCGTTGGAAAAACATCACCGCCGCTGTGTGCTGGGAATGCCTCAAACAAACGGTTTAACGGTTTACCAGAGTTGCTTGTTTGTTAGCCAATATTAGCTCTAGGTTCTCCTGTGGCATGATTTTTTGGAATTTGCCTTTATAGCGTGGATCCAGGATGCTGGCCAACCAGTAGTCGTCATCGTTCATCATGTTGGCAATGCGGGGTTCCCTTTTTAGGATCTGCAAGGCATAATCAGACATGTGGGCCAATGTTCCAGGTGTCAATGATTCACTGCGAGTGCTGGGTGGAGGAGCACTTTCTGGCAAATCCACATCCCTCCAGTCACGCACAAACTTTGTACCTGACCTTGCCACGCCAACATTTTTTCTTGCCCCCTGAGAAGCATCCTCCTCCCCAAAATAATCTTCCCCATCATCCTCCTCCTCCTCTTCTTCTTCCTCCACCTCGTCCACGAGACTTCCCTGAGCAGACAATGGCTAACTGTCATCAAGGCTTCCCTCCTCCTCTTCCTCCTCGGCTGCAGACACCTGCTCCTCAATGTGCGTCAAAGTTTGCATGAGCAGACGCATAAGTGGAATGCTCATGCTTATGATGGCGTCGTCTGCACTTACCAACCGTGTGTATTCCTCAAAACACTGAAGGACTTTACAGAGGTCTTTCAGCTTCGACCACTGCACACCAGACAACTCCATGTCTGCCTGCAAACTGCCTGCCCATGTATCCTCCCACAACTTAATTACAGCCTGCCTCTGTTCGCACAGCCTCTGAACCATGTGCAGGGTAGAGTTCCACCTTGTTGCAATGTCGATAATTAGGCGGTGCTTGGGAAGGTGGAGCAATCGCTGCAGCTTCTGCATACAACTGGAGTGTATGGGCGACCGGCGGATGTGCGAGCACAGTCTTCGCACCTTATTGAGCAGGGGTGTTAACTATGGATAATTATTGAGGTAGCACTGCACCACCAGGTTCAAGGTGTGAGCCAGGCAAGGTATGTGTCTGAGTTTTGATAGGGCTATGGCTGCCACAAAATTCCAGCCGTTATTACTAATGGCCTTGCCTGCCTCAAGATGTAGACTGCCTAGCCATGACTCAGTTTGTCGCTGCAAGTAGTCGGCCAGTACCTCCGCGGTGTGTCTGTTGTCGCCCAAACACATCATCTTCAACACAGCCTGCTGAGGCTTACCACTAGCTGTTCGATAGTGGGACAACTCATGTGCAATACTGGTAGCTGCGGATGGAGTGCTCGTGCGACTGTGCTCTGTGGACGAGCTTTCGCTTATGGAGGAGGAGGGTCGAATGCCTACAGCCAACTGTTTCCTATACCGTGGGCTAGGCAGCAGTGTCCCACTGCCACTGGCCCCTGTGGAGCCTGCATCCACCACATTAACCCAGTGCGCAGTGATGGACACGTAACGGCCCTGGCCATGCCTACTGGACCATGCATCTGTTGTGAGGTGCACCTTTCCACTCACTGATTGCTTGAGTGCATGGACAATGCAGTCTTTCACATGCACATGGAGGGCTGGGATGGCTTTTCACGAAAAGAATGCCGACTGGGTAGGTCATAGCATGGTAGTGCGTAGGCCATGAGCTCACAGAAAGCTTTGCTTTCAACCAACCGGTAGGGCATCATCTCTAATGAGATTAGTTTGGCAATGTGGGCGTTCAAAGCCAGTGTACGCGGATGAGAGGATGAGTACTTTCTTGTCCTACTCAGAGTCTGGTAGGGTGAGCTGGACTTGAGAGCTGCATATGGTGGAACTAGCGGTGGACATGGCGGACTGAGAGAGGGTTGGTGATGGTGATGGTGTTGGTGGTGTTGCTGATGGCCTAGATTCAGTCTTTCGTAGCAATAAATTGTGATTCCATGACTGCTTTGCCCTTGCGACGACACCTCGACATTTGCTGCTGGTGGTGTGCTAACCGGTGGGCTTACAGTGGGGGAAGCGATGTAGCGTTGCTGACTACCTTCATTCGGAGCAGGTGCACATGTGGTACGTGAGGTTTGGTAGTCCGTCCACGCTTGCAAGTGCATGGTGGTTAAATGTCTAAGCATTCAACTAGTATTCAAATTTCTCAGATTTTTCCCTCGGCTAAAGGTTTTTGCGCACTTCTTACAGATAACTTTTGCCTGATCATTAGGATTTTGTTCAAAAAAGTGCCACACTGCACTCTTCCTACTATGGAAGACATTTTGAGACCTTGCACGCTGTGCTAATTTGACCGTCTGGCCAAGCTGTCCTGCAACCCTTTTGGTTTTTGTAACACATTTTTGGACTGCTATGGTCATGCCAGATAACATCTGTTGCGATGTCATTGCCTGCTGCGGATCCTCCTCCTCCTCTTCTGAGCTATTGGCAGCGGCACCCTCTTCCCCTAATGGATGCCAATCTGGGTTAACAACTGGGTCATCCATCACCTCCTCTTCAATTTCATGTGCACCTTCCTCTGTGTCACCGTGTAAGGTGGTATAGTATGCGGGAAGGGGCACCTGAGTTTCATCAGGGTCTGATTCTGCCTCAGTACACTGCGAGGACAATGTAGTGCTCTGAGTGAATGTACCAGCAGAAAAATCTAGCAGTGGCTGTGCATCAGTGCACTCCATGTCAGATTCATCTTGGACTGGGGAATTTACGATTTGTCTTGCTAACCCTGGTATGGTATGTAAAAAGAGCTCCATGGAGTAATCGATAGTGTGGCCTGCCACATCCTACACTTTTGGTAGGGGTGAAGGACACAAGGAAAGTTGTTGTTCCTGACCAGGAGCCTCCACTGACGACTCAGTGCTTTTATTTTTTGAAACTTCAGAAAAGGAGGCGAGAGAGCTGGAGGCTGTGTCAGCAATGTAAGCCAAAATTTGTTCCTGAAGCTCCGGCTTTAAAAGTGGTTTACGTACTCCCAGAAAAGAGAGCCTTTGAGGCCTTGTGGAGCCAGATGATGACGCAGGCTCAACACCTCCTGCCTTAGGTGCTATTGCCACTACCAACAGATGCAACACCACCACCACCACCATCGGCACCAGCTGCCAACCCCCGCCCACTTCCATGGCGTCTTCCACCATATTTCCTCATTTTTGTGAAAATGTACCCAAAATACCACCAGCTATATGGTACTGTAAAACAAGGTAGAAGGTGTATCTACTATTGGTGAGAATTTGAATCTCACTATAGATTTGAGGACGCTGAACTATTGTGTCAGGCCCAGGAGAGATTACATCTCGATGTAACAGGCTGAAATTGGATGGTGTATGACAAGGTGGAGGGTGTCTATAGGATTGGTGAGGATTTGAATCTCACTAGAGATTTGAGGATGCTGACAATGATGCTCTCAGTCCAAATATGGACGCAGGCAGCCTAATAAGCAGGACTGCTACACAGTGCACACACAAAAGGGTGGAAAAATGAACGCTTGGTAACTGTGCAGAAAAGAGGAAGAAAAGTATTTTTGCTTTTAAAAAAGCAGTTTGCACAGCAGTGTGCAAACAGCAATGCAGCTATCAGGGAGCCTTATAAGGCAGCCTAATAACCAACAGAGCTGATGCACAAAAATAGAGCCTCCAATGTCACTATCAAGTGTTGTGTTGTAAGTGGAAATCGCTAACAGCAGAAGCAGTTTTTTGGTTCTTCTTCCCAGCCTAACGCTCTCCCTACAGAATCAGCAGCAGCAGCAGCAGCTCTCCCTATGCTAAGATCGGCATAAGTAAGATGGCGGTCAGCGTTCACGCCCTTTTATAGCCCCTGTGACACCACACAAAGCCAGCCAATCACTTGCATGCCCTTCTCAAAGATGGTGGTGACCGATGTCTATGTCATCGCGTTGCCCACAGTGTGCGTCCTCCATCATTGGCTGAAAAAGGGCACTGGAAGCATCTTTTGAAACGCGACTTTGGCGCTTTGGTCGCCGACCTCGTGGCCGACCTCACGCTATGGTCGGGTTTCGTTTCATGAAACCCGACTTCAGCGAAAGTCGCCAACTTTTGAATATGACCGACCCATTTCTCTCAACTCTAATCTGAAGTAAAAAATTTTGTGGAAAAAAAAAGGTAAATGTTCATTTTCTTAAACATTCCAAACATTCCTGTGAAGCACCTAAAGGGTTATTAAACTTCTTGAATGTGGTTTTCAGCACCTTGAGGGGTGCAGTTTTTAGAAAGGTGTCATGTTTGGGTATTTTCTATCATATAGTCCCCTCAAAGTGACTTCAAATGTGATGTGGTCTCTAAAATAATGGTTTTGTAAATTTGGCTGGAAAAATGAAAAATTGCTGGTCAAATTTTAACCCTTATAACATCCTAACAAAATTAATTTTTGTTCCAAAATTGTGCTGATGTAAAGTAGACATGTGGGAAATGTTACTTATTAAGTATTTTGTGTAACATATCTCTGTGATTAAAGGGGATGAAAATTCAAAGTTGGAAAATTGTGAAATTTTCAAAATTTTTACCAAATTTCCGCTTTTATCACAAATAAACGCAAGTCATATCAAAGAAATTTTACCACTATCATGAAGTACAATATGTCAAGAGAAAATCTTGTCAGAATCACTAGTATCCATGGAAGCGTTCCACAGTTATTACCTCATAAAGGGACAGTGGCCAGTATTGTAAAAATTGGCCTGGTCATTAACATGCAAACCACCCTTGGGGGTAAAGGGGTTAAAGACATCAGTCTTACATATTCACCTTTATAAAAGACTCCTGGCCACAGACTCTATTAATCAGCCAGACTCTACGCCGTAAAAGTTTAAAATCCTGCAGTGCTGCAAGGTCCCCATGCTCAAGAAGTCACATGTGCAATTAGTATCTCAAGAGGTAGATGATGATGAGACACAGTTGCCATCAAGTGATGTTGTTAAGTCAACAAGTCAGAAAGACAAGAGTGCGGAAGTAGAAGATGAGGTGGTGAACGATGAAGACACTGACCCAACCTGGGAAAATGCCATGCAAAGCGAGGTCAACAGTGCAGAGGAGGAGGGATCTGCAGTGAGTGAGTCAGCATCCCTGATAGGAGAGAGGGGCAACAAAGGAGGGTTGCTGGCACTACAATGTTCTTTATGTTCACCTCATTTTGATTATTTTTTGATTTTTGTAATTATTTTTTTTTGTGTCAAATAAAGTGATGTTAATTGATTAAACATATGAAGTCAGGACTCCAATTTTTTAATTTTTAAATTACATGTCATCAAATCACCTGACTAGGTGGGCTCTGAATGCCAATGCCTTTTCCCCTTTGCTACATGGTTGCCAATCCTCTGTCCATGCCTCTCTCCCTGCACCTGTCATTGGACATTGGCAAGCACCATCAGCAAGCACGTCCAATTCCTTGGAATGCAAACAAAAATACCCAGCCACCAACCCACAGGCCTAAACACTAAACAGACACATTTCCAAACTAATTGCCCTGGAAATGTTGCCGTTTAGGCTTGTGGACACTGCGATTTTTCCTCTACTTCATGGAGGTGGCTGTCCCTCTATACTCTGTCCCCACCCGCCTCTATTTTTCCCAGTGTCATATCCTTGGTTTACATCAGCACGTGTCTTATAACATCACTTGTGCCCTGACCAATGCAGATACAAGGAAGGTCCACCTAACAACAACAACAACAACAACACATGGACAAGTGCTTGTGACCAGGGGAGCTAGATTTCCCTGGCCACACACTGGATGAAACTTGAGGAGGTCGGGACAGTCACACCCTGGGACAGCACACATCATCTCAGAGCACGTCATCCATATGAGTCGCAAGCTGGAAGCACAGCAGCACTGCATTGGTGAAGTGGCAACAGGCTCTGCTGAAACTAATTTGTTTAGGGGACAAGCAGCACACCGCCACAGAGTTGTGGAAAGGTATATTAGACAAGACAGATCAGTGGCTCCCGCTGCTGAATCTACAAACAGGCATGTTCGTGTATGACAATGGCTATAACCAGGTGGCGGCTATGAAGCTTGGCAAGCTGAAAAACGTACCATGTCTGGCCCAAGTGCTCAACTCAGTGGTTCAGCGGTTTTCGAAAACTTATCCAAATTTGCCTGAGCTACTTGTGAAGGTACGCCGCTTGTGCACCCATTTCCGCAAGTCAGCTACAGCTGCTGCCAGTCTGGAAGTGCTAAGAAACAAGAGAATACTGGAGTCCAGATCTATCTAAAGCAGTACAAAATTTTATTGACAAAAAACAGGCACATATAGAGTTACAGAACAATCATGATAGTATAATAAAAAGGCAATAAATGAATGTCTGGAAGTGCTGCAGCATCGCTTGCAAGTGCCAACTCATCGATTGGTGTGCGACATGACCACGCACTGGAACTCCACATTACATATGTCGATAAGGCTTTGTGAGCAGTAGAGGACATTAGTTGAATACCAGCTATAACATGCCAATTGCTATTCCAGACAGCCTCTGCAGATAACAGCCACAGAGTGGGCATGTATGTCTGACATCTGTGAGGTTCTACAAAATTTTGAGAAAACAACCAAGATTGTTAGCAGAGATGATGCCATAATCACCATAACCATCTTGCTTCTGTATTTACTCAAATGCTTGATGCTCACAATTAAATAGGACACTTTGTATGTGGACCAGGTGGAGATGGAAGAAGAAAGTACACAGGGTGATACAACAAAGCGCAGCCTCATCTCATCTTCTTGCATGGATTGGGTGATAATGAGGAGTAGGAGGATGAGGAGGAGAAGGAACAGGAGATGGTTACCTGCACTAAAGAGAGTAGTACCCACACCAACCAAGTAGGAGAGACAAGGAAGACACTCCATGTCCAACTGATGCAGTGGAATACTATCAAAGGTCTGGGACAATTTTATTAGACCCTCCCAGTGCCCAGGCAATCATGCGTGGGGTAGTCTGACAAGGAGGGAAACGTTTTTGAAATGGTGAAGAGGGTACTTCACCAACAATACCAGCATCCTCTGTGATAGCTCCATGTTGTACAACTATTGGGTATCCATGTTGGACACGTGGCATGAACTGTCCCTCTATGTCTTGGAGATGCTAGCCTGTCCTGCCGCTAGTCTTTTGTCAGAGCGGATTTTTAGGGCCACCGGGGCATAATAAACTATAGATGCATCCTCCTGTTAACTGAAAATGCTGACAGACAGATTCTTATCAAAATTAACAAGGCCTAGATTAGCCCAGACTTGATAACATGACCAGTTTAAAGTAGAAGAACATAAAGCTAATGTCAAGTGTAGGGTCATCAGACGGTCCTCACTCAAAATCTTCATAGGGTAATCAGGCAGCCCTCACTTAAAATCTTTATAGTGTCATTAGGCAGCTCGCACTCAAAATCTTTATATGGTCTTCAGGTGGCCCTCTATCAAAATCTTTATAGGGTCATCCAGTGGCCTGCATTCAAATTTTTATAAAGTAATCATGCAGCCCTCACTGAGGATCTTTTTGAGTCATCAGGCGACCATCACTTGAAATTTTTAGCAGGTCATTAGGCGACCCTAACTGTGTCATCATGCAACCCTCGCTCTTAATTTTTCCAGGGTATGTATGATGCCCTTCTTCATAATTTTTACAGGATGTACATGAGTAAATATTTTTCAGCCCTTGTACTCAATGCACAGGCTTTAACAGTCTAAGAGTCCCACTCATTAAAAATGGGAGAACATTTTTTTCTGAGGCCCTCCTCTGTGTCTTCCAGGGTGTATTGCAGCCCCTCCTTCTAATTTTTGGTAGCCTAGACTCATAAAGCCAATGCACTAACTAGCAACAATTTTAACAGAATGTGTATGAGGCCATCCTTTATGTTCAGTACAGGGTGTATTGAAGTCCCTCTTCCTTCTAACTTTTGGCAGTTCTTGCATTGTCCGCATAGGTTTTATGAGTTTCAGTCTCTCCTTCATAAATTAAACAGTATGTGTCTGACCATGCTACACACACCATATGCCCAGATAAAGTAGTAAAATGTTAAAATTCTATTTACTGATGTCTACCGGTGGGTGTAGTTTTATTTCCCCCTTTACTATGTCATGTACTCTAGTCATAGGCAAAGGAGAAATACAGGGAGATGGCCAGCTATTTAGCGGTGGATGAGGTTTTTTGTTTAACTTTTCTCTTTTTAATTTTGCCTTATATACATTATATATCATTATACAAGAAATAATGTTTACTAACATTTTTCATGTAAAATCCATTTTATTTTCAGTTTAGTATGTTTTATTATCAGTCAATAAAAGTGTAGTAATACTCTGACAACATTGCTCCCAGCAGCGAGCTGGGAGTCAGAGATGCGTCTGGGCAACCTTCCTCATGCTGTTTGCATTCCATCTGAGTACTGTTTCCATCCATTTCAGCAATTCACCACCACCACCAGCTCTCATGTTAGTTTCTTCCGGAAAAATGCTTGAGTTTCCTATTGACTTTTATTATACTCACTAATCGAGTCGAGCCCGTCTGAGCATCCGACCTTCTCAATACGAGCACCAAGCATCTGAGCATTTTCATTCTCGCTCATCATTATAAATTACCACTGACCACTTATTTGTTATGCAAGGCATAATAAACCTTAATGAACAAAGTCACTGTTGCCATTTCAGCTTTTGGAATTTCTAATATGTTACTGGGTCTTACATTAAAGGGAATCTGTCTCCCCCTGGGAGACATTGTTTCTAGCTATGACTATGCAAGGAGGAAGTAGGCAGATCACCTTATCGTTGTGCACGCCGGAGGTCACTAGAGTGGAAGTCGCAGTGACAAGCCGGCGCCTGCCAGAAGAAGCCTGAGTGCACTGCACATAGAAGATAGGAAAAAGGTATGGATTGTGGAGGGACTGCAAGGCGCAGGCACTGGATTCCAGCACCACAACTGCACGTTACAGTGCCATTTGACGTGCAAGGGATGGCGATGGTATGTTAATGAAGACAGAAGGCAGAGATTTCTTCCAGGCACCACACACCCTGAAGCCTGGAAGGAAATATTAGCATATAGAAATGAAATAAGATTTCTCAATTTCTCTTGTCTCGCAAAAAGCAATCAGCCATATAGCTCCGTAAGCACAAAAGTAAAAAAGTTATAGCTCTCAGAATAAAGTGATTAAAAAATAAAAATTATTTTTGCTATCAAATAGTTTTATTGTGTAAAAGTGCCAAAACATTAAAAAATTATAAAAATGGGGTATCGCTGTAATCATACTGACCCAAAGAATAAAGCTGAACTATCAATTTTACCACACATAGAACGGCATAAAAATAACACCGAAAAAGCAATTCCTGAAATGCTGGTTTTTGTTCACTCTACCTACCCAAAATTGGAATAGAGAGCAATCTGTCGGCCGAAATATGGAAAAATTTAAAATGTCTAAATATGGTGATGCAGAAACTATCTTTTGCAATAAAAAACATCTATTAATGTGTGACGGCAGTGAAACAGAAATACCTGATATACAGTGGGGAAGAAAAAGTATTTAGTCAGCCATTAATTGTGCAAGTTCTCTCACTTAAAAAGATGAGAGGGGCCTGTAATTGACATCATAGGTAGACCACAACTATGAGAGTCAAAATGAGAAAACATCATGCTTTGGGGCTGTTTCTCTGCAAAGGGACAAGGGCGATTGATTCGTGTAGACGAAAGATTGAATGGGGCCATGTATCGTGACATTTTGAGTGCAAACCTCCTTCCATCAGCAAGGGCATTGAAGATGAAACGTGGATGCGTCTGGTATATTATTGCACAATAAAAACTTGTATGCAGCGCTGTTCACACTATGGCAATGCACAGCATCCAGGTTAACAGCCTAGTAGTGACACCCTTCTATTAGATAAGGCGGGCTGCCCAGCACTATCAAAATGCATGCCATATGAACAGACACCACAGTTTACAAGACCAAATGGGTTCAACTGCACCCAGAATAAAAAGTGCAAAAAAAACACATAAAAAATGTGAGGTATTAGCTGATATTTTGGCCAAAATACGTGAGCCCGTAACCTTCACCTGTGTTGCCATCTTAATTATATGGGTCCACTGCATCCTGATAGTGCATTTGTCTGCAGAAGATCATAGGGGGTACAGAAATCATGGGAGGCACAAAGATCACAGGGCGGCACATAGCTGGGGGACACAAAGATCACAGAGGGGCACATAGCTCAAGGGGACAGAGATCACATGGGAGCACAAATATCACAGGGGGTACATAGCAGGGGGACACAGGGATCACGGGGGCACAAAGCTGGGAGCCACGGAGATCGCAGGGGTGCACATAACTGGGGGGCACAGATCACAGGGAGCATATAGCTGGAGGGCACAGAGATCACAGGGGGGGCATATAGCTGGGGGCAGAGAGATCACAAGGGGACATATAGCTATGGGGCACAGATCACAGGGGGTACATAGCTGGAGCCACAGATCACAGAGAGGGTACATAGCTGGAGCTACAGAGGTCACAGTGGGCACATAGCTGGGGGGCACATGCAGCCCATGGGCTAAAGGTTCCCCACCCCTGCTTTAAAGTGTTCAGTTGCTATTTAGAGTTTGCCATCTTCCAGTGTCTTCTGTGGCCATCATCTCTTCAGTCTTTTATGATTTCTACAATTTGCACTCAATACTTCATAAGACCTGCCATTTTCTTCTGCATAGGTCCTCCTGATTCTGTGACTTCCAATCTGTTCCGCCTTATTTATTTACCATCCACAATAGCCTGTTGACGAAGTCCTCTCAGTTCTACATGCCATTCAGCCTGCTATTCCAATTCTCTGGGTTAGTGTGTCCTGCGGCTTCATGAATCCACCTCACTAGGTGAGTTGATCACTGACCTATGACAATAGGTCTGTTGATCCTTTTTTGTAGAGTTCCTATCGGTGTTTCATTTATGTCTTCTTCCTCCTCGTTTCCCTCTGAGGGACTTTTTCTTTTTCTTGGAACTGTTATTTTCAAGGTTGGAAAATAGGTTTTGATAGAATCCTGGATTGGCACAATTGGGAATATGAGTGAAGAGGGTATTACTGTGGTGATAGTGTCGGGAGGAGCTGATGAAACAAAGTTTCTGAAACAAAGTTTATCAAAACTTGTTACTACTGTACATAATAAAAATTTCAATGTCAATACAGTGACCCCTTTGGAACAAATACCCATTACAACAAGAAATAGAAAATCCACCCTTAACCGTAAGGAGTCCTTTTGGATATACAAACTTGGTACCCTCTTTCCAGATGGTTTGAATGAAACAATTGAAATGGTATAATTTGAGCACTTCGCTCCCTTTGTATTTTTATTATTGACAATCCAAAGTGCTAATATAAACAACAAAGAGGATCCCAATGAAAAATAACTTTAAAGGAATGTGAAACAAAACTCAAATTGTCTGACCTTGAAGTTTTCTTACTTTGGGGTCTATTCAACTCCGTTTGTAATCTGCTCGGCGTCTGAGGAAAGTTATGCAGTTCAACGAGGACAATTCTCCCTTGTGGAGCGAGGAAAGTGAACAAGTGTGATTTATCTCCAAATAGAAGCTTTAGGATAATGATCGTAATTGCATGTAAGGAGTGTTTAATCCCAACAGCTCTCCTACTACTGTTTATAGATCGCAACATCACTAGTACCTGCTCCCCGCAGGGTTAATTTTGCAAGTAGAACAATGCATATTATGCACAAAATATTAAATTATTTTTTTTCTTTTTTAAGGTTTTTTTATTTTTAAGGTTTTTTTAAATTTTTTAAAAACTTTTATAAAGTTTTTTCTTTTAATTTTTTTGTTTTTTAAATTTTTTAAGGTTTTTTTTTTGTATAGAAATAAGACACCCAAAATAACAACATAAAGACAGACAACACCATTTGGGATCTATTTGAAATAATGGATTTTTACTGAGAGGGAGATTACCTGTTTGGGGAGGTCTTCTCTCTTTTTCTAGTAGGTTGAGTGTGTATTTGAGTTCGCATATTTAAGCAGAAATCAACTTGACCATTTTCTTAGAATGCTACAATTTAAATATATTGGAGAAAACGAAAAGCAAAAAACACAAATATCCTGAACTAAAAGTAAAAAATATACTGCAAATAATGCATAAAGGTAATAATAATAAGGGTATTTAGTAAACATAATTTTGATCAAAATAATGTACAAGCCATCCCGCCACGTCACGGCAACCCTTGTGGGACAGTCCCTACTCTAGTATTTAAAACCTTTTCACTTGCCAAGTGGCGTGAATGTGAATAAGGGTCGAGCAGCTGAACCACTAGTAACAGCTTAGGCCAGACTGGATGGCTTTCCCAGCTCAGAAAGAGGGCGGTCACACCCATATATATGCACTGAATGCACAATGAAATGAATAAAAAACAAATCTGAACTGAGAAAAGTAAGTTAATGTGTATGCACAATGTAAGTGCATATTAACACATGACCATTAACCAGAGAAAACAAAAAGCAAAAAACACAAATATCCTGAACTAAAAGTAAAAAATAAACTGCAAATAATGCATAAAGGTAATAATAATAAGGATACTTAGTAAACATAATTTTGATCAAAATAATGTACAAGCCATCCCGCCACGTCACGGCAACCCTTGTTTTTTATTTAATTTAAATATATTGCGCTCTCTCTCTCTCTCTCTTTATATATATATATATATATATATATATATATATATATATATATATATAATATATATATATATATATATCCATCCATAACCTGTTTTTAACAATGCAGGAAAGACAAGAGTTTTCAGGATTGTAACCACACCCACATTTGATGGGGTTGTACAGGGTGGGCCATTTATATGGATACATCTAAATAAAATGGGAATGGTTGTGATATCAACTTCCTGCTTGTCGCACATTAGTATATGGGAGGTGGAAACTTTTAAAGATGGGTGATGACCATGGCGGCCATTTTGAAGTCGGCCATTTTGGATCCAACTTCATTTTTTTCAATGGGAAGAGGGTCATGTGACACATCAAAATTATTCAAAATTTCACAAGAAAAACAATGGTGTGCTTGGTTTTAACATAACTTTATTCTTTTATGAGTTATTTACAAGTTTATGCTCACTTATAAAATGTGTTCACAAAGTGCTGCCCATTGTGTTGGATCTTCAATGCAACCTTCTTCTCCCACTCTTGACACACTGATAACAACACCACAGAAGAAATGCTAGTCTAAGTGGGTCAGATTCCTTGTAGGAAGGCTCAGACCTGACACCCATGATGTCCAACACAATCCAAAACAATGGGCAGCACTTTGAACACATTCTATAAGTGGTCATAAACTTGTAAATAACTAATGAAAGAATAAAGTTACATTAAAACCAAGCACACTATTGTTTTTCTTGTGAAATTCTCAATAAGTTTGATGCATCACATGATCCTCTTTGCATTGAAAAAAAATAAAGTAGGATCCAAAATGGCCAACTTCAAAATGGCCACCATGGTCACCACCCATCTTGAAAAGTTTCCCCCCTCCCATATACTAATGTGCCACAAACAGGAAGTTTGCAAAACATAAGCCGCGGAGACACCATCACATGTTTCTCAACGCAAGCAATGACTAGCCAGGTCTTTCCCCGGGAAGGAACAACCACGGGAAGGGCAGTCTCCAATGAAGGAAACCACCTATGCCAAAACATGGTATCCATCCACAGACAGCTGTTTTGGGGTATTGCCCCTCATCAGTGTGGAGTAGGAAATAAGGGATGGGGGCATTGCTCTAGAATCACTGCATTGAGAAACATGTGATGGTGTCTCCGCAGTGTTGGATGTTGATCTCCATGAGTTCATTCATCCTCATTTTTCACAGTCTTCTTCTAGGCATTGCTCCTACTGGCCAGTTTCCTACTCCACACTGGTGAGGGGCAGTACCCCAAAACAGCTGTCTGTGGCTAGTCATTGCTTGCGTTGAAAAACATGTGATGGTGTCTCCGCGGCTTGTGTTTTGCATATTTTTACATATTTCCCATAAGGGATGGGGGCATTGCTCTAGAATCACTGCATTGAGAAACATGTGATGGTGTCTCCGCAGTATTGGATGTTGATCTCCATGAGTTCATTCATCCTCATTTTTCACAAACAGGAAGTTGATATCACCAACCATTCCCATTCCCATTTTATTTGTGTATCCATATAAATGGCCCACCCTGTATATAAAACTCCCCATATGCCACATCACTTCATACACCTGAGGAAGGCTCATTCAGAGCAGAAACACGTTGTGTTTTTTTAAAAGTTTAGTAAAAGTTTATGTTGTTAGTGCATGAGCACTTGAAAAAATATTTTTAGAATAAGTTTAATTGTAAACACGCAAGTATAATATTGTTATTCTGGAACACCTCCTGGCATTTTCTCCAGAATCAAAGTCTTTTTGGGATTCCAGCTACTAGAGGGAAGCGACTCCAAAAAAGCTTTTTCCACTATATAAACACACTAAAAGACACTTTTTATTGCAAAAAAATAGTTTTGCATCACCATATTTTAAGAGCTAAAATTTTTCCATATTTTGGTCTACAGAGTCATGTGATGCCTTGGTTTTTGCAGGACGAGTTGACATTTTTATTGGTACCATTTTCGAGCACATGACATTTTTTTTATCGCTTTTTATTCTGATTTTTAGGAGGCAGAATGAACAAAAACCATCAATTCAGGAATTTTTTTTGGGGGGGTTTATGCCGTTCCATGTGTGGTAAAATTGATAAAGCAGTCTTATTCTTCGGGTCAGTATGATTACAGCGATACCTCATTTATATATTTTTTTTATGTTTTGGCGCTTTAACATAATAAAAACTATTTTATAGACAAAATAAGTATTTTTGCATCACTTTATTCTGAGAGCTATAACATTTTTATTCTTCCGCAGATGGAGCTATATGGTGGCTCGTTTTTTGCCGGACAAGATGACGTTTTCAGCTGTACACTGTTTATTTATATCCGTCTTGCGTTTTATTCTACTTTTTGTTTGGCGGTATGATGATAAAGCATTGTTTTTTGCCTTGTTTTTTTAGTTTTTATGGTGTACTGCTTACTATAGGGGTTAAATAGTGGGACTGTGTGTACTTTTATTTTTTTTTTGTCGAATATTTATTTATAGATACAATATCTTTTGATTTTTTTTTTTTTATTATTTTTTTTATTTTTTACAATCAAGTATTCTTACAATTATTTTCACAAAATTTTTACTATCATTTTTTCCAGGCTGATCGCTTCTACAGCATGGGGATGCAGCAGCTGTATAAACTGTCAACTCTACACTCACAGAGAAACTTCCTGATCATGCAATAGGCATGATCAGCATGTTTCCTAGCTCTGGTGACCCTGATGTCATCATTATGGGTCACCAAGGTAACGATCCAGACCCCGCGTCACGCCGCAGGGTCTCCGATCCAAAGGCAGAGGGGCTGTCAGCCCTCTGTCAGCTCCCAGAATGCTGTGATATTGTTCTATCACAGCATTTCAAGGGTTAAAGTGCTGGGAGCAGTGAGTGACCGCTCAGAGCACTTAGTGATGGGTGTCAGCTGTCAGAATCAGCTGACACCTGGTGGCGATCGCCCACATACCACTCGTGTGCGTGGGTGATCATGCAGATGTAATAATATGTCCCTTGTCAGATAGACCCAGGTCACATGGACGGATTATTACGTCTAATGTCAGAAATAGGTTAAGGGGCATCGCTGACAGGAGGGAGGTGAAAAGAGGGGAGGGTGGAGGGAAGAATGCCCAAGAGGTTGGTAATACCTGTTTAATAGATAGACTTTGATAAGAAGAATTGGAAACTATAGAGGTTTGTAAGCGTAGGGGTGGCATAGCAAAAGGAGAGTAACCAGTCTTACTTGACTATCTACTTTGTCAGATAATATACTGTAGCTGATAGTTTCTTGATTATCATATACCAGGAGACCTGGTTTTTTTTTTTTTTTTGGTTTTTTTTTTAAATTCTATGAGGTCTAATTCTGGTTTTCTCCGAGTTGAAGCAGTAGTCTGGCATAGTAGAATATTTGCCACACAACTATTTATAACCTTCATAGCATATCAAGGTGTGTACGTGGGTGTATTTTTGTGCCATACTTGATGCTGAATAAATTAGATATTTTAAATACTTTGTCTTTATTTTTCTATCATTTGCATATCATTAAAACATTTATGAATCCTGTGATTTCCATAATTCCACATCTTTTCCTTTTTGGTGTTGCAATTTCAGTGTTGAGAACTGCATATATGACACAGGCAATACATCCAACTGGAGAACATTACCAGCATGGCAGAACAAAGGAACTTTACAAATTACCCAAAAAGAGGGGCAATTCAACCAAACATCACGGCGACTTGTTTGGTAAGGTGGCTTTCACTCTCTTGCACAGGTGTGCAATGTATGCATAAACAGTTCTCTAAAAGATCTTTCAGCCAGCCACTATTCCTTTTGATTCCTCTTACTGATATGCTGTCACTTGCTTTGGTTGCCATACTCCTTTAAAACAAATTAACAATATATCTTGCTCACAGCAGTGTTTTATTATTTCAAAAACAATCCAAATTCTAAAGCGAGTAGCAATGTCTTGTATTTATATTGATATTTTGGCTTTTTACACTGCAGACTTTCATATTTCAAAGACGACAGATCAGAGTAATTTTTTCTGTTAAGATTTAGTCTTTTTTAGCCTGTGGCCACACTTTCAAGAGTTTATTGTCTTAATAAAGTTGTTTTAACATTAAAGACACCTGCATTTCTCTCATATTTCTCCTGCAAAAGTGTACCTGCGGAGAATATATCTGAGTGTTCATGAAGAAACCAGGCTACTGAAGTAAAATACCTTTCTTTTTCTTAGTAGTTTATGAAGGATATACTGCCTGCTGGCTTTGAATGTAGAAGCATTTCAAACTATAATATAAAATGCCTACACATGGACAAAACTGTTGGCACCTTAATGTTAATGTAAGAGAAACCAACAATGGTCACTGAAATGGTTTGAAAGAAGTAATTTTCAATTTAATTTTACTGAATATCAACTAATGAAAATCAAAACTGCTTTTGAAATACCCTTTAACAGAAAGCATTTAAAAAATTAACTAATGAAAATGTCCAGAGTAAAAATGAAAATATTGCAAATAATTTGACCATAATGATATGTTAAACTAAGTTGTGTCCAGGTGTCTACAAACATGAAATCAGTCAGTCTGCCTATTCATAGGGTGAAAAGTAGTCACTGTGCTGTTTGGTATCATGGTGTGTACCACTCTGAACATGGAAAAAGAAAGTTAAAGGAAATCTGTCAGCAGGTTTTTGCTATGTAATCTGAAGACAGCATGATGTAGGGGTTAAAACACTGAATTCAGCTATGTGTCACTTATCAAACTGTGTGCTGTTGTTTGCTTAGAATAAAGGTTTTATCACCAGGACCTTATCACTGCTCTGTCTACAGCTGCAGCAGCACGTGAGATCTAGTTTGACTCTGCCCTTCCTCTGATAAGCAGCTCACTGTTTATAGACAATGTACATAACTGTAGTGTGGGTGGGGTAAGCTCTCTGAGCTCTGCTTCATGCTGCATCTATGAACTCTGATTTCGTCACAACTGCTGCACCCAATAAACTAAGTGACACATCATTGGAATCAAGGTCTATTTTCATACATTATGCTGCTCTCAGCTGAGGTAGCAAAAACCTGATGACAGATTCCCTTTATGGAGAGAGTCATCTCAGGAGATTAGAAAGAAAATTATAGACAAACGTGTTAAAGGGAAAGGCTTTAAGACCATATTCAAACATCTTGATATTTCCATTACTACAGTTGCACATACTATTCAGAAGTTTAAGGTTTATGGAACTATAACCAACCTCACTGGGCATAGATGCGAGAGGAAAATTGATGAGAAATTGAGATGGATATAGCAACTGGTAACCAAAAGCCCAGAATAACTTCCAAAGATATTGCAGCTGAACTCCAAGGTCAAGGTTCATCAATGTCAGATAGAACCTTCCATTTCTGTCTTTATCAAAGTGGACTTCATGAAAGATGTCAGAGGAGGAAACTACTGTTGAAAGCAAATTATAAAACATGAGACTGGAATTTTCCAAATGCTAATGCTGTTAACAAGCCACAAAGCTTCTGGGAGAATGTTCTTTGGCCAGATGAGACAAAACTGGAGCTTTATGGTAAGTCACATCAGCTCTATGTTCAAAAGATGCAAAAATGAAGCATACAAATAAAAGATCATTCTATCTACTGTAAAACACGGAAAAGGTTTGGTTTTCTTTTGGGGCTACTTTGCTGCATCTCACAAAGGGTGTCTTGAATCTGTGCTGAGTAAATGAAATCTCAAGACTATCAAGGCATTGTGGAGTGAAATGTACTGCCCAGTGTCACAAAGCTTGGTTTCAGTCACAGGACATGGGTCCCCAAAAGGATAATGATTAGTGATGAGTGAGTGTGCTCGGATAAGGTGTTATCCGAGCACGCTCGTGTGCTAGTAGAGTATCTTTGGCATGCTCGAATACTATGTTCAAGTCACCGTGGCTGCATGTCTCATGGCTGTTCGACAGCTGCAACACATTCAGGGATTGCCTGTTTATTAGGCAATCCATGCATGTGTTGCGAGCTAATTACTAATAATGACCCAAAATGCACAGCTAAAAACATCAAAGGAAGGCTAAAATCAAAGTATGGGATTATTCTGAAGTCGCCTTCTATGAGCCCTGATCTAAATCCTATTGAATAATTGAATATCTGTGGATGGGGCTGTAACATGCACCTAGAGCAGTTTGCTCACAAGGAATGCGGCAAAATACCTGTGGAAAGGTGCAGAAGTCTCATTGCCAGATAAATTGTGTGTTTGCAGTGATTGCTTCAAAAAGTTGGGCCACAGGGTACTATTATTTATGTCCAGGCCTTTTTCATTAGTTTGTTTTGTAAAATTTTCTATAAAACCAAAATTCAAAAGGAAAGTCTGATTTTCATTAGTCGTTAGTCGGTAAATTTAAGTTAAAAATTACTTTTATCAGTTTTATGTTATTTCAGTGACCATTGTGGGCATTTTCTATTTTAACAGAAAGATATCAACAATTTTGTCAAAGTGTATGTTCAGACAAGCTATTAGTAGTGATTACATTTAACAGTATATAAATAACGAAACACTGTGTTTGCTAATGTTTCAGTTTTATATACATATCAATTTTCCTAAAAGTTCATAATTTAAAGGGAACCTATCAGCAGGTTTTTAGACCCCATAGTAACATCAACTATGGAAAGTCCTTCTAATGTTCATTATGGCCAAACCGTTTGTTTTATAAGTCCCTATCTCCATTTTATAGAAATCTATCTGCAATTTTTTAAAAGTGATCATGAAGAGACAGAAGATTTGTCTGCAAATTTTTATTAAAGGGTCATAAGTGTAGGGGACTTGGCCCTGCGCTTAGTAATCTCTGCCCACTAACTGCTTTCTGTCAGAGACTGTCAGGTCTATATGTGACCTGCTCCCATGCCTGAGATCACTTGGCATTCTCAATTTGCATAAAACTGTGGTTTGGTTAGTGTACTTCCTGTTTAGACTCACCTTATGAGGTGGAACCTCTAAGCCTCAGGTCTGGGTGGGCACATGGACCAGGGGCCTTGGTGTATCAAGCAGGAGGGCATGTAGGAAGTGAAAGCTTGGCACACTAAGTAATTTTTGGTACAGAGGAACAGATATAGTGGAACTCAGCAGGGATGGAAACAAGTTAAAAAACGGTCTGCACAGAAGGCGGACCATACCAATCGAAAGTCTTGAGACTAGTGTTGAGCGATACCACCCGATACTGAAAAATATCGGATCGGAATGGATCAGCCGATCTAAAAAAAGTATCGGGTATCGACGATTCCGATCCCGGAAGTTCCATTCAAGTCAATGGAACTGAAATATCGGAATTAAAAAAAAAACCCTTTCTTTCCCTGTAGGTTAATTCTACATGAAGAAACACAACTAATAATAATGTAGAATGTATTGTGGGAGGTGTAGGAGACATTAAAGCCATAGAGTTTTAGCCCAATCAAATGGAATAGCAGGAATTAATTTTTTTTTTTTAAAGACGTTTGGAGTTACAAAGATATTTACTATGTTAACCTCTTTTATATTTTGTCACATATGTATGTTTCACTACTTCCAGCTCTTCACCTTCTTTTTTACTTCTCCCACACTTTCTCCTTCATCATCCTCAGCAGCATCTTTTTCATCAACTTCTTCTTCACCTTATTCATCTTCTTCTTCTTCTTCACCTTCTTCCTATTTAATTTTTATTTTACATTCTTCATATTCTTCTTATTCAACTATTATTCTTCTTCATATTCAACTTCTTCAGCTTCTTCCTATTCTTCTTCATCATATTCTTATTTGTGTCAGGCATTCCTGTAGTTGTTATCTATAAAAGTTTGAAGACTACACCTTCCGTTCAGCCTGTGACAACAGATTTAAAACAGGATATGCCCGCGTTCAGTTTGGCCTGCAGGAGCAGGCATTTTCCAGGGGCACCTTGAGGAGGAATGGACTCACCCCCATACACTGCTTAGTCTTCTTCTGCTTATAAATTAGATAATATCATTTGCTCTTATTTTTAGTCTTATGCTTAATGTTCTTCTGCTTTTGGTTTTTATGCTTCTTGGTCTTCTGTCTCTTGTTGTTCTGCATCTTGGTGGTTGTCTTCCTGTTCTTTGTCCTCTTGGTCATCTTCTTCAGGGTCATCTTTTAGGTATTCTACTGTGTGGTCTTCAGGGTCGTCGTCTTCAGGGTCATTGTCAGGGAGATCCAGAGTGAGAATCAAAAACCATTTCCACAAGCTTGTACTTGGAAAAGTAGCAGAAGGTACAAGAAGGCTGAGGAACTGCCGAGAACCAGCTGACGGTACTGGAACCCGGAGCAGCAGCAGAATGAACAAGAGCCAATGGCACAGCCGTGGACCAGCTGACGCTGCTGGAACACAGTTACTAAGCAGGAGGTACCTGTGCTCCAAAGCACTACCAAGGACCAGCAGACGTTGCTGGAACTCGGATACCAAGAAAGAGGCACCTAGGCCAAAGGCACTGTCGAGAACCAGCTGACGGTACTGGAACCCGGATGGGTAGCAGAAGCTGCAAGATCAAACGACACTAGCGAGGACCAGCTGACGGTGCTGGAACCCGGAGGGGCAGCAGAAGGAACAAGAGCCAATGGGACAACCATGGACCAGCTGACGGTGCTGGAACATGGTTTCTAAGCAGGAGGTACCTGTGCTGAAAAGCACTACCAAGGACCAGCAGACTTTGCTGGAACTCGGATACCGAGAAGGAGGCACCTAGGCCAAATGCTCTGCTGAGAACCAGCTGACGGTGCTGGAACCCGGATGGGTAGCAGAAGGTACCCATGATCAACAAAGTTGCAAGGCCGCGAGCAGGACGCAGTTTCCGAAACCCACAGTCCTACAGGGGGTGCTTGTCCTTTTGGCACTACGGAACCAGCCTTTATTACCAGAACCCGCAGCCCACATAGGAAGCACCAAAACTGCAGGCACCATAGACTCGGCTAACCCGACCGCAACACGACAGGACAACGTATTGGTGGCAAAGTGACGTTGACACTACCCGGAAACAGCAGGTGTGCTGGAACCAGGCTGGGCAGGAGGGAGTGCCCGTGCCAAAGACACTAACGAGAACCAGCTGACGGTGCTGGAACCCGGATGGGTAGAATTAGCTACAAGAGTCAATGGAACTACCGAGAACCAGCTGACGGTGCTGGAACCCAGAGTGGCAGCAGAAGGAACAACAGCCAATGGCACAACCGTGGACCAGCTGACGGTGCTGGAACACGGTTACTAAGCAGGAGGTACCTGTGCTACAAAGCACTACCAAGGACCAGCAGACGTTGATGGAACTCGGATACCGAGAAGGAGGCACCTAGGCCAAAGGCTCTGCCGAGAACCAGCTGACAGTGCTGGAACCCGGATGGGTAGCAGAAGGTACCCAGGAAAAAAACAAAGTTGCAAGGCCATGAGCCGGCCGCAGTTACCGAAACCCACAGTCCTACAGGGGGTGCTTGTCCTATTGGCACTACGGAACCAGCCTTTATTACCAGAACCCGCAGCCCACATAGGAAGCACCGAAACTGCAGGCACGATAGACTCGGCTAACCCGACCGCAACACGACAGAACAACGTATTGGTGGCAAAGTGACGTTGACGCTACCCGGAAACAGCAGGCATGCTGGAACCAGGCTGGGCAGGACGCAGTTCCCCTTGCCAAAGACACTGCCGAGAACCAGCTGACGGTGCTGGAACCCGGAGGGGCAGCAGAAGGAACAAGAGCCAATGGGACAACCGTGGACCAGCTGACGGTGCTGGAACACGGTTTCTAAGCAGGAGGTACCTGTGCTAAAAAGCACTACCAAGAACAGCAGACATTGCTGGAACTCGGATACCGAGAAGGAGGCACCTAGGCCAAAGGCTCTGCCGAGAACCAGCTGACGGTGCTGGAACCCGGATGGGTAGCAGAAGCTGCAAGAGCAAATGACACTAGCGAGGAGCAGCTGACGGTGCTGGAACCCGGAGGGGCAGCAGAAGGAACAAGAGCCAATGGGACAACCGTGGACCAGCTGACGGTGCTGGAACACGGTTTCTAAGCAGGAGGTACCTGTGCTAAAAAGCACTACCAAGGAACAGCAGATGTTGCTGGAAATCGGATACCGAGAAGGAGGCACCTAGGCCAAAGGCTCTGCCGAGAACCAGCTGACGGTGCTGGAACCCGGATGGGTAGCAGAAGGTACCCAGGAAAAAAACAAAGTTGCAAGGCCGTGAGCCGGCCGCAGTTACCGAAACCCACAGTCCTACAGGGGGTGCTTGTCCTATTGGCACTACGGCACCAGCCTTTATTACCAGAACCCGCAGCCCGCATAGGAAGCACCAAAACTGCAGGCACCATAGACTCGGCTAACCCGACCGCAACACGACAGGACAACGTATCGGTGGCAAAGTGACGTTGACACTACCCGGAAACAGCAGGCGTGCTGGAACCAGGCTGAGCAGGAGGGAGTGCCCGTGCCAAAGACACTTCTAAGCTGCAACTGGTGATGTTGGAGCCCAGGGGTCAATCATGCAGGCTGAGGCCTACTTGGAGCAGGCTGAGGCCTACTTGGAGCGAGTTTTATATTGGTTGTACACAACTACTGATTTTAACCGGGCTCCACTTAGGCCTCTGGCTCTACTGTCTCTAGTATTTCCCCTGGCCTCCAACCCCGCCAGTCGCTGCTCTGAAGTGGCGTCTGCACAATCCACTCTTGTTCCTGTGTAACTGTGGCTCAGGCACGTCAGTTGATCCACTGATGTGTGTCCAGCAAGGCCTCCTGCTCTGTCCACATTCCCACTACTAGTGCCTGAGCCACAGTAACACAGGAACAAGAGTGGATTGTGCAGATGCCACTTCAGAGCAGCGACTGGCGTGGTTGGAGGCCAGGGGAAATACTATAGACAGTAGAGCCAGAGGCCTAAGTGGAGCACGGTTAATAATCAGTAGTAGTGTGAGTTTGGAGGCAGCAGGAGACTTTGCCATCCACACAGCAGGGGAACAGCTGGCGTTACTGAACCCCACAGACACCGGAGCGAGTGTTTCAATCTGTGCGGACGGCACTTCCAGGCTACAACTGGCTGTGTTGTAGCCCAGGATCAATGCTCCGAGCAGGCTGAGGCCTACTTGGAGCGAGGAGAAAATACGATGTAGTGTGAGTTTGGAGGCAGCAGGAGACTTTTCCATCCACACAGCAGGGGAACAACTGGCATTACTGAACCCCACAGACACAGGAGCGTGTGTTTCAATCTGTGTGGACGGCACTTCCAGGTTACAACTGGCTGTGTTGTAGCCCAGGATGAAGCATGCAGCAGGCGGAGGCCAACTTGCAGCTGGTTTTATAGAGGTTGTAGACTACTACTGATTGTAAGCGTGCTCCACTATGGCCTCCGGCTCCACTGTCTCTAGTATTTCCCCTGGCCTCCAACCCCACCAGTTCCTGCTCTGAAGTGCACAATCCACACTTGTTCCTGTGTAATTGTGGCTCAGTCACGTCAGTTGATCCCCTGATGTGTGTCTGTCAAGGTCTCCTGCTCAGTCCTCATTCACACTACTAGTAATGGGAATGTGGACAGAGCAGGAGACCTTGCCGGACACACATCAGGGAATCAACTGACGTGACTGAGCCACAGTAACTCAGGAACAAGTGTGTTTTGTGCAGACGCAGGAACTGGCGGGGTTGGAGGCCAGGGGAAAAACTAGAGACAGTGGAGCCAGAGGCCTAAGTGGAGCACAGTTACAAATCTGTAGTGGTTTGCATGTGGATGGAGCAGGAGACTTTGCCGTCTACACAGCAGGGGAACAGCTGGCATTACTGAACCCCACAGACACAGTAGCGAGTGTGTTTTTCTCTGCGCAGACGGCACTTCTGAACACCAACTGGCGTTGTTGGAGCCCAGGATGAGGCATGGAGCAGGCTGAGGCCTGATGGTGTTGGCATGTGGATGGAGCAGGAGACTTTGCCGTCTACACAGCAGGGGAAGAGCTAGCATTACTGAACCCCACTAACACAGGAGCTAGTGTGTTTTGCTCTGTGAAGACGGCACTTCTGAACACCAACTGGTGTTGTTGGAGCCCAGGATGAGGTATAGAGCAGGCTCAGGCCTGATGTTGTTGGCATGTGGAGGCAGCACTAGACTTTGCGGTCTACACAGCAGGGGAACAGCTGGCATTACTGAACCCCACAGACACAGTAGCGAGTGTGTTTTTCTCTGTGCAGACGGCACTTCTGAACACCAACTGGCGTTGTTGGAGCCCAGGATGAGGCATGGAGCAGGCTGAGGCCTGATGGTGTTGGCATGTGGATGGAGCAGGAGACTTTGCCGTCTACACAACAGGGGAACAGCTGGCATTACTGAACCCCACTAACACAGGAGCTAGTGTGTTTAGCTCTGTGAAGACGGCACTTCTGAACACCAACTGGCATTGTTGGAGCACATGATGAAGCATGGAGCAGGCTGAGGCCTGATTGTTTTGGCATGTGGAGGCAGCAGGAGACGTTGCCGTCCACACAGCAGGGGAACAGCTGACGTTACTGAACCCCACTAACACGGGAGCTAGTGTGTTTTGCTCTGTGAAGACGGCACTTCTGAACACCAACTGGCGTTGTTGGAGCACAGGATGAAGCATGGAGCAGGCTGAGGACTGATTGTTTTGGCATGTGGAGGCAGCAGGAGACGTTGCCGTCCACACAGCAGGGAAACAGCTGACGTTACTGAACCCCACTAACACAGGAGCTAGTGTGTTTTGGTCTGTGAAGACGGCACATCTGAACACCAACTAGCGTTGTTGGAGCCCAGGTTGAGGCATGGAGCAGGCTCAGGCCTGATGTTGTTGGCATGTGGATGGAGCAGGTGACATTGCCGTCCACAGAGCAGGGGAACAGCTGACGTTACTGAACCCCACTAACACAGGAGCTAGTGTGTCTTGCTCTGTGAAGACGGCACTTCTGAACACCAACTGGCGTTGTTGGAGCCCAGGATCAGGCATGGAGCAGGCTGAGACCTGATGGTGTTGGCATGTGGATGGAGCAGGAGACTTTGCTGTCTACACAGCAGGGGAACAGCTGGCATTACTGAACCCCACTAACACAGGAGCTAGTGTGTTTAGCTCTGTGAAGACGGCACTTCTGAACACCAACTGGCGTTGTTGGAGCACAGGATGAAGCATGGAGCAGGCTGAGACCTGATTGTTTTGGCATGTGGAGGCAGCAGGAGACATTGCCGTCCACAGAGCAGGGGAACAGCTGACGTTACTGAACGCCACTAACACAGGAGCTAGTGTGTTTTGCTCTGTGAAGACGGCACTTCTGAACACCAACTGGCGTTGTTGGAGCACAGGATGAAGCATGGAGCAGGCTGAGGCCTAATTGTTTTGGCATGTGGAGGCAGCAGGAGACATTGCCGTCCACACAGCAGGGAAACAGCTGACGTTACTGAACCCCACTAACACAGGAGCTAGTGTGTTTTGCTCTGTGAAGACGGCACTTCTGAACACCAACTGGTGTTGTTGGAGCCCAGGATGAGGTATAGAGCAGGCTCAGGCCTGATGTTGTTGGCATGTGGAGGCAGCACTAGACTTTGCCGTCTACACAGCAGGGGAACAGCTGGCATTACTGAACCCCACAGACACAGTAGCGAGTGTGTTTTTCTCTGCGCAGACGGCACTTCTGAACACCAACTGGCGTTGTTGGAGCCCAGGATGAGGCATGGAGCAGGCTGAGGCCTGATGGTGTTGGCATGTGGATGGAGCAAGAAACTTTGCCGTCTACACAACAGGGGAACAGCTGGCATTACTGAACCCCACTAACACAGGAGCTAGTGTGTGTTTCTCTGCGAAGACCGCACTTATGAAAACCAACTGGCATTGTTGGAGCCCAGGATGAGGCATGGAGCAGGCTGTGGCCTGATGTTGTTGGCATGTGGAGGCAGCACTAGACTTTGCCATCTACACCGAAGGGGAACAGCTGGCATTACTGAACCCCACAGACACAGTAGCGAGTGTGTTTTTCTCTGCGAAGACGGCACTTCTGAACACGAACTGGTGTTGTTGGAGCCCAGGATGAGGTATAGAGCAGGCTCAGGCCTGATGTTGTTGGCATGTGGAGGCAGCACTAGACTTTGCCGTCTACACAGCAGGGGAACAGCTGGCATTACTGAACCCCACAGACACAGTAGCGAGTGTGTTTTTCTCTGCGAAGACGGCACTTCTGAACACGAACTGGTGTTGTTGGAGCCCAGGATCAGGCATGGAGCAGGCTGAGGCCTGATGGTGTTGGCATGTGGATGAAGCAGGAGACTTTGCCGTCTACACAGCAGGGGAACAGCTGGCATTACTGAACCCCACTAACACAGGAGCTAGTATGTTTAGCTCTGTGAAGACGGCACTTCTGAACACCAACTGGCATTGTTGGAGCACAGGATGAAGCATGGAGCAGGCTGAGGCCTGATTGTTTTGGCATGTGGAGGCAGCAGGAGACGTTGCCGTCCACACAGCAGGGGAACAGCTGACGTTACTGAACCCCACTAACACAGGAGCTAGTGTGTTTTGCTCTGTGAAGACGGCACATCTGAACACCAACTAGCGTTGTTGGAGCCCAGGTTGAGGCATGGAGCAGGCTCAGGCCTGATGTTGTTGGCATGTGGATGGAGCAGGTGACATTGCCATCCACAGAGCAGGGGAACAGCTGACGTTACTGAACCCCACTAACACAGGAGCTTGTGTGTTTTGCTCTGTGAAGACGGCACTTCTGAACACCAACTGGCGTTGTTGGAGCCCCGGATCAGGCATGGAGCAGGCTGAGACCTGATGGTGTTGGCATGTGGATGGAGCAGGAGACTTTGCTGTCTACACAGCAGGGGAACAGCTGGCATTACTGAACCCCACTAACACAGGAGCTAGTGTGTTTAGCTCTGTGAAGACGGCACTTCTGAACACCAACTGGCATTGTTGGAGCACAGGATGAAGCATGGAGCAGGCTGAGGCCTGATTGTTTTGGCATGTGGAGGCAGCAGGAGACATTGCCGTCCACAGAGCAGGGGAACAGCTGACGTTACTGAACGCCACTAACACAGGAGCTAGTGTGTTTTGCTCTGTGAAGACGGCACTTCTGAACACCAACTGGCGTTGTTGGAGCACAGGATGAAGCATGGAGCAGGCTGAGGCCTGATTGTTTTGGCATGTGGAGGCAGCAGGAGACGTTGCCGTCCACACAGCAGGGAAACAGCTGACGTTACTGAACCCCACTAACACTGGAGCTAGTGTGTTTTGCTCTGTGAAGACGGCACATCTGAACACCAACTAGCGTTGTTGGAGCCCAGGTTGAGGCATGGAGCAGGCTCAGGCCTGATGTTGTTGGCATGTGGATGGAGCAGGTGACATTGCTGTCCACAGAGCAGGGGAACAGCTGACGTTACTGAACCCCACTAACACAGGAGCTAGTGTGTTTTGCTCTGTGAAGACGGCACTTCTGAACACCAACTGGCGTTGTTGGAGCCCAGGATCAGGCATGGAGCAGGCTGAGACCTGATGGTGTTGGCATGTGGATGGAGCAGGAGACTTTGCTGTCTACACAGCAGGGGAACAGCTGGCATTACTGAACCCCACTAACACAGGAGCTAGTGTGTTTAGCTCTGTGAAGACGGCACTTCTGAACACCAACTGGCATTGTTGGAGCACAGGATGAAGTATGGAGCAGGCTGAGACCTGATTGTTTTGGCATGTGGAGGCAGCAGGAGACATTGCCGTCCACAGAGCAGGGGAACAGCTGACGTTACTGAACCCCACTAACACAGGAGCTAGTGTGTTTTGCTCTGTGAAGACGGCACTTCTGAACACCAACTGGCGTTGTAGGAGCACAGGATGAAGCATGGAGCAGGCTGAGGCCTGATTGTTTTGGCATGTGGAGGCAGCAGGAGACGTTGCCGTCCACACAGCAGGGGAACAGCTGACGTTACTGAACCCCACTAACACAGGAGCTAGTGTGTTTTTGCTCTGTGAAGACGGCACTTCTGAACACCAACTAGCGTTGTTGGACCCCAGGTTGAGGCATGGAGCAGGCTGAGGCCTGATGTTGTTGGCATGTGGATGGAGCAGGAGGCTTTGCCGTCTACACAGCAGGGGAACAGCTGGCATTACTGAACCCCACTAACACAGGAGCTAGTGTGTGTTTCTCTGCGAAGACGGCACTTCTGAAAACCAACTGGCATTGTTGGAGACCAGGATGAGGCATGGAGCAGGCTGTGGCCTGATGTTGTTGGCATGTGGAGGCAGCACTAGACTTTGCCATCTACACAGCAGGGGAACAGCTGGCATTACTGAACCCCACAGACACAGTAGCGAGTGTGTTTTTCTCTGCGAAGACGGCACTTCTGAACACGAACTGGTGTTGTTGGAGCCCAGGATCAGGCATGGAGCAGGCTGAGGCCTGATGGTGTTGGCATGTGGATGAAGCAGGAGACTTTGCCGTCTACACAGCAGGGGAACAGCTGGCATTACTGAACCACACTAACACAGGAGCTAGTATGTTTAGCTCTGTGAAGACGGCACTTCTGAACACCAACTGGCATTGTTGGAGCACAGGATGAAGCATGGAGCAGGCTGAGGCCTGATGTTGTTGGCATGTGGAGGCAGCACTAGACTTTGCTGTCTACACAGCAGGGGAACAGCTGGCATTACTGAACCCTACAGACACAGTAGCGAGTGTGTTTTTCTCTGCGAAGACGGCACTTCTTAACACCAACTGGCGTTGTTGGAGCCCAGGATGAGGCATGAAGCAGGCTGAGGCCAACTTGCAGCACGTTTTATAGAGGTTGTAGACTACTACTGATTGTAACCGTGCTCCACTTAGGGCTCAGGCTCCACTGTCTCTAGTATTTCCCCTGTCCTCCAACCCCGCCAGTGACAGCTCTGAAGTGGCGTCAGCACAATCCACACTTGTTCCTGTGTTACTTGGGCTCAGTCCCGTCAGTTGATCCCCTGATGTGTGTCCGGCAAGGTCTCCTGCTCTGTCCTCATTCCCACTACTAGTAATGGGAATGTGGACAGACCAGGAGACCTTGCCGGACACACATCAGGGGATCAACTGACGTGACTGACGCCAAGTAACACTGGAACAAGTGTGGATTGTGCAGACGCCACTTAAGAGCTGTCACTGGTGGGGTTGGAGGCCAGGGGAAATACTAGAGACAGTGGAGCCAGAGGCCTAAGTGGAGCAGGGTTAAAAATCAGTTGTAGTTTGAATGTGGATGGAGCAGGAGACTTTGCCGTCCACACAGCAGGGGAGCAGCTGGCATTACTGAACCCCAATGACACAGAAGCTAGTGTTTTTCTCTGTGCAGACGACACATCTGAGCGACAACTGGCTGTGTTGAAGCCCAGGGATTATATTTCAGGTGGTAGAAACATGAACACAACAGGAGACCTGGATACAGTTGCCAACCAATTATTTAGTCGGGAAGAGGACTGGCAAATTCTGGGGAGATCCAGGCCTTGCTCATTTTCAGAAAAGTAAGCAGGTCGACGTTATCGGAAGAAAGTCGTGTGCAACGTTCTGTTAGTACACCACCTGCGGCACTAAAGACGCGTTCCGATAAGACACAGGCAGCAGGGCAAGCCAGCACCTCCAATGCATACTGGCTAAGCTCTGGCCATGTATCCAGCTTAGAGACCCAAAACTTGAAGGGCGAAGAGCCATCTGGGAGTACAGTCACAGGGCAAGACATGTAGTCTGTCACCATCTGACGGAAATGTTGCCTCCTGCTGACTGGAGTCGTCAGTGATGGTGTAGACAATTGTGGCGGACACACAAAACTTTGCCACAGTTGGGCCATAGTGGTCTTGCCTTGTGCTGAGACGCTGCCTCTGCTCCCTCTTTGTGCCGAGTTTCCTCCACTGGCTCGACGCACAGAGGTGCTTTGTAAAGCACTAGCACCACTGCTGTCGGGTGGAATGGAAAACATGATGGACTGCACCAGTGTGTCTTGGTACTCCCGCAGTTTACGCTCCCGGTTCAACGTTGGTATGAGGGTTTGCAAGTTGTCCCGGTAGCGAGGATCTAGGAGGGTGTATACCCAATAATCAGCCGTGTAGAGAATGTGGGCGATGCGGTGGTCGTTTCTCAGGCACTGCAGCATGAAGTCAACCATGTGCTGCAGACTCCCAACTGCCAAAGAACCGCTGTCCCCTGCTTGAGGCGTGATCTCTGCCTGCTCTGCATCACCCCACCCTCGCTGTACATACTGACTACAGCTTCGTGTACCTCTCTCCTCTGGAGAGATGTCTTCCTCCTCCATTGACTCCTCCTCATCCTCCTCACAAAGTTTCCCCTGCCTAGGCCTTTGTGAGGAAGCACGTAGTGCAGACTGTCCAGAAGCAGATGGCATTTGGGACTCCTCATCTTCCACCTCTTCCAAAACCTCATCCCTTAGTGCTTGCAGTGTTTTTTGAAGCAGGCAGAAAAGGGGGACAGTAATGCTGACTAGTGCATCATCTGCACTCGCCATGCACGTGGAATCATCGAAGGCACGCAAAACAAGGCAGATGTCCTTCATAGAGGCCCACTCAGTGGTGCTGAAGTGTGACCGGCGCATAGTGCGACTTGTTTGCGCCTGATGCAGCTGGTACTCCATGACTGCTGCCTGCTGCTCACACAACCGCTCCAACATATGTAACGTAGAATTCCACCTGGTGGGTAGGTCACATTTGATGCGATGTTCCGGAAGGCGTAATCGGCGCTGCAGAGCAGCAAGGCGCGACCATGCCGTGCTGGAACGCCGCAAGTGAGCGCACTCTATGCGGACCTTGTGCAGCAGTGCATCAAGATCCGGATAGTCCTTCAGAAAGCTCTGCACCACCAAGTTGAGCACATGTGCCAGACATGGGATGTGAGTGAGGTTGCCTAGGCCAAGAGCTGCCACCAGATTTCGGCCATTGTCACATACTACCAAGCCCAGCTGGATATTCGCAGGCACAAACCACACGTCGCTCTCCTGCTTGATGGCATTCCAGAGCTCCTGCACTGTGTGTCTTCGATTCCCCAAAGAAATTAATTTCAGTATGGCCTGTTGACGTTTGACCACGGCTGTGCTCATATCGGTCGTAACAGGCTCCTGCTGCACTGTTTCAGAGGAACTTGAGTAGGAGGAAGAGTCAATGTGTACAGACTGGATTCCTTCAATCCGTGGAGTTGGCAGAACACGTAGAGCGCCACACTCCAGATCTGTACCCGGCTCCACAGCATTGACCCAATGGGCAGTGAGGGAAAGGTATCGTCCCTGTCCATGGTTACTGGTCCACGCATCAGTGGTCAGGTGGACCTTGCTACTGACGGCGTTTAGTAGCGCATGTTTTATGTTTGCCTCCACATGTTTCTGCAGGGCAGGGACGGCTCGCCTGCTGAAATAAAAGCGGCTGGGCACGGTGTATTGTGGGACTGCCAATGCCATGAAGTCCCGGAAGGTGTCAGTCTCCACCAGCCTGAATGAGAGCATTTCAAGTGCCAGTAGTTTGGCAATGCCAGCATTCAGAGCCTGTGCTCGGGGATGGTTTGCCGAGTATGGCCGCCTTTTCTCCCATGCCTGTGCTACCGATGGCTGTCGAGTGGCCTGGGAGTGTGAGGATGACTTGGAATGTGGTGCTGTGGGTGGAATGTCACAGGGTCTCCGGGCAACAGTGCCAGAGGTTCTTCCTTGGCGATCCTGTGAGGAAGCCGAACCAGCTGTGTGTGAGCTGGAGGAAGAGGCCCCAACACGAGCTGAAGAGGTGGTAGGTGGTGCTGTACGTTGGCCTACGTCTTCAGTGTGTCTGTGTAACTCCAGCTCGTGCTTGGTCTGCACATGTTTCCACATATTAGTGGTATTGAGGTTGCTGACATTTTTCCCTCTTTTGACTCTCTGATGACACAGCTTGCATTAGACAAAGCAAATGTCATCTGCAACTGTGTCAAAAAAGGACCACGCACTGCAAGTCTTGGTAGCGCCCATTTTGCCTTTTGAAAGTGGAATTCTCCTAACGGGTGCCGAAGTGGAGGCTACAGGCAACCAAGTCTGCCCCCTCCCGCTCCCTCCGGTTTTGGCCGTTCAGGGAATCTCTTCCTTAGAACTGCTCCCACCACCTTACTGTTCCTCACGCCATGATGGGTCAAGGACCTCATCATCTACACTCCCCTCTTCAAACACCTGCTTCTCCTGGGTTGTCTCGCCAGCACCGTATGCAACAGAAAGTGGCACCTGTGTCTCGTCATCATCTGATGCGTACTGAGGTGTGCTGACCATAGGCACTGGCCCACCCGCCTCTTCAGATTCAGAGGGACAAAGAAGTTGCGCATCACTGCATACTCCCTCTTCTTCACATTCTGGAATGCTGCTTGGCTGGCCCCCTCTTTCCAAACCAACAGATTCCAAGAACAGAAGTAGAGACTGTGATGGCTCCTGTCCAGGGCTCTCTGACTGCCTGGGCACTTTGGCAGGTGGTGAAGAGACAGATGGTTGCTCTTCGGTGCTCTGGCCCTGAGAGGATGTGGAAGTAATTGAAGTCGATGCGTTAGCTGCCATCCATCCGACAACGGCTTCAATTTGTTCCTCCCGCAGCAGTGGGGTACGGTGAGGTACTACAAAGCTGCGCATAAAGGACTGTTGCCTGCTAAAACTGGGGGATGCTGACTCACTGGTGCCAACAGCAGGCACAGAATCCCCATGTCCTCTCCCTGCAGAATCCCCACGTCCTCTCCCTGCTGAAACTCCACGCCCACGTGCCTTACTCCCTGCCTTCTTCATCTTGCTAGACTGAGAAAGATAGGCAGAAAAGTACAAAGGGGGGGCCTTAGTGTGCTTATTCCTGAACAGCTGGTTACAGGTATAAGAAACACTAATTTTATGCAGTGTGTGTGTCGACTACACTTTAATGGGAGCTAATGTGGCCTACACAACTTTCAAATGTAGTGTTTGGTGAACTTTGCTGTTTTTTTTTTTGGGAAAAAAAACTAAAAGGATGTGACCAAAGATTTGAAAGTGAGAGTATCACCAACTTTCTGGAGCTATTACAATGCAGGCAGGTAACCTACAATGCAAAAGATGAGGCTCCAAAAAAATTGGGTAACACTAATCTGGCTGCAGCTGAAGGGCACAAGCCAGAAAAAAGGCTCCTCTATCTACTCCTATATAGTGTTTGCAACCAACCAATGTAGATGGATATGGATGGATGCACACTAATAGGAGAAGAAGAAATGAGCTGCAATTAAAGAAAAATATGTGTGAGGCAGTGACGCACGCTGAGCAGCATACAACCAGACGTAGCTGCAAGACATGCTACAATGTGAGCTGCACTCAAACACAGTCAGAGACCTCTCAGACAGCCATGAACAGTGCAGCTAAGTGGGCACTAGCACTGACAGGCTGCAGAAAGGCTCCGCTGTGTACTCCTAGAGTGTTTGCAACCACCGTATATGGATACGGATGGATGCACACTAATAGGAGAAAAAATGAGCTGCAATAAAAGAAAAATGTGTAAGGCAGTGACACGCTGAGCGGCCTACAACCAGACGTAGCTGCAGGACACACTACTCAGCGTGAGTTGCACTCACACACAGTCAGAGACCTCTCAGACAGCCGTAAACAGTGCAGCTAAGTGGGCAATAGCACTGAAAGGCTGCAGAAAGGCTCCGCTGTCTACTACTAGTGTTTGTAACCAACGTATATGGATACGGATGGAAGCACACTAGATAGAATTTTTTAAAAATAAGCAGCTCAAAAAGAAAAATATGTATGAGGCAGCAGTGAGGCACGCTGGGCGGCCTACAACCAGGCGTGGCTGCAGGGCCCACTCCACAGCGTGAGCTGCACTCACACAGCCCTTGCAGACAGCTGTGAACACTGCTGCTAGGGAAAAGAAAGCTACAGTGGTGGTTTATGTAGCCTGGGTAAAGCACAATATTGTTTTGAGAATCGCTATTTCTAACTGTCCCTCACAGTCTTCAACAGCAGCCTGTCCCTAACTGAATTCACAGCAGAGTGACCAGAAATGGCAGCGACGGTGGCTTTTATAGTGCATCATGACATCATTTCAGCAGCCAATCACAGCCATGCCAATAGTTAACATGCCTACATGTCTAACAGGATGTGCCCACACTTCTGAGGATTCCCATTGGCTGAATCAAAGCGAGCGGGCTCATAGCATTATGGGAACTTCCGATTACGGTATCCGATATGAAAAAAGTATCGGAATTCCGATACAGCTAATATCGGCCGATACCCGATACTTGCGGTATCGGAAAGCTCAACACTACTTGAGACTCAATCCTATGACACAGGTATGTGTACTAATGGGCCTTAAATAGGATTAGGAAGATGATGACACTGAGCCAAGGGCAATGGACTGAGGTGAAGGAAGCAGAGTCCTGGATACCCCATACAGCTGTGTAACATTTCTTAGGTGTTGTAGGTGATACATATCATAAATATATGTTGTATTACCCAGGGAGAGTTCTTTGTGGTTAATGACAAACAAACAATTTTGAGATAGTTCTTTAGTTACAGTATACGTTTGGATTTACATTTTGGAGACACATTACAGCAAAGTGTGCCTTTAGTGTGAATGGAACCATGGCACTGTGCTAATTGGAATGCTTTTAAAACTTATTGCAATTTAAAGCAGCTTGATGGTTAAAAGCCACACAGTAAACTTCAGTTTAGCTGAATAACCAGACTATAATCAAACTGCTTATACATGCAATCATTGTAAAAACCACACTAAACAGCTAAATGATATGCACAATCCAGTGTATCAGACTACAACATCACAGCTGAAATACTAATTTCTACATGCAAAATTTGTGTGTCACCTTTTATAGCTTTACACTCCCGGGCAAGCCTTCATGAAGATGTATGGAAAAGATTCTTAGTTCCTAGGACACATGTCTATGTAGGCACAAAAGACATAAATGATTGACTGTTGGAGTAAAGAATTGTGTTAGGCGTCAGGCTCCTGCAGCTGCACAGCAGGAATCCAGAGCCTTGCATCCTGCGGTCTCCCATTCTTCTCCGACCGCTCAGGAGCCTGCACAGCAATCGTGGCGTCGCAGGCACTCTGCTCAGACCAGCTCTGTAGGACTGGTTGTTTCTGCCACCTCTGGGTCAGCAATAGCAGCGCAGGCTGCCCTGCAGCAAGCCACTCCAGTGGCTAAGTCCTCTCGTCTCGCTACTGGGCATGCTCATGAGACGATCTCCCATTGGAGATCGGGAGTCAAGTGCTCAGGTCCTTCTTCTGATCTGATTGGTCCATCCCAGAGATCTGGAAGGTTCCGCACGGCTATAAAAGGTCAGCATGGCCGCTCAGCCATTCGCTAGTGTAGTCCCTAATTGCTACTGTGTGAATGATGATGGATGCATGAACCTGCGAATGACTCATTAAGATCCCCTCCCTCTGATATTACGTGTGTGGATAGGGACTTAGCCTTAGAGTCAGCGCCAGTCAGTGGCATGCTACAAGCCACAGTGCTCATCTTTACAGAGCTAGCGTCCGACAGTGTGCCCCTCCTGGGCATTGTCATATAGCGGCTGAGTCAGTTGCCGCACTGTGGTCAGCAGCACTTGTGGGCGTCCGCGGTAGCGACGCCGCACGCATGGTAGGTCTAGACGGACGCCGACCCTATGTCTTGGGCCTGAGTCGTGTGACCGTGTACCATACGTGCAGACCGCTGAGACCTGTGAGGTCAACAGGCTCGGCAATTATGTTTATGCCTTAAGGCGACTCTGTGAATATAGCAGAGTACGCCCAGAGCACACCGGGTGACGTTCAACCCGTGTGCGATATACTGCCATATTGTGCATCTGCTATTATATAGCAGCAGTTTAACACCTCTGCATGGTGGACCCCAGGTGGCAAACGCACTTTCTTTTACTTTATATTTAGTGCGTTCCGCCGTCCCTAACATTATACTAGCGCCAGGGTCTGGCTAGTAATGGCGGACCTGCAGCAGCTACTGCGGTACATTCGGCAGCTGGAGAACAGGTTGGCGGCAATTGAGAGCTCCACCTCAGCTGCAAATGCTACAGTGGCCGCTGCTCAGGCAGTCGCAGAGACTGTCTCACTCGTGTTCACACCCATGCCTATGCCGACAATATCCCGCCTCCCGTTGCCCGATAAGTTTTCCGGTGACAGCATCGCCTGCATGGGTTTTGTGAGCCAGTGCTCTATCCAGCTAGAGTTACTGGCCACGCGATTTCCCACAGAGCGGGCAAAGGTGGGGTTTATTGTTTCTCTCCTATCAGGCAAGGCGTTAGAGTGGGCTATGCCATTGTGGGAGCATGATGACCCCGTGGTTCAGGGCGCTGCTCAGTTCCTCACGGCTCTGAAGCAGGTCTTTTTGGGACCACGGATCACGCACGACACCTCTCTCCAATTGTTGGCCCTAACACAGGGGTTTCTCTCAGTCAGCCATTATGCCGTCCGATTCCGGACATTGGCTTCCGAACTGGAGTGGCATTCGTCCCTGTGTTTTGGAGAGGGTTAGCAGAGCATGTCAAAGATGCTCTAGCAAGCAGAGAGGACCCTACAAGTTTGGAGTAGATGATTGCCATCTCCACCTGCATTGATCTCCGGTTTACGGAGCGCAGGCTGGAACGTGCGCAATCCAGATGAAGGGTTAATTTGGCTCCCACCTTCTCCGAGCCACTAAGATTTCCCGCTCAGGAGCTTACACCTTCTGAACCTATAGAGGTGCCTCGCGCCGGCCCCAAGCCACGTCCGGTGCGAAGCTTCACACGCTGTTACCAGTGCCGGCAGTTTGGTCACTCGTCTAGCACGTGTCCTCTGCGGTCGAAAAAACGATCACGTCCAGTGGTCGTAAGTGGTGGTCTAACTAATATGAAAACCTTTTCCCCCAAACCAGTATTCCGAGGGACATTAGATAGCGGTGCTTCCATCTGGGAGGTAGAGGTCGCGGTGGACTCCGGGGCAAAAGGAAACTTCATGTCCTCATCCTTTGCCCAAAAGCACGCTATTCTGCTGGTACTACTGCCTCGTCCCTTGACCATCAGGGTGGTTGACGGTGCGCCTTTACCATCCCAAGTTACACACCAGACAGCACCTCTTGGTTTCTCAATCTCACCCTCTCATCACGAGACGTTGTACCTGTTCATTTTGCCAGATGGCATCGACCAGGTGCTTCTCGGACTTCCGTCTACATTACCATTCCCCTCATATAGATTGGTCTTCGGACAGTATACTGGGTTGGAGCAAGGACTATGAGGGAAGGTGCATGAGGGGCAGTGTTCAAGTAGCATTCACGGAGGTGCCCACGGAACTTTCCGCGCCCTCTGGACACTACCAGCAGTACACAGACGTTTTCTCCAAAAAATCAGCGAAGACGCTTCCGCCGCACCGTCCTTACGATTGCCCGATAGACCTATTTCCAGGTGCGGAGACTCCTAGAGGCCGCGTGTACCTTCTATCTCTCCCAGAGACAGAGGCCATGTCACAATATATACGGGAGAACCTGGCAAGAGGGTTTATCAGAAAATCGGTGTCGCCGGCTGGTGCAGGGTTCTTCTTCGTGCAGAAGAGTGGGGAGTTGCGCCCCTGCATTGACTACAGAGGTCTCAACGCCATTACCGTAAAAAACAAATACTCTCTTCCTTTGATCTCTGAGTTGTTTGACAGGTTGCGAGGGGCCCGGATCTTTACGAAATTAGATCTACGGGGGGCATACAACCTGATCCGCATACGCGAAGGAGACTATAAGTATCTGGTCATGCCCTTCAGTCTCTGTAATGTGCCTGCTGTCTTCCAGGA
Organism: Dendrobates tinctorius; assembly: GCF_039654945.1. Taxonomy (NCBI): domain Eukaryota; kingdom Metazoa; phylum Chordata; class Amphibia; order Anura; family Dendrobatidae; genus Dendrobates; species Dendrobates tinctorius. Next base: position 19,412,214 of record NW_027361694.1, read on the forward strand.
CTTCGTAAATGACGTCTTTCGTGATATGCTCTCTACCTCGGTGGTGGTCTATCTGGATGACATCCTCATCTTTTCTCCAGATGTGGCCTCTCACTGGAGAGACGTCTGCAAGGTCTTCGACCGTTTGCGGGCGAATTCTCTCTTCGCCAAGCTGGAGAAGTGCCAGTTTGAGCAGGAGTCCTTGCTGTTCCTGGGCTATATCATCTCGGCCAAGGGGTTGGCTATGGATCCTGCCAAATTGCAAGCGGTAATGGACTGGCAGGAGCCCCATTCTCTAAAAGCGGTGCAGCGCTTTTTGGGGTTCGTTAACTATTACCGCAAGTTCATTCCCCACTTCTCCACACTGGTAGCTCCTTTGGTCGCTCTCACCAAGAAAGGAGCCAATCCAAAGGTTTGGTCAGAGCAGGCCTCCACGGCCTTTTCGTCCCTGAAAACCCATTTTGCTGGCGCTCCCATCCTCCACCGTCCCGATGTGGATAAACCCTTTATCCTAGAGGTAAATGCCTCGTCCATTGGTGCAGGAGCAGTCCTTTTCCAGAAGGATGCTCAAGGTCGGAAGCATCCCTGCTTCTTCTTTTTAAAGACCTTCTCACTGGCGGGGAGAAACTACTCCATCGGGGCAGGGAGCTGCTGGCCATGAAATTGGCCTTTTCTGAGTGGAGACATCTCCTGGAGGGAGCCCGATTTCCCTTCCAGATGTATACTGACCATAAAAACCTGGTCTATTTGCAAACGGCCCAGCGCTTGAACTCTTGTCAAGCTAGGTGGTCGCTCTTCTTCTCCCGCTTCCGCTTCACCTTGCATTACCTGTCTGGAGAGAAGAACGTCCGTGCAGATGCTCTTTCTTGCTCGGTGGTCTCAGCGGAGGAAGAGGAGGCTGAGCCTCGGCTAATTGTCCCCACGGAGAGCCTGAGGACCGTGGCTCCGGTCGCTCTTGAGGCAGTTCCGCCTGTCAAGACCTTTGTCCCTCCTCGCCTGCGGCCAGAGGTCCTCGCGTGAGCACACGCATCCAGGGTGGGTGGTCACTTTGGTATTAAGCGGACCACAGAACTCCTGTCAAGGTCTTATTGGTGGCCGCACATGGCTCGGGACACTAAAGAGTACATTCAAGCATGCGTCTCTTGTGCTCTTAACAGGTCTTCTAGGCAGAGGCCGGCTGGGTTACTGTATCCCTTGCCGGTGGCAGACAGACCCTGGGAGATGGGCGGCATGGACTTTGTGGTCGGCCTGCCCAAATCTGGTGGCAGCACGGTCATCTGGGTGGTCACCGATCATTTCTCTAAAATGGTGCATCTGGTGCCACTTGCGCGGCTGCCTTCCGCTCGTGGTCTCGCTGCTCTGTTCATAAAGCACGTATTTTGTTTGCACGGTATGCCAGACAAAATAGTCAGTGACCGAGGTCCCCGGTTTGCTTCTCGATTTTGGAGGGAGCTCTGCAGTCTACTCAGTATCGAGCTCAATTTGTCCTCTGCATATCATCCCAAGACGAACGGGTTGGTTGAGAGAGCCAATCAAACTCTGGTCACATACCTGCAAAATTTTGACTCTGCCAGGCAGGATGACTGGGCATCTTTACTACCGTGGGCTGAATTTGCCCTGAATAACGCAGTGGCTGATTCCACTGGTCAGACGCCGTTCCTTCTCAATTACGGCCAGCATCCTTGCGTCCCTGTCCCGATGCCAGTGTCTTTCACTGATTCCAGAGTGGCAGACTGGGCAGTAGAGGCTCGCGACATTTGGGATCGCACCCAGGATGCTATTTGAGCCTCTAAAGAGAGAATGAGAGCGTCAGCCGACACACATCAGCGTCCCGCTCCAACTTTTGCCCCTGGCGACTTGGTGTGGCTCTCTGCGCGTAATATCAAGCTGCGGGCTGAGTCCTCCAAGTTCGCTCCACGATACATTGGTCCCTTCAAGGTCCTCGAGCGCATCAGCTCAGTGGTCTACCGTCTGGCTCTTCCACCATACTTGGCCATCTCTGACGTCTTCCACGTGTCCCTTCTCAAGCCTGTTCACATGGCTCGGTTTTCCGAGTCATCTGACGGGACATCAGACCTGCCCTCTGATGAGTTTGAGGTCAACTCCATCGTGGGACGCAGGATTGTGTGTGGCAAAAATTTTATTTGGTGGACTGGAAGGGTCATGGTCCGGAGGCGTCGGGTTCCTGCAGCTGCACAGCGGGAATCCAGAGCCTTGCATCCTGCAGTCTCCCATTCTTCTCCAACCGCTCAGGAGCCTGCACAGCAATCTCGGCTTAGCAGGTGCTCTGCTCAGACCAGCTCTGTAGGACTGGTTGTTGCTGCCACCTCTGGGTCAGCAATAGCAGCGCAGGCTACCCTGCAGCAAGCCACTCCATTGGCTAAGTCCTCTCGTCACGCTACTGGGCATGCTCATGAGACGATCTCCCATTGGAGATCGGGAGTCGGGTGCTCAAGTCCTTCTCCTGATCTGATTGGTCCATCCCAGAGATCTGGAAGGTCCCGCACGGCTATAAGAGGTCAGCATGGCCACTCGGCCATGCGCTAGTGTAGTGTCTAATTGCTACTGTGTGAATGAGGATGGATGCATGAACCTGCAAATGACTCATTAAGATCCCCTCCCTCTGATATTACGTGTGTGGATAGGGACTTAGCCTTAGAGTCAGCGCCAGTCAGTGACATGCTACAAGCCACAGTGCTCATCTCCACAGAGCTAGCGTCTGACAGTGTGCCCCTCCTGGGCATTGTCGTATAGCGGCTGAGTCAGTTGCCGCGCTGCAGTCAGCAGCACTTGTGGGCGTCCGCGGTAGCGACGAGGCACACACGGTAGGTCTAGACGGACACCGACCCTGTGTCTTGGGCCCGAGTCCTGTGACCATATACCGTGCGTGCACACCGCTGAGACCTGTGAAGTCAACAGGCTCTGCATTTCTGTTTATGCCTTAAGGCGACTCTGTGAATATAACAGAGTACGCCCAGTGCACACCGGGTGACGTTCAACCCGTGTGCGATATACTGCCATATTGTGCGTCTGCCATTATATAGCAGCAGTTTAACACCTCTGCACAGTGGACCCCGGGCGGCGAACGCATTTTCTATTACTTTATATTTACTGCGGTCCGCCGTCCCTAACAGAATTGTATATGAGATTGATAGACTTGGATAGAGGGAAGAGAGAGCATGATAGTGTCTGGTGGGTGTAGAGTTATGGGTTACGAGTGAACGGAACACAAAATTCTAATTCAAGAATTCCAAAATAGAAGAAATATTAATCTAACATATCTGGCTAAAAAAGAAACAGCACCTTTGTAGTTTTAATAGATTTCATTTAGAACCATAAGTGCTATTTGGGCATGAACTTATTAATACTAGATAATAAGGTAAATTTTATGAAATTAAATTCCATATGATGATATCCAAGTATTATTTGTATATTGTAGTTTTTTATGTGAGAACTCATTTGCAGAATTGGTTTTACAGCTTTAGGCCCTTTTCACATGTTAAGTATTTGATCAGTTGGTGTGGGATGACTAAGCGAGGTAGTAGTGGGTGAGCTTCTGTTCCCACTCGCTCTGCCATCCTACAGACAGCACGTGTTACTGTCCTGGTGTACTGCTGTGTGTGGAGTGCATCACACTTACTTCAAGGCCGCAGTCCTCCAGGGGTTCCAGACTTTCCTCTTTTTGAACCTCGGCAGTAATAACTCCAGGGGACACTGATTCCATAAAGACAATTGAACTTTTGCTTGGCATATGGCAGTATTTATAGTATTTACAGTCAGATGTAGAAGATAAGGCCCAACGGGTTTTCATATTTCCCACAGGTGACAGACTCAATTTCAGCACTAGTTCTCAGTATACAAAGAACATCCCTTTTACTACCTTCTTGAGTTCTAGGGGAGCGTCTCTTTTTCTAGCAGTATATCTGGATTCCATCTCACTCTGCCTCTTATAGTTTGAGTCCAATTTCTCCTGCAGCTTTGCAGGCAGAACGTGTTCTCAGGCCCCGTCGAGTTACATTTAAGTGATTAAAGAGACTGAAGGCGGCAGCTTATGGGACTATTACTCCCATCAGTCTACCCCTGCTGCTGATAATAACAGTGACAGCAGGAGCAGCTGATGGGGGTATTCAACAGCCGCTGCCTGCACTATAAAGAAATGAAAAAAAACGGCGAGTGTTCCTCCACATTTTTGACAAACAGCCTTGCTAAAGCTCACAGCTGGGGGCTGGTATCCTCAGGCTGGTAAGGGGCCATGGGTATTGACCCCCCAGCCTAAAAATAGCAATCCACAGCTGCCCAGAAAAGGCACATTTATTAGATACGCCAATTCTGACGCTTTGCCCGGCTCTTCCCACTTACCCTGTGGCGGTGGCATTTCTATATGCAAAATGCGGTTGCAAGTGGGGTTCATATTTGTGGGGTTGATGTCACCTTTGTATTGTCAGGTGCCATCAAGCCCATGGCTTGGCAATAGAGAAGCATCTATAAGACACCTATCCATTGTTAATCTTATAGTTGTATTGTAAATAAACACACAGCCAGAATAAAGTCCTTTAATTGAAAAAAATGACACAGACTCCTTTAATAATCTTAATTAAACCATACTTACAAACTTGCCTAATTCCACCGAAGCCCTCGTTCTTGTGTAATAAAAGTAAAATAAAAAAAAACAACCTGTCTGTCATTCTGTCCCACACCGTAATCCATGTCTGGGGGATAATTAGATTTCAACCTGGATGGTGCCAAGATGCGACCGTCCAGGCTGAGAACCACTGGTGAATGAGCTGCTGGGAATGCAGCATCAGTTTACGGGGTTAATGCCAGTCACTGGGCTCTGTTTGGTGAGATCCCCACTAGCACCGTGAGTGCTCAGTGACCAGGGGTGGTGTCATATAGGTTATCTCCGGTCACTGGACTCCATTCCCAGTCGAGCTGAGCTGCAGGCAAAAAGATTATTTTTGTGGAAAAAAATATGATTTTTTATTTTTATGGCTCTACGTTATAAACTTCTGTGAAGCACTTGGGGGTTCAAAGTGCTCACCACACATCTAGATAAGTTCCTTAGGGGGTGTAGTTTCCAAAATGGTGTCACTTGTGGGGAGTTTCCACTGTTTATGCACAACAGGGGCTCTCCAAATGTGACATGGTGTCCGATCTTAATTCCAGCTAATTTTGAATTGAAAAAGTCAAACAGCGCTCCTTCCCTTCTGAGCTCTGCCGTGCACCCAAACAATGGTTTACCCCCACATATGGGGTGTCCATGTACTCATGACAAATTGCACACCAATATTGGGGTCCAATTTCATCTGTTATCCTTGGTAAAATAAAAAATCGCGGTCGAAAAGATAATTTTTGTGGAAAAAATATGATTTTTGATTTTTTATGGCTCCACGTTATACACTTGTGTGAAGCACTTGGGGGTTCAAATTGCTCACCACACATCTAGTTCCTTAAGGGGTTTGGATTCCAATATGTTGTCACTTGTGGGGGGTTTCTACTGTTTAGGCACATCAGGGACTCTCCAAATGCGACATGGCATTCAATCTCAATTCCAGACAATTTTGCATTGAAAAGTCAAACGGCGCTCCTTGCCTTCCGAGCTCTGCCGTGCGCCCAAACAGTGGTTTACCCCCATATATGGGGCATCAGCATACTCAGGACAAGTTTAACAACAACTTTTGGTGTCCAATTTCTCCTTTTACCCTTGGTAAAATAAAAAAATTTGGATCTGAAGTAATTTTTTTGTGAAAAAAAGTTAAATTTTCATTTTTTTTTAAACATTCTAAAAATTCCTGTGAAGTGCCTGAAGAGTTAATAAACATCTTGAATGTGGTTTTGAGCACCTTTAGGGATGCAGTTTTTAGAATGGTGTATTTTTTCGTTATTTTCTATCATACAGACCCCTCAAAGTGACTTCAAATTTGATGTGGTCCCTAAAAAAAAATGGTGTCATAAAAATGAGAGATCGCTGTTTAATTTTTGACCATTATAACTTACTAACAAAAAAAAATGTTGGTTCCAAAATTGTGCTGATGTAAAGTAGACAAGCGGGAAATGTTACTTATTAAGTATTTTTTGTGACATATCTCTTTGATTTAAGGGGATGAAAATTCAAAGTTGGAAAATTGCAAAATTTAACAAATTTCCATTTTTTACACAAATAAGCGGAAGTCATATCAAAGAAATGTTACCACTATGATCAAGTACAATATGTCACAAAAAAAATTCTCAAAATCACCGGGATTCACTGAAGTGTTCCAGAGTTATTACCTCATAAAGTGACAGTAGTCAGAATTGTAGAAATTGGCTTGGTCATTAACATGCAAACCACCCTAGGGGTAAAGGGGTTAAAAGCCATAAAGAAAAAAAAAATTGAAACACCAGAATTAGCATTTGACATTTTTATGGATGCTGCATATATGCACCAAAATAAAATAAAAAGTGATCAAAATATTTTATCTACTCCAAAATGGTACCTTTGAAATCCTCTTCTCCATCCTGCAAAAAACAAGATCTCACAGAAGAATAAAAATATTATAGCTCTCAGAAAATAATGACATAAATAAAATTATTTTTTTTTATACAATTTTTTTCTACCATTAACCCGTTCACCCTGAACACTTTCACCATCCTGACCAGGCCAGCTTTTTAAATTGTGACCACTGTCAATTGATAAGGTCATAACTCTGGAACGCTTCAATGGATCTCTGATTCTGAAACTATTTTTTCATGACAAATTGTACTTCATGATCGTGGTAAAATTTCTTTGAAATGACTTACATTTATTTCTAAAAAAATCTGAAAATTTTGAAAATTTTAAAATTTTCAAACTTTTAATTTTTAGGATCTTAAATTAGTGTCATGTCACACAAAATAGTTGATAAATAACATTTCCCATATGTCTTTACATCAACATAATTTTGTTGTTTGGAAGTTATAAGGGTTTAACTTTGACCAGCGATTTCTCATTTTTACAACAAAATTTATGAAACCTTTTTTTAGGGACCACATTATATTTGAAGTGACTTTGAGGGGCTTATATGACAGAAAATACCCAAAACTGATACCATGCTAAAAACTGCACCCCTCAAGGTGCTCAAAACAACATTCAAGAAGTTTATTAACCCTTCAGATGCTTCACAGGAATTAGTGGAATGTGGAAGGAAAAAATAAACATTTAACCTTTTTTCACCAAAATTTTCTTTAGACCTATTTTATTTCTACTTTCGTAAGGGTAACAGGAGAAAATGGACCATACAATTTGTTGTGCAATTTCTCCTGAGTGTCAGGATCCTGACAGTGCCAGCGTACAGCCTCCGCTGAGCAGGGACTCACCCACACTGTAGGGGGCCCGTGGACAGGTACAGCCAGAAAGTACAGATGCACAGGACCTGTGGACGCTGAAGTTTAGCAAGCAGTCACAGGACCTACGGTCTTGTGACTGCAAGGGGGCGGGGCTTAGCGTCCTGCTTTCAGAGATGGCAGGACAATATACAGAAAACTCAGTCAGGCAAAACGGAGGTCATACACAGTACGGGCAAGCGAGGTACAGGAGGGATAGACAGATGGAGGTCAAACAAAGCCAAAGGTCATACACAGTATGGGCAAGCATGGTACAGGAGGGATATTCAGGAAGGAGGTCAGACAAAGCCAAGGGTCATACACAGCACAGGCAAAGCAGGTACAGAGTCAGCAAACCAGAGACGTAACCGTAACAGAGCAGGGTCAGAATACCAGGCAGATGGACAATGATTGGCATGACGCACAGACAGAGCAGGGTCGGGCACACTCAGATAGGAGTATAAGCGACAGGGGATGGCTCTCCCCTGAAGCTATAAAAACCCTCCCCAGATCCACAGAGAGGCTTTCAGAATTAACTCCAACACCACCTACCCAAAACTCAAAACACACCATGACAGTACCCCTCCTTCAACGGGGGGCCTCCGAACAACCAGGTCTCTCAGGATACCGAGCATGGTAAGCTCTAACCAGACGATCAGCGTGCACTAACCTGGCTGGTACCCACGATCGGTCCTCTGGACCATACCCCTTCCAATGTACAAGATATTGCAAGGAACCGCGTACCCACCGAGACTGTACAATGTTTTGCACTTCGAACTCCATATGACCGTCTACCAACACTGGAGTTGGTATGGAACTAGGTTCCTCTACCACCGAGCCTACTCGTTTGAGAAGAGTTTCTCAAATAACAAGGCCTATATAAAGCTTCCTATAATATATACTACAATCCAGAAAGAAGAGGAAGTATGAATAACACTGTAGAAAAACATGCAGTAGGCTAAAAACAGTGTTTATTAAGTCATATAAAATACATACTCATTGTATGGATCACAAAAGGTATACATAGATACAATGTGCACAATGGAACCACCAAAGGAGGTATCACATAGACAAAAGTACAGGGAAAGTGTTACTATCATATAATTTTATTTTGGTGCACTGAATAATTATCTGAAAAGCAATACTGACAGTATATAATGTATAGTTACATCAATGCACCCCTCTTAAATATGTAAATATTGAACAAAATCCCCAATAACATAATTTATCATGTAATACGAGATGATTATGAAAGGAGGAGCTACCAGGTAGCATGTGCAGATAGTAAGCCACCAGCTAAATCTTCCCAAACTAGCTAGTGCATGGCAGAACTAAGAAAGGCTAACAATATGTAAGAGAATTGTATATCCATCCTCATCCAAAAAGTGCTAAGTGCTAAGTGCAAACTGCAATAAGATAAAGGTATTATATAGCCTAGTGGCAGTACATAGAAGATGAGTCACAAAGTCAAAAAAGCCTCCTACCATGGGAAAAACATCACTATGTGGAAAAGTGCAAATGCACGGTTGAAACAGTTAAATATGCATGGCAGCTCAATGTTAATACCTGACCTGTAGGTGGCAACCGTTCCCCGACGCGCGTTTCGCGTGAGCTTCTTCAATAGGGGGTAAGTGTGTATAAATGTTGTCTAAAGATCTATTTATAGTCATATCTCTCATTACCTGGGCGGTCTGTAATGGCGCTTGCTTCACATCACCGGCAAGATGACATCAGACGGTTCGGCGTCCCACGTGATCATCCCATGATTCCTCGGCCCGACGCGTCAGGGCAAGGAGGAGGGAGGGCCACGCCAGGGACGCGTCACCATAGTGACGCACTGACCGGGGATGATTACAAGCGCACACCGCCAGGATGTTAAAGAGAGGGAGAAGGAAAAGCCACGTTTGGGGCGCTTTGCCATAGTCACATCCAGCAACAATTCAGAGCGCACAATGCCAAACGGGAGAGATCATATGAGAAGGAAGACAGAAATTATTAAGAACATTTTATGCCATAAGTGCCTCAAATATCAGCAGTTTATAAGTGAAGATGAATCAATAAATGTGAATGATGAAATAATAATAAGTGAACTAACCATGTTAAAAAAATAATAAGTGAAAAATATAAGAATGCTGAAAATAGATTGTATGTAGAGAAATCCCCATTTATTCTGTGCTAGTGTAATAATGCACAGAGAATTAGAATGTTTAAAACGTGTCACAGATGAATTTTACATCTGAGGTGAAAATACCCATGAATAAACAACCCCATTTATCTGGTTGTATGTGTATATAGCAATACATATCTACAAAACTCTGACCCCTAGAAACAACATGCAAAGGTGGCCAGAAAGGATGGAGCTATAAAATTCTAAAACAGTTTTTTTCCCCCGTGTAAGTGATAAAGTGACAATAGCTCCACAAGATTGTGGAGGGAAACTAGACCACACTATCTGAAGAGTAATCAATTTTTTGTGCATATAGATTGGTTCCCTTTTGGGGACTCTGAGATTTACAAAAAAGATAAAACAAGGAAAAAATAAAAAAGTACACAATATGAAAGTCCATGTTCTCCTTCTGTCTCCACTCCACATTCTTTCTTCCGATAAGGCTGAGATGCCTTAAGATAAGATCTCTAATTTCTCCAAACAAGACTAATACAACTTGATCCATGTTAGATAAATACAAGAGTCCTGAAAACTAAAAATATAAAAATTAAAACCACAGAAAGAAGGACAAAACAACCTAAAACACAATTACAAGAAAGGGGCGAAACTCAAAATTTCATTTAACCCGTCAGGTTGAACAGAGCCTATCCTGAATATCCATTTGGCTTCTAATTGAGCCAAATTTTTCCTCCAGTTCCCACCCCTTTGATTGATATAAACCTGATCTATCCCAATCACCTTAAGGAGTTTGGCATTACTGTCATGGACTTGTTTAAAATGTCTCGGTATGGGTTTCAACTCCACATCCACAGTATTCTCTTTTGCATTCTGAATGTCTCTCACATGTTCTCTAATTCTCACTTTTAAAGGTCTTGATGTCAGGCCTATGTAGATCTTCTCACAGGGACACATTGCATAGTACACTACACCTACCGAATTGCACGTTATATGTTTTTCAATTTTAAAGGATTTTTTCCCATCACTTGTCTTAAACGTTAGCGCTCTTTGCATATTTGGACATGCTATACAGTCCATACATGGAAAAAAGCCTTTTTTCAGACCCTTAGATCCCCTACAGACATCCACTTCTTCTCCTGCATGGTAACTATGTACCAGCATATCTTTCAAATTGCGAGATCTTCGGTATGTAATGGAAGGAATATCCATGATGTGCTTCTGGACAACCTGATCTGCTTTCAAGATAGGCCAGAATTTATTCAATGCTCTTTTCATATCCAACCACTTTTCACTGTAGGTGGAAATGCATCTTACCTTTGGTTCTTCCTGTGCCTTAATTCTCGATTGTAGGAGATTATTTCTTTTTTCCGCTACTGCTCTGTTATACCCTCGTTTTATACTTCTTTTTGAGTATCCTCTATCCTCAAATCTTTCTGTTAATGCATGAGCCTGCTTTTTGAAGAGATGATCATTAGAGCAAATCCTTCTGATCCGTAAAAATTGGCTCGTCGGGATGCCATTCATCAATGGTTGAGGATGTGACGACGATGCATGTAGAAAGGCGTTAACGGCCGTGTCCTTCCTATACACATCAGTTTGCAGGAGATCATCAGGTCCCCTGAAAATTAGAATATCCAAGAATTCAATCCTCTCTCTATCATATTTACATGACAATTTGATGTTCAATGAGTTATCATTGAGGATTTCAAGAAAAGACAGAAGGTCCTGTTCTGTGCCTTGCCAGATCATGAGAATATCATCAATATATCTGGCCCAGAACAGGACCTTCTCAATGAATGCAATGGGTTTTGAAAAGAACAATTCTCTCTCCCAGAGGCCTAAAAACAGATTTGCATATGAGGGGGAAAATGCCGCCCCCATTGCAGTTCCACATTGTTGCAAATATACTGTATTCTTGAATAAGAAATAATTGTGTTCCAATGTGAATTGTAAAAGGGAAATGAGAAATTCAATAAGTTCTGGATTGAGGTCCGACATATCGAGAAATTTTCTGGTTGCTTTGATGCCGTCATTGTGCCTGACGGATGTGTACAATGATTCCACATCAAATGAGACCAGCCACATATCCTTGTCCATAGGTATACCCTCTATCTTAGATAACACATCACCTGTATCTCTAATATAGGAAGGTAAATTCTGAGCCAATGGCTTCAAATAAAAATCAAGATATTTACAAATTTGTTCACATAAGCTATCTTTGCCCGAGACAATTGGCCGTCCTGGGGGGTTGGAGACATTCTTGTGGATTTTAGGAATAAAATACACACATGATGTTTTTGGATACTTAGGTATCAAATTGTCCTTAAGATCTCTTGTAATTGTTCCCTCATGGAACGCCTGATCCAACATGGTCTGTAATTCATCTTGAAATGTTAAAGTCGGATTGTACGTCATTTTTTTTATAACAGGTTGTATCCCTAAGTTGCCTGAATGCTTCTTTTTCATATTGTTCTATGGGCCATATGACAATATTGCCCCCTTTGTCTGATGGTTTGATTATGACCCCCTCAAGATCTTGTAGTTCTTGTAGATCTTGGCTTACTATCTGCACATGCTACCTGGTAGCTCCTCCTTTCATAATCATCTCGTATTACATGATAAATTATGTTATTGGGGATTTTGTTCAATATTTACATATTTAAGAGGGGTGCATTGATGTAACTATACATTATATACTGTCAGTATTGCTTTTCAGATAATTATTCAGTGCACCAAAATAAAATTATATGATAGTAACACTTTCCCTGTACTTTTGTCTATGTGATACCTCCTTTGGTGGTTCCATTGTGCACATTGTATCTATGTATACCTTTTGTGATCCATACAATGAGTATGTATTTTATATGACTTAATAAACGCTGTTTTTAGCTAACTGCATGTTTTTCTACAGTGTTATTCATACTTCCTCTTCTTTCTGGATTGTAGTATATATTATAGGAAGCTTTATATAGGCCTTGTTATTTGAGAAACTGATTTTTCCTGTATTTATTTACAGGGTCCTTTGAGTTGGCCTCATGGACATTAAAACCAGGGATGCGGCCTGGTTATCAAGTTTAGATGCAGTTTTTAATGGAGATACGGTGCACAATGGTAGTAATGAAAGTGGGCAAAAAATTGTGTTAAAAAACTCTATTAAATATCTTTTAAAAAAACGTACCCGTACATGGTGGAACAGAGCATCCTTAGAAAAATACCTAATGAAGGGTCTAATACCACGAGGTCTCCGGGTGAGAATTATGCCATCCTTCCCTGTTGAGGACAGTGCTTTTAAAGCAAAATGGGAAGAAATTTGTAATCAGTGCTCCAAATCCCTTATGGAACTCCTTATTAGTGGCAATAAAAAAAGTTTGGAGAAATTTGATATGGACATTGATAACACGAGAAAGAAACTTACAGAAGCATTGACTGCCTCTGAACTTGAAGATCTGAACAAAGATATTGACATGCAATTTCGAGTTTGGGAAAAAGAGATCCAGGGGGTGAAAAGCAAAAAATTTTTGAGAGATCTTAATGATTTCAAGAACGGCAAGGTGTACCGATGGCCTAATACTCAAAACCAGGAACATGACCATAATAGATCATCCTCAATCTCCTCTATGTCATCACGGGAGGAAGATAATGAATCTAACATTAACAGTCGTATGTATAATCTAAGAGGTGACAACTATAGGAGAAGAGGAGGCAATTCCAATAGGAAGGATAGGAGAAAAAATAACCCCTCCTCCAGACTTCAGGTGATTAACTTTTCAAATAAAAATCTGTCAGAACCTCAATTGGAGGTTCTTGGATTAGGTTTAACATTTTCACCTACATCTTCTTTTGACCTTTTTGCAGCCGTAAAGGACTTACACCTTTTCGCTAGAAAACTGATCCTCAAAAAACTCCATGATAAATCAAGAACAGGAGAAGTCTGGAATTCTCTAGAATTAGAGGCAATTGCAACTCTGGAAGAACTTGATAATGGCCAACAGGTAATTACAACTAATATTCCAAAATATCATCCACCTATACCCAAGAAATTTCCATCTTTAAATCTATATCCCAACATAGAATTATTTGTCCGATTAGTGACAAAGGAATTTGAAAAAATTTCTAAAAGAATTTCTAATGATAATTTGACACCTACTCAGAGGCAAGCCCTTAGAGAACTACAAGATCTTGAGGGGGTCATAATCAAACCATCAGACAAAGGGGGCAATATTGTCATATGGCCCATAGAACACTATGAAAAAGAAGCATTCAGGCAACTTAGGGATACAACCTGTTATAAAAAAAATGACGTACAATCCGACTTTAACATTTCAAGATGAATTACAGACCAAGTTGGATCAGGCGTTCTATGAGGGAACAATTACAAGAGATCTTAAGGACAATTTGATACCTAAGTATCCAAAAACATCATGTGTGTATTTTATTCCTAAAATCCACAAGAATGTCTCCAACCCCCCAGGATGGCCAATTGTCTCGGGCAAAGATAGCTTATGTGAACAAATTTGTAAATATCTTGATTTTTATTTGAAGCCATTGGCTCAGAATTTACCTTCCTATATTAGAGATACAGGTGATGTGTTATCTAAGATAGAGGGTATACCTATGGAAAAGGATATGTGGCTGGTCTCACTTGATGTGGAATCATTGTACACATCCATCAGGCACAATGACGGCATCAAAGCAACCAGAAAATTTCTCGATATGTCGGACCTCAATCCAGAACTTATTGAATTTCTCATTTCCCTTTTACAATTCACGTTGGAACACAATTATTTCTTATTCAAGAATACAGTATATTTGCAACAATGTGGAACTGCAATGGGGGCGGCATTTTCCCCCTCATATGCAAATCTGTTTTTAGGCCTCTGGGAGAGAGAATTGTTCTTTTCAAAACCCATTGCATTCATTGAGAAGGTCCTGTTCTGGGCCAGATATATTGATGATATTCTCATGATCTGGCAAGGCACAGAACAGGACCTTCTGTCTTTTCTTGAAATCCTCAATGATAACTCATTGAACATCAAATTGTCATGTAAATATGATAGAGAGAGGATTGAATTCTTGGATATTCTAATTTTCAGGGGACCTGATGATCTCCTGCAAACTGATGTGTATAGGAAGGACACGGCCGTTAACGCCTTTCTACATGCATCGTCGTCACATCCTCAACCATTGATGAATGGCATCCCGACGAGCCAATTTTTACGGATCAGAAGGATTTGCTCTAATGATCATCTCTTCAAAAAGCAGGCTCATGCATTAACAGAAAGATTTGAGGATAGAGGATACTCAAAAAGAAGCATAAAACGAGGGTATAACAGAGCAGTAGCGGAAAAAAGGAATAATCTCCTACAATCGAGAATTAAGGCACAGGAAGAACCAAAGGTAAGATTCATTTCCACCTACAGTGAAAAGTGGTTGGATATGAAAAGAGCATTGAATAAATTCTGGCCTATCTTGAAAGCAGATCAGGTTGTCCAGAAGCACATCATGGATATTCCTTCCATTACATACCGAAGATCTCGCAATTTGAAAGATATGCTGGTACATAGTTACCATGCAGGAGAAGAAGTGGATGTCTGTAGGGGATCTAAGGGTCTGAAAAAAGGCTTTTTTCCATGTATGGACTGTATAGCATGTCCAAATATGCAAAGAGCGCTAACGTTTAAGACAAGTGATGGGAAAAAATCCTTTAAAATTGAAAAACATATAACGTGCAATTCGGTAGGTGTAGTGTACTATGCAATGTGTCCCTGTGAGAAGATCTACATAGGCCTGACATCAAGACGTTTAAAAGTGAGAATTAGAGAACATGTGAGAGACATTCAGAATGCAAAAGAGAATACTTTGGATGTGGAGTTGAAACCCATACCGAGACATTTTAAACAAGTCCATGACAGTAATGCCAAACTCCTTAAGGTGATTGGGATAGATCAGGTTTATATCAATCAAAGGGGTGGGAACTGGAGGAAAAATTTGGCTCAATTAGAAGCCAAATGGATATTCAGGATAGGCTCTGTTCAACCTGACGGGTTAAATGAAATTTTGAGTTTCGCCCCTTTCTTGTAATTGTGTTTTAGGTTGTTTTGTCCTTTCTGTGGTTTTAATTTTTATATTTTTAGTTTTCAGGACCCTTGTATTTATCTAACATGGATCAAGTTGTATTAGTCTTGTTTGGAGAAATTAGAGATCTTATCTTAAGGCATCTCAGCCTTATCGGAAGAAAGAATGTGGAGTGGAGACAGAAGGAGAACATCGACTTTCATATTGTGTACTTTTTTATTTTTTCCTTGTTTTATCTTTTTTGTAAATCTCTGGTTCCCTTTTGGGGACTCTATCTATATGCACAAAAAATTGATTACTCTTCAGATAGTGTGGTCTAGTTTCTCTCCACAATCTTGTGGAGCTATTGTCACTTTATCACTTACACGGGGGAAAAAAAACTGTTTTAGAATTTTATAGCTCCATCCTTTCTGGCCACCTTTGCATGTTGTTTCTAGGGGTCAGAGTTTTGTAGATATGTATTGCTATATACACATACAACCAGATAAATGGGGTTGTTTATTCATGGGTATTTTCACCTCAGATGTAAAATTCATCTGTGACACGTTTTAAACATTCTAATTCTCTGTGCATTATTACACTAGCACAGAATAAATGGGGATTTCTCTACATACAATCTATTTTCAGCATTCTTATATTTTTCACTTATTATTTTTTTAACATGGTTAGTTCACTTATTATTATTTCATCATTCACATTTATTGATTCATCTTCACTTATAAACTGCTGATATTTGAGGCACTTATGGCATAAAATGTTCTTAATAATTTCTGTCTTCCTTCTCATATGATCTCTCCCGTTTGGCATTGTGCGCTCTGAATTGTTGCTGGATGTGACTATGGCAAAGCGCCCCAAACGTGGCTTTTCCTTCTCCCTCTCTTTAACATCCTGGCGGTGTGCGCTTGTAATCATCCCCGGTCAGTGCGTCACTATGGTGACGCGTCCCTGGCGTGGCCCTCCCTCCTCCTTGCCCTGACGCGTCGGGCCGAGGAATCATGGGATGATCACGTGGGACGCCGAACCGTCTGATGTCATCTTGCCGGTGATGTGAAGCAAGCGCCATTACAGACCGCCCAGGTAATGAGAGATATGACTATAAATAGATCTTTAGACAACATTTATACACACTTACCCCCTATTGAAGAAGCTCACGCGAAACGCGCGTCGGGGAACGGTTGCCACCTACAGGTCAGGTATTAACATTGAGCTGCCATGCATATTTAACTGTTTCACCCGTGCATTTGCACTTTTCCACATAGTGATATGTTTTTCCCATGGTAGGAGGCTTTTTTGACTTTGTGACTCATCTTCTATGTACTGCCACTAGGCTATATAATACCTTTATCTTATTGCAGTTTGCACTTAGCACTTAGCACTTTTTGGATGAGGATGGATATACAATTCTTTTACATATTGTTAGCCTTCCTTAGTTCTGCCATGCACTAGCTAGTTTGGGAAGATTTAGCTGGTGGCTTACTATCTGCACATGCTACCTTGTAGCTCCTCCTTTCATAATCATCTCGTATTACATGATAAATTATGTTATTGGGGATTTTGTTCAATATTTACATATTTAAGAGGGGTGCATTGATGTAACTATACATTATATACTGTCAGTATTGCTTTTCAGATAATTATTCAGTGCACCAAAATAAAATTATATGATAGTAACACTTTCCCTGTACTTTTGTCTATGTGATACCTCCTTTGGTGGTTCCATTGTGCACATTGTATCTATGTATACCTTTTGTGATCCATACAATGAGTTTGTATTTTATATGACTTAATAAACGCTGTTTTTAGCTAACTGCATGTTTTTCTACAGTGTTATTCATACTTCCTCTTCTTTCTGGATTGTCGTTTGAGTAGAGACCTATGGAACACATTATGAAGTTTCAAGGATGCAGGGAGAAGTAAAGGATATGCCACTGGGTTGATTACCTCAGTTATTACATAAGGGTCAATGAATTTAGGTCCCAGCTTGGCGGAAGGTAATTTTAAGGTTATGTTTCGCATATAAAGCCATACCTTATCCCCACACTGTAGTGTCAGACTCGGATCCCTCTTATTGTCAGCAAAATGTTTATATTTCTCTTGTGCTCTGGAAATGTTCGTCCGAACTTTAGCCCATAAATCGCTTATTCTGCTGACGGAGCTTGAATCCAACCGTGCGAACTCACCAAAGTGAGGGTTCAATTCATAATTAATAAAAAATGGTGACCTACCCGTGGATTGGTTTATTCGACTGTTAAAGGCGAACTCCGCCAATGGTAAGGCCTCGCACCAGTCGTCCTGTAACGTGGAAGTTAAACACCGGAGGATCTGTTCCAATGACTGATTGGTGCGTTCAGTCTGTTCATTGCTCTCTGGGTGGAAAGCTGAGGAGAAAGACAGAGATATCCCCAACTTCCTACAGAAAGCCTGCCAAAACTTAGCCACAAATTGTGTCCCCCTGTCTGAGACAATGTTAGTAGGTACTCCATGGAGGCGAACAATTTGAGAAAGGAAGTGTTGAGATAGAACTTCTGCAGACGGTAATTTAGTCATGGGCACAAAATGTGCCATCTTAGAGAATCTATCCACAATTACCCAAATTACCGTATTACCCTGAGAAGGAGGGAGGTTAGTGATGAAGTCCATGGACAAATGAGTCCAAGGCCTTCTTGGAATTGGTAAAGGCACCAATTCCCCGGCCGGCCGGCAATGAGAGCTCTTTGAACGTGCGCAAACCCCGCATGCAGTGACAGGTTTCTTAATCTCCCCCGACATACATGGCCACCAGAAGACTCTTTTTATCGCCTCACCTGAGGCAGCAATACCTGGATGAACGCCCAGTTTAGAGTCATGAAACTCTCGCAGGAGATCAGAACGCAATTGTGGCGGGACAAACAATTTTTTAGCGGGTTTGGAGCTTGGAGCTAAAGATTGAGCCTTCATAATCTCCCGCTCCAGTTCTGATGACAGTGCAGCTAAAACTACCCCAGGTTGAAGAATGGATGACGGAGGATCAGGAGCAGACAATGGTTCAAAACTGCGTGATAATGCGATTGCTTTCACATTTTTACATCCTGGACGGAACGTAATCGAGAATTGAAATCGGGAAAAAAAAGTGACTAACAGGCCTGTCTGGGGTTCAATCTCTTAGCAGTTTTGATATATTCCAGATATTTGTGATCAGTGTTGACCGTAATCGGATGTTCTTCCCCTTCCAAAAAATGTCTCAATTCTTCAAATGCCAGCTTAATTGCCAGAAGCTCTCTATTCCCAACATCGTAGTTTCTCTCTGCCGGAGAAAACTTTTTGGAAAACTAAGCACATGGTCTAAGGTTAGTCAGGGTAGCTGGCCCTTGAGACAACACAGCCCCTACCCCTACCTCAGAGGCGTCAACCTCCACCACAAATGGCACGGACGGATCTGGTTGCACAAGTATTGGAGCAGACATAAAACAATTTTTTAAAACCAGAAAGGACTGTTTCGCCAAGGGGGACCAATTTTTGATATCAGCCCCTTTGCATGTGAGATCGATGAGAGGTTTCACAATCTGTGAGAAGCCCTTGATAAATCTATGGTAATAGTTTGCGAATCCCAAGAAGCGCTGGAGTCCTTTCAGGTCCTGAGGTTGGACCCACTCCACAATGGCTTGCACTTTCTTGGGATCCATCCGAAACCCCTGTGGCGAGATTATGAGTCCCAAGAACGTTAGCTCCTGGACGAAAAAGTACATTTTTCAGGTTTAACAAATAATTGGTTTTCCCTGAGTCTTTGAAGTACCGTTTTGACATGGAACAAATGAGACTCTTTGTCAGTCGAGTAAATCAGAATATCATCCAAGTAAATGACAACGAAGCGGCCGATGAGGTCCGCAAACACCACATTAATGAAATTTTGAAAGACCGCTGGAGCATTAGTAAGGCCAAACGGCATCACTAAATTTTCAAACAATCCCTCTGACGTGAGAAAGGCAGTTTTCCATTCATCCCCTTCTTTAATTCATATCAAATTATAAGCCCCTCTAAGATCCAATTTGGAAAACCATTTTGCCCCTGAAAGTTGGTTACACAAATCTGGAATCAGGGGTAAGGGGTACGTATTCCTGACAGTAATCTTGTTGAGTTCTCTGAAGTCGAGGCAGGGGCGCAGGCCACCATCTTTCTTTTTAACAAAGAAAAACCCTGCTGCTACCAGAGAAACTGAGGGTCTTATATGCCCTTTTCGGAGACTTTCCGTTATGTATTCCTTCATTGCCAGATGCTCAGGTCCTGACAAATTAAATAAACGGGCTTTGGGCAATTTGACCCCAGGGAATAGGTCTATAGTGCAGTCAAATGACCTATGTGAGGGTAATGCCTCGGCCTCGCTTTCTGAGAACACATCCTCGAAGTCCTTGAGGTGCTCCGGAATACCCTCCAGACAAACAGAAGACTCACAGGCAGTTTTTGCAGGTGTAGCACAGAACACAGGTTTATAGGCACAGTCAATACATTTAGGACCCCACTTAACAATTTCTCTTTTCTCCCAATCAATAACTGGGTTGTGCCATTGAAGCATGCCCAATACCAGCCCTTCGGGCAGGTTGTCCATGACAAAACATTTCATCTCCTCAACATGGGAGGAACCTGCATGCAAAACAAAACAACAAAACTGTTAGTAACATAATGAATCCCCGAATGGGTGAGAGGGGAAGAGTCAATGGCCACGATTTTCAGAGGGGTCTCCAACCTGACTGTCCCTATCTTGACCCTGGAGATGGTACTGGAACTGACCAGGTTAAGTGATGAACCGCAGTCCACCAAGGCTGTAGAAATAAAATGACAGTTGTCTACTACCAGTTCAACATTAAGTAGAAATTTAGGGCATGAAGAAAAATGTACCTGGGGGTCTGGGCAGCCTCCTCGATCACTACCCAGGCCTAGTAGTTTCCCGTCAGCTTGGAGGACGTTGGACATACTGGATAATCTTTCCTCCAATGTCCTGGTTGCCCACAGTAGAAGCAAAGTTGTTTCTCACGGCGGCGCTTCCTCTCTTTCTCTCTGACCGAGGTGGCACCAATCTCCATAGGCACAGGACTGGCCTCCACCTCTTTACTACTGGAAAACAAGGATGACTCAGAGTGCATAACCCCTCTGGCTCTGAGCTGGCGATCCATCCGCATGGCTTGGGTCATGGCATCCTCCAGACTGTCAGGAGGTGGATGCAGAGCCAGGGCGTCCTGAAGGCGTTCCGACAGGCCCCTACAGAATAGTCCATGGAGAGCAGCATCATCCTAGGAGACTTCCGCTGACCACTGTCGGAACTCAGAGGAGAACCACTCTGCTGAGTGCCGACCCTGATGTGTGCTCATCACCATGTCCTCTGCCAAGCGAACCCTGTCTGGTTCGTCATAAATGCGGCCCAAGGCCTCAAAAAATGCATCCACAGTCATACGTTCTGGGGCTGTGGGGGCTAGAGAGAACGCCCAGGCTTGGGGGGCACCCCGAAGTAGGGAAATAATCACCCCCACCCTCTGAAATTCTCCCCCAGACGAACAGGGTCTCAGGGAAAAGAACAATTTGCATCCCTCTCTAAAAGCCCTGTACTCCCTTTTGTCCCCAGGAAAAGAGTCCGGCAGTTTAACCGGAGATTCCGGGGAAGTAAGTGACACGTCCCTGATCTCAGGACCGAGAGCTCCCTGTACAGTATTAACCAGCTGCTGCTGGGTTTGGGCCATAGATCGCTGCTCCACATTAAGCTTCTGAAACATCTGTGATAGTTGTTTAACCTGGTCAGATAATTTTTGCATGGGGTCCATGATGCAAGCTGTAATTCCCACACTCACACCTTACTCTCAGGGGCGGGGGGAATGAACTGTTATAGGTCGCTTATAATGTCAGGATCCTGACAGCGCCGGCGTACAGCCTCCGCTAAGCAGGGACTCACCCACACTGCAGGGGGCTCGGGGACAGGTACAGCCAGAAAGTACAGATGCACAGGACCTGTGGACGCTGAAGTTTAGCAAGCAGTCACAGGACCTGCGGTCCTGTGACTGCAAGGGGGCGGGGATTAGCGTCCTGCTTTCAGAGATGGCAAGACACTATACAGAAAACTCAGAGTCAGGCAAAACGGAGGTCTACACAGTACGGGCAAGCGAGGTACAGGAGGGATATATAGATGGAAGTCAGACAAAGCTAAAGGTCATGCACAGTACGGGCAAGCGCGGTACAGGAGGGATATTCAGGAGGGAGGTCAGACAAAGCCAAGGGTCATACACAGCACAGGCAAAGCAGGTACGGAGTCAGCAAACCAGAGATGTAAACCGTAACAGAACAGGGTCAGAATACCAGGCAGATGGACAATGAGCAGGGTCGGGCACACTCAGATAGGAGTATAAGCGACAGGGGACGGCTCTCCCCTGAAGCTATAAAAACCCTCCCCAGATCCACAGAGAGGCTCTCAGAGTTAACTCCTACACCACCTACCCAAAACTCAAAACACACCATGACACTAAGCATGCTGATACCCCATATGTGGTAGAAAACCACTGTTTGGGTGCACGACAGGGCTCAGAAGGACAAGAGTGTAATTTGACTTTTTGAATGTAAAATTTGCTGACATAATTAGCAGACACCATGTTGTGTTTGGAGAGCCCCTGATGTGTCTAAACAATGGAAACCCCCCAAAAGTGACACCATTTTGGAAACTAGACCCCTCAGGGAACTTATCTGGAAACCCAAGGTGCTTCACAGACGTTTATAATGTTGAGCCGTGAAAATAAAAAAATTAAAAAATCACATTTTTCACACAAAATTGTATTTTAGCCCCAAACTTTGCATTTTCACATGGGTACCAGGAAAAAATGGACACCATATCTTGTTGCAAAATTTCTCTTGAGCTCACCGATACCCCACATGTGGTAAAAAACTATTTTTAAGGCACAGTGCAAAATTCAAAAAGGGAAGGAGTGCTGTATTGCAGTGCAGATTTTGCTGCACTGGTTTGAGGGTGCCATGTCACATTGGCAGAGCCCCGAGGTTCCAGAACAGTAGAACCCTCATAAGTAACCCCATTTTATAAAGTACGCTTCCCCATGAATTTATCTAGTGATGCAAGGATCATATTAACACTACAGGTGTGTCACAGAATTGTATACAATTTGCAGTGAAGAAAAAATAATTTACATTTTTACCATCAAGATTGTGTGCCTCAAATTTTACATTTTCATACTGGGAAATGGATAAAAATGGCACCAAACTGTGTCCCACAATTTCTGCTGAATGTAGAAATATCATATGTCCTATATATGGCTGTACAGTACTGCTTAGCCACACAGCGAGACTAGGGTGCAATGGAGCGCTATTTGCCTCCTGGAGCGCAGATTTTTCTAGAATAGTTCTATATATAGAGCCCCTAAGTGTAAGAAAAGCAGAATCCCACTCACATGACCCCATTTTGTAAATTATACCCCTTTGGAAATTTATCTACAAGTGTAGTGATGATTTTGACTCCATGGGTGTTTTCCAGAAACAAGCAGTAGTGGTTGTTGCTGAATGAAAATTGCAAACTGCCATTGTAGTTATTATTCCCATAGTCCTATTTAATGACAACAGAGGTCACTTCAATGATATCAATGAGCAATATATCATGAGCATAATCTATTATGGAAAAAGGTGCCATAAAAGACAAGAAGTGAGGTAGAATGAAGGGTGTGATAAAAAATAATTTTTTTTTTATTAATAGTTTAAAATATTATATAAAAAGACAGGGCAAAAAGGGACCTCCAATAAAAGGGGGAGGATGACCAGCAAATATATGTAAGAAGATGGAGGTAATACAATAATGATGTTAATCAATAAATAAGTAAATAAATAATTAAAGTGCACAGTGAATTATATCCCAAACGAAAATAGGATCTTAGTGTTCCAAATTCCTGAGCCCTTAAATCCCCAAAGTTTAGGCTGGTACAAATGCAAACTTAGCATTAGCAAATTTTTGCTTTTTAACCCCTTAATGACCGCCAATACGCCTTTTAACGGCGGTAATTAAGTGTACTAAAACCACAGCGCCGTTAATGCACGGCGCTGTGGAGAAAGTACATAGCGCCCCCCAGTGTCGGATTTTCTCTGGGGTCTCGGCTGCCAGGGGTAGCCGAGACCCCAGAGAACATGAATCGGTCGGTTTTTACCGACCCTGCTTTTGCGATCGCCGTTATTAACCCTATAACGGCAACCACAAAAAAAAAGAAGCCACAATTATGCATTAAATTTCTCTTTCCTCTGATGTGATCGCACATCAGAGGAGAGAGAAATAGGGTCCCCGATCCCCCCCCCGGTACCTCTTTGTGGTCCTCTATCCCCTCCTGGTGGTCCCGCGTCCCACCGGCGTCCTCCGATGGGCGCCGTCATCTTGAAAATGGCAGGCGCATGCGCAGTGCGCCCGGTTGGAATCTGCCGGCTCCGGCTAGCAGATTCCATTCATTATTTTGATCACTAAGATAAACGATCATAGTGATCAAAATAAAAAAAATAGTACATAACCCCCCCGTTTATCACCCCCTTATATAGGCAAACATAATGAAATAAAGAAAATATTTTTTCTTTCAGTTTTCCATTAGGGTTAGGGTTAGGGTTGGGCTAGGATTAGGGTTAGGGTTGGGCTAGTGTTAGGGCTAGGGTTAGGGTTAGGGTTGGGCTAGGGTTAGGGTTAGAGCTAGGGCTAGGATTAGGGCTCGGGTTAGGACTAGGGTTAGAATTAGGGTTAGGGCGAACTAGGATTAGGGTTAGAATTAGGATTAGGGATATGGGTTGGGATTAGCGTTAGGGTTGGGAATAGGGTTAGGGGTGTGTTGGGGTTAGGGTTGGAGCAAGAATTGAGGGGTTTCCACTATTTACCAACTTTGGGGGTCTAAAAATTGGTGTCTAAAAAATCACTTTTGTGGAAATTAAAATGACTTTTTATTTTCACGGCTCTGCGTTTATAAACTTCTGTGAAGCGCTTGGGTGTTCAAAGTGCTCACCACACATCTAGATAAGTTCTTTAGGGGGTCTAATTTCCAAAATGGGGTCACTTGTGGGGGGGTTTCCACTGTTTAGGCCCATCAAGGGCTCTGCAAATGCAACATGATTTCCGCAGACCATTCCATCAAAGTCTGCATTCCAAAATGGCACTCCTTCCCTTCCGAGCTCTCCCATGCACCCAAACAGTGGTTCCACCCCACATATGGGGTATCGGCGTACTCAGAACAAATTGCACAACAACTGTGGGGGTATGATTTCTCCTGTTACCCTTGTAAAAATAAAAATTTGGGGGCGAAAAGATCATTTTTGTGGAAAAAAATTGATTTTTTATTTTCACGGCTCTACGTTATAAACTTCTGTGAAGCACTTGAAGGTTCAAAGTGCTCACCACACATCTAGATAAGTTCCTTAATGGGTCTAGTTTCCAAAATGGGGTCACTTGTTGGAGTTTTCCACTGTTTAGGCACATTCGGAGACAACGCAACATAGCATCCGATCTCAATTCCAGCCAATTCTGCGTTGAAAAAGTCAAACGGCGCTCCATCCCTTGCGAGCTCTGCCGTGTGCTGAAAAAGTGGTTTACCCCTACATATGGGGTATCGGCGTATTCAGGAGAAATTGTACAACAAATTTTGTAGTTGATTTTCTCTTTTTACACTTGTGAAAATAAAAAAATTGGCTCTGAAGTAAATTTTCTGCAAAAAAAAGTTAAATGTTAATTTTTTCCTTCTACATTGCTTTAGTTCCTGTGAAGCACTTAAATTGTTAATAAACTTTTTGAATGTGGTTTTGAGCACCTTGATGGGTCTAGTTTTTAGAATGGTGCCACTTTGGGTATTTTCTGTCATGTACACCCCTCAAAATGACTTTAAATATGATGTGGTCCCTAAAAAAAAATGGTTTTGTAAATTTTGTTGTAAAAATGAGAAATCGCTGGTCAACTTTTAACCCTTATAATTTCCTAACAAAAAAAAAATTTGCTTCCAAAATTGTGCTGATGTAAAGTAGACATGTGGGAAATGTTATTTATTAAGATATTTGTGTGACACATCTCTCTGATTTAAGGGCATAAAAATTTAAAGTTTTAAAATTGCAAAATTTTCACCACATTTCCATTTTTTTCAAAAATAAACACAAGACTTATCGAAGAAATTTTACCACTAACATGAAGTACAATATGTCATGAAAAAACATTCTCAGAATCAGCGGGATCCATTAAAGTGTTCCAGAGTTATAACCTCATAAAGGGACAGTGGTCAGAATTGTAAAAATTGGTCTGGTCATTAAGCTGCACACTGGCTCTGTCGCTAAGGGGTTAAGCTAAGAAGTGATTAAACCACTATTTAGACATCATTTAAATACCATTTAAAAAGCAGCCTAGGGGAAAGGGGAATGGAGGGGACACAGTCCAAGAGGATGAGGTTTTATATTAGAAATATATTGGGATTTACCTGTTATGTAGCTGAAGATAGTCAGGTACTGTAGAGGGCTATGCAGAGGGTTATGCACAGAGCAATACGTGCTGGCAATGCTTCCCCCAGCCTGACGAGCGCCATTTCACTAGTTGCTTCTTCCGAGGGTGTATACAGGTGCATAGGTGTTTGTATGGGTTTTTAAATATGTTGCTGACAGCCTATAGGCTGCAGTGCCTTTGACCGGATATGTCCGCAGGACCTGTGTCAGAGTTGCAGTACTTTACCGGATATGTCCACAGGACCTTTATGAGCGCGCGCATCTGGAGCCGCCCCTGTGACTAATGGGACTTCCGGAATCGTGCTCCGTGACATGCAGTGGAACGCACTGCAGTCACTTGGGTGAGCGCTTCCGGAAGTCAGAGGGAGAGTACGGTCCCGGCGCGTGAGGAGGTGAAATTAATGAAAGCCAAAAAGGATAATGTAAATAGACAATGTGAGGATGGGAATAAAGGGGGATGACAATGTGAAGGGAAGGGTGCGAGTCTGGAAATGTTGGACACAAAGAAAATAGAGAAATATAAATGTGAGGGAAATGAAAAAAGGGGGGCAAGTAGTGAATATTGAGAGGGTGAATATACTGAAAAAATTAGAAGTAATGGGAGTGGAGTAATGGGAGTTGTGGGAAAAGAGGGGATGTGAATTGATGATATTCAGAGACGAGAGAAAGGTTATAACACAGAGGACTGTGAAACCAAGTATAAACATGGGTCGGCCTCCCAAGGCTGCGGGGTACTCGGTACCGGGCCGGTGTCAGCGGGATGTGTCACAGCAGTGGTGACCCAGTCTGTGGCCCTGGGCACCCAATGTAAAAAGGGGAGATTGAATGGTGGAATGTAGTTAATAGAATAGTTTGTGACGCCACCTGTGGTGTTCGGCAAGTGAGATGTTAGGCCGACACTGCATGCAGATCCTCTGGGGCTAGTGGTGTGTTGCAGCCAAGATGGTGAAGCTCACCACAGCTGGAGCTGCAGCCCCAGGGCAGTGTAGATGTAGGGGGAGAGGAGAGGCACAAGCGGTGTAGAAGCTGGTACCCAAATGTAGCGGTGCTGGGTGCGTTGGCACAAGAATGAATGGAGGACACCAGGGCTTGTAGTTCCAAAGCTTTACTCACAGTCTGTAGTACACACAGGTGCCTGCCTCCGTGCTGTGTCCTCCGGGTCAGGGACTCAGTCAACCTCCAGGCCAGATGGAATGCTCCCTTCCAACACTCCGCCAACATGTGCCTTTCTGATCGTCTCCTCTTATAGCGCCTTTAAGTGTGAAGTACTCCTAGTAATGAGTTACACTGGAGTGCCTCCTGACAGATGTTCCCAAGAACTCTACTTGTACAGCAGACAGCTGTAGCCTGCTTCGGGAACTCCTTACTCCTGAGTCCCGGCTCACTATCAATGTTGCTGTTGTGCCCCCAAGTCTTAGATGGGAGTAGTGCATTTACAGCCCACTACTCCACCGGTGTCTGCTGTAGAACCATTAGTGTCCATACAACCTCGGGACCGGGCCCCGGCCTTGGCCTTAGAACTTCTAGGCAGGGTTCTAACATATTTACCAGAATGAAAGAATCACCCAGGGTCCCCCTTAACGCGCGTTTCGATGAATATCTTCCTCAGAAGGGGTGCTTCTGAGGAAGATATTCATCGAAACGCGCGTTAAGGGGGACCCTGGGTGATTCTTTCATTCTGGTAAATATGTTATTGCTTTAATTCTCTAGCCATGAGGTGCATTTCCCTTACTTGATCCTCTCTATATCCACATCATATTTTTTAGGAAGGATTTTTTCCTTCTGAGGAGATCAGCTATGGGTTAAATCAGCAATGTCTGGGTTTCATCTATTTCATTGTGCATAATGTCGCTGCAGGCTTCATTTATGTTATTAGGCTCTAATATGTGAGATTATATCATTAATATTATCTATTTCTTCTTGCTGCACCAGCACTTCAAGAATTGTTTTATATTCCCTCATGTGCTACATTATTGTACCAGTCATTTTATAGTTCTTATGTTTGTCACCCAGTGTCATGCTATTTTCCACTTTCTATATGGTTTGCTGTTTCTTTTTATTTTTTGTGTTATTTAATAAAATTTGAATATTTTATATAATATCCTTGGAGGACCTTTTTCTCTATAATGTTTATACTTGATGATATTCAGGTAGAATATAAGTGGTAATGTTAAAGGGAGAGCGTATTAAAAAATGGATGATGTTAATAAAGTGAAGAGACATTGTAGGAGAAAAAAGTGAGGAAGGGGTGGGGAAGAAAGGAGGTGTTTATAAAAACCCACCATATGGAAATGAGGTTGAAGAGATATTGTTGCAAAAAAATAATTAGAACAATTGTTGAATAAATAAAACTCAAAAAGGAGAGGAAAGAAGTGGAGGATGGAGGATGGGGTGGGGTTGGAAGGGGGAGGGAAATAGAAGGGAAGAACGGAGTAATGGAGTGACAGCAACTCATATAGGGGATATCCTAAGATATGTAATATTATACCTAAAAAGAAGGAGACAACAGATATTCTTAGTCTCGAAGGGATCTATTGTATTATAAAGGTTTGATAAAGTCCAGACGGACCATGTATCTCATCTTGTGTGGGGGACAATGGTTAGGTAGGACAATATAAACCACAGAAAAAGAAAAAGGCCAAAGAAAAATTGACACGAACACCCCCAAATATGGTAAATTGTATATAAATAAATTACAAAGAATCAGATAGAAACCTGTCCTATATATCAATTGAAAGTGTAATAAAGTCCAGAAGAAAACAAATCAATACGCAGATTGAATATGGCTTGAATTAAAGTCTTTTTTTGACATCCAGCAGATCATTCATTGATGAATGGTGAGACAATCCCAAGGTCCAGAGAGACGTCACCAAAAAAAAATGGACCACAACCGAGGAACAGCACCGAAAATAGGTATGTACCTTTAAGATGATTGAAATAAAAATAGAAAAATGAGCATGTGATATAATATAGGAGGTGAAATAGGGAATGGAAAAGAAAGGAAAAATTGTTAAAACTACATAAGTTAACTAAATTAGAAACACCTTAAAAAAACTGATCCAGGAAATACAGATACAGAAAAGAATTAAAGCCAAAACTTTCATTGAGGCCATATCCACTTGCTTTCAAGCTGTGCTAGAGCTTTACCCAAATCTCCACCACATATGCCAAGGTCAATTTGATCAATTGCTTTAAAAGTAAGACCTTTAGGACTGGAATTGTGATAGATTTTAAAATGACGTGGTAAAGTTTTTAAAAGGGAGTAATCATCAATAGTTTTGGCTTTTTCAATGTCACGAATATGTTCATGCACTCGAATTTTGAGTTCCTGAGTTGTTAATCCGACGTAAACTAAATTGCAAAGACATGTAGCATGGTATATTATTCCCTGAGAGTGAGAGGAGCAGGTTAGGTGTTTTCTATTGTCAAAATTCTTTGACCCATCTGAATTCGTAAAGGAATATGACTTCCTCATGTTTATACAAGTTTTGCAAATACCACATGGAAAAAAGCCATTTTTTAATGATTTATGTCCAAGCTTGGAAGTTGGGTCTTAGTGACTATGCGCTAATAGATCCCTTAAATTACAATTAATCTGTGCCACCAAGGAGGGAAAGGAAGGAGAATTTTTTTGTAATATAGGATCGGTCATGAGACTATTCCAATGCTTTTTAAAAATAAGTTTCAAGTCCTCCTACTGATTATTAACTGCTTTGTGACCGCCGATGGTAGATAAACATCGGCACTAGCAGGGCTTTATGCAGCACTGACGTTTGTCTACGGTCGGCGGTTTTGTGCTGATCGGGACCCCCACGTACCTTATAACGAGGGGATCCCGGCACACAATGCTTCCTGTGACCCCCGACCTCATTGGGACTTGATTGGTTCAGGTCTTGATGACGTCAACGACACAACAGCCAATGAGACAGATCACTGGGAAAGTTTGTTTCTCCTCTGATCTCCTGTCAGTGAGAGATTAGAGGAGAAACAGTGTAACAAGTGCTGCTGGCAACAGCTGTGCCAGTCAGCGATCTTGTTATAAAGTAAAAAAACAGATATGGCAGGTTAGAGTTAGTGCTATAGTTAGGGTTAAGGTTAGTGCTATAGTTAGGGTTACTGTTAGGGTTATCGTTACAGTTAAGGTTAGGGTTAGTGTTAAGGATAAAGTTAGCTTTACTGTTAGGCTAAAGTTAGGGATAATGTTACTGCTAGGTTTAGGGTTACTCTTAGGCTAAGTTAGGGTTGCTGTTAGAGTTAGGGTTAATTTTACTGTTAGGCTAAAATTAGGGTTACTGTTAGAGTTAGGTTTACTGTTAGGGTTAGGATTACTGTTAGGGTTACAGTTACTGTTAGGCTAAAGTTAGGGTTACTGTTAGGCCAAAGTTAAGGTTACTGTTAGGGTTACTGTTAGGGTTAGGGCTATAATTAGACAAATTGGACAACTTTTGGGGTCCAATTTTTCCTGTTACCCTTTGAGAAAATAAAAAATTGGGGGCTAAAAATCATTTTTGTGGAAAAAAATGATTTTTTATTTTCACGGCTCTACATTATAAACTTTAGTGAAACATGTGGGGGTTCAAAGTGCTCATAACACATCTAGATAAGTTCCCTGGATGGTATAGTTTCCAAAATGGGGTCACTTGTGGGGGGTTTCTACTGTTTAGGCACATCAGGGGCTCTGCAAAAGCAACATGACGCCCACAGACCATTCCATCAAAGTCTGCATTCCAAAATGTCACTGTCATGGTCTGCCTGGAATTTCTGTTACAGTCCTTCTAGGGTTAATCTTATGTGGATTGTAATATATAACTAATTAGATAACCAGAAACTAAATAGTTTAATATGCAAAGTTTTGGCATGCATCAGTGCCCCCTCTTGGAAGATGCTTAATAAAGCCTTTGTTGAACTGATACTATGCCTGAGTCTTCAAGTTTGAGCTCCCAGAGTAGTGTTTTAGTCCTCACCACAGAATGTTATTTGAACTTTGGTGCACCTCTTACACAGGTACATTAAAGTTTAAACTGTTGTCCAATTTGAATAAAGTACAGATGTAACATACTATCTCAATACAGGTTTTTTGGATGCTTCCGTAAACTAATAGCCATAAACATATTTCTAACCCTGGTCTTATCCTTAAAAAAGTTTGATTATTGTTTATCTTTTTTTGCCAGTGTTCCATTAATATCACTAAACCAAAGTCAAAAGGAAAACAATTAGAAGATTCAAAGATTCACACCTCTGACAAGTTTTGGAAAATCTCCTGATTTTGTCTTGGAAATGCTAATGAAATACTGGCCACAAAATGATGTTTGAATAAACTATAAGGTAGCATTTAATGACAATTTTACCATTAGCTAATGAATCACTTATGTGGTCAGTAGTTAGAGCAAAGGCATGACAAAAGTTTTTTAAAGGAGTAAAACTCATTTAAAGAAGGCAACTTGTAAATATAGTATAGCACTTGTCAACTATTGGTTCAAATTATGTTTCTGTTAGGTAAAGAACAGAAAGGGTATGTTCACATGTGGTGTATGTCCAGCATTTTTTTCTGCACTAAAAAAACAAAATGGTAGCAGTAAAAATGCTGCTGTACATATATTATGCACATTTTTATTTGTTCTTTTACTTGTGTGTTTCTGGAAATCACAGGAACGTGGGATGTCATCACGGACAGGAGACAGATTAAGAGTTAACAGGTATTTATTAACAACAGGGATACTCCGCGCAGGGAGTGTAAGGAAATGGGGGTATGTTAGGACGAAGGACAGGACAGGGAGTTTGGAAGAGGAAGGGCAGGAATGAATGAGAGCTTGATAGGAGGGAGAAGGTCAAACCTTATGAGCCTGTAGTCTTCTTGATTGCAGCGTCTCGATACTCGAACGGTGGCACCGACAACAGCGGCACGTGACGTCTCAGCGGTGTCTGTAAAAGATGGGGTTCCAGTCCATGGCAGGAATGGAGGATCCTTGAAGGTTGTGGGAGATTCCCACACACTTGAACGCCATAAGCTGTGCTCAGTCCAGTACGAGGGACCGCCGGAACGAGACTTCACTCCGCGGTGTATGCAGGTGTAGGGAAGGTGACCTGACGGATGGACGGACTAGTCAGAGTAAAGAAGGAAAGGTTTGCACAGTGTAGGGAGGTGTCAGTTATTACAGTGGGAAAACAGCTAGGAAAGTGTAGTGGACGTGCAGTACCTTGGGTTGACCATTAGATGGCAGGGAGGAGTGTGAGCAAAGGACTTGACATCAGCTTAGGGCTTTAGAAACCGTTGGTCATGGGGGGTGGAGTGACAGTTTCAAGGAACCGGTTTAGCTATAAATACTGAGGGAGGGTTCCAGAAGGTTCCAGTCCCCAGGGGGAGCTCCAGTGACAGGAGGACTGCGACAGTCTGTGCGCTGTGAGGAGAATCTAAGCCAGGGGGACTGAGGAGAGAGAACGTCAGGGGGGTGGTCCTGACAGGAAGAACCGCAGAAGGGACGAGGCACTGGGTGTGAGACACCGCATTTGACACGACGACAGATCAGTGGAAGCGCTGTTGGTTTACGGGCCTAAGGCGGCCACAGTGACGGACCTGTCAGGAGCGTCGAAGAGTGAGGAGGGGACGGTGTGTGCAGACACGTCCCTAGTATAAAGTACGGTGTGAGAAGCAGCTCTGGAAACGGAGGGCCGACAAGGGAAGCAAAGTAAAGTGTATTGCTTTGGAGTGCGGTATACTGTGGAGGCTGTCAAGTGGACGGTCAGAGAATAAAGCTTGGACCTGTTGCACCCTGAACTTGCCTCCATCTTGTCTCTGTTTTGTCTCTGCGCGGTAAGAAGAGGAACCACCCCCCAGCTCGGCCCACCGACCCTACACAGGTATCTGGCTAAGAGGCTCGGACCTAGTCACCTGCTTCTCACTGTGCCGCACACGTTACAGTCTCTGGTTGAGAATATGAGTGACCCCCCAGACACGGAAGTAAGTGGGGAGCTGGCAGGCCGTCGTCCACCCACAATAGACCGGTACACTGGGGATCTGTCAAGTCGGCCTGCGCCCAATTGAAGCTCTGCTCTCACAGCTGACACTGCGCCCGACTGTACACTTAGCTTTCCCGCCTAGACTCTGACCCTTTTCCCGCGCACAGCGCTTTTTAGCACGGCTCCGCCTACCACAGCCACATGTAAGGGTCGGTCCTTGTCTTAAAGTCTTCCCCCCTGCAACATTGGTGACAGTGCTGGTAGTTCCGGAACCGATGCAAGAGAGATATGCCCAATCTTGTCCTTCCTCTTACATATTTTCCGTGCTTTTTTGTTGTTTTCACACAAGCATTTGAAAAGGTGAAAAGCGCTGCAAAAATGCTGAAAGAATTTGGCAAAAATGCAGCTGTCATTAAAATACCCATGGAAAAATAAATCAGCGTGTGCAAGAGATTTCAGAAGTCTCATAGATTATGCTGATACTGTAAAATGCTGCATATTTATGTACGAAATACACTACTTATAATATGCAGCAAAAATGCTGAAAATATGTCACATGTGAATTTACCCTAATTGTGTTTCCATTCAGTACTATAATTGGTTCTACAAAATAGGTAATCAGATACTAATACTAATAAAAGCCCAAAGACATGAGTGACCACATTTACACATGACTAAATATAGCTGTTCTTTAAAAACTTATTGAAAAAGAACAATCCCAAAAATACAACTTATGATTTATAACTGGAATTACGTTCTAACAATGTTTAACTTTTCACTTTCAACATGAAACAAAGAGAACTAGAGGTTTTGTTACTGCGTCTTGCTGAAGCATAATTTAAAAGCTGTGCATTTAAAAGGCAATTATGCAGCCAATGTTAATTTATGTACGTATTCGTTTTAGTCAAAAGCAAAGCAGAACTATGAAATTGAATGTTGAAAAAGCATAATAACCCATAGTGCAATTATTTTACTCTGGTTGTAAATTGTGCATTACTTATGGTACATAAACATATGCTTTCCAATTTTAAAATGACATTTTATGAACAATTTAAACTTGTACAGAGACAAACAAAAATATATCACAATTACAGATGGTTATATGTAACTGTAGTTAGAATCAGGAAATTATTTTAATGTTCTGGAAAACAAAAATGAAGAAAATAAGTTTACAGATGACTAGCTTTTAATAAAATGTCTCTTACTGCATTTCATTATGCTGAAAATACACATCAGTCCAATACTATTTAAAGATGCAACTGAGTTTATCTTATGGATTTGAACATTAGAACTGAGTTTGCCATGGACTCATGATAATGTTATGATCAGTTACTTGGTGCTCTATGCAACAATGTAGCTAAGCCCTGCACATTATCCTCAGGATAAGGGTATGTTTTCACATGGTGTATTCTGAGCGCTCTGGACGCAATGGACACCCGCCCTGTCCAAAGCGCTGCCGGCTTTTGTACACACGGTGATGCTGTCCGTATGTGTTCTTTGAACACATGCTGAATCACTGCATCCTATACATAGAACAGTGCTATATATCTTTCGGAAACTGTGCATCTTTGCAAAATAAATAGACATTCTGCGGTCTATAAAGATGCGCCGCATATGCGTGTATGCGCAGGTTTGCCACTTGCGTCTTTGTACGCATAGTGGATATGGGATTTCATAAAATCCTCTCCACTATGCTGTAACATTTGAATGCTGCTGATTGGATGCTGCAGCTATACGCAGCGTCCAATCTGCAGCAAATATGTCACGTGGAAACATACCCTAAATGTAATAAGAATCAAGCATGAAAACGTGAAGGGTTTATCTCAACATTTGAAGTTATCACCCATCATTACAGATCAGTCCTCAGCGATGCTAAGAACAGGGCACTAAAATACCTGTAATGCATTAACTGCTGAATGTAGTCTGCTTGAAATCTCAGCAGTTTTTATTTGTCGGAAAACCTGGCAAACAGAACAGGACCTCAAAAGTGAAAGATGCTCTTAGAAGTCACCTTCCATTATGGCTAAGAGATGAGGTTTCTGAATGCCCTACCCCCTTGGGACAAGCTACTCTCTCAAGCTATAAAAAGTCTGCCTTATAGTCTGCTCCTGCATCATTCAAGTGCATCATATAAGTGTACTGCACTGAACTAGATGAAAATTGATCACGAAGCGTACTGAAGAGAACTGGACACTTAGTCACAGTAAACAATGTATCTGTTTGTCTTCACTCTCACCCCCATAGTCCTTCACTTCATACTAATCCCCCCTAATCGCTACACCTAGTAATGAGCTGGCTATCTTTCCCTCCACCCTCCCCATCTATCTCACCTCCTCCTCAGATCTGTTGCTCAACATACAATCTTTTGTCTCCAAACACAGACAGACACTTCCTGCCCTCTCTAGATCCCACCTACTAACACTTTCTCTGCTCCTCCTCATTGCCAGTGATATGTCTCCAAATCCTGGCCCTCCTCACCACATCCCCACAGTCACTTCTACCTCTCATCTACGATCTATCAAAAATTTCTGCAACCTTCCTAACCTCATACTCATTCGCTCAGCCCCCGCTCTACCAGTCTCTCTAACAGGAGGTCTATGGAACGCTTGCTCTGTCTGCAACAAACTTTCACTACTAACAAACTTTCCTTCCTCAGCATTACTGAAACCTGTTTCACCCCCTTTGACACAGCCTTTCCAGCTGCACTTTCTTATGGGTGACTCCATCTTTCTCAAACACCCAGCCCCAGCAGCAAGCTTGGGGGAGGAGTTGGTTTTTTCCTGTAAGATAATTGCTCCTTTACTCCAATTCTACTACCACCCTCTGTTACTCTTCCTTCTTTTGAGGTGCACTCTGTGCGCATGTACTTCCCCTCCAACCTCCAACTCGCTGTCATCTACCACCCCCCAGGGTCAGCCACCACATTTTGTGACCACTTCACCACCTGTTAACTTAATTTCCTTTCCACTGACATCCCCACTATCATCATGGGTGACTTCAACATCCCCAATGACACTTCCCACTCTGCTGTCTCTAAGCTTCTATCTCTCACTTCCTCATTCAGGTTTGCTCAATAGTCTTCTGCCACCACTCACAAATACATCCACAAACTGACCCTAATCTTCACCCACCTCTGTTCCCTATCTAATCACTCTAACTCACCTCACCCTCTGTCTGACCATAGCCTACTCACATTCTCTTTCCTCTCATCTCCTGATGCACAATCCCCACAAACCTGCACACCAAAGCAGAAATCTCAAACACCTTGATTTAAACTCACTTTCTGAGACCCTTCTCCCTCTCAAAGACATAGGATCCTTACACAATATAGATGCTAATACCACTTTATATAAGCAAAAAAACAGAGGGTAGGGACACGCATGAGCAGGAACGGTGGGGCACTGAGTGAACATGCAGAGCTGCAGAACAATTAACCTTTGACGGTTATGCCCCCCTGCATAACCCTGGTGTAGGTGAGGCTGACAGCTGTGGAAGATCCTGGAGTGTGTCAATGTGGTAGCCGGATAAAGCGACAGCATTCAACGCTGTGAAGACATGGAGAATCACTGTGCGATGCCAGGTGAAGCCGCGGTGCATGCTGGGAGTCACGTGATCGCAGGTCCTAGGGATCACGTGACGGATGGTCCTGAAAGGCCGGTGAGGTGTCTCTTGTAAGCAGCTCCAGCCGTGTACACTCAGAGAGAGATATGAAATGGAAAACGAAGAGAGAGGCGCGGTCTAGTATGGAGCGCTAAAGTGGATATGACAAGGACAATGATGAATTAAAAGGTGCAAACCTTTATTGAAGAATTAATGTCCACAACACATTTCAAAGGCAATCTGCCGTCTTCTTCAGGTGGTATCATTAATTCTTTAATAAAGGTTTGCACCTTTTAATTCATCATTCTCCATGTCATATCCACTTTAGCAATTCATACTAGACCACGCCTCTCTCTTCATTTACCACTTTATATAACAGCACAACACCTGCAGCTCTTGAATTGGTCATTCCCCTCACACATACCAAAGGTCACACAATCAACAGGCAACTCTGACACACCAGAAGACTAAAGAACTGAGCCGGGTGTCCAGGTTGCTGAGCAGAGATGGAAAAGATCCCACTCCAACAAGTATTTCATCGCATTCAAACAGTTCCTCACCACTTTCAAGTCAGCACTCACTGTAGCAAAACAAACCTACTTCTCAACTCTAATATCATCCCTGTTTCGCAAGGTTAGCACTGCAGCTTTGCAGCGCTGGAGTTCTGGGTTCAAATCCCACCAAGGACAATATCTGCAAGCAGTTTGTATGTTCTCCCCGTGTTTGCGTGAATTTCCTCCAGGTACTCTGATTTCCTCCCACATTCTAAAGACATACTGATAGGGAATTTAGTTTGTGAGCCCCATCGGGGACAGCAATGATAATGTGTGCAAAAAACTGTAAAGCGCCGTGGAATATGTTGGTGCTATATAAATAAATTATTATTATTCAACACTTTCAGTTCTCTCCTCCTTCCCCCACTGCCACCTTCATCTCCTCTAATTTCATCTGAAGAATTTGCCTCATTCTTCAAGCAGAAGATCGATAACATCAGAAGTAGCTTTGGTCTACAGCCCTCACAGCCCCTGCTCATAACTACTCAGCCCTCCTCCTCCAAAACCAGCTTCTCCAGCATTACAGAAGATCAACTCTCCTCTTTACTCTCAAGCTGTGTGCACATGTTGCGTTTTTTTGCATCTTCGTGGCGTTTTTCTGCTGCGGAATCACAGCGAAAACGCAAAGAAAACGCATCCCATGCAATCCTATGGGATTCCGCAATGCTGTGCTAATGTGGCGGATTTTTCTGCTGCGGAATCGCATAGCGGAAAAATCCGCAGCATGTGCATTCTTCTTGCGGAATCGCGGCGATTCCGCACCCATAGGAATGCATTGATCCGCTTACTTTCCGCATGTGGCTATGCCCACCATGCGCAAAGTAAGCGGATCATGTGCAGATGGTACCCAGGGTCTGGAGAAGAGGAGACACCCTCCAGGCTCTGGGTACCATAATCCTGTAAAGAATAGAATAAAAATAAAAAATAGAGATATAATCACCCTCTGGCGGCCCCCGGAGTCCCTCCCACCTGTCACCACGCTCCCGGCATCTTCCGGTCCCAGTAATGCTTTGCGCAAATGACCACTGATGGCGTCGCGCTCTCGCGAGCGTGACATCATCTCGGGTCCTTCGTGCAAAGCATTACTGGGACCGGAAGATGCCAGGAGCTCCGCAGAGTAGATCGGGGGCCGTCGGAAGGGGAGAATAACAATATTTTTTTATTTTTATTATTTTAACATCCTATTTCCAAGCAATGCTAATCGCTTGGAATGTGCAAGCATTCCGCAAGTGGAAAACGCTTGCAAAACGCTTATTTTCCATGAATTCGCATGCGCTTTACCTACGGCGGGAGTGCGGAAATGTTGCGGAAATTTCCGCAGCATTTGTGCAACGTGGGTACATAGCCTCAAGATTACATCTCACCACCAGTGCACTCGACCCGATCCTGTCCCACCTCATCCCAAACCTTATCACACAGTTATGGACTGACCTGGGTTGAAGTAAGTGTATTGC
This sequence comes from Dendrobates tinctorius, assembly GCF_039654945.1. Classification (NCBI taxonomy): domain Eukaryota; kingdom Metazoa; phylum Chordata; class Amphibia; order Anura; family Dendrobatidae; genus Dendrobates; species Dendrobates tinctorius. The sequence continues at coordinate 19,450,763 of NW_027361694.1, forward strand.
AACCACTAAGGGCAACAACAACAGGAACAACTAGTGGTTGGAACACGAGAGCAGCAGTACAGTTAATGGATCAGCAGGTTGTGTAGTCAGGAACAGCCAGGGGTCAGTACACTGAGCAGCAATATAATTAAAGGATCGGCAGATTGCATATTCAGGAATAGCCAAGTAGCAGCGGTATGATCTTGGAATGAAGCAGCAGGTGAAATGAAGATCGACTAGAAGCTGGGAGCTCATTATTCTCGCAAGGAAGGAAGTACAATGCCAGGTTTTAATAGGGGGTTCAAACAGGGTGGAGCTGATCAGGAACAGCACAGGTACTATATCTGGATTAGCAAGAAACTGTCCAGTGAGCTGAATAGTTTTGAGGGAAGAGCTGCCGCCTAGCGCACAAGAGCTGCTGGGTTCAAGTTGTGATACACAGTCCTCATCTTAACCCATCTTTTCAACCTGTCACAAACAGCTGGTGTTTTCCCCTCATGATTCAAACATGGCTCGATCACACCAATCCTCAAAAAGCCCTCCCTTGACCCATCCTCTCTGTCTCGCTATTGCCCCATATCACTTCTCCCCTATGTCTCAAAACTATTGGAACAACACATCCATGTTGATCTGTCCTCCCACCTCTCTTTTTGCTCCCTCCTTGACCGCATACAATCTGGCTTCCGACCTCATCATTCAACCGAAATTTCCTTCACTAAAGTCACCAATGACCTACTAACCACCAAATATAAGTGAGACTACTCTGTCCTCCTCCTCCTGGATCTGTCCTCTGCCTTTGACACAGTACATCGTACCCTCTTACTACAGGGTCTCTCATCTCTTGGCATCACAGATTTGGCCCTATCCTGGATCTCTTCATAGCTAGCAGATTAGACATTCAGCATCTCCCACTCACATACCACCCCATATCTGTTGGTGTCCCCCATTCTGTTCTAAGATCCCTGCTCTTCTCCATTTACACCTTTGGCCTGGGACAGCTCATAGAGTCCCATGGCTTTCAGCAACATCTCTATTCTGATGACACACATACAGTATCTACCTCTCTGGACCTCCTTACTAACCAGTAACCCACAATGTCAACCTGCTATTTCATCCATCTTCTCTGCTAAATTTCTAAAACGTAACATGGACAAAACAGAATTCATCAACTTTTCCCCATCTCACTCAACCCATCAACAGACCTAACCATTAAAGTAAATGGCTGCTCACTCTCCTTAGTCTTGCAAGCTTACTGCTTCAGGGTAACCCTGGACTCTAATATCTCATTCAAGCCACATATCCAAGCCCTTTCCACTTCCTGCCGACTCCAACTCAAAAAATATTTCCCGTACCTTAATCAAGAATCTACAAAACACTAGTGTATGCCCTCATCACCTCCCACCTCGACTACTGCCACCTCCTGCTCCGTGGCCTTCCCTCTAACACTCTTGCACGCCTCCTATCTATCCTAAACTCTGCTGCCCAACTAATCCACCTGTCCCCCCACTATTCACCGGCCTCTCCTCTCTGTTAATCCCTTTACTGGCTCCCCATTGGCCTGAGACTCTCTTTCAAAACACTAACCATGGCATACAAAGCCTTTGTCTTTCATACATCTGTGACCTAGTTTCCCGATACTTACCTACATGCAACCGCCGATCCTCACAAGATCTCCTTCTCTACTCTCCTCTTATTTACAATCGCATACAAGATTTATCGCATGCATCCCTCTACTCTGAAACTCTCTACCCAACATATCAGACTCTTGCCTACAATAGAATCCTTCAAAAAGTACCTGAAGACTTACCTTGTGCAGTAACCCTCAATCCACCATACCTCTGCACAACCAGCTCTACCCTCATCTCCTGTATGCTCACCTATCCCTTTTAGATTGTGAGCCCTTGGGGTCAGGGTCCTCTCTCTTACTGTACCGGTCGCTGACTTGTATTGCTTAAGAATTATTGTACTTGTTTTTATTATGTATACCCCTTTTCACATGTAAAGCACCATGGAATAAATGGTGCTATAATTCTAAATAATAATAATAGTCTAGGGAAAAAAATGTTCAGTCTCCAGTGGAGATAAGACTTCTGTACTATGAGGACTAGTAATCTGTGAATTAGCCTTCCTCAAGATCTGTCAATGGATTATAAAAAATAAAAAAAATCCCATAAATCAAATGGAGAAGACTTGGCGCTTAGAAGTATTCTGGAAGTATATATATATATATATATATATATATATAACAATAGCCAAAATAGACGATACCAAAAAATTGTGCTTACACAATATATAAAATATATGAAAAACACAAGGAGAAAATATATATTTGTGTAATATAGTCCATGGGGTACATAAAGGATAGAAACCACCAATATCCTATAGTCACCAATGTATATGTAGAGAACAACAAAGAGAAATACCAGGGGACTAATAGAGAATGCTATAATGAGACAGGCTAAATGTGAAACAATAGTACTGGTGAATAACATAGTAATTGTGGCTGAATGGGCATAACCCTTAGCAGATTGAGGTGAAGAGGAAAATAGAAAACAAACACTGTAGAATAGCAATGTGTGCTATGTTGATGGATAGCATTAGTAAATACATGTGCAGAGCTGATTAAAATGCCAGTCACCTGCAATCCGGCATCTGTGAAGGTGTCATGGTAGTGGAATGCTCAGCTGATGATGGAGGATAAAGGAGAGGAGAACAAGTGAGCCGGGAGTCCAAAGGAGTCGTGACGTGCAGCACTGGATGTTGTAATAGTGCCACAACATCAGAGCTTTGTGAAAACATGTCCATGGGCGAGAAATGGAATGTGAGTAGAGTTGGGCGAAACCGAATAGTAAAGTTCGGCATCCATATCAAACACCTACTGTTCGGGCACGGACACTGAACATGGACTTCACATGGTGGCAAACAATTGATGCTTGGGACCCGCATTCAAGTGAATGGGATCCGGGTTTGAGTCTGAGTACTGTTCTGATACCTGAAGCCAAATTTTTTTTAACTGTTCTGCTGAACCCACCAGTTCCGAACATCCAGGGGTCCGCCCATCTCTAAATGTGAGTGACAGAATGCAGAGGAGACTGTAGGAGAAGTGGACTGCAAGGATAACAAACGTAATCTACAATAAAAAAAATAATCATTATTGCAAAAGAGCAACAAAGGTTTGTTAACATGAATTAGAATAATATAGTAAGAGAGGAGCGTACACTGGTAATGATATCAGATAAACTTCGAAAATCAATACAATAAATACTTGTGTGATCAATGTGACCCCTCCCAGTGAAATGGATGGCAAACCATCCGGTACAGAAAATTAGGAATACTGACTGGTGATGGTGAGAGAAAATCATATAAAAGCCGTATATATGAAATAAATGAATAAAAGAGGGTATTTGATTAATAAAAAGCCTTTATTAGAGGATTTTGGCTCAGCAACATAAAATAATACATAAAATATAAAATTAGTGTGTAAGGTAATAACACTGCTAATGTAAACATATACTGTGTGTGTATATATATATATATATATATATATGACCATAAGAAAATGGGTCCAATGAAAAAATGAGATAATAATTATCTCTTATATCACATAGTCCTGTAGCAGATAATAATAAGCCCGCATGAATGGCCAGCAAAGTGTGTTATGATTGGGTCACCGAGGAGGAAAGCAAGACCAAGCTGAGCCACAGAAAACCAGAGAGGTTGGTAACTAAGCGGATTGCAGACCCCTGATCCTATCCACACACCTAGCAATAGCCGTGGAGCGTACGTACGATGATCCTAGACGTCTCGACGCAGCTGGAGAGCTAAATAAGCCTAAAGCAAGAAAGGGGAAATCTAAACTGCCCCAGAGCAGACCCCAAAGGTATAGATAGCCCCCAAACATATATTGTCAGTGAGACAAGATGAAAACACAAAAACAGGTAGGAAAATAGACTGAGCTGAGCAAACGATGGGGCTCACACTAACTAGACAGGACAGGAAATGCCCAACACGTCTGATAGAAAAATACTGAAGTCACTAGACTTCGCCCACTATATCAACACTCTGGTATATTATGAAAGCAGAGCAAAAAGAGGCCAAGCTAATAAGGGACAAAAGCAAACTGGCACAAACAGTAACATAAGGATGGAAATTCAGCACAGCCCCAGCCAGGGCTGGCTGACCACATAAAACTGAAATAGACAAAACCAAATCAAATGTGAATAATAGCAAAAGAACACTTAGCTTGAGCATGCAGGGACTGAGCTGGAAACTAAGACCTCAGGAGGCAGGAAAAAATCACCAGCAGGAATAGAGGGAGTCGGCTGTCTTAAATCCAGTCAGAAACTCCAGATCTCCAGTCATCCTCCTCATTATCAGGTGGCAGGCCTCTGTTAATTAGATCAGCTCCATTACCTCCAGTAACCACCAGAGGGAGCCCGGAACAGAACTCGCGACCCCTCTATCAATATAACCAGCTCCACTACCTTCACTAGTAACCAGAGGTAGGCCAGAAAGCGAATTCACAACAAAGTGCATGTAGTGCAAAAATATATTATTTGGTTTTATTAATTATCACCATTGAGGTTTTTCTGATTAATTGTGCACATTTTGCAACTTTATGCATTTTTTCAATCATTTTTTATGCACATTTTTTATTCTATTCTTTTTATACATTTACTGGCACTGCTCCTTCTGCATCTCTGCATAGGTTTACTCTGTTTGCTTTTATTTTTGCACATTTTATGATAAAACCAAATGATATATTTTTGCACTACATGCACTTTGCTGGCCATTCATGCGGGCTTATTATTATCTGCTACAGGACTATGTGATATAAGAGATAATTATTATCTCATTTTTTCATTGGACCCATTTTCTTATGGTCATATCTATATGTATATTTACATTAGCGGTGTTATTGCCTTCCACACTAATTTTATATTTTATGTATTATTGTATGCTGTTGAGACAAAATCCTCTAATAAAGGCTTTTTATTAAGCAAATACCCTCTTTTATTCATTTATTTCATATATACGGCTTTTATCAGTTTTTCTCTCACCATTACCAGTTGGTATTCCTAATTTTATGAATTAGAATAAGAACTAGATGTGTATTTCCTGAAGGAAGTACATATAGTGCTTTGAAATGGTGCCTGGGCTGCCCCTTTAAGAGAGACTTGCCTGCTGCCTCTGCAAGACTTTCAACTCAGGATCCATTTTAACTGTGGGTGCCTCTCAGGAGCCACTTTGGCCTGTGATTTGGAGGCCGGGGTGGCTCAGCCTCCGATTTGGAGGCCGGGGTGGCTCAGCCTCCGATTTGGAGGCCGGGGTTGGTCAGCCTCCAGTTTGAAGGCCGGGGTGGCTCAGCCTTCGATTTGGAGGCTGGGGTCAATCAGTCTCCGATTTGGAGGCCGGGGTCGATCAGCCTCCGATTTGGAGGCTGGGGTGGCTCAGCCTCCGATTTGGAGGCTGGGTTGGCTCAGCCTCCGATTTGGAGGCAGGGGAGGCTCAGCCTCCGATTTGGAGGCCGGGTGGCTCAGCCTCCGATTTGGAGGCCGGGGTGGCTCAGCCTCCAATTTGTAGGCCAGGGTCAGTCAGCCTCCGATTTGAAGGCCGGGGTGGCTCAGCCTCCGATTTGGAGGCCGTGGTCAATCAGCCTCCGATTTGGAGCCTGGAATCGCTCAGCTTTCGATTTGGCGCATCGGCCGTTTAAGACTCATTTTGGTAGGCCGGCCCTTTAAGAATCACTTTGGCACATCGGCCCTTTAAGAGCCAGTTTGGCGCACTGGGCTTCTAAATCCACTTTGGCGCACATTCTCTCTCAGGGGCATGCGTCATGTGATGAAGCTAGATTTGCATTTTGCTTTGGGTTTTGCTTTAAGAGCTGATATTATCTGGCAGAAACTGTGTCCTGGTGGGGTCATGTAAAGTTCGTATGCGTTGGCATAGTAACTGTGTCTGCCTACGCATATCAATGAGCTTAACTGCCGCAACTGGTACTCAAATTTGAATCGCCTCACGACTGCCCCATGTATTCCTATGGCAAAATTTTCCCATTGAAATGCATTGAGGCAATGCATTCCAATGACGGGAAAAAAAATTTTCAAACGCAAATTGCGCAAAAACTACAAATCCGATCGACACGAAAAATACTAAGCACACCACTCGTGGACGCTGGCTTTGAAACGACGCCTCAACGGAGTCTGTGCGTGTAGCGGTTCGGGCAGCATTAATTGCGGAAATCAACTGAATAATAATAACTAGATGTGTATTTCCTGAAGGAAGTACAGATAGTGGTTTGAAATGGTGCCCGGGCTGTGACTTTAAGAGAGACTTGCCTGCTGCCCCTGCACGACTTTCAACTCAGTATCCGTTTTACCTGTGGGTGCCTCTCAGGGGCCACTTTGGCCTGTGGGGCCCCTCAGGGTCTGATTTGGTGGGTGGGGCCCCTCAGGATCCGATTCAGTGGACTGGGCTCCTCAGGGCTTGAATTGGTGGGCCGATTTGGTGGGCGAGGCCCCTCAGGGTCCGGTTTGGTGGGCACAGCCCCTCAGGGTCTGATTTGGTGGGTGGGACCCCTCTGGGTCCGATTTGGTGGGCGGGGCCCCTCAGAGTTCGATTTGGTGGGTGGGGCACCACAGGGTCCGATTTGCTGGGCGGGGCCCCACAGGGTCTGATTTGGTGGGAGGGGCCACTCTGGGTCCAATTTGGTGAGCGGGGCCCCACAGGGTGCGATTTGGTGAGTGGGGCCCCACAGGGTCCAATTTCGTGGGCGAAGCTCCTCTGGTTCCGATTTGGTAGACGGGGCCTCTCAGGGTCCGATTTGGTGGGCGGGTCCCCTCAGGATCCGATTTGGTGGGTGGGGCGCTTCAGGGTATGATTTGGCAGGCGAGGCCCATGAGGGTCTGATTTGGTGGGCGGCGCCCCTCATGGCCTGATTTGGTGGACGGGGCCACTCTGGGTCTGATTAGGTGGGTGGGGCCCCTTAGGGTCAGATTTGGTGGGTGGGACCCCTCAGGGTCTGATTTGGTGAGCGGGGCCACTCTGGGTCCAATTTGGTGGGCGGGGCCCTTCAGGGTACAATTTGGTAGGTGGGACCACTCTGAGTCTGATTTGGTGGGAGGGGCTCCTCAGGGTTCAATTTGGTGGGCGGGCCACTCTGGGTCCGATTTGGAGGGCGGGGCCACTACGGGTCTGATTTGGTGAGCGGGGCCCCTCAGGGTCCAATTTGGTGGGCGGGGCCTCTCTGGGTCTGATTTGGAGGGCGGGGCCACTCTGGGGCCAATTTGTTGGCCTGGGTGGCTCAGCCTCCGATTTGTAGGCCAGGGTCGATCAGCCTCCGATTTGGAGCCTGGGGTCACTCAGCATTCGATTTGGCGCGCCAGCCCTTTAAGGCTCATTTTGGTGCGCCGGCCCTTTAAGATTCACTTAGGCACGTCGGCTGTTTAAGAGCTAGTTTGGCGCACTGGGCTTCTAAATTCACTTTGGCGTACATTCTCTCTCAGGGGCACGCGTCATGTGATGAAGCTAGATTTGCATTTGTGCTGTGGGTTTCGCTTTAAGAGCTGATATTATCGCCAGAAACTGTGTCCTGCTGGGGTCATGTGAAGTTCTTTGGCGCTGGCATAGTAACTGCGTCTGCCTGCGCATATCAATGAGCTAAACTGCCATTTGAATCACCTCAGGGCATGTTTTCTCTAAGGCAAAATTTCCCCATTGAAAAGCATTGAGACAATACATTCAAATGACGGGAAAAAAAAATTTCTAATGCAAATTGCGCAAAAACTACAAATCCAATCGACACGAAAATTACTTAGCACGCCTCTCATGGACGCTGGCTTCGAAACGACACCTCAACGGAGTTTGTGCGTGTAGCGGTTCGGGCCGCATTAATTGCGGAAATCAACTGAATAATAAGAATAAGTTAGCAGCGGTCGGATTACAACATTAATACTAGATGTGTATTTCCTGAAGGAAGTACAGATAGTGGTTTGAAATGGTGCCCGGGCTGCCCCTTTAAGAGAGACTTGCCTGCTGCCCCTGCTAGACTTTGAACTCAAGATCCGTTTTAACTGTGGGTGCCTCTCAGGGGCCACTTTGGCCTCAGGGTCCGATTTTGTGGGTGGGGCCCCTCAGGGCCCGATTTTGTGGCCGGGGCCCCTCAGGGTCCGATTTTGTGGCCGGGGCACCTCAGGGTCCGATTTGGTGGGTGGGGCCCCTCAGAGTCTGATTTGGTGGCCGGGGCCCCTCAGGGGCTGATTTGGTGGGTGGGGCCTCTCAGGGTCCGATTTTGTGGCCGGGGCCCCTCAGGGTCTGATTTGGTGGTTGGGGCCCCTCAGGGTCCGATTTTGTGGCCGGGGCCCCTCAAGATCCGATTTTGTGGCCGGAACCCTTCAGGGTCCGATTTTCTGGGTCGGGCCCCACAGGGTCCGATTTTGTGGGTGGGGCCCCTCAGGGTCTGATTTGGTGGGCGGGGCCACTCTGGGTCCAATTTGGTGGGGGCCCCTCAGGGTCTGATTTGGTGGGCGGGGCCCCTTAGGGTCCGATTTTGTGGCCAGGGCCCCTCAGGGTCCAATTTTGTGGGTGGGGCCCTTCAGGGCCCGATCTTGTGGCCGGGGCTCCTCAGGGTCTGATTTTGTGGTTGGGGCCACTCTGGGTCTGATTTGGTGGGCGGGGCCTATCAGGGTCCGATTTTCTGGCCGGGGCCCCTCAGGGTTCGATTTTGTGGGTTGGGCCCCTCAGGGTCTGATTTTGTGGCCGGGGCCCCTCAGGGTCCGATTTTGTGGTTGGGACCCCTCAGGGTCCGATTTTGTGGTTGGGGCCCCGTAGGGTCCGATTTTGTGGCCGGTGCCCCTCAGGGTCCGATTTTGTGACCGGGGCCCATCAGGGTCCGATTTTGTGGCCGAGGCCCCTCAGGGTCTGATTTTGTTGGGGCCCCTCAGGGTCTGATTTTGTGGCCGGGGCCCCTCAGAGTCCGATTTTGTGGGTGGGGCCCTTAGGGTCTGATTTTGTGGCCGGGGCCCCTCAGAGTCCGATTTTGTGGCCGGGGCCCCTCAGAGTCCGATTTTGTGGGTGGGGCCCTTAGGGTCTGATTTTGTGGCCGGGGCCCCTCAGAGTCCGATTTTGTGGGTGGGCCCTTAGGGTCTGATTTTGTGGGCGGAGCCCCTCTGGGTCCAATTTGGTGGGCGGGACCACTATGGGTCCATTTTGGTAGGCGGAACCACTCTGGGTCCAATTTGGTGGGCGGGGCCACTCGGGGGCCAATTTGGTGGGCGGGGCCACTCGGGGGTTTATTTGGTGGGCGGGGCCACTCGGGGGTCGATTTGGTGGGCAGGGCCACTCGGGGGCCGATTTGGTGGGTGGGGCCACTCGGAGCCCGATGTGGTGGGTGGGGCCACTTGGGGGCCGACATAGTGGGCGGGGCCACTCGGGGCCGATTTGGTGGGCGGGGCCACTTGGGGGCCGATTTGGTGGGCGGGGTCACTCGGGGGGGGCGCGATTTGGTGGGCGGGGCTACTCTGGGTCCGATTTGCTGGGCTGGGCCACTCTGGGTCTGATTTGGTGAGCGGAGCCCCTTTGGGTCTGATTTCTTGAGCGGGGCCACGCTGGGTCCGATTTGGAGGCCCGGGTCGATCAGCCTCCAATTTGGAGGCCGGGGTGGCTAAGCCTCCGATTTGGAGCCTGGGGTCACTCAGTTTTCGATTTGGCGTGCTGGCCCTTTAAGAATCACTTTTGCGCGTCTGCCGTTTTAGAGACAGGGTGGCTCACTGGGCTTCTAAATCCACTTTGGCGCACATTCTCTCTCAGGGTCATGCTTCATGTGATGAAGCTAGATTTGCATTTGTGATGTGGGCTTTGCTTTAAGAGCTGATATTATGTGCCAGAAGCTCTGTCCTGGGGGTGTCATGTGATGTTCGTAGGCGTTGGCAAAGTAAATGGGTGTGCCTGCGCATATCAATGAGCTTTACTGCCATTTGAATTGCCTCAGGGCACGTTTTAAGTTGCCCATTGAAAAGCATTGAGACATGCATTCCAATGACGGGAAAAAAAAATTTCAAACGCAAATTGCGCAAAACCTACAAATCCGATCGACACGAAAAATACTTAGCACACCTCTCGTGGACGCTGGCTTCGAAATGACGCCCCAATGGAGTCTGTGCGTGTAGCGGTTCAGGCTGCATTAATTGCGGAAATCAACTGAATAAAAAGAAAAAGTTAGCAGCGTTCGGATTACAACATTAATACTAGATGTGTATTTCCTGAAGGAAGTACAGACAGTGGTTTGAAATGGTGCCCGGGCTGCCCCTTTAAGAGAGACTTGCCTGCTGCCCCAGCAAGACTTTCAACTCAGGATCCGTTTTAAGTGTGGGTGCCTCTCAGGGGCCACTTTGGCCTCAGGGTCTGATTTGGTGGGTGGGGCCCCATAGGATCAGATTCGGTGGCCTGGGCTCCTCAGGGTTTGAATTGGTGGCCGGGATCCCTCAGGGTCCAATTTTGTTGGTGTGGCCACTCAGGGTCTGATTTTGTGGGTGTGGCCCCTCAGGGTCCGATTTTGTGGGTGTGGCCCCTCAGGGTCCGATTTTGTGGGTGAGTCCCCTCAGGGTCTGATTTTGTGGGTGGGGCCACTCAGGGTCCAATTTTGTGGGTGGGGCCCCTCATGGTCTGATTTGCTGGGTGGGGCCCCTCAGGGTCCTATTTGGTGGGCGGGGCCCCTCAGGGTCAGATTTGGTGGGCGGGACCCCTTAGGGTCCGATTTCGTGGTTGCGGCCTTTCAGAATCCGATTTGGTGGGCGGGGTCCCTCAGGGTCCGATTTGGTGAGCGGGGCCCCTCAGGGCCCGATTTGGTGAGCGTGGCCCCTCAGGGTCCGATTTGGTGGGCGGGGCTACTCAGGGTCCGATTTAGAGGGCAGGGCCCCTCAGGGTCTGATTTGGTGGGCGGGGCCCCTCATGGTCTGATTTTGTGGCCGGGGCCAATCAGGGTCCGATTTTGTGGGTGGGGCCACTGTGGGTTCGATTTTGTGGTTGGGGCCCCTCAGGGTCCGATTTTATGAGTGGGGCCCCTCAGGGTCTGATTTTGTGTCCGGGGCCCATCAGGGTCCCTCTTTGTGGTTGGGGCCTTTCAGAATCCGATTTGGTGAGTGGGGCCCCTCAGGGTCCGATTTGGCGAGCGGGGCCCCTCAGGGTCCGATTTGGTGGGCGGGGCCCCTCAGGGTCAGATTTGGAGGGTGGGGCCCCTCAGGGTCCGATTTTGTGGCCGGGTCCCCTCAGGGTCTGGATTTGTGGGTGAGGCCCCTCAGGGTCCGATTTTGTGGCCGGAGCCTCTCAGGGTCCGATTTTGTGGTTTGGGCCCCTCAGGACCTGATTTTGTGGCCGGGGTCCCTCAGGGTCCGATTTTGTGGCCGGGCCCCTGAGGGTCCAATTTTGTGGGTGGGGCCCCTCAGGGTCCGATTTTGTGGGTGGGGCCCCTCAGGATCCGATTTTGTGGTTGGGGCCCCTCAGGGTTCAATTTTGTAGGTGGGGTCCCTCAGGGTCCGATTTTGTGGCCGGGGCCCGTCAGGGTCCGATTTTGTGGCCGGGGCCCGTCAGGGTCCGATTTTGTGGCCGGGGCCCGTCAGGGTCCCATTTTGTGGTTGGGGCCCCTCAGGGTCCGATTTTGTGGGTAGGGTCCCTCAGGGTCCGATTTTGTGAGTGGGGCCACTCGGGGTCCGATGTTGTGGCCGGATCCCCTCAGGGTCCGATTTTGTGGGTGGGGCCCCTCAGGGTCCAATTTTGTGGCCGGGGCCCCTCAGGGTCCAATTTTGTGGGTGGGGCCCCTTAGGGTCCAATTTTGTGGGTGGGCCCCCTCAGGGTACAATTTGGTGGGCGGGGCCACTCTGGGTACAATTTGGTGGGCGGGGCCACTCTGGGTCCGTTTTGGTGGGTGGGGCCACTCTGGGTCCGATTTGGTGAGCTGGGCCCCTCAGGGTCTGATTTGGTGGGTGGGATGTATCAGAGTCCGATTTGGTGGGAGGGGCCCCTCAGGGTCCAATTTGGTTGACGGGGACCCTCGGGGTCCGATTTGGTGGGCGGGATCCCTTGGGGTCCGATTTGGTGGGCGGGGCCGCTCGGGGTCCGTTTTGGTGGGCGGGGCCCCTCGAGGTCCGATTTGGTGGGTGGGTCCCCTCGGAGTCCGATTTGGTGAGCGGGGACACTCTAGGTGTGATTTGGTGGGCGGGCCACTCTGGGTCCGATTTGGTGGGCGGGGCCCCTCAGAGTTCAATTTGGTCTGCGGGGACCCTCAGGGTCCGATTTTGTGGGTGGGGCCCCTCAGGGTCCGATTTTGTGGTTGGGGCCTTTCAGAATCCGATTTAGTGGGCGGGGCCCCTCAGGGTCCGATTTGGTGGGCGGGGCCCCTCAGGGTCCAATTTGGTGGGCAGGGCCCCTCAGAGTCCGATTTGGTGGGCGGGGCCCCTCAGGGTCCGATTTGGTGGGCGGGGCCCCTCAGGGTCCCATTTGGTGGGCGGGGCCCCTCAGGGTCCCATTTGGTGGGCGGGGCCACTCTGGGTCTGATTTGGTGGGCGGGGCCACTTTAGGTCCGATTTGGTGGACGGGGCCCTTCAGGGTCCAATTTGGTGGGCGGGGACACTGAGTTTGAATTTGTGGGTTGGGCCCCTCAGGGTCCGATTTTGTGGCCGGGGCCCCTCAGGGTCCGATTTTGTGTCCGGGGCCCCTCAGGGTCCGATTTTGTAGCCGGTGCCTCTCAGGGTCCGATTTTGTGGTTGGGGCCCCTCAGGGTCTGATTTTGAGGGTGGGGCCCCTCAGGGTCTAATTTGGTGGGAGGGGCCCCTCAGGGTCCGATTTGGTGGGCGGGGCCCCTCAAGGTCCGATTTGGTGGGCGGGGCCCCTCAGGGTCCGATTTGGTGGGCGGGGCCCCTCAGGGTCCGATTTGGTGGGCGGGGCCACTCTGGGTCTGATTTTGTGGGTGGGGCACCTCAGGGTCCGATTTTGTAGCCGGTGCCTCTCAGGGTCCGATTTTGTGGTTGGGGCCACTCAGGGTCTGATTTTGAGGGTGGGGCCCCTCAGGGTTTAATTTGGTGGGAGGGGCCCCTCAGGGTCTGATTTTGTGGGTGGGGCCCCTCAGGGTCCGATTTCGTGACCTGGGCCCCTTAGGGTCTGATTTTGTGGCCGGGGTCTCTCAGGGTCCGATTTTGTGGGTGGGGCCCCTCAGGGTCTTATTTTGCGGCTGGGGCCCCTCAGGGTCTGGTTTTGTGGGTGGGGCCCCTCAGGGTCTGATTTTGTGGGTGGGGCCCCTCAGGGTCCGATTTTGTGACCGGGGCACCTCAGGGTCTGATTTTGTGGTTGGGGCCCCTGAGGGTCCTATTTTGTGACTGGGGCCCCTCTAGGTTCGATTTTGTGGCCGGGGTCTCTCAGGGTCCGATTTTGTAATTGGGGCCCCTCAGGGTCTGATTTTGTGGCCGGGCCCACTCAGGGTCTGATTTTGTGGGTGGGGCCCCTTAAGGTCTGATTTTGTGGGTGGAGGCCCCTGGGTCCATTTTGGTGGGCGGGGCCACTCTGGGTCTGATTTAGTGGGCGGTGCCCCTCATGGTCCGATTTGGTGGGCGGGGACCCTCATGGTCTGATTTGGTGGGCGGGGCCCCTGGGTCCGATTTGGTGGGCGGGGCCCCTCTGGGTCCGATTTGGTGGGCGGGGCCCTTCAGGGTCCTATTTGGTGGCGGGGCACCTCTGGGTCCGATTTGGTGGGCGGGGCCCTTCAGGGTCCGATTTGGTGGGTGGGGCTCCTCAGGGTCCGATTTGGTGGGCGGGGTCAATCTGGGTCCGATTTGGTGGGCAGGGATCCTCAGGTTCCGATTTGGTGGGCGGGGCCCCTCAGGGTCCGATTTGGTGGGCGGGGCCCCTCAGGGTCCGATTTGATGGGCGGGGCCACTCTGAGTCCGATTTGATGGGCGGGGCCCTTCAGGGTCCGATTTGGTGGGCGGGGTCACTCTGGGTCCGATTTGGTGGGCGGGGCTTCTCAGGGTCTGATTTGGTGGGCGGGGCTCCTCAGGGTCCGATTTGGTGGATGGGGCTCTTCAGGGTCTGATTTGGTGGGCGGGGCCACTCGGAGTCTGATTTGGTGGGCGGGTGCCCCCAGGATCCGATTTGGTGAGCTGTGCTACTCTGGGTCTGATTTTTTGAGCGGGGCCACACTGGGTCCGATTTGGAGGCCAGGGTGGCTCAGCCTCCAATTTGGAGGCCGGGGTGGTTCAGCCTCCGATTTGGAGGCCGGGGTGGCTCAGCCTCCGATTTGGAGGCCGGGGTCACTCAGCTTTCGATTTAGCGCGCCGGCCCTTTAAGACTCATTTCGGTGCGCTGGCCCTTTAAGAATCACTGTGGCATGTCGGCCCTTTAAGAGCCAGGGTGGCTCACTGGGCTTCTAAATCCACTTTGTCGCACATTCTATCTCAGGGGCATGTGTCATGTGATGAAGCTAGATTTGCATTTGTGCTGTGGGTTTCACTTTAAGAGCTGATATTATGTGGCAGAAGCTCTGTCCTTGGGATGTCATGTGACGTTCGTAGGCGTTGGCATAGTAACTGGGTCTGCCTGCGCATATCAATGAGCTCAACTGCCATTTCAATCGCCTCAGGGCACGTTTTGCCATTACCCATTGAAAAGCATTGGAGACAGTGCATTCCAATGACGGGAAAAAAACATTTCAAATGCAAATTGCGCAAAAACTACAAATCCGATCGACACGAAAAATACTTAGCACACCTCTCGTGGACGCTGGCTTCGAAACAACACCTCAACGGCGTCTGTGCGTGTAGCGGTTCGGGCTGTATTAATTGCGGAAATCAACTTAATAATAATAATAATAAGAAGAAGAAGAACTAGATGTGTATTTCCTGAAGGAAGTACAGATAGTGGTTTGAAATGGTGCCCGGGCTGCCCCTTTAAGAGAGACTTGCCTGCTGCCCCTGCAAGACTTTCAACTCAGGATACGATTTAACTGTGGGTGCCTCTCAGGGGCCACTTTGGCCTCATGGTCTGATTTTGTGGGTGGGGCCCCTCAGGGTCCGATTTTGTGGTTGGGTCCCCTCCGGGTCCGATTTTGTGGTTGGGTCCCCTCATGGTCCAATTTTGTGGCCGGGGCCGCTCTGGGTCCGATTTTGTGGCAGGGGCCCCTCTGGGTCCGATTTTGTGGGTGGGGCCCCTCTGGGTCCAATTTGGTGGGCGGGACCACTCTGGGTCCAATTTGGTGGGCGGGGCCTCTCAGGGTCCGATTTTGTGGTTGGGTCCCCTCAGGGTCCGATTTTGTGGTTGGGGCCCCTCAGGGTCCGATTTTGTGGCCGGGGTCTATCAGGGTCCAATTTTGTGACTGGGGCCCATCAGGGTCCGATTTTGTGGCCGCGGCCCCTCAGGGTCTGATTTTGTGGCAGGGGCCCCTCTGGGTCTGATTTTGTGGGCGGAGCCCCTCTGGGTCCAATTTGGTGGGCGGGACCACTCTGGGTCCGATTTGGTGGGCGGGGCCTCTCAGGGTTCGATTTGGTGGGCGGGGCCCCACAGGGTCCGATTTGGTGGGCGGGGCCACTCTGGGTAAGATTTGGAGGCTGGGGTCGCTCAGCCTCCAATTTGGAGGCCGGGGTGGCTCAGCCTCCGATTTGGAGGCCGGGGTGGATCAGCCTCCGATTTGGAGGCCGGGGTGGCTCAGCCTCCAATTTGGAGGCCGGGGTCAATCAGCCTCCGATTTGGAGGCCAGGATGGCTCAGCCTCCTATTTGGAGGCCGGGGTGGCTCAGCCTCCGATTTGGAGGCCGAGGTCAAAGAGCCTCTGATTTGGAGGCCGGGGTCGATCAGCCTCCGATTTGGAGGCCGGGGTGGCTCAGCCTCCGATTTGGAGGCCGGGGTGGCTCAGCCTCCGATTTGGAGGCCGGGGTGGATCAGCCTCCGATTTGGAGGCCGGGGTGGATCAGCCTCCGATTTGGAGGCCGGGGTGGATCAGCCTCCGATTTGGAGGCCGGGGTGGCTCAGCCTCCGATTTGGAGGCCGGGGTCGCTCAGCCTCCGATTTGGAGGCCGGGGTGGCTCAGCCTCCGATTTTGGAGGCCGGGGTGGCTCAGCCTCCGATTTGGAGGCCGGGGTGGATCAGCCTCCAATTTGGAGGCCGGGGTGGATCAGCCTCCGATTTGGAGGCCGGGGTGGATCAGCCTCCGATTTGGAGGCCGGGGTGGATCAGCCTCCGATTTGGAGGCCGGGGTGGATCAGCCTCCGATTTGGAGGCCGGGGTGGATCAGCCTCCGATTTGGATGCCGGGGTCGATCAGCCTCCGATTTGGAGACCAGGGTGGCTCAGCCTCCTATTTGGAGGCCGGGGTGGCTCAGCCTACGATTTGGAGGCCGGGGTGGCTCAGCCTCCGATTTGGAGGCCGGGGTGGCTCAGCCTCTGATTTGGAGGCCTGGGTCGATCAGCCTCCGATTTGGAGGCCGGGGTGGATCAGCCTCCGATTTGGAGGCCGGGGTGGATCAGCCTCCGATTTGGAGGCCGGGGTGGATCAGCCTCCGATTTGGAGGCCGGGGTGGATCAGCCTCCGATTTGGAGGCCGGGGTGGATCAGCCTCCGATTTGGAGGCCGGGGTGGCTCAGCCTCAGATTTGGAGGCTGGGGTGGCTCAGCCTCCGATTTGGAGGTCGGGGTGGCTTAGCCTCCGATTTGGAGGCCGGGGTGGCTCAGCCTCTGATTTGGAGGCCTAGGTCGATCAGCCTCCGATTTGGAGGCCGGGGTGGATCAGCCTCCGATTTGGAGGCCGGGGTGGATCAGCCTCCGATTTGGATGCCGGGGTCGATCAGCCTCCGATTTGGAGGCCAGGGTGGCTCAGCCTCCTATTTGGAGGCCGGGGTGGCTCAGCCTACGATTTGGAGGCCGGGGTGGCTCAGCCTCCGATTTGGAGGCCGGGGTGGCTCAGCCTCTGATTTGGAGGCCTGGGTCGATCAGCCTCCGATTTGGAGGCCGGGGTGGATTAGCCTCCGATTTGGAGGCCGGGGTGGATCAGCCTCCGATTTGGAGGCCGGGGTGGATCAGCCTCCGATTTGGAGGCCGGGGTGGATCAGCCTCCGATTTGGAGGCCGGGGTGGATCAGCCTCCGATTTGGAGGCCGGGGTCGATCAGCCTCCGATTTGGAGGCCGGGGTGGCTCAGCCTCAGATTTGGAGGCTGGGGTGGCTCAGCCTCCGATTTGGAGGTCGGGGTGGCTTAGCCTCCGATTTGGAGGCCGGGGTGGCTCAGCCTCTGATTTGGAGGCCTAGGTCGATCAGCCTCCGATTTGGAGGCCGGGGTGGATCAGGCTCTGATTTGGAGGCCGGGGTGGATCAGGCTCTGATTTGGAGGCCGGGGTGGATCAGCCTCCGATTTGGAGGCCGGGGTGGCTCATTGTCCGATTTGGTGTGTCGGCCCTTTAAGACTCATTTGGGTGCGCTGGCCCTTTAACAATCACTTTGGCGCGTTGGCCCTTTAAGAGCTAGTTTGGCTGACTGGGCTTCTTTTAAATCCACTTTGGCGCACACATTCTCTCTCAGGGGCATGTGTCATGTGATGAAGCTAGATTTGCATTTGTGCTGTGGGTTTCGCTTTAAGAGCTGATATTATGTGGCAGAGGCTCTGTGCTGGGGTTCAAGTGAAGTTCATAGGCGTTGGCATAGTAACTGGGTCTGCCTGCGCATATCAATGAGCTCAACTGTCATTTCAATCGCCTCAGGGCACGTTTTGCCATTTCCTATTGAAAAGCATTGGAGACAGTGCATTCCAATGACGGGAAAAAAAATTTTCAAACGCAAATTGCGCAAAAACTACAAATCCGATCGACATGAAAAATACTTAGCACACCTCTCATGGACGCTGGCTTCGAAACGACACCTCAACGGAGTCTGTGCGTGTAGCGATTCGGGCCGCATTAATTGCGGAAATCAACTTAATAATAATAATAAGAAGAAGAATAAGTTAGCAGCGTTCGGATTACAATATAGTGGTTTTTTCAAACCACTATAATAAGTTAGCAGCGTTCGGATTACAATATAGTGTTTTTTTCAAACCACTATAACTAGATGTGTATTTCCTGATTCCTCAGGGTCTGATTTTGTGGGTGGGGCCCCTCAGGGTCCGATTTTGTGGCCGGGACCCCTCAGGGTCCGATTTTGTGGCCGGGACCCCTCAGGGTCCGATTTTGTGGCCTGGGCCCCTCAGGGTCCGATTTTGTGGCCAGGGCCCCTCAGGGCCCGATTTTGTGGCTGGGGCCCCTCAGGGTCCGATTTTGTTGGTTGGGCCCCTCAGGGTCCGATTTTGAGGGTGGGGCCCCTCAGGGTCCGATTTTGTGGGTGGGGCCCGTCACAGTCCGATTTGATTGGCGGGGCCCCTCAGGGTCCGATTTGGTGGGCGGGCCCCTCAGGGTCCGATTTTGTGGGTGGGGATCCTCAGGGTCCGATTTGGTGGGCGGGGCCCCCAGGGTCCAATTTTGTGGGTGGGGCCCCTCTGGGTTCGATTTTGTGGCCGGGGTCTCTCAGGGTCCGATTTTGTGGCCGGGGCCCCTCAGGGTCCAATTTTGTGGTTGGGGCCCCTTATGGTCCGATTTTGTGGTTGGGGCCCCTTAGGGTCCGATTTTGTGGTTGGGGGGCCTCAGGGTCCGATTTTGTGGGTGGGGCCCCTCAGAGTCCGATTTGGTTGGCGGGGCCCCTCAGGGTCCGATTTGGTGGGTGGGGCCCCTCAGGGTCCGATTTTGTGGCCAGGGCCCCTCAGGGCCCGATTTTGTGGCTGGGGCCCTTTAGGGTCTGATTTTGTTGGTTGGGCCCCTCAGGGTCCGATTTTGAGGGTGGGGCCCCTCAGGGTCCGATTTTATGGGTGGGGCCCCTCAGAGTCCGATTTGATTGGCGGGGCCCCTCAGGGTCCGATTTTGTGGGCGGGTCCCCTCAGGGTCCGATTTTGAGGGCGGGGCCCCTCAGGGTCCGATTTTGTGGGCGGGGACCCTCAGGGTCCGATTTGGTGGGCGGGGCCCCCAGGGTCCAATTTTGTGGGTGGGGCCCCTCTGGGTTCGCTTTTGTGGCCGGGGTCTCTTAGGGTCCGATTTTGAGGCCGGGGCCCCTCAGGGTCCGATTTTGTGGTTGGGGCCTCTCAGGGTCCGATTTTGTGGTTGGGGCCCTCAGGCTGGTTTCACATTTGCGTTTTTTAGCGCTGGAAAAAAACGCATATGTGCGCATGCGTTTTTTCCCCTATATTTAACATGGGTGCGCATACCTGCGCGCTGGTAAGCGCATGTATGCGATTTTCATGCGCTGCGTTTTTTTGGGGTGTGCGTTTGTATTTTCCAGACGCAGCATGTTGCATTTTTTGGCCCTGCAAAAAAGCGCATGCGCACATATGCGCACGTTTTGCGCTAAAAATGGCCATTATAGCCTATGGATGCGCATATGTGCGCACTGGCATGCTCATGTATGCGTTTTTTTGCACATGCGTTTTTTTTTGATAACCATGGAATTTAGGGGTTTGGGTTAGAGTTAGGGTTAGTTAAGGGGGTTTAGGGTTAGGGTCAGGGTCAGGGTTAGGGTTGGGGTTTGGGTCAGGGTTAGGGTTAAGTATGGTTTGGTTAAGGGTTAGGGTCAGGGTTAGGGTCAGGGTTAGGGTTAAGTATGGTTTGGTTAAGGGTTAGGGTCAGGGTTAGGGTTAGGGTTAGGGTCAGGGTTAGGGTCAGGGTTAGGGTTAAGTATGGTTTGGTTAAGGGTTAGGGTCAGGGTTAGGGTCAGGGTTAGGGTTAAGTATGGTTTGGTTAAGGGTTAGGGTCAGGGTTAGGGTTAGGGTCAGGGTTAGGGTTAGGGTTAGGGTCAGGGTTAGGGTTAGGGTCAGGGTTAGGGTTAAGTATGGTTTGGTTAAGGGTTAGGGTCAGGGTTAGGGTTAGGGTTAAGTATGGTTTGGTTAAGGGTTAGGGTCAGGGTTAGGGTTAGGGTTAGGGTCAGGGTTAGGGTTAGGGTTAGGGTCAGGGTTAGGGTTAGGGTCAGGGTTAGGGTTAAGTATGGTTTGGTTAAGGGTTAGGGTCAGGGTTAGGGTTAGGGTTAAGTATGGTTTGGTTAAGGGTTAGGGTCAGGGTTAGGGTTAGGGTTAGGGTCAGGGTTAGGGTTAGGGTTAGGGTTAGGGTTAGGGTCAGGGTTAGGGTTAGGGTTAGGGTCAGGGTTAGGGTTAGGGTCAGGGTTAGGGTTAGGGTTAGGGTTAGTTAGGGTTTAGGGTTTGGGTTAGGGTTAAGTATGATTTGGTTAAGGGTTAGGGTCAGGGTTAGGGTTAGGGTCAGGGTCAGGGTTAGGGTTAGGGTTAGGGTCAGGGTTAGGGTTAGTAAAGTCATGGTTTGGGTTAGTGTGAGGGGCCACCTAATGTTGGAAAAAAACGCAAACGCGGTAAAAACGCACTAAAAACGCATACAAACGCATAAAAACGCTGCGTTTTTTTCATGCATGCTCATAAAAATGCTTGAAAAAAACGCAGCAGTTGTATGCTTTTGTATGCGTTTTTTCAATGCGTTTTTTTGCGGGAAAAACGCGCTGCAAAAAAAAGCAAGTGTGAAACTAGCCTCAGGGTCCGATTTTGTGGGTGGGGCCCCTCAGAGTCCTATTTGGTTGGCGGGGCCCCTCAGGGTTCGATTTGGTGGGCGGGGCCCCTCAGGGTCCAATTTTGTGGGTGGGGCCCCTCTGGGTTCGATTTTGTGGCCGGGGTCTCTCAGGGTTCGATTTTGTGGCCGGCGCCCCTCAGGGTCCGATTTCGTGGCCGGGGCACCTCAGGGTCCGATTTTGTGGCTGGGGCCCCTCAGGGTCCGATTTTGTGGCCGGGGCCCCATCAGGGTCCGATTTTGTGGTTGGGCAGCTCAGGGTCCGATTTTGTGGCCGGGGCCCCTCAGGTTCCGATTTTGTGGCCGGGGCCCCTCAGGGTCCGATTTTGTGGGTGGGGCCCCTCAGGGTCCGATTTTGTGGCTGGGGCCCCTCAGGGTCCGATTTTGTTGGTTGGGCCCCTCAGGATCCGATTTTGAGGGTGGGGCCCCTCAGGGTCCGATTTTGTGGCCGGGGCCCCTCAGGGTCCGATTTTGTGGTTGGGGCCACTCAGGGTCTGATTTTGTGGCCGGGTCTACTCAGGGTCTGATTTTGAGGGTGGGGCCCCTTAGGGTCCTATTTTGTGGTTGGGGGCCCTCAGGGTCCGATTTTGTGGGTGGGGCCCCTCAGAGTCCGATTTGGTTGGCGAGGAACCTCAGGGTCCGATTTGGTGGGCAGGGCCTCTCAGGGTCCGATTTCGAGGGCGGGGCCCCTCAGGGTCCGATTTTGTGGGCGGGTCCCCTGAGGGTCCGATTTGGTGGGCGGGGGCCCTCTGGGTTCGATTTGGTGGCCGGGGTCTCTCAGGGTCCGATTTTGTGCCCGAGGCCCCTTAGGGTCCGATTTTGTGGTTGGGGGCCCTCAGGGTCCGATTTTGTGGGTGGGGCCCCTCAGAGTCCGATTTGGTTGGCGGGGCCCCTCAGGGTCCGATTTGGTGGGTGGGGCCCCTCAGGGTCCGATTTTGTGGCCAGGGCCCCTCAGGGCCCGATTTTGTGGCTGGGGCCCTTTAGGGTCTGATTTTGTTGCTTGGGCCCCTCAGGGTCCGATTTTGAGGGTGGGGCCCCTCAGGGTCCGATTTTATGGGTGGGGCCCCTCAGAGTCCGATTTGATTGGCGGGGCCCCTCAGGGTCCGATTTTGTGGGCGGGTCCCCTCAGGGTCCGATTTTGAGGGCGGGGCCCCTCAGGGTCCGATTTTGTGGGCGGGGACCCTCAGGGTCCGATTTGGTGGGCGGGGCCCCCAGGGTCCAATTTTGTGGGTGGGGCCCCTCTGGGTTCGCTTTTGTGGCCGGGGTCTCTTAGGGTCCGATTTTGAGGCCGGGGCCCCTCAGGGTCCGATTTTGTGGTTGGGGCCCCTCAGGGTCCGATTTTGTGGTTGGGGCCCTCAGGGTCCGATTTTGTGGGTGGGGCCCCTCAGAGTCCTATTTGGTTGGCGGGGCCCCTCAGGGTTCGATTTGGTGGGCGGGGCCCCTCAGGGTCCAATTTTGTGGGTGGGGCCCCTCTGGGTTCGATTTTGTGGCCGGGGTCTCTCAGGGTTCGATTTTGTGGCCGGCGCCCCTCAGGGTCCGATTTCGTGGCCGGGGCACCTCAGGTTCCGATTTTGTGGCTGGGGCCCCTCAGGGTCCGATTTTGTGGCCGGGGCCCCATCAGGGTCCGATTTTGTGGTTGGGCAGCTCAGGGTCCGATTTTGTGGCCGGGGCCCCTCAGGTTCCGATTTTGTGGCCGGGGCCCCTCAGGGTCCGATTTTGTGGGTGGGGCCCCTCAGGGTCCGATTTTGTGGCTGGGGCCCCTCAGGGTCCGATTTTGTTGGTTGGGCCCCTCAGGATCCGATTTTGAGGGTGGGGCCCCTCAGGGTCCGATTTTGTGGCCGGGGCCCCTCAGGGTCCGATTTTGTGGTTGGGGCCACTCAGGGTCTGATTTTGTGGCCGGGTCTACTCAGGGTCTGATTTTGAGGGTGGGGCCCCTTAGGGTCCTATTTTGTGGTTGGGGGCCCTCAGGGTCCGATTTTGTGGGTGGGGCCCCTCAGAGTCCGATTTGGTTGGCGAGGAACCTCAGGGTCCGATTTGGTGGGCAGGGCCTCTCAGGGTCCGATTTCGAGGGCGGGGCCCCTCAGGGTCCGATTTTGTGGGAGGGTCCCCTGAGGGTCCGATTTGGTGGGCGGGGGCCCTCTGGGTTGGATTTGGTGGCCGGGGTCTCTCAGGGTCCGATTTTGTGCCCGGGGCCCCTTAGGGTCCGATTTTGTGGTTGGGGGCCCTCAGGGTCCGATTTTGTGGGTGGGGCCCCTCAGAGTCCGATTTGGTTGGCGGGGCCCCTCAGGGTCCGATTTGGTGGGTGGGGCCTCTCAGGGTCCGATTTTGAGGGCGGGGCCCCTCAGGGTCTGATTTTGTGGGCGGGGCCCCTCAGAGTCCAATTTTGTGGGTGGGACCCCTCTGGGTTCGATTTTGTGGCCGGGGTCTCTCAGGGTCCGATTTTGTGGCCGGGGCCCCTCAGGGTCCGATTTTGTGGTTGGGGCCCCTCAGGGTCTGATTTTGTGGTTGGGGCCCCTCAGGGTCTGATTTTGTGGTTGGGGCCCCTCAGGGTCCGATTTTTAGTTGGGGCCCCTCAGGGTCCGGTTTTGTGGTTGGGGCCCCTCAGGGTCCGATTTTGTGGCCGGCGCCCCTCAGGGTCCGATTTCGTGGCCGGGGCCGCTCAGGGTCCGATTTTGTGGCCGGGGCCCCTCAGGGTCTGATTTTGTGGGTGGGGCCCCTCAGGGTCCGATTTTGTGGCTGGGGCCCCTCAGGGTCCGATTTTGCTGCTTGGGCCCCTCAGGATCCGATTTTGAGGGTGGGGCCCCTCAGGGTCCGATTTTGTGGCCGGGGCCCCTCAGGGTCTGATTTTGTGGCCGGGTCTACTTAGGGTCCGATTTTGAGGGCGGGGCCCCTAAGGGTCCGATTTTGTGGGCGGGGCCCCTCAGGGTCTGATTTCGTGGGCGGGGCCCCCATGGTCCAATTTTGTGGGTGGGGCCCCTCTGGGTTCGAGTTTGTGGCCGGGGCCCCTCAGGGTCCGATTTTGTGGTTGGGGCCCCTCAGGGTCCGATTTTGTGATTGGGGGCCCTCAGGGTCCGATTTTGTGGGTGGGGCCCCTCAGAGTCCGATTTGGTTGGCGGGGCCCCTCAGGGTCCGATTTGGTGGGCGGGGCCTCTCAGGGTCCGATTTTGAGGGCGGGGCCCCTCAGGGTCCGATTTTGTGGGCGGGGCCCCTGAGGGTCCGATTTGGTGGGCGGGGCCCCTCAGGGTCCAATTTTGTGGGTGGGGCCCCTCAGGGTCTGATATTGTGGCCGGGTCTACTCAGGGTCCGATTTTGTGGGTGGGGCCCCTTAGGGTCTTATTTTGTGGGTGGAGCCCCCTGGGTCCATTTTGGTGGGCGGGGCCACTCTGGGTCTGATTTGGTGGGCGGGGCCCCTCAGGGTCTGATTTGGTGGGCAGGGCTCCTCAGGGTCCGATTTGGTGGGCGTGGCCTCTCTCGGTCCGATTTAGTGGGCAGTGCCCCTGAGGGTCTGATTTGGTGGGCGGGGCCCCTCAGGGTCCGATTTGGAGGGCGGGGCCCCTCTGCTTCCGATTTGGTGGGCGGGGCCCTTCATGGTCCGATTTGGTGGGCGGGGTCACTCTGGGTCCGATTTGGTGGACGGAGCTCCTCAGGGTCCGATTTGGTGGGCAGGGCCCCTCTGGGTCCGATTTGGTGGGCGGGGCCCTTCAGGGTCCGATTTGGTGGGTGGGGCCACTCTGAGTCTGATTTGGTGGGCGGGGGCCCTCAATGTCCGATTTGGTGGGCTGTGCCACTCTGGGTCCGTTTTTAGTGTGCGGGGCCACTCTGGGTCCGATTTGGAGGCCAGGGTGGCTCAGCCTCCGATTTTAAGGCCGGGGTGGCTCAGCCTACGATTTGGAGCCTGGGGTCACTGAGCTTTCGATTTGGCGCGTCGGCCCTTTAAGACTCATTTCGGTGCGGCGGCCCTTTAAGAATCACTTTGGCGCTTCGGCCCTTTAAGAGCCAGTTTCGCTCACTGGGCTTCTAAATACACTTTGGCGCACATTCTCTCTCAGGGGCATGTGTCATGTGATGAAGCTAGATTTGCATTTGTGCTGTGGGTTTCGCTTTAAGAGCTGATATTATGTGGTAGAAGCTCTGTTCTGGAGATGTCATGTGACGTTCGTAGGCGTTGGCATAGTAACTGGTTCTGCCTGCGCATATCAATGAGCTCAACTGCCATTTCAATCGCCTCAGGGCACGTTTTGCCATTTCCCCATTCAAATGCATTGAGACAATTCATTCCAATGACGGGAAAAAAAATTTCTAACGCAAATTGCGCAAAAACTACAAATCTGATCGACACGAAAAATACTTAGCACACCTCTCATGGATGCTGGCTTCGAAACGACACCTCAACGGAGTCTGTGCGTGTAGCGGTTTGGGCCGCATTAATTGCGGAAATCAACTGAATAATAATAATAAGAACTAGATGTGTATTTCCTGAAGGAAGTACAGATAGTGGTTTGAAATGGTGCCCGGGCTGCCCCTTTAAGAGAGACTTGCCTGCTGCCCCTGCAAGACTTTCAAGTCAGGATACGATTTAACTGTGGGTGCCTCTCAGGGGCCACTTTGGCCTCAGGGTCTGATTTTGTGGGTGGGGCCCCTCAGGGCCTGATTTTGTGGGTGGGGCCCCTCAGGGTCCGATTTTGTGGGTGGGGCCCCTCAGGGTCCGATTTTGTGGCCGGGGCCACTCAGGGTCCGATTTGGTGGCCGGGGCCCCTCAGGGTCCGATTTGGTGGCCGAGGCACCTCAGGGTCTGATTTGGTGGGTGGGGCCCCTCAAGGTCCGATTTTGTGGCTGGGGCCCCTCAGGGTCCGATTTTGTGGCCGGGGCCACTCAGGATCCGAATTTTGTGGCTGGAACCCCTCAGGGTCCAATTTTGTGGGTGGGGCCCCTCAGGGTCCGATTTTGTGGCCGGGGCCCGTCAGGGTCCGATTTTTTGGGTGGGGCCTCTCAGGGTCCGATTTGGTGGGCGGGGCCCCTCAGGGTCCAATTTGGTGGGCTGGGCCCCTCAGGGTCCGATTTTGTGGGCTGGGCCCCTCAGGGTCCGATTTTGTGGCCGGGGCCCCTCAGGGTCCGATTTATTGTCAGGGGCCCCTCAGAGTCCGATTTTGTGGTTGGGTCCCCTCAGGGTCCGATTTTGTGGTTGGGGCCCCTCAGGGTCCGATTTTGTGGCCGCGGCCCCTCAGGGTCCGATTTTGTGGCCGCGGCCCCTCAGGGTCCGATTTTGTGGCAGGGGCCCCTCAGGGTCCGATTTTGTGGGTGGGGCCCCTCAGGGTCCAATTTGGTGGGCGGGACCACTCTGGGTCCAATTTGGTGGGCGGGGCCTCTCAGGGTCCGATTTTGTGGTTGGGTCCCCTCAGGGTCCGATTTTGTGGTTGGGGCCCCTCAGGGTCCGATTTTGTGGTTGGGGCCCATCAGGGTCCGATTTTGTGGCCGCGGCCCCTCAGGGTCTGATTTTGTGGCAAGGGCCCCTCTGGGTCTGATTTTGTGGGCGGAGCCCCACTGGGTCCGATTTGGTGGGCGGGACCACTCTGGGTCCAATTTGGTGGGCGGGACCACTCTGGGTCCAATTTGGTGGGCGGGGCCTCTCAGGGTCCAATTTGGTGGGCGGGGCCCCACAGGGTCCGATTTGGTGGGCGGGGCCCCTCTGGGTCCGATTTGGTGGGCAGGGCCTCTCTGGGTCAGATTTGGAGGCTGGGGCCACTCTGGGTAAGATTTGGAGGCTGGGGTCGCTCAGCCTCCAATTTGGAGGCCGGGGTCGTTGAGCTTCCGATTTGGAGGCCGAGGTCAAAGAGCCTCAGATTTGGAGGCCGGGGTCGATGAGCTTCCAATTTGGAGGCCGGGGTCGATGAGCCTCCGATTTGGAGGCCGGGGTGGCTCAGCCTCCGATTTGGAGGCCGGGGTGGCTCAGCCTCCGATTTGGAGGCCGGGGAGGCTCAGCCTCCGATTTGGAGGCCGGGGTGGCACAGCCTCCGATTTGGAGGCCAGGGTGGCTCAGCCTCCGATTTGGAGGCCGGGGTGGCTCAGCCTCCGATTTGGAGGCCGGGGTGGCTCAGCCTCCGATTTGGTGTGTCGGCCCTTTAAGACTCATTTGGGTGCGCTGGCCCTTTAACAATCACTTTGGCGCGTTGGCCCTTTAAGAGCTAGTTTGGCTGACTGGGCTTCTTTTAAATCCACTTTGGCGCACACATTCTCTCTCAGGGGCATGTGTCATGTGATGAAGCTAGATTTGCATTTGTGCTGTGGGTTTCGCTTTAAGAGCTGATATTATGTGGCAGAGGCTCTGTGCTGGGGTTCAAGTGAAGTTCGTAGGCGTTGGCATAGTAACTGGGTCTGCCTGCGCATATCAATGAGCTCAACTGTCATTTCAATCGCCTCAGGGCACGTTTTGCCATTTCCTATTGAAAAGCATTGGAGACAGTGCATTCCAATGACGGGAAAAAAAATTTTCAAACGCAAATTGCGCAAAAACTACAAATCCGATCGACACGAAAAATACTTAGCACACCTCTCATGGACGCTGGCTTCGAAACGACACCTCAACGGAGTCTGTGCGTGTAGCGGTTCGGGCCGCATTAAATGCGGAAATCAACTTAATAATAATAATAAGAAGAAGAATAAGTTAGCAGCGTTCGGATTACAATATAGTGGTTTTTTCAAACCACTATAATAAGTTAGCAGCGTTCGGATTACAATATAGTGTTTTTTTCAAACCACTATAACTAGATGTGTATTTCCTGATTCCTCAGGGTCTGATTTTGTGGGTGGGGCCCCTCAGGGTCCGATTTTGTGGCCGGGACCCCTCAGGGTCCGATTTTGTGGCCGGGACCCCTCAGGGTCCGATTTTGTGGCCTGGGCCCCTCAGGGTCCGATTTTGTGGCCAGGGCCCCTCAGGGCCCGATTTTGTGGCTGGGGCCCCTCAGGGTCCGATTTTGTTGGTTGGGCCCCTCAGGGTCCGATTTTGAGGGTGGGGCCCCTCAGGGTCCGATTTTGTGGGTGGGGCCCGTCAGAGTCCGATTTGATTGGCGGGGCCCCTCAGGGTCCGATTTGGTGGGCGGGGCCCCTCAGGGTCCGATTTTGTGGGTGGGGATCCTCAGGGTCCGATTTGGTGGGCGGGGCCCCCAGGGTCCAATTTTGTGGGTGGGGCCCCTCTGGGTTCGATTTTGTGGCCGGGGTCTCTCAGGGTCCGATTTTGTGGCCGGGGCCCCTCAGGGTCCGATTTTGTGGTTGGGGCCCCTTATGGTCCGATTTTGTGGTTGGGGCCCCTTAGGGTCCGATTTTGTGGTTGGGGGGCCTCAGGGTCCGATTTTGTGGGTGGGGCCCCTCAGAGTCCGATTTGGTTGGCGGGGCCCCTCAGGGTCCGATTTGGTGGGCGGGGCCCCTCAGGGTCCGATTTTGTGGCCAGGGCCCCTCAGGGCCCGATTTTGTGGCTGGGGCCCCTTAGGGTCTGATTTTGTTGGTTGGGCCCCTCAGGGTCCGATTTTGAGGGTGGGGCCCCTCAGGGTCCGATTTTGAGGGCGGGGCCCCTCAGGGTCCGATTTTGTGGGCGGGTCCCCTGAGGGTCCGATTTGGTGGGCGGGGGCCCTCTGGGTTCGATTTGGTGGCCGGGGTCTCTCAGGGTCCGATTTTGTGCCCGGGGCCCCTTAGGGTCCGATTTTGTGGTTGGGGGCCCTCAGGGTCCGATTTTGTGGGTGGGGCCCCTCAGAGTCCGATTTGGTTGGCGGGGCCCCTCAGGGTCCGATTTGGTGGGTGGGGCCTCTCAGGGTCCGATTTTGAGGGCGGGGCCCCTCAGGGTCTGATTTTGTGGGCGGGGCCCCTCAGAGTCCAATTTTGTGGGTGGGGCCCCTCTGGGTTCGATTTTGTGGCCGGGGTCTCTCAGGGTCCGATTTTGTGGCCGGGGCCCCTCAGGGTCCGATTTTGTGGTTGGGGCCCCTCAGGGTCTGATTTTGTGGTTGGGGCCCCTCAGGGTCTGATTTTGTGGTTGGGGCCCCTCAGGGTCCGATTTTTAGTTGGGGCCCCTCAGGGTCCGGTTTTGTGGTTGGGGCCCCTCAGGGTCCGATTTTGTGGCCGGCGCCCCTCAGGGTCCGATTTCGTGGCCGGGGCCGCTCAGGGTCCGATTTTGTGGCCGGGGCCCCTCAGGGTCTGATTTTGTGGGTGGGGCCCCTCAGGGTCCGATTTTGTGGCTGGGGCCCCTCAGGGTCCGATTTTGCTGCTTGGGCCCCTCAGGATCCGATTTTGAGGGTGGGGCCCCTCAGGGTCCGATTTTGTGGCCGGGGCCCCTCAGGGTCTGATTTTGTGGCCGGGTCTACTTAGGGTCCGATTTTGAGGGCGGGGCCCCTAAGGGTCCGATTTTGTGGGCGGGGCCCCTCAGGGTCTGATTTCGTGGGCGGGGCCCCCATGGTCCAATTTTGTGGGTGGGGCCCCTCTGGGTTCGAGTTTGTGGCCGGGGCCCCTCAGGGTCCGATTTTGTGGTTGGGACCCCTCAAGGTCCGATTTTGTGATTGGGGGCCCTCAGGGTCCGATTTTGTGGGTGGGGCCCCTCAGAGTCCGATTTGGTTGGCGGGGCCCCTCAGGGTCCGATTTGGTGGGCGGGGCCTCTCAGGGTCCGATTTTGAGGGCGGGGCCCCTCAGGGTCCGATTTTGTGGGCGGGGCCCCTGAGGGTCCGATTTGGTGGGCGGGGCCCCTCAGGGTCCAATTTTGTGGGTGGGGCCCCTCAGGGTCTGATATTGTGGCCGGGTCTACTCAGGGTCCGATTTTGTGGGTGGGGCCCCTTAGTGTCTTATTTTGTGGGTGGAGCCCCCTGGGTCCATTTTGGTGGGCGGGGCCACTCTGGGTCTGATTTGGTGGGCGGGGCCCCTCAGGGTCTGATTTGGTGGGCAGGGCTCCTCAGGGTCCGATTTGGTGGGCGTGGCCTCTCTCGGTCCGATTTAGTGGGCAGTGCCCCTGAGGGTCTGATTTGGTGGGCGGGGCCCCTCAGGGTCCGATTTGGAGGGCGGGGCCCCTCTGCTTCCGATTTGGTGGGCGGGGCCCTTCATGGTCCGATTTGGTGGGCGGGGTCACTCTGGGTCCGATTTGGTGGACGGAGCTCCTCAGGGTCCGATTTGGTGGGCAGGTCCCCTCTGGGTCCGATTTGGTGGGCGGGGCCCTTCAGGGTCCGATTTGGTGGGTGGGGCCACTCTGAGTCTGATTTGGTGGGCGGGGGCCCTCAATGTCCGATTTGGTAGGCTGTGCCACTCTGGGTCCGTTTTTGGTGTGCGGGGCCACTCTGGGTCCGATTTGGAGGCCAGGGTGGCTCAGCCTCCGATTTTAAGGCCGGGGTGGCTCAGCCTACGATTTGGAGCCTGGGGTCACTGAGCTTTCGATTTGGCGCGTCGGCCCTTTAAGACTCATTTCGGTGCGGCGGCCCTTTAAGAATCACTTTGGCGCTTCGGCCCTTTAAGAGCCAGTTTCGCTCACTGGGCTTCTAAATACACTTTGGCGCACATTCTCTCTCAGGGGCATGTGTCATGTGATGAAGCTAGATTTGCATTTGTGCTGTGGGTTTCGCTTTAAGAGCTGATATTATGTGGTAGAAGCTCTGTTCTGGAGATGTCATGTGACGTTCGTAGGCGTTGGCATAGTAACTGGTTCTGCCTGCGCATATCAATGAGCTCAACTGCCATTTCAATCGCCTCAGGGCACGTTTTGCCATTTCCCCATTCAAATGCATTGAGACAATTCATTCCAATGACGGGAAAAAAAATTTCTAAAGCAAATTGCGCAAAAACTACAAATCTGATCAACACGAAAAATACTTAGCACACCTCTCATGGATGCTGGCTTCGAAACGACACCTCAACGGAGTCTGTGCGTGTAGCGGTTTGGGCCGCATTAATTGCGGAAATCAACTGAATAATAATAATAAGAACTAGATGTGTATTTCCTGAAGGAAGTACAGATAGTGGTTTGAAATGGTGCCCGGGCTGCCCCTTTAAGAGAGACTTGCCTGCTGCCCCTGCAAGACTTTCAAGTCAGGATACGATTTAACTGTGGGTGCCTCTCAGGGGCCACTTTGGCCTCAGGGTCTGATTTTGTGGGTGGGGCCCCTCAGGGCCTGATTTTGTGGGTGGGGCCCCTCAGGGTCCGATTTTGTGGGTGGGGCCCCTCAGGGTCCGATTTTGTGGCCGGGGCCACTCAGGGTCCGATTTGGTGGCCGGGGCACCTCAGGGTCCGATTTGGTGGCCGGGGCCCCTCAGGGTCTGATTTGGTGGGTGGGGCCCCTCAAGGTCCGATTTTGTGGCTGGGGCCCCTCAGGGTCCGATTTTGTGGCCGGGGCAACTCAGGATCCGAATTTTGTGGCTGGAACCCCTCAGGGTCCAATTTTGTGGGTGGGGCCCCTCAGGGTCCGATTTTGTGGCCGGGGCCCGTCAGGGTCCGATTTTGTGGGTGGGGCCTCTCAGGGTCCGATTTTGTGGGTGGGGCCTCTCAGGGTCCGATTTGGTGGGCGGGGCCCCTCAGGGTCCAATTTGGTGGGCTGGGCCCCTCAGGGTCCGATTTTGTGGCCGGGGCCCCTCAGGGTCCGATTTTGTGGCCGGGGCCCCTCAGGGTCCGATTTTGTGTCAGGGGCCCCTCAGAGTCCGATTTTGTGGTTGGGTCCCCTCAGGGTCCGATTTTGTGGTTGGGGCCCCTCAGGGTCCGATTTTGTGGCCGCGGCCCCTCAGGGTCCGATTTTGTGGCCGCGGCCCCTCAGGGTCCGATTTTGTGGCAGGGGCCCCTCAGGGTCCGATTTTGTGGGTGGGGCCCCTCAGGGTCCAATTTGGTGGGCGGGACCACTCTGGGTCCAATTTGGTGGGCGGGGCCTCTCAGGGTCCGATTTTGTGGTTGGGTCCCCTCAGGGTCCGATTTTGTGGCTGGGGCCCCTCAGGGTCCGATTTTGCTGCTTGGGCCCCTCAGGATCCGATTTTGAGGGTGGGGCCCCTCAGGGTCCAATTTTGTGACTGAGGGGCCCCGCCAACCAAATCGGACTCTGAGGGGCCCCACCCACAAAATCGGACCCTGAGGGCCCCCAACCACAAAATCGGACCCTAAGGGGCCCCGGGCACAAAATCGGACCCTGAGAGACCCCGGCCACCAAATCGAACCCAGAGGGCCCCCGCCCACCAAATCGGACCCTCAGGGGACCCGCCCACAAAATCAGACCCTGAGGGGACCCGCCCTCGAAATCGGACCCTGAGAGGCCCCGCCCACCAAATCGGACCCTGAGGGTCCTCGCCAACCAAATCGGACTCTGAGGGGCCCCACCCACAAAATCGGACCCTGAGGGCCCCCAACCACAAAATAGGACCCTAAGGGGCCCCACCCTCAAAATCGGACCCTGAGTAGACCCGGCCACAAAATCAGACCCTGAGTGGCCCCAACCACAAAATCGGACCCTGAGGGGCCCCGGCCACAAAATCGGACCCTGAGGGGCCCCACCCTCAAAATCGGATCCTGAGGGGCCCAACCAACAAAATCGGACCCTGAGGGGCCCCAGCCACAAAATCGGACCCTGAGGGGCCCCACCCACAAAATCGGACCCTGAGGGGCCCCGGCCACAAAATCGGAACCTGAGGGGCCCCGGCCACAAAATCGGACCCTGAGCTGCCCAACCACAAAATCGGAACCTGATGGGGCCCCGGCCACAAAATCGGACCCTGAGGGGCCCCAGCCACAAAATCGGACCCTGAGGTGCCCCGGCCACGAAATCGGACCCTGAGGAGCGCCGGCCACAAAATCGAACCCTGAGAGACCCCGGCCACAAAATCGAACCCAGAGGGGCCCCACCCACAAAATTGGACCCTGAGGGGCCCCGCCCACCAAATCGAACCCTGAGGGGCCCCGCCAACCAAATCGGACTCTGAGGGGCCCCACCCACAAAATCGGACCCTGAGGGCCCCAACCACAAAATCGGACCCTGAGGGGCCCCAACCACAAAATCGGACCCTGAGGGGCCCCGGCCTCAAAATCGGACCCTAAGAGACCCCGGCCACAAAATCGAACCCAGAGGGGCCCCACCCACAAAATTGGACCCTGGGGGCCCCGCCCACCAAATCGGACCCTGAGGGTCCCCGCCCACAAAATCGGACCCTGAGGGGCCCCGCCCTCAAAATCGGACCCTGAGGGGACCCGCACACAAAATCGGACTCTGAGGGGCCCCACCCATAAAATCGGACCCTGAGGGGCCCCACCCTCAAAATCGGACCCTGAGGGGCCCAACCAACAAAATCAGACCCTAAGGGGCCCCAGCCACAAAATCGGGCCCTGAGGGGCCCTGGCCACAAGATCGGACCTTGAGGGGCCCCGCCCACCAAATCGGACCCTGAGGGGCCCCGCCAACCAAATCGGACTCTGAGGGGCCCCACCCACAAAATCGGACCCTGAGGCCCCCCAACCACAAAATCGGACCCTAAGGGGCCCCAACCACAAAATCGGACCATAAGGGGCCCCAACCACAAAATCGGACCCTGAGGGGCCCCGGCCACAGACTCCGTTGAGGTGTCGTTTCGAACCCAGCGTCCATGAGAGGTGTGCTAAGTATTTTTCGTGTCGATCGGATTTGTAGTTTTTGCGCAATTTGCGTTTGAAATTTTTTTTTCCCGTCATTGGAATGCACTGTCTCCAATGCTTTTCAATAGGAAATGGCAAAACGTGCCCTGAGGCGATTGAAATGACAGTTGAGCTCATTGATATGCGCAGGCAGACCCAGTTACTATGCCAACGCCTACGAACTTCACTTGAACCCCAGCACAGAGCCTCTGCCACATAATATCAGCTCTTAAAGCGAAACCCACAGCACAAAAGCAAATCTAGCTTCATCACATGACACATGCCCCTGAGAGAGAATGTGTGCGCCAAAGTGGATTTAAAAGAAGCCCAGTCAGCCAAACTAGCTCTTAAAGGGCCAACGCGCCAAAGTGATTGTTAAAGGGCCAGCGCACCCAAATGAGTCTTAAAGGGCCGACACACCAAATCGGAGGCTGAGCCACCCCGGCCTCCAAATCGGAGGCTGAGCCACCCCGGCCTCCAAATCGGAGGCTGAGCCACCCCGGCCTCCAAATCGGAGGCCGTGCCACCCCGGCCTCCAAATCGGAGGCTGAGCCTCCCCGGCCTCCAAATCGGAGGCTGAGCCACCCCGGCCTCCAAATCGGAGGCTGAGCCACCCCGGCCTCCAAATCGGAGGCTGAGCCACCCCGGCCTCCAAATCGGAGGCTGAGCCACCCCGGCCTCCAAATCGGAGGCTCATCGACCCCGGCCTCCAAATTGGAAGCTCATCGACCCCGGCCTCCAAATCTGAGGCTCTTTGACCTCGGCCTCCAAATCGGAAGCTCAACGACCCCGGCCTCCAAATTGGAGGCTGAGCGACCCCAGCCTCCAAATCTTACCCAGAGTGGCCCCAGCCTCCAAATCTGACCCAGAGAGGCCCTGCCCACCAAATCGGACCCTGAGGGGCCCCGCCCACCAAATCGGACCCTGTGGGGCCCCGCCCACCAAATTGGACCCTGAGAGGCCCCGCCCACCAAATTGGACCCAGAGTGGTCCCGCCCACCAAATTGGACCCAGAGTGGTCCCGCCCACCAAATCGGACCCAGTGGGGCTCCGCCCACAAAATCAGACCCAGAGGGGCCCGATTTGGTTGGCGGGGCCCCTCAGGGTCCGATTTGGTGGGCGGGGCCCCTCAGGGTCCGATTTTGTGGTTGGGGCCCCTCAGGGTCCGATTTTGTGATTGGGGGCCCTCAGGGTCCGATTTTGTGGGTGGGGCCCCTCAGAGTCCGATTTGGTTGGCGGGGCCCCTCAGGGTCCGATTTGGTGGGCGGGGCCCCTCAGGGTCCAATTTTGTGGGTGGGGCCCCTCAGGGTCTGATATTGTGGCCGGGTCTACTCAGGGTCCGATTTTGTGGGTGGGGCCCCTTAGGGTCTTATTTTGTGGGTGGAGCCCCCTGGGTCCATTTTGGTGGGCGGGGCCACTCTGGGTCTGATTTGGTGGGCGGGGCCCCTCAGGGTCTGATTTGGTGGGCAGGGCTCCTCAGGGTCCGATTTGGTGGGCGTGGCCTCTCTCGGTCCGATTTAGTGGGCAGTGCCCCTGAGGGTCTGATTTGGTGGGCAGGGCCCCTCTGGGTCCAATTTGGAGGGCGGGGCCCCTCTGCTTCCGATTTGGTGGGCGGGGCCCTTCATGGTCCGATTTGGTGGGCGGGGTCACTCTGGGTCCGATTTGGTGGACGGAGCTCCTCAGGGTCCGATTTGGTGGGCAGGGCCCCTCTGGGTCCGATTTGGTGGGCGGGGCCCTTCAGGGTCCGATTTGGTGGGTGGGGCCACTCTGATTCTGATTTGGTGGGCGGGGGCCCTCAATGTCCGATTTGGTAGGCTGTGCCACTCTGGGTCCGTTTTTGGTGTGCGGGGCCACTCTGGGTCCGATTTGGAGGCCAGGGTGGCTCAGCCTCCGATTTTAAGGCCGGGGTGGCTCAGCCTACGATTTGGAGCCTGGGGTCACTGAGCTTTCGATTTGGCGCGTCGGCCCTTTAAGACTCATTTCGGTGCGGCGGCCCTTTAAGAATCACTTTGGTGCTTCGGCCCTTTAAGAGCCAGTTTCGCTCACTGGGCTTCTAAATACACTTTGGCGCACATTCTCTCTCAGGGGCATGTGTCATGTGATGAAGCTAGATTTGCATTTGTGCTGTGGGTTTCGCTTTAAGAGCTGATATTATGTGGTAGAAGCTCTGTTCTGGAGATGTCATGTGACGTTCGTAGGCGTTGGCATAGTAACTGGTTCTGCCTGCGCATATCAATGAGCTCAACTGCCATTTCAATCGCCTCAGGGCACGTTTTGCCATTTCCCCATTCAAATGCATTGAGACAATTCATTCCAATGACGGGAAAAAAAATTTCTAACGCAAATTGCGCAAAAACTACAAATCTGATCGACACGAAAAATACTTAGCACACCTCTCATGGATGCTGGCTTCGAAACGACACCTCAACGGAGTCTGTGCGTGTAGCGGTTTGGGCCGCATTAATTGCGGAAATCAACTGAATAATAATAATAAGAAGAACTAGATGTGTATTTCCTGAAGGAAGTACAGATAGTGGTTTGAAATGGTGCCCGGGCTGCCCCTTTAAGAGAGACTTGCCTGCTGCCCCTGCAAGACTTTCAAGTCAGGATACGATTTAACTGTGGGTGCCTCTCAGGGGCCACTTTGGCCTCAGGGTCTGATTTTGTGGGTGGGGCACCTCAGGGCCTGATTTTGTGGGTGGGGCCCCTCAGGGTCCGATTTTGTGGGTGGGGCCCCTCAGGGTCCGATTTTGTGGCCGGGGCCACTCAGGGTCTGATTTGGTGGCCGGGGCCCCTCAGGGTCCGATTTGGTGGCCGGGGCCCCTCAGGGTCTGATTTGGTGGGTGGGGCCCCTCAAGGTCCGATTTTGTGGCTGGGGCCCCTCAGGGTCCGATTTTGTGGCCGGGGCCACTCAGGATCCGAATTTTGTGGCTGGAACCCCTCAGGGTCCAATTTTGTGGGTGGGGCCCCTCAGGGTCCGATTTTGTGGCCGGGGCCCGTCAGGGTCCGATTTTGTGGGTGGGGCCTCTCAGGGTCCGATTTTGTGGGTGGGGCCTCTCAGGGTCCGATTTGGTGGGCGGGGCCCCTCAGGGTCCAATTTGGTGGGCTGGGCCCCTCAGGGTCCGATTTTGTGGGCTGGGCCCCTCAGGGTCCGATTTTGTGGCCGGGGCCCCGCAGAGTCCGATTTTGTGGTTGGTCCCCTCAGGGTCCGATTTTGTGGTTGGGGCCCCTCAGGGTCCGATTTTGTGGCCGCGGCCCCTCAGGGTCCGATTTTGTGGCCGCGGCCCCTCAGGGTCCGATTTTGTGGCAGGGGCCCCTCAGGGTCCGATTTTGTGGGTGGGGCCCCTCAGGGTCCAATTTGGTGGGCGGGACCACTCTGGGTCCAATTTGGTGGGCGGGGCCTCTCAGGGTCCGATTTTGTGGTTGGGGCCCCTCAGGGTCCGATTTTGTGGTTGGGGCCCCTCAGGGTCCGATTTTGTGGCCGGGGCCTATCAGGGTCCAATTTTGTGACTGGGGCCCATCAGGGTCCGATTTTGTGGCCGCGGCCCCTCAGGGTCTGATTTTGTGGCAAGGGCCCCTCTGGGTCTGATTTTGTGGGCGGAGCCCCACTGGGTCCGATTTGGTGGGCGGGACCACTCTGGGTCCAATTTGGTGGGCGGGACCACTCTGGGTCCAATTTGGTGGGCGGTGCCTCTCAGGGTCCAATTGTTAAATATTAATAATCCGTTAATTTCTTATAAGACTCAGTTCTGTACATTGCTTTAGCTTACACGACATAGGCTATTTTTAAGCTTGGCTCATGGTAGAAAGACAGCTCCATATATGTAGAGACCACGTGCTTTAGGAGACGTATATAATTCATGGCTAACTGTAGAGGTCGCGCTTCTTCTTCCCTCACCATCATGAGACACAGACGCAAGATGACATAACTCAACAGCTGGTATGTTACTTTATTACAAAGAAGCCGAACTGAGAGACAGACGCCATTTGCCATGTGAGATCCCGGAGAGAAGAAGAATACATGTTGCTTTTGCCATGTGTGATCTCAGAGCATGATCTAATGGACAATCTCTCTTTCACTTATTTTTATTCACCTGTTTTTCTGTAATAACCTTTCTTTGATGGAAGAATCCAAATAAACCACTATATTTTTATCTGGTAACTAGTCCTGAGTATTTTACAGGATATGCATTATTTTACATTGGAGAGCCAGCCAGATCTGAATTTTTGTACTTTTTTGCGGATTTCCCTCAACTTGCCCACACGGGGGATTGGACTTTGCTAACGTCAAATCATATGTGCAAGTTATCGGGAATTCCACTACTTACAAGAATCACATAGAACCTAGAAGTAAGAAGTACCAGATAGATTGAGAAGTACTACAAGTGCCAAAAGTACCAGACGTAAGCCAGACGTGTAAAGACAGGAACCCAGCGTTGTCCATCAAAGGAGCTGAGACATTTCAAGGTAAGATAAAATGGATGTCATTAATTGTCTTGCTAAGCAGAGTAAATTGAAATTTAAGTCTGTAGACAATTCTAATTCAGAAGTTTTATGGTTAAGTTTATATGCCGAGTGTGAACTCGAGAATCAGAGGTTAGATTCTAAGTTTTTCAATAGAGAAAGAGAGAGATTAAAAAATATTCTACAGATGGTAGATATATTTCATAGATCTGTGTCAGAGAAATCCAAAAATGATTGTTGTGATGTTCTCGAGATTGGCTGTAAAGTTAGGGAGATTGACTGTAATCAAGTGTCTGTAGCTGCCATTGAAGGTGACCTTGCAGACGTGGAACAAGATGGAGAAGTAGGAGGAGACTTCAGAACTGACGTAGAGGACGTACAAGGGAAAGACGTACCACTAAAAATAGACGACTCACAGGCCCAAATCCGAAGTAGCGTGAGGAAGGATTTGATAAAGATATGCCAAATAATTCCTGCTTATGACAACAAAATAGATGTTTGTAGAAACTCTGAGATTTATGAAAGTTGTACTGATAAATTTGATTTATCTAACGAGGAGAAGAATCAGTTGTTCAAAATGTGGATCCCTGTAAATTTTGCTAGGAGATTGTCTTTAAAGTTATCTGGTGAAACACATGAGAATTTAACTGATAAAGACAGATTAAAAATTCTCATTTTTTGTTCATCAAATGAAAATCATCCAGATATTGATATTCTTCAAAAATTAAGAATTGGTCGGAAGGAATGTATTTTTACGTTCATGTCCATATATGAACGTTTGTACAAAATGCTGAGTGAGAATGTCAAAACACAGTCCCTCATAAGGAGTTTTGTAAGCAAATTTTGGTTTTTAAATCCTGCATCTCGTGTTATTGCGTCACAAAAAGATTCATTGTTTGAATGTGCGCAATCCCTTGATTTTGCCAGAAAACACGAGAATCGTGAGAGGAAAGTAAATTGTGCTAATTTTGTAAAGACAGGCAGAGTAAAATCTTATCAGAAGCCTGTATTAGCAAAGCCTTCTAAAATGAGATTTCCCCAAAATCAAATCTACGAAGAAAGAAAAAGAAAATCACATGTTTGTTATAAGCCATATGGAATGATGCAAAGGAACACCGAAAAGACACAAATGGAATTAAGAAAAATGATGAGTTCTGATTTTCTTTCTGTAACAAAGATGGCCGAATTTAACAGACAGAAACAGGTGGTGAGTGACATCATGGCCTGTAAACTGAATACTCTGCTCCAAGAATCTATCAGCTTTAAAATGGCAAGAACCTTTCAGGATATTTTTTGCAGAGAAATAAGTATGGGTGTAGGAATTGGCTAGGAAAAAAGTAATATATATTGTGTAACAGTGTTATACAATTAGTGAGTTATATGTAATTATTTTATAGAGTATAATCCTGTAGTTTTATAGTTTGTGGATATATACATATTCATACAGTATATATAGAGTGTTTGTAGAAGTAGAAATAGTAGAACTGTATTTTTTAATGAAAATTAAAATCTACATCAGTAATAATATTTAAAATTATGAATATGATATTAACCTTATCTTTTATGTTTCCTTAGAATTTTCATTTCAAAGCAGGACTTAATCGAGAAAAATTCTCTTCCAAGGATTTATGCCTTTATTTACACAGGAAGTTGCAATATTGCATGATTTTATATATCTAACCCTTAAAAGGAAATAACTAATTGCTTTTTAAAATGTTCTGGGTGTGTGCTTTACTGCATGGTTTGAATGACAACCACAGCAGGGGAATTTGAACCTTGTTCTAATAATACAAGTATACCAGTATACTATGTCCCTGTTCCTTAGGAAAAGAATTTTAAAGGGGGTCTCAACTTTTGCAAAGCAATGGAATTTTTTTCCAGGCCTAAATGTCAAGTATAGCTATACATATATATTTATGTCATGTGTATTTGGGGAATATTCAAAGAAATATTAAGAGACTAAATTGAAATAGTTTACAATGCATTGATAATTAGGATAATTTGGGTTAAAATACGTGTATTCATCACACCTTCATATGTGAGGTATTTGGTTTAAAGTTAATATGTGACACAGTCTGAGTGACAGTGACTGAGTGTATGAGCAGCTGCTGAGCGAGTAATGTGATATGTTTGTGAAACCTCAGGATTCTGAATGAGGAAAGAAAAAAAAACCCCAAAAGCTTTTATCTTTAGGAAATTATTAGAATATTAAGATACATAATGAAATATTATCTATACAACATATATTTCTATATTTCTATAGTAATTATTATTTCTTGATTTAGTTAATTGTGGATAAGTGCAATCGCACAACAAAATAGAAAATAGTTTAGGAAGAAAATCTATTCTTTCCTTATCAGCTTTAGCTCTTTTAAACAGGCACCAGCACAGAGCCTGGTATTCACCAGCTGCATCTGGGAATAGTGGACCTTCCTTCTCTGTCCAAGTGTGTTAATCTTAAACTACATTTAAATTAATTTTTCCAAAGCATAATTTTATGATATTCAAATTAATTTTAATGGTTACACATCTTCAGACAAATAATGGTATAAGCAAGTATAATATTTACACAATTTATATATTAATTATTTTTAATTTTGGTTTTGATAAATGAATTATTTCATGAAACAATATTTTTTGGTATTAAGGGGGAAAATATGTTTTTGATCCTGACTACATCATCACATTTGATTAATACCTCTTCTTCACACATTTTAATAGGAAAAAATATTAATAAGGTGCAATGGTATAAGTATTGGGTATAATAACAAGTATTATAAGGATTCATTTCTTTACACTAAGAGGAATTACATGCAAAGTTGCATAATTTGAATATTTTGGTAACACAAGTTTATGACAATTATGAAATAATCCAGATCATGGAAATATTAAGGGTATATGTTACTGAAGACATAACTACTCTGCATCAACATAAAGGCCTTATTCTTATTTTTATTTTTATTCTTATTTTTCATTATTTTTAATTCTTTCACCAATATTTAGTAAAGTAATATCTACTGAGAATATTGCTTCATTAAATATAGCAATTATATGGTTCTATTACTAAGGAAAATGTTTCACTTCTGAGTTATATGCAACAATTCTTTTATTCATTCATTCGCTCACTCATATATTCTTATTTTGGTTCATGGCTATACATTCCTACATATTATTAGTATAATAAATATATTCCTTATTAATAAAGATGATAACACTGGTTACATAAAACACAGTGACACCTATGGGTTGAAAAAGGTAATTACACCTATGACATAAAAAAAATGTTCTATCACATGAAAAATGCGGATAATAATGTATTATCGTTTATTATTTCAAATATTGAAATCCATATATGGTACAAATTCTGATAATAATTATATGGATATTACTGATTGCTATGGTACGCTGTGATATTATGGGATAGGGAAATTACCAGATTTGGTATAGAATAGGGAATGAAGACTTCAAGCAAGATACTGAAATTATGTTAATAAAGACTTTTCACATTTCTAAACTTCATTGATTTTTATCAGTTGCAAGAAGAAGAATGCCGCGATCCAGAAGTCCCAGAAGGTAACAAAGCTATGATTACTGAGTAATAGACTGTGTTAATCACAAGTGCAGTATCCACCACTGACAGTCACAAGTGCAGTATCCACCACCGACAGTCACAATTAAAGTGTCTAACCTGACAACCAGAGGACGATGATCCTATGATGCTGAGATGAACGGTGTTATCACGTTCTTATCAAGTTCCAGAGGTTTTCAATCACCTGTAAAGCTTCGATGAAAGCTGGTGAACAATGAAGGTAATTATCAGGAAGCTACAACCCTGACATATGTCCTGTGCATTAGGACAAGGACTGGTTATGGTGCTATGTTTAGCAAGGAAGAGTCATTTTAACCCTTGCTTTGCTAACCAAAGACGTCACACCTGTTCAAAGACCAGTACCGATGGAGGATTCCAGAATATCCAAGGCGAGCCAATGTAAGCCCAGGTTTTTAAAGATGACACTGCACAGATATTAAAGCTGCATTTCATCTATAGACTTTGTTTCTT
Source organism: Dendrobates tinctorius (assembly GCF_039654945.1). Classification (NCBI taxonomy): domain Eukaryota; kingdom Metazoa; phylum Chordata; class Amphibia; order Anura; family Dendrobatidae; genus Dendrobates; species Dendrobates tinctorius. The sequence goes on from NW_027361694.1 coordinate 19,492,483, forward strand.
ATCAACATTTGAATTTATGGACTTTGATTTGATACACCACACAATTCCTACAACATCTATATGCTATAAGAAAACTGTATTTTTAAAAGAACCAAGAAGAAGACAGAAGACATCAAAATGAAGACCAGATGACACCAGATGATGATGACTGGACCTGAGATGCTTCAATTTAGACTTAGGGAAGTATAATTATACATATTTTATATGAATATTGTTCACGGCTTACCATAACATGAATTCACATCAATTATGTCATTGAGTACTTATAACGGTAATCTAATATTATTATTATTATTATTATTATTAATATTAAATTATTTTGTCAAAGAAGAAGAAAAGAAGAAAAAAGATCTTTATATTTGAGGGTTCCAATTAATGTCTGTCTCCCTCAAAAGGGGGAATTGTTAAATATTAATAATCCGTTAATTTCTTATAAGACTCAGTTCTGTACATTGCTTTAGCTTACACGACATAGGCTATTTTTAAGCTTGGCTCATGGTAGAAAGACAGCTCCATATATGTAGAGACCACGTGCTTTAGGAGACGTATATAATTCATGGCTAACTGTAGAGGTCGCGCTTCTTCTTCCCTCACCATCATGAGACACAGACGCAAGATGACATAACTCAACAGCTGGTATGTTACTTTATTACGAAGAAGCCGAACTGAGAGACAGACGCCATTTGCCATGTGAGATCCCGGAGAGAAGAAGAATACATGTTGCTTTTGCCATGTGTGATCTCAGAGCATGATCTAATGGACAATCTCTCTTTCACTTATTTTTATTCACCTGTTTTTCTGTAATAACCTTTCTTTGATGGAAGAATCCAAATAAACCACTATATTTTTATCTGGTAACTAGTCCTGAGTATTTTACAGGATATGCATTATTTTACACCAATTTGGTGGGCGGGGCCCCTCAGGGTCTGATTTGGTGGCCAGGGCCCCTCAGGGTCCGATTTTGTGGATGGGGCCCCTCAGGGTCCGATTTTGTGGATGGGGCCCCTCAGGGTTTGATTTGGTGGGCGGGGCCCCTCAGGGTCTGATATGGAGGGCGGGGACCCTCAGGGCAATTTGGTGAGCGGGGCCCCCTCAGGGTCTGATTTGGTGGGCGGGATCTCTGAGTCCTATTTGGTGGGCAGGGCCCCTTAGGGTCCGATTTGGTGGACGGGGCCCTTCAGGGTCCGATTTGCTGGGCGGAGACCCTCAGGGTCCCATTTGGTGGGTGGGGCCCCTCAGGGTCCCATTTGGTGGGCGGGGCCCCTCAGGGTCTGATTTGCTGGGTGGGGCCCCTCAGGGTCGGATTTGGTGGGCAGGGTCCGTCAGGGTCTGATTTGGTGAGCGGGACACCTCAGGGTCTGATTTGGTGGTTGGGGCCTTTCAGAATCCGATTTGGTGGGCGGGGCCCCTCAGTTCAATTTGGTGAGCAGGGCGATTTGGTGAGCGGGGCCCCTCAGGGTCCGATTTGGTGGGCGGGATCTCTGAGTCCGATTTGGTGGGCAGAGCCCCTTAGGGTCCGATTTGGTGGGCGGGGCCCCTCAGAGTCCGATTTGGTGGGCGGGGCCCATCAGGGTCCGATTTGGTGGGCGGGGCCCATCAGGGTCCGATTTGGTGGGCGGGCCAATCAGGGTCCAATTTGTCGGGTGGGGTCCCTCAGGGTCCTATTTGGTTGGTGGGGCCCCTCAGGGTCCGATTTGGTGGGTGGGGCCCCTCAGGGTCTGATTTGCTGGGTGGGGCCCTCAGGGTCCTATTTGGTGGGCGGGGCCCCTCAGGGTCAGATTTGGTGGGCGGGGCCCCTCAGAGTCCAATTTTGTGGATGGGGCCCCTCAGGGTCTAATTTGGTGGCCGGGGCCCCTCAGGGTCTAATTTGGTGGCCGGGGCCCCTCAGGGTCTGATTTTGTGGGTGGGGCCCCTCAGGGTCCGATTTTGTGGCCGGGCCCCTCAGGGTCCGATTTTGTGTTTGGGGCACCTCAGGGTCCGATTTGGTGGGTGGGGCCTCTCAAGGTCCGATGTGGTGGGTGGGGCCCCTCAGGGTCCGATGTGGTGGGTAGGGCCCCTCAGGGTCCGATTTGGTGGCCGTGGCCCCTCAGGGTCCAATTTTGTGGCCGGGGCCCCTCAGGGTCTGATTTGGTGGCCGGGGCCCCTCAGGGTCCGATTTTGTGGATGGGGCCCCTCAGGGTTTGATTTGGTGGGCGGGGCCCCTCAGGGTCTGATATGGAGGGCGGGGACCCTCAGGGTCTGATATGGTGGGCGGGGCCCCTCAGGGTCTGATTTGGTGGGCGGGGCCCCTCAGGGTCTGGTTTGGTGGGCGGGGCCCCTCAGGGTCTGATTTGCTGGGTGGGGCCCCTCAGGGTCCTATTTGGTGGGCGGGGCCCCTCAGGGTCAGATTTGGTGGGCAGGGTCTGTCAGGGTCTGATTTGGTGGGCGGGACACCTCAGGGTCTGATTTGGTGGTTGGGGCCTTTCAGAATTCGATTTGGTGGGCGGGGCCCCTCAGAGTTCAGTTTGGTGAGCAGGACGATTTGGTGAGCGGGGCCCCTCAGGGTCCGATTTGGTGGGCGGGATCTCTGAGTCCGATTTGGTGGGCAGGGCCCCTTAGTGTCCGATTTGGTGGGCGGGGCCCCTCAGGGTCCGATTTGGTGGGCAGGGCCCATCAGGGTCCGATTTGGTGGGCGGGGCCCCTCAGGGTCCGATTTGGTGGGCGGGATCTCTGAGTCCTTTTTGGTGGGCAGGGCCCCTTAGGGTCCGATTTGGTGGGCAGGGCCCATCAGGGTCCGATTTGGTGGGCGGGGCCCATCAGGGTCCGATTTGGTGGGCGGGCCCATCAGGGTCCGATTTGGTGGGTGGGGCCCCTCAGGATCTAATTTGCTGGGTGGGGCCCCTCAGGGTCCTATTTGGTGGGTGGGGCCCCTCAGGGTCAGATTTGTTGGGTGGGGCCCCTCAGGGCCTGATTTGGTGGTTGGGGCCTTTCAGAATCCGATTTGGTGGGCGGGGCCCCTCAGGGTCCAATTTTGTGGGTGGGGCCCCTCAGGGTCCGATTTGGTGGCCGGGGCCCCTCAGGGTCCGATTTTGTGGGTGGGGCCCCTCAGGGTCTGATTTGGTGGCCGGGGCCCCTCAGGGTCCGATTTTGTGGATGGGGCCCCTCAGGGTCTAATTTGGTGGCCGGGGCCCCTCAGGGTCTGATTTTGTGGGTGGGGCTCCTCAGGGTCCAATTTTGTGGCCGGGGCCCCTCACGGTCCGATTTTGTGTTTGGGGCACCTCAGGGTCCGATTTGGTGGGTGGGGCCTCTCAAGGTCCGATGTGGTGGGTGGGGCCCCTCAGGGTCCGATGTGGTGGGTAGGGCCCCTCAGGGTCCGATTTGGTGGCCGTGGCCCCTCAGGGTCCAATTTTGTGGTCGGGGCCCCTCAGGGTCTGATTTGGTGGCCGGGGCCCCTCAGGGTCCGATTTTGTGGATGGGGCCCCTCAGGGTTTGATTTGGTGGGTGGGGCCCCTCAGGGTCTGATATGGTGGGCGGGGCCCCTCAGGGTCTGATTTGGTGGGCGGGGCCCCTCAGGGTCTGATTTGGTGGGCAGTGCCCCTCAGGGTTCGATTTGGTGGGAGGGGCCCCTCAGGGTTGGATTTGGTTGGCAGTGCCCATCAGGGTCCGATTTGGTGGGCGGGACACCTCAGGGTCCGATTTGGTGGTTGGGGCCTTTGAGAATCCGATTTGGTGGGCGGGGCCCCTCAGGGTCCGATTTGGTGAGCAGGGCCCCTCAGAGTTCAATTTGATGAGCAGGGCCCCTCAGGATCCGATTTGTTGAGCGGGGCACCTCAGGGACGATTTGGTGGTTGGGGCCTTTTTGAATCCGATTTGGTGGGCGGGGCCCCTCAGGGTCCGATTTGGTGAGCGGGGCCCCTCAGAGTTCAATTTGGTGAGCTGGGCCCCTCAGGGTCCGATTTGGTGGCCGGGGCCCCTCAGGGTCCGATTTTGTGGGTGGGGCCCCTTAGGGTCTGATTTGGTGGCCGGGGACCCTCAGGGTCCGATTTTGTGGATGGGGCCCCTCAGGGTCTAATTTGGTGGCCGGGGCCCCTCAGGGTCCGATTTTGTGGGTGGGGCCCCTCAGGGTCCGATTTTGTGGCCGGGTCCCCTCAGGGTCCGATTTTGTGTTTGGGGCACCTCAGGGTCCGATTTGGTGGGTGGGGCCCCTCAGGGTCCGATTTCGTGGGTGGGGCCTCTCAGGGTACGATGTGGTGGGTGGGGCCCATCAGTGTCCGATTTGGTGGCCGTGGCACCTCAGGATCCAATTTTGTGGTCGGGGCCCCTCAGGGTCTGATTTGGTGGCCGGGGCCCCTCAGGCTCCGATTTTGTGGATGGGGCCCCTCAGGGTCTGATTTGGTGGGTGGGGCCCCTCAGGGTCTGATATGGTGGGCGGGGCCCCTCAGGGTCTGATTTGGTGGGCGGGGCCCCTCAGGGTCCGATTTGGTGGGCGGGGCCCCTCAGGGTTCGATTTGGTTGGTGGGGCCCCTCAATGTCTGATTTGCTGGGAGGGGTCCCTCAGGGTCCTATTTGGTGGGTGGGGTCCCTTAGGTTCCGATTTGCTGGGTGGGGCCCCTCAGGGTCCTATTTGGTGGGCGAGGCCCCTCAGGGTTGGATTTGGTGGGCAGGGCCCGTCAGGGTCCGATTTGGTGGGCGGGACCCCTCAGGGTCCGATTTGGTGGTTGGGGCCTTTCAGAATCCGATTTGGTGGGCGGGGCCCCTCAGGGTCCGATTTGGTGAGTGGGTCCCCTCAGAGTTCAATTTGGTGAGCAGGGCCCCTCAGGGTCCAATTTGGTGAGCGGGGCCCCTCAGGGATAATTTGGTGGTTGGGGCCTTTCAGAATCCGACTTGGTGGGCGGGGCCCCTCAGGGTCCGATTTGGTGAGTGGGGCCCCTCAGGGTCCGATTTGGTGAGCAGGGCCCCTCAGGGTCCGATTTGGTGGGCGGTATCTCTCAGAGTCCGATTTGGTGGGCGGGATCTCTGAGTCCGATTTGGTGGGCGGGGCCCCTCAGGGTCCGATTTGGTGGGCGGGGCCCCTCAGGGTCCGATTTGGTGGGCGGGGCCCCTCAGGGTCCGATTTGGTGGGCGGGGCCCCTCAGAGTTCAGTTTGGTGAGTAGGGCCCCTCTGGGTCCAATTTGGTGAGTGGGGCCCCTCAGGGTCTGATTTGGTGGGCGGGATCTCTCAGAGTCCGATTTGGTGGGCGGGACCCCTCAGGGTCCGATTTGGTGGGCGGGGCCCCTCAGGGTCCGATTTGGTGGGCGGGGCCCCTCAGGGTCCGATTTGGTGGGCGGGGGCGCAATTTGGCGCACATTCTCTCTCAGGGGCATGCGTCATGTGATGAAGCTAGATTTGCATTTGTGCTGTGGGTTTCGCTTTAAGAGCTGATATTATGTGGCAGAATCTGTGTCCTGGGGGCGTCATGTGACGTTCGTAGGCGTTGGCATAGTAACTGGGTGTGCCTGCGCATATCAATGAGCTTTACTGCCATTTCAATCGCCTCAGGGCACGTTTTAAGTTTCCCATTGAAAAGCATTGAGACAGTGCATTCCAATGACGGGAAAAAAAATTTCAAACGCAAATTGCACAAAAACTACAAATCCGATCGACACGAAAAATACTTAGCACACCTCTCGTGGATGCTGGCTTTGAAACGACACCTCACCGGAGTCTATGCGTGTAGCGGTTCGGGTCGCATTAATTGCGGAAATCAACTGAATAACTTGTGATTGGCGGATTATAATTGTAATACTAGATGTGTATTTCCTGAAGGAAGTACAGATAGTGGTTTGAAATGGTGCCCGGGCTGCCCCTTTAAGAGAGACTTGCCTGCTGCCCCTGCAAGACTTTCAACTCAGGATCCGTTTTAACTGTGGGTGACTCTCAGGGGCCACTTTGGCCTCAGGGTCCGATTTTGTGGGTGGGACCCCTCAGGGCCCGATTTTGTGGGTGGGGCCCCTCTGGGTCCGATTTTGTGGCCGGGGCACCTCAGGGTCCGATTTTGTGGGTGGGGCCCCTTAGGGTCCGATTTGGAGGACGGGGCCACTCAGGGTCCGATTTGGTGGGTGGGGCCACTCAGGGTACGATTTGGTGAGTGGGGACCCTCAGAGTTCAATTTGGTCAGCGGGGCCCCTCAGGGTCCAATTTTGTGGGTGGGGCCCCTCAGGGTCCGATTTTGTGGTTGGGGCCTTTCAGAATCCGATTTAGTGGGCGGGGCCCCTCCGGGTCTGAATTGGTGGGTGGGGCCCCTCAGGGTCTGATTTGGCGGGCGGGGCCCCTCAGGGTCCGATTTGGTGGGTTGGGCCCCTCAGGGTCCGATTTTGTGGGTTAGGCCCCTCAGGGTCCGATTTTGTGTCCGGGGCCCCTCAGGGTCCGATTTTGTGGCCGGTGCCTCTCAGGGTCCGATTTTGTGGTTGGGGCCCCTCAGGGTCCGATTTTGTGCCCGGAGCCTCTCAGGGTCCGATTTTGTGGTTGGGGCCCCTCAGGATCCGATTTTGTGGCCGGGGCCCCTCAGGGTCCAATTTTGTGGGTAGGGCCCCTCAGGGTCCAATTTTTTGGCCAGGGCCCCTCAGGGTCCAATTTTGTGGGTGGGGCCCCTCAGGGTCCAATTTTGTGGGTGGGGCCCCTCAGGGTGCAATTTTGTGGGTGGGGCCCCTCAGGGTCCGATTTTGTGGTTGGGCCCCTCAGGGATCGATTTTGTGGTTGGGGCCCCTCAGGATCCAATTTTGTGGCCCTCAGGGTCTGATTTTGTGGGTGGGGCCCCTCAGGGTCCGATATTGTGGGTGGGGCCCCTCAGGATCCGATTTTGTGGGTGGGGCCCCTCAGGATCTGATTTTGTGGTTGGGGCCCCTCAGGGTTCAATTTTGTAGGCGGGGCCCCTCATGGTCCGATTTTGTGGCTGGGGCCCCTCAGGGTCCGATTTTGTGGCCCGGGCCCGTGAGGGTCCGATTTTGTGGCCGGGGCCCCTCAGGGTCCGATTTTGTGGTTGGGGCCCCTCAGGGTCCGATTTTGTGGTTGGGGCCCCTCAGGGTCCGATTTTGTGAGTGGGACCCCTCAGGGTCCGATGTTGTGGCCGGGGCCCCTCAGGGTCTGATTTTGTGGCCGGATCCCCTCAGGGTCCGATTTTGTGGGTGGGGTCCCTCAGGGTCCGATTTTGTGGCCGGGGCCCCTCAGGGTCCGATTTTGTGGGTGGGGCCCCTTAGGGTCTGATTTTGTGGGTGGGGCCCCTCAGGGTCCGATTTTGTGGTTGGGCCCCTCAGGGATCGATTTTGTGGTTGGGGCCCCTCAGGATCCAATTTTGTGGCCCTCAGGGTCTGATTTTGTGGGTGGGGCCCCTCAGGGTCCGATATTGTGGGTGGGGCCCCTCAGGATCCGATTTTGTGGGTGGGGCCCCTCAGGATCTGATTTTGTGGTTGGGGCCCCTCAGGGTTCAATTTTGTAGGCGGGGCCCCTCAGGGTCCGATTTTGTGGCTGGGGCCCCTCAGGGTCCGATTTTGTGGCCCGGGCCCGTGAGGGTCCGATTTTGTGGCCGGGGCCCCTCAGGGTCCAATTTTGTGGTTGGGGCCCCTCAGGGTCCGATTTTGTGGTTGGGGCCCCTCAGGGTCCGATTTTGTGAGTGGGACCCCTCAGGGTCCGATGTTGTGGCCGGGGCCCCTCAGGGTCTGATTTTGTGGCCGGATCCCCTCAGGGTCCGATTTTGTGGGTGGGGTCCCTCAGGGTCCGATTTTGTGGCCGGGGCCCCTCAGGGTCCGATTTTGTGGGTGGGGCCCCTTAGGGTCTGATTTTGTGGGTGGGGCCCCTCAGGGTCCAATTTGGTGGGTGGGGCCACTCTGGGTCTGATTTGGTGGGCGGGGCCACTCTGGGTTCGATTTGGTGGGCGGGGCCACTCTGGGTCCAATTTGGATGCCAGGGTGGCTCAGCCTCCTTTTTGTAGGCCAGGGTCTATCAGCCTCCGATTTGGAGCCTTGGGTCACTCAGCTTTCGATTTGGCGCGCCGGCCCTTTAAGAATCACTTTGGCGCGTCGGCCCTTTAAGAGCCAGGGTGGCTCACTGGGCTTCTAAATCCACTTTGGCGCACATTCTCTCTCAGGGGCATGCGTCATGTAATGAAGCTAGATTTGCATTTGTGCTGTGGGTTTTGCTTTAAGAGCTGATATTATGTGGCAGAAGCTCTGTCTTGGAGAGGTCATGTGACGTTCGTAGGCGTTGGCATAGTAACTGGGTCTGCCTGCGCATATCAATGAGCTTAACTGCCATTTCAATCGCCTCAGGGCATGTTTTGCCATTTCCCATTCAAATGCATTGAGACAGTGCATTCCAATGACGGGAAAAAAAAATTTCAAACGCAAATTGCGCAAAAACTACAAATCCGATCGACACGAAAAATACTTAGCACACCTCTCATGGACGCTGGCTTCGAAACGACACCTCAACGGAGTCTGTGCGTATAGCGGTTCGGGCCGCATTAATTGCGGAAATCAACTTAATAAGAAGAAGAAGAAGAAGAAGAAGAAGAAGAACTAGATGTGTATTTCCTGAAGGAAGTACAGATAGTGGTTTGAAATGGTGCCTGGGCTGCCCCTTTAAGAGAGACTTGCCTGCTGCACCTGCAAGACTTTCAACTCAGGATCCGTTTTAACTGTGGGTGCCTCTCAGGGGCCACTTTGGCCTCAGGGTCCGATTTTGTGGGTGGGGCCCTCAGGGCCCGATTTTGTGGGTGGGGCACCTCAGGGTCCGATTTGGTGGGCGGGGCCCCTCAGGGTCGGATTTGGTGGGCGGGACCCCTCAGAATCCGATTTGGTGGGCGGGGGAACTCTGGGTCCGATTTGGTGGGTGGGGCCACTCTGGGTCCGATTTCGAGGCCTGGGTGGCTCAGCCTCCGATTTGTAGGCCAGGGTCGATCAGATTTGCATTTGTGCTTGGGTTTCCCTTTAAGAGCTGATATTATTTGGCAAAAACGCTGTCCTGCTGGGGTCATGCAAAGTTCGTAGGCGTTGGCATAGTAACTGGGTGTGCCTGTGCATATCAATGAGCTTAACTGCCACCTCACCACTGCCCCATGTTTTCCCTATGGCAAAATTGTCCCATTGAAATGCATTGACACAGTGCATTCCAATGACAGGAAAATGTTTTTTCAAATGCAAATTGCGCAAAAACTACAAATCTGATCGACACAAAAAATACTTAGCACACCATTCGTGGACGCTGGCTTCGAAACGACGCCTCAATGGAGTCTGTGCGTGTAGCGGTGCGGGCCACATTAATTGCGGAAATCAACTGAATAATAATAATAATACTAGATGTGTATTTCCTGAAGGAAGTACAGATAGTGGTTTGAAATGCTACCCGGGCTGCCCCTTTAAGAGAGACTTGCCTGCTGCACCTGCAAAACTTTCAACTCAGGATCCGTTTTAACTGTGGGTGCCTCTCAGGGGCCACTTTGGCCTCAGGGTTCGATTTTGTGGGTGGGGCCCTCAGGGCCCGATTTTTTGGGTGGGGCACCTCAGGGTCCGATTTGGTGGGTGGGGCCCCTCAGGGTCCGATTTGGTGGCCGGGTCCCCTCAGGGGCTGATTTGGTGGGTGGGGCCCCTCAGGGTCCGATTTTGTGGCCGGGGCCCCTCAAGGTCTGATTTGGTGGTTGGGGCCCCTCAGGGTCCAATCTTGTGGCCGGGGCCCCTCAGGGTCCGATTTTGTGGGTGGGGCCCCTCAGGGTCTGATTTTGTGGCCGGGGCCCCTCAGGGTCTGATTTTGGGGGTGGGGCCCCTCAGGGTTCGATTTTGTGGCCGGGGCCCCTCAGGGTCCGATTTGGTGGGCGGGGCCCCACAGGGTCCGATTTGGTGAGCGGGGCCCCTCAGGGTCCGATTTGGTGAGCGGAGCCCCTCAGGGTCTGATTTGGTGGGCGGGATCTATCAGAGTCCGATTTGGTGGGCGGGGCCCCTCAGGGTCCAATTTGGTTGGCGGGGACCCTCCGGGTCCGATTTGGTGGGCGGGATCCCTCGGGGTCCGATTTGGTGGGCGGGGCCCCTCGGGGTCCGATTTGGTGGGTGGGGCCCCTCGGGGTACGATTTGGTGGGTGGGGCCCCTCGGGGTACGATTTGGTGGGTGGGGCCCCTCGGGGTCCGATTTAGTGAGCGGGGCCACACTAGGTCTGATTTGGTGGGCGGGCCACTCTGGGTCCGATTTGGTGGGCGGGGCCCCTCAGAGTTCAATTTGGTCAGCGGGGACCCTCAGGGTCCGATTTTGTGGGTGGGGCCCCTTAGGGTCCGATTTTGTGGTTGGGGCCTTTCAGAATCCGATTTAGTGGGCGGGGCCCGTCAGGGTCCGATTTGGTGGGCGGAGCCCCTCAGGGTCCGATTTGGTGGGCGAGGTCCCTCAGGGTCCAATTTGGTGGGCGGGGCCACTCAGGGTCCGATGTTGTGGCCGGATCCCCTCAGGGTCCGATTTAGTGGGTGGGGCCCCTCAGGGTCCAACTTTGTGGCCGGGGCCCCTCAGGGTCCGATTTTGTGTCCGGGGACCCTCAGGGTCCGATTTTGTGTCCGGGGCCCCTCAGGGTCCGATTTTGTAACCGGTGCCTCTCAGGGTCCGAATTTGTGGTTGGGGCCCGTCAGGGTCCGATTTTTGGGGCCGGGGCCCCTCAGGGTCCGATTTTGCGGGTGGGGCCCCTCAGGGTCCGATTTTGCGGGTGGGGCCCCTCCGGGTCCGATTTTGCGGGTGGGGCCCCTTAGGGTCCGATTTTGCCGGTGGGGCCCCTCAGGGTCCGATTTTGTGGCCGGGGCCCCTTAGGGTCCGATTTTGTGGCCGGGGCCCCTCAGGGTCCGATTTTGTGGCCGGGGCCCCTCAGGGACCGATTTTGAGGGTGGGGCCCCTCAGGGTCTAATTTGGTGGGTGGGGCCCCTCAGGGTCCGATTTTGTGGGTGGGGCCCATCAGGGTCCGATTTTGTGGGTGGGGCCCCTCAGGGTCCGATTTTGTGGCTGGGGTCCCTCAAGGTCTGATTTTGTGGCTGGGGTCCCTCAGGGTCTGATTTTGTGGTTGGGGCCCCACAGGGTCCGATTTTGTGACCGGGGCCCCTCAGGGTCTGATTTTGTGGTTGGGGCCCCTCAGGGTCTGGATTTGTGGGTGGGGCCCATCAGGGTTCGATTTTGTGGGTGGGGCCCCTCAGGGTCTGGATTTGTGGGTGGGGCCCATCAGGGTCCGATTTTGTGGGTGGGGCCCCTCAGGGTCCGATTTTGTGGCTGGGGCCCCTCATGGTCTGATTTTGTGGCTGTGGCCCCTCAGAGTCTAATTTTGAGGGTGGGGCCCCTCAGGGTCTAATTTGGTGGGTGGGGCCCCTCAGGGTCCGATTTTGTGGGTGGGGCTCCTCAGGGTCTGATTTTGTGGGTGGGGCCCCTCAGGGTTCGATTTTGTGGCTGGGTCCCCCCAGGGTCCGATTTTGTGGCTGGGGTCCCTCAGGGTCTGATTTTGTGGGTGGGCCCCTCAGGGTCCGATTTTGTGGCCGGGGCCCCTTAGGGTCTGATTTTGTGACTGAGGCCCCTCTGGGTTCGATTTTGTGGCCGGGGTCTCTCAGGGTCCGATTTTGTGGGTGGGGCCCCTCAGCGACTGATTTTGAGGGTGGGTCCCCTCAGGGTCTAATTTGGTGGGCGGGGCCCCTCAGGGTCCGATTTTGTGGGTGGGGTCCCTCATGGTCTGATTTTGTGGGTGGGGCCCCTCAGGTTCTGATTTTGTGGTTGGGGCCCCTCAGGTTCTGATTTTGTGGCTGGGGTCCCTCAGGGTCTGATTTTGTGGGTGGGGCCCCTCAGGGTCCGATTTTGTGACTGGGGCCCCTCAGGGTCTGATTTTGTGGTTGGGGCCCCTCAGGGTCCGATTTTGTGGCCGGGGTCTCTCAGGGTCTGGTTTTGTGGCCGGGTCCCCTCAGGGTCTGGATTTGTGGCCACAGTCCCTCAGGGTCCGATTTTGTGGCCGGGGCCCCTCAGAGTCCGATTTTGTGGCTGGGGCCCCAAAGGGTCTGATTTTGTGGCTGGGTCCCCTCAGGGTCTGATTTTGAGGGTGGGGCCCCTCAGGGTCTAATTTGGTGGGCGGGGCCCCTCAGGGTCTGATTTTGTGGGTGGGGCCCCTCAGGGTCCGATTTCGTGACCTGGGCCCCTTAGGGTCTGATTTTGTGACTGGGGCCCCTCTGGGTTCGATTTTGTGGCCGGGGTCTCTCAGGGTCCGATTTTGTGGGTGGGGCCACTCAGGGTCTTATTTTGCGGCTGGGGTCCCTCAGGGTCTGGTTTTGTGGGTGGGGCCCCTCATGGTCTGATTTTGTGGGTGGGGCCCCTCAGGGTCTGATTTTGTGGCCGGGCCCACTCAGGGTCCAAATTTTGTGGGTGGGGCCCCTTAGGGTCTGATTTTGTGGCCGGGCCCACTCAGGGTCCAATTTTGTGGGTGGGGCCCCTTAGGGTCTGATTTTGTGGGTGGAGCCCCCTGGGTCCATTTTGGTGGGCGGGGCCACTCTGGGTCCGATTTAGTGGGCGGTACCCCTCATGGTCCGATTTGGTGGGCGGGTCCCCTCATGGTCCGATTTGGTGGGCGGGCCCCCCTGGGTCCGATTTGGTGGGCGGGGCCCCTCTGAGTCCGATTTGGTGGGCGGGGCCCTTCAGGGTCCGATTTGTTGGGCGGGGCACATCTGGGTCTGATTTGGTGGGCGGGGCCCTTCAGGTTCCGATTTGGTGGGCGGGGCCCCTCAGGGTCCGATTTGATGGGTGGGGCTCCTCAGGATCCGATTTGGTGGGCTGTGCTCCTCAGGGTCCGATTTGGTGGACGGGGCCCTTCAGGGTCCGATTTGGTGGGCGGGGCCACTCGGAGTCTGATTTGGTGGGCGGGGCTCCTCAGGGTCCGATTTGGTGGACGGGGCACCTCTGGGTCCGATTTGGTGGGCGGGGCCCTTCAGGGTCCGATTTGGTGGGCGGGGTCAATCTGGGTCCGATTTGGTGGGCGGGGCTCCTCGGGGTCCGATTTGGTGGGCAGGGTCAATCTGGGTCCGATTTGGTGGGCGGGGCTCCTCAGGTTCCGATTTGGTGGGCGGGGCCCCTCAGGGTCCGATTTGATGGGCGGGGCCCCTCTGGGTCCGATTTGGTGGGCGGGGCCAATCTGGGTCCGATTTGATGGGCGGGGCCCTTCAGGGTTCGATTTGGTGGGCGGGGTCACTCTGGGTCCGATTTGGTGGGCGGGGCTTCTCAGGGTCTGATTTGGTGGGCGGGGCTCCTCAGGGTCCGATTTGGTGGCCGGGTCCCTTCAGGGTCCGATTTGGTGGGCGGGGCCACTCAGGATCCGATTTGGTGGGCTGTGCTCCTCAGGGTCCGATTTGGTGGACGGGGCCCTTCAGGGTCCGATTTGGTGGGCGGGGCCACTCGGAGTCTGATTTGGTGGGCGGGGCTCCTCAGGGTCCGATTTGGTGGACGGGTCCCTTCAGGGTCCGATTTGGTGGGCGGGGCCACTCGGAGTCTGATTTGGTGGGCGGGGCTCCTCAGGGTCCGATTTGGTGGACGGGGCCCTTCAGGGTCCGATTTGGTAGGCGGTGCCACTCGGAGTCTGATTTGGTGGGCGGGGTCACTCTGGGTCCGATTTGGTGGGCTGGGCTTCTCAGGGTCCGATTTGGTGGACGGGGCCCTTCAGGGTCCGATTTGGTGGGCGGGGCCACTCGGAGTCTGATTTTTTTGAGCGGGGCCACACTGGGTCCGATTTGGAGGCCAGGGTGTCTCAACCTCCGATTTGGAGGCCGGGGTGGTTCAGCCTCCGATTTGGAGGCCGGGGTGGCTCAGCCTCCGATTTGGAGGCCGGGGTCACTCAGCTTTCGATTTGGCGCCGGCCCTTTAAGACTCATTTCGGTGCGCTGGCCCTTTAAGAATCACTGTGGCACGTCGGCCCTTTAAGAGCCAGGGTGGCTCACTGGGCTTCTAAATCCACTTTGTCGCACATTCTATCTCAGGGGCATGTGTCATGAGATGAAGCTAGATTTGCATTTGAGCTGTGGGTTTCACTTTAAGAGCTGATATTATGTGGCAGAATCTCTGTCCTTGGGATGTCATGTGACGTTCATAGGCGTTGGCATAGTAACTGGGTCTGCCTGCGCATATCAATGAGCTCAACTGCCATTTCAATCGCCTCAGGGCATGTTTTGCCATTACCCATTGAAAAGCATTGGAGACAGTGCATTCCAATGACGGGAAAAAAAAATTTCAAACGCAAATTGCGCAAAAACTACAAATCCGATCGACACGAAAAATACTTAGCACACCTCTCATGGACGCTGGCTTCGAAACAACACCTCAACGGTGTCTGTGCGTGTAGCGGTTCGGGCTGTATTAATTGCGGAAATCAACTTAATAATAATAAGAAGAAGAATAAGTTAGCAGCGTTCGGATTACAATATAGTGGTTTTTTCAAACCACTATAACTAGATGTGTATTTCCTGAAGGAAGTACAGATAGTGGTTTGAAATGGTGCCCGGGCTGCCCCTTTAAGAGAGACTTGCCTGCTGCCCCTGCTAGACTTTGAACTCAAGATCCGTTTTAACTGTGGGTGCCTCTCAGGGGCCACTTTGGCCTCAGGGTCCGATTTTGTGGGTGGGGCCCCTCAGGGCCTGATTTTGTGGCCGGGGCCCCTCAGGGTCCGATTTTGTGGCCGGGGCACCTCAGGGTCCGATTTGGTGGGTGGGGCCCCTCAGAGTCTGATTTGGTGGCCGGGGCCCCTCAGGGGCTGATTTGGTGGGTGGGGCCTCTCAGGGTCCGATTTTATGGCCGGGGCCCCTCAGGGTCTGATTTGGTGGTTGGGGCCCCTCAGGGTCCGATTTTGTGGCCGGGGCCCCTCAAGATCCGATTTTGTGGCCGGAACCCTTCAGGGTCCGATTTTCTGGGTGGGGCCCCTCAGGGTCCGATTTTGTGGGTGGGGCCCCTCAGGGTCTGATTTGGTGGGCGGGGCCACTCTGGGTCCAATTTGGTGGGGGCCCCTCAGGGTCCGATTTGGTGGGCGGGGCCCCTTAGGGTCCGATTTTGTGGCCAGGGCCCCTCAGGGTCCAATTTTGTGGGTGGGGCCCTTCAGGGCCCGATCTTGTGGCCGGGGCTCCTCAGGGTCTGATTTTGTGGTTGGGGCCACTCTGGGTCTGATTTGGTGGGCGGGGCCTCTCAGGGTCCAATTTTCTGGCCGGGACCCCTCAGGGTTCGATTTTGTGGGTCGGGCCCCTCAGGGTCTGATTTTGTGGCCGGGGCCCCTCAGGGTCCGATTTTGTGGTTGGGACCCCTCAGGATCCGATTTTGTGGTTGGGGCCCCGTAGGGTCCGATTTTGTGGCCGGTGCCCCTCAGGGTCCGATTTTGTGACCGGGGCCCATCAGGGTCCGATTTTGTGGCCGAGGCCCCTCAGGGTCTGATTTTGTTGGGGCCCCTCAGGGTCTGATTTTGTGGCCGGGGCCCCTCAGAGTCCGATTTTGTGGCCGGGGCCCCTCAGAGTCCGATTTTGTGGGTGGGACCCTTAGGGTCTGATTTTGTGGCCGGGGCCCCTCAGAGTCCGATTTTGTGGGTGGGGCCCTTAGGGTCTCATTTTGTGGGCGGAGCCCCTCTGGGTCCAATTTGGTGGGCGGGACCACTCTGGGTCCATTTTGGTAGGCGGAACCACTCTGGGTCCAATTTGGTGGGCGGGGCCACTCGGGGGACGATTTGGTGGGCGGGGCCACTCGGGGGTCGATTTGGTGGGCGGGGCCACTCGGGGGTCGATTTGGTGGGCGGGGCCACTCGGGGGCCGATTTGGTGGGTGGGGCCACTCGGGGCCCGACATAGTGGGCGGGGCCACTCGGGCCCGATTTGGTGGGCGGGGCCACTTGGGGGCCAATTTGGTGGGTGGGGTCACTCGGGGGGCGATTTGGTGGGCGGGGCTACTCTGGGTCCGATTTGCTGGGCTGGGCCACTCTGGGTCTGATTTGGTGAGCGGAGCCCCTCTGGGTCCGATTTCTTGAGCGGGGCCACGCTGGGTCCGATTTGGAGGCCCGGGTCGATCAGCCTCCAATTTGGAGGCCGGGGTGGCTAAGCCTCCGATTTGGAGCCTGGGGTCACTGGGCTTCTAAATCCACTTTGGCGCACATTCTCTCTCAGGGTCATGCTTCATGTGATGAAGCTAGATTTGCATTTGTGATGTGGGCTTTGCTTTAAGAGCTGATATTATGTGCCAGAAGCTCTGTCCTGGGGGTGTCATGTGATGTTCGTAGGCGTTGGCAAAGTAAATGGGTGTGCCTGCGCATATCAATGAGCTTTACTGCCATTTGAATTGCCTCAGGGCACGTTTTAAGTTGCCCATTGAAAAGCATTGAGACATGCATTCCAATGACGGGAAAAAAAAATTTCAAACGCAAATTGCGCAAAACCTAGGGGCTGGGGCCCCTCAGGGTCCGATTTTGTTGGTTGGGCCCCTCAGGATCCGATTTTGAGGGTGGGGCCCCTTAGGGTTCGATTTTGTGGCCGGGGCCCCTCAGGGTCCGATTTTGTGGTTGGGGCCCCTCAGGGTCTGATTTTGTGGCCGGGTCTACTCAGGGTCCGATTTTGAGGGCGGGGCCCCTTAGGGTCCGATTTTGTGGGTGGGGCCCCTCAGAGTCCGATTTGGCTGGCGGGGCCCCTCAGGGTCCGATTTGGTGGACGGGGCCTCTCAGGGTCCGATTTTGAGGGCGGGGCCCCTCAGGGTCCGATTTTGTGGGCGAGGCCCCTGAGGGTCCGATTTGGTGGGCGGGGCCCCTGAGGGTCCGATTTGGTGGCTGGGGTCTCTCAGGGTCTGATTTTGTGGCCGGGGCCCCTTAGGGTCCGATTTTGTGGTTGGGGGCCCTCAGGGTCCGATTTTGTGGGTGGGGCCCCTCAGGGTCCGGTTTTGTGGTTGGGGCCCCTCAGGGTCTGGTTTTGTGGGTGGGGCCCCTCAGGGTCTGATTTTGTGGGTGGGGCCCCTCAGGGTCCGATTTTGTGGGTGGGGCCCCTCAGGGTCCGGTTTTGTGGTTGGGGCCCCTCAGGGTCTGGTTTTGTGGGTGGGGCCCCTCAGGGTCTGATTTTGTGGGTGGGGCCCCTCAGGGTCCGATTTTGTGACCGGGGCACCTCAGGGTCTGATTTTGTGGTTGGGGCCCCTGAGGGTCCTATTTTGTGACTGGGGCCCCTCTAGGTTCGATTTTGTGGCCGGGGTCTCTCAGGGTCCGATTTTGTGGTTGGGGCCCCTCAGGGTCTGATTTTGTGGCCGGTCCCACTCAGGGTCTAATTTTGTGGGTGTGGCCCCTTAAGGTCTGATTTTGTGGGTGAAGCCCTCTGGGTCCATTTTGGTGGGCGGGGCCACTCTGGGTCCGATTTAGTGGGCGGTGCCCCTCATGGTCCGATTTGGTGGGCGGGGACCCTCATGGTCTGATTTGGTGGGCGGGTCCCCTGGGTCCGATTTGGTGGGCGGGGCACCTCTGGGTCCGATTTGGTGGGCGGGGCCCTTCAGGGTCCTATTTGGTGGGCGGGGCACCTCTGGGTCCGATTTGGTGGGCGGGGCCCTTCAGGGTCTGATTTGGTGGGCGGGGTCAATCTGGGTCCGATTTGGTGGGCGGGGCTCCTCGGGGTCCGATTTGGTGGGTGGGGTCAATCTGGGTCCGATTTGGTGGGCGGGGATCCTCAGGTTCCGATTTGGTGGGTGGGGCCCCTCAGGGTCCGATTTGATGGGCGGGGCCACTCTGGGTCCGATTTGATGGGCGGGGCCCTTCAGGGTCCAATTTGGTGGGCGGGGTCATTCTGGGTCCGATTTGGTGGGCGGGGCTTCTCAGGGTCTGATTTGGTGGGCGGGGCTCCTCAGGGTCCGATTTGGTGGACGGGGCTCTTCAGGGTCCGATTTGGTGGGCGGGGCCACTCGGAGTCTGATTTGGTGGGCGGGGCCCCCAGGATCCAATTTGGTGGGCTGTGCTACTCTGGGTCTGATTTTTTGAGCGGGGCCACACTGGGTCCGATTTGGAGGCCAGGGTGGCTCAGCCTCCGATTTGGAGGCCGGGGTGGTTCAGCCTCCAATTTGGAGGCCGGGGTGGCTCAGCCTCCGATTTGGAGGCCGAGGTCACTCAGCTTTCGATTTGGCGCGCCGGCCCTTTAAGAATCACTGTGGCACGTCGGCCCTTTAAGAGCCAGGGTGGCTCACTGGGCTTCTAAATCCACTTTGTCGCACATTCTATCTCAGGGGCATGTGTCATGTGATGAAGCTAGATTTGCATTTGTGCTGTGGGTTTCACTTTAAGAGCTGATATTATGTGGCAGAAGCTCTGTCCTTGGGATGTCATGTGACGTTCGTAGGCGTTGGCATAGTAACTGGGTCTGCCTGCGCATATCAATGAGCTCAACTGCCATTTCAATCGCCTCAGGGCACGTTTTGCCATTACCCATTGAAAAGCATTGGAGACAGTGCATTCCAATGACGGGAAAAAAAAATTTCAAACGCAAATTGCGCAAAAACTACAAATCCGATCGACACGAAAAATACTTAGCACACCTCTCGTGGACGCTGGCTTCGAAACAACACCTCAATGGCGTCTGTGCGTGTAGCGGTTCGGGCTGTATTAATTGCGGAAATCAACTTAATAATAATAATAAGAAGAAGAAGAAGAAGAAGTTAGCAGCGTTCGGATTACAATATAGTGTTTTTTTTCAAACCACTATAACTAGATGTGTATTTCCTGAAGGAAGTACAGATAGTGGTTTGAAATGGTGCCCGGGCTGCCCCTTTAAGAGAGACTTGCCTGCTGCCCCTGCAAGACTTTCAACTCAGGATACGATTTAACTGTGGGTGCCTCTCAGGGGCCACTTTGGCCTCAGGGTCTGATTTTGTGGGTGGGGCCCCTCAGGGCCTGATTTTGTGGGTGGGGCCCCTCAGGGTCCGATTTTGTGGGTGGGGCCCCTCAGGGTCCGATTTTGTGGCCGGGGCCACTCAGGGTCCGATTTGGTGGCCGGGGCCCCTCAGGGTCCGATTTGGTGGGTGGGGCCCCTCAAGGTCCGATTTTGTGGCTGGGGCCCCTCAGGGTCCGATTTTGTGGCCGGGGCCACTCAGGATCCGATTTTTGTGTCCGGAACCCCTCAGGGTCCAATTTTGTGGGTGGGGCCCCTCAGGGTCCGATTTTGTGGCCGGGGCCCGTCAGGGTCCGATTTTGTGGGTGGGGCCTCTCAGGGTCCGATTTGGTGGGCGGGGCCCCTCAGGGTCCAATTTGGTGGGCAGGGCCCCTCAGGGTCCGATTTTGTGGGCTGGGCCCCTCAGGGTCCGATTTTGTGGTTGGTCCCCTCAGGGTCCGATTTTGTGGTTGGGACCCCTCTGGGTCTAATTTTGTGGGTGGGGCCCCTCTGGGTCCAATTTGGTGGGCGGGACCACTCTGGGTCCAATTTGGTGGGCGGGGCCTCTCAGGGTCCGATTTTGTGGTTGGGTCCCCTCAGGGTCCGATTTTGTGGTTGGGGCCCCTCAGGGTCCGATTTTGTGGCCAGGGCCTATCAGGGTCCAATTTTGTGACCGGAGCCCATCAGGGTCCGATTTTGTGGCCGCGGCCCCTCAGGGTCTGATTTTGTGGCAGGGGCCCCTCTGGGTCTGATTTTGTGGGCGGAGCCCCACTGGGTCCAATTTTGTGGGCGGGACCACTCTGGGTCCAATTTGGTGGGCGGGACCACTCTGGGTCCAATTTGGTGGGCGGGGCCTCTCAGGGTCCGATTTGGTGGGCGGGGCCCCACAGGGTCCGATTTGGTGGGCGGGGCCCCTCAGGGTCCGATTTGGTGGGCAGGGCCTCTCTGGGTCTGATTTGGTGGGCGGGGCCACTCTGGGTAAGATTTGGAGGCTGGGGTCGCTCAGCCTCCAATTTGGAGGCCGGGGTCGTTGAGCTTCCGATTTGGAGGCCGAGGTCAAAGAGCCTCCGATTTGGAGGCAGGGGTCGATAAGCTTCCGATTTGGAGGCCGGGGTGGATCAGCCTCGGATTTGGAGGCCGGGGTGGCTCAGCCTCCGATTTGGAGGCCGGGGTGGCTCAGCCTCCGATTTGGAGGCCGGGGTGGCTCAGCCTCCGATTTGGAGGCCGGAGTGGCTCAGTCTCCGATTTGGTGTGTCGGCCCTTTAAGACTCATTTGGGTGCGCTGGCCCTTTAACATTCACTTTGGCGCGTTGGCCCTTTAAGAGCTAGTTTGGCTCACTGGGCTTCTTTTAAATCCACTTTGGCGCACACATTCTCTCTCAGGGGCATGTGTCATGTGATGAAGCTAGATTTGCATTTGTGCTGTGAGTTTCGCTTTAAGAGCTGATATTATGTGGCAGAGGCTCTGTGCTGGGGTTCAAGTGAAGTTCTTAGGCGTTGGCATAGTAACTGGTTCTGCCTGCGCATATCAATGAGCTCAACTGTCATTTCAATCGCCTAAGGGCACGTTTTGCCATTTCCTATTGAAAAGCATTGGAGACAGTGCATTCCAATGACGGGAAAAAAAAATTTCAAACGCAAATTGCGCAAAAACTACAAATCCGATCGACACGAAAAATACTTAGCACACCTCTCATGGACGCTGGCTTCGAAACGACACCTCAACGGAGTCTGTACGTGTAGCGGTTCGGGCCGCATTAATTGCGGAAATCAACTTAATAATAATAATAAGAAGAAGAAGAAGAACTAGATGTGTATTTCCTGAAGGAAGTACAGATAGTGGTTTGAAATGGTGCCCGGGCTGCCCCTTTAAGAGAGACTTGCCTGCTGCCCCTGCAAGACTTTCAACTCAGGATACGATTTAACTGTGGGTGCCTCTCAGGGGCCACTTTGGCCTCAGGGTCTGATTTTGTGGGTGGGGCCCCTCAGGGCCTGATTTTGTGGGTGGGGCCCCTCAGGGTCCGATTTTGTGGGTGGGGCCCCTCAGGGTCCGATTTTGTGGCCGGGGCCACTCAGGGTCCGATTTGGTGGCCGGGGCCCCTCAGGGTCGGATTTGGTGGCCGGGGCCCCTCAGGGTCTGATTTGGTGGGTGGGGCCCCTCAAGGTCCGATTTTGTGGCTGGGGCCCCTCAGGGTCCGATTTTGTGGCCGGGGCCACTCAGGATCCGATTTTTGTGTCCGGAACCCCTCAGGGTCCAATTTTGTGGGTGGGGCCCCTCAGGGTCCGATTTTGTGGCCGGGGCCCATCAGGGTCCGATTTGGTGGGCGGGCCCCCTCAGGGTCCAATTTGGTGGGCAGGGCCCCTCAGGGTCCGATTTTGTGGCCGGGGCCCCTCAGGGTCCGATTTTGTGGGCTGGGCCCCTCAGGGTCCGATTTTGTGGTTGGGGCCCCTCTGGATCCAATTTTGTGGGTGGGGCCCCTCTGGGTCCAATTTGGTGGGCGGGACCACTCTGGGTCCAATTTGGTGGGCGGGGCCTCTCAGGGTCCGATTTTGTGGTTGGGTCCCCTCAGGGTCCGATTTTGTGGTTGGGGCCCCTCAGGGTCCGATTTTGTGGCCGGGGCCCATCAGGGTCCAATTTTGTGACCGGGGCCCATCAGGGTCCGATTTTTTGGCCGCGGCCCCTCAGGGTCTAATTTTGTGGCAGGGACCCCTCTGGGTCTGATTTTGTGGGCGGAGCCCCACTGGGTCCAATTTGGTGGGCGGGACCACTCTGGGTCCAATTTGGTGGGCGGGACCACTCTGGGTCCAATTTGGTGGGCGGAACCACTCTGGGTCCAATTTGGTGGGCGAGGCCTCTCAGGGTCCGATTTGGTGGGCGGGGCCCCACAGGGTCCGATTTGGTGGGCGGGGCCCCTCAGGGTCCAATTTGGTGGGCAGGGCCTCTCTGGGTCTGATTTGGTGGGTGGGGCCACTCTGGGTAAGATTTGGAGGCTGGGGTCGCTCAGCCTCCAATTTGGAGGCCGGGGTCGTTGAGCTTCCGATTTGGAGGCCGAGGTCAAAGAGCCTCCGATTTGGAGGCAGGGGTCGATGAGCTTCCGATTTGGAGGCCGGGGTCGATGAGCCTCCGATTTGGAGGCCGGGGAGGCTCAGCCTCCGATTAGGAGGCCGGCGTGGCTCAGCCTCCGATTTGGAGGCCGGGGTGGCTCAGCCTCCGATTTGGAGGCCGGGGTGGCTCAGCCTCCGATTTGGAGGCCGGGGTGGATCAGCCTCCGATTTGGAGGCCGGGGTGGATCAGCCTCCGATTTGGAGGCCGGGGTGGCTCAGCCTCCGATTTGGAGGCCGGGGTGGATCAGCCTCCGATCTGGAGGCCGGGGTGGCTCAGCCTCCGATTTGGAGGCCGGGGTCGCTCAGCCTCCGATTTGGAGGCCGGGGTGGCTCAGCCTCCGATTTGGAGGCCGGGGTCGATCAGCCTCCGATTTGGAGGCCGGGGTGGCTCAGCCTCCGATTTGGAGGCCGGGGTGGATCAGCCTCCGATTTGGAGGCCGGGGTGGATCAGCCTCCGATTTGGAGGCCGGGGTGGATCAGCCTCCGATTTGGAGGCCGGGGTGGCTCAGCCTCCGATTTGGAGGCCGGGGTGGCTCAGCCTCCGATTTGGAGGCCGGGGTGGATCAGCCTCCGATTTGGAGGCCGGGGTGGCTCAGCCTCCGATTTGAAGGCCGGAGTCGCTCAGCCTCCGATTTGGAGGCCGGGGTCGCTCAGCCTCCGATTTGGAGGCCGGGGTGGCTCAGCCTCCGATTTGGAGGCCGGGGTCGATCAGCCTCCGATTTGGAGGCCGGGGTGGCTCAGCCTCCGATTTGGAGGCCGGGGTGGCTCAGCCTCCGATTTGGAGGCCGGGGTGGCTCAGCCTCCGATTTGGAGGCCGGGGTGGCTCAGCCTCCGATTTGGAGGCTGGGGTGGCTCAGCCTCCGATTTGGAGGCCGGGGTGGCTCAGTCTCCGATTTGGTGTGTCGGCCCTTTAAGACTCATTTGGGTGCGCTGGCCCTTTAACAATCACTTTGGCGCGTTGGCCCTTTAAGAGCTAGTTTGGCTCACTGGGCTTCTTTTAAATCCACTTTGGCGCACACATTCTCTCTCAGGGGCATGTGTCATGTGATGAAGCTAGATTTGCATTTGTGCTGTGAGTTTCGCTTTAAGAGCTGATATTATGTGGCAGAGGCTCTGTGCTGGGGTTCAAGTGAAGTTCGTAGGCGTTGGCATAGTAACTGGGTCTGCCTGCGCATATCAATGAGCTCAACTGTCATTTCAATCGCCTCAGGGCACGTTTTGCCATTTCCTATTGAAAAGCATAGGAGACAGTGCATTCCAATGACGGGAAAAAAAATTTTCAAAAGCAAATTGCGCAAAAACTACAAATCCGATCGACACGAAAAATACTTAGCACACCTCTCATGGACACTGGCTTCGAAACGACACCTCAACGGAGTCTGTGCTTGTAGCGGTTCGGGCCGCATTAATTGCGGAAATCAACTTAATAATAATAATAAGAAGAAGAATAAGTTAGCAGCGTTCGGATTACAATATAGTGGTTTTTTCAAACCACTATAATAAGTTAGCAGCGTTCGGATTACAATATAGTGTTTTTTTCAAACCACTATAACTAGATGTGTATTTCCTGAAGGAAGTACAGATAGTGGTTTGAAATGCTGCCCGGGCTGCCCCTTTAAGAGAGACTTGCCTGCTGCACCTGCAAGACTTTCAACTCAGGATCCGTTTTAACTGTGGGTGCCTCTCAGGGGCCACTTTGGCCTCAGGGTCCGATTTGGTGGCCGGGTCCCCTCAGGGGCTGATTTGGTGGGTGGGGCCCCTCAGGGTCCGATTTTATGGCCGGGGCCCCTCAGGGTCTGATTTGGTGGTTGGGGACCCTCAGGGTCCAATCTTGTGGCCGGGGCCCCTCAGGGTCCTATTTTGTGGGTGGGGCCACTCAGGGTCCAATCTTGTGGCCGGGACCCCTCAGGGTCCGATTTGGTGGGTGGGGCCCCTCAGGGTCCTATTTTGTGGGTGGGGCCACTCAGGGTCCAATCTTGTGGCCGGGACCCCTCAGGGTCTGATTTGGTGGGTGGGGCCCCTCAGGGTCCGATTTGGTGAGCGGGGCCCCTCAGGGTCTGATTTTGTGGCCAGGGCCCCTCAGGGTCTGATTTGGTGGTTGGGTCCCCCCAGGGTCCAATCTTGTGGCCGGGGCCCCTCAGGGTCCGATTTTGTGGGTGGGGCCCCTCAGGGTCCGATTTTGTGGCCGGGGCCCCTCAGGGTCCGATTTGGTGGGCGGGGCCCCTCAGAGTTCAATTTGGTCAGCGGGGCCCCTCAGAGTCCGATTTTGTGGGTGGGGCCCCTCAGGGTCCGATTTTGTGGTTGGGGCCTTTCAGAATCCGATTTAGTGGGCGGGGCCCCTCAGGGTCCGATTTGGTGGGCGGGGCCCCTCAGGGTCCAATTTGGTGGGCGAGGCCCCTCAGGGTCCGATTTGGTGGGCGGGGCCCCTCAGGGTCCGATTTGGTGGGTGGGGCCACTCTGGGTCTGATTTGGTGGGCGGGGCCACTCTGGGTCCGATTTGGTGGGCGGGGCCCTTCAGGGTCCAATTTGGTGGGCGGGGACACTGAGTCTGATTTTGTGGGTTGGGCCCCTCAGGGTCCGATTTTGTGGCCAGGGCCCCTCAGGGTCCGATTTTGTGTCCGGGGCCCCTCAGGGTCCGATTTTGTGGCTGGTGCCTCTCAGGATCCGATTTTGTGGTTGGGGCTCCTCAGGGTCCGATTTTGTGGCCGGAGCCTCTCAGGGTCCGATTTTGTGGCCGGGGTCCCTCAGGGTCCGATTTTGTGGCCGGGGCCCCTCAGGGTCTGATTTTGTGGGTGGGGCCCCTCAGGGTCTGATTTTGTGAGTGGGGCCCCTCAGGGTCCGATGTTGTGGCCGGGGCCCCTCAGGGTCTGATTTTGTGGCCGGATCCCCTTAGGGTCCGATTTTGTGGGTGGGGCCCCTCAGGGTCCGATTTTGTGGCCGGGGCCCCTCAGGGTCCGATTTTGTGGGTGGGGCCCCTCAGGGTCTGATTTTGTGGGTGGGGCCCCTCAGGGTCCGATTTTGTGGTTGGGGCCTTTCAGAATCTGATTTTGTGGTTGGGGCCCCTCAGAGTCCGATTTTGTGGCCGCGGCCCGTCAGGGTCCGATTTTGTGGCCGGGGCCCCTCAGGGTCCGATTTTGTGGTTGGGGCCCCTCAGGGTCTGATTTTGTGGGTGGGGCCCCTCAGGGTCTGATTTTGTGAGTGGGGCCCCTCAGGGTCCGATGTTGTGGCCGGGGCCCCTCAGGGTCTGATTTTGTGGCCGGATCCCCTTAGGGTCCGATTTTGTGGGTGGGGCCCCTCAGGGTCCGATTTTGTGGCCGGGGCCCCTCAGGGTCCGATTTTGTGGGTGGGGCCCCTCAGGGTCTGATTTTGTGGGTGGGGCCCCTCAGGGTCCGATTTTGTGGTTGGGGCCTTTCAGAATCCGATTTAGTGGGCGGGGCCCCTCAGGGTCCGATTTGGTGGGCGGGGCCCCTCAGGGTCCGATTTGGTGGGCGGGGCCCCTCAGGGTCCAATTTGGTGGGCTGGGCCCCTCAGGGTCCGATTTGGTGGGAGGGGCCACTCTGGATCTGATTTGGTGGGCGGGGCCACTCTGGGTCCGATTTGGTGGACGGGGCCCTTCAGGGTCCAATTTGGTGGGCGGGGACACTGAGTCTGATTTTGTGGGTTGGGCCCCTCAGGGTCTGATTTTGTGGCCGGGGCCCCTCAGGGTCCGATTTTGTGGCTGGTGCCTCTCAGGGTCCTATTTTGTGGTTGGGGCCCCTCAGGGTCCGATTTTGTGGCCGGAGCCTCTCAGAGTCCGATTTTGTGGTTGGGGCCCCTCAGGATTTCGATTTGGCGCGCCGGCCCTTTAAGACTCATTTTGGTGCGCCGGCTCTTTAAGAATCACTTTGGCGCGTCGGCCCTTTAAGAGCCAGGGTGGCTCACTGGGCTTCTAAATCCACTTTGGCGCACATTCTCTCTCAGGGGCATGTGTCATGTGATGAAGCTAGATTTGCATTTGTGCTGTGGGTTTCGCTTTAAGAGCTGACATTATGTGGCAGAAGCTCTCTCCTGGGGGCGTCATGTGGTGTTCGTAGACGTTGGCATAGTAACTGGGTCTGCCTGCGCATATCAATGAGCTCAACTGCCTTTTCAATCGCCTCAGGACATGTTTTAAGCTTCCCATTGAAAAGCATTGGAGACAGTGCATTCCAATGACGGGAAAAAAATTTTCAAACGCAAATTGCGCAAAAACTACAAATCCGATCAACATGAAAATTACTTAGCACACCTCTCATGGACGCTGGCTTCAAAACGACACCTCAACGGAGTCTGTGCGTGTAGCGGTTCGGGCCGCATTAATTGCGGAAATCAACTGAATAATAAGAAGAAGAAGAAGAATAAGTTAGCAGCGTTCGGATTACAATATAGTGGTTTTTTCAAACCACTATAATAAGAAGAAGTTAGCAGTGTTCGGATTACATGATTGCTTTCTTCAAAGCACTATAATAAGTTAGCACCGCTCGGACTACATGATAGTGCTTTCTTCAAAGCACTATAAATATAGGAAAATAAATAATTACGGAATTTATCTCTAAATAAAACAATAAAACAGTCAATATGTCAAAGTCAAGCAATAAACTATATGAAAATGAGGACTCAATTCCTAGTATTAAAACATGTTACAGGGAAAGTGACTGTATGTCATATTTTTTGTTGAGACTTTTAGGAGAGAGGGACTGGAGTTCATGAATCCAGAAGGCTTCCCATTACTTCAGGAGGCGATGGCGATCACCGACCCGTCATGGTTCAGGGACATGTTCCACCACCTTGAATCTCAGTTGTGAGACACTGTGACCCAAGACGTGGAAATGTTGTGGAATGGGTAACACTAAATTCTTATACCTGATGGAGAATTTGTATTTAGAGATACAGTCTCGTATATATGTTGGGTAGTCTCTCCCACATACATGAGACATGAGACCGCAAGGACACTCAACCAGATAAACCACAAAACTGGAATCACACGTAAAGAAATCCTTAAGGGTAACTCGTGTCGGTGTGTGGGTGGTGTATTCTGTCTCCTCTAAGAAAGTTGTTAGCAGGGGAAAGTGCCACACTTAGGTGTACGGAAAAATTGTCTGGACAATTTCCTAACTGTTCCAATATCTGCTTTGACTTATTTGTCTTTCAAGTTACAGGGGCATTTAAAGCAGGATAAGGCTGGTTTCACATTAGCGCATTTTCAGCGCGCGCACGGCCGGGGGTAGCTCCGCCCCCGAGCCGGCTCTCTGCCCGGCGTGCCCGCCCCTTCCTTGTAGCGCCGCCTCCTAGCGGACAGCGGCGCCTGCGATCGGCGCACCCTATCTTTAGCATAGGGTGCGCAGATCGTGCGCAGGCCGTGCGCTAGTTGCGCTTTGACCTGCGCTGCGTACTTTTGACGGTGCGCCGTGCACGCCAAAATCCGAAAAGTTTGATTTTGGCGCGCACGGCGCACCGTCAAAAGTGCGCAGCGCAGGTCAAAGCGCAACTAGCGCACGGCCTGCGCACGATCGGCGCACCCTATGCTAAAGATAGGGTGCGCCGATCGCAGGCGCCGCTGTCCGCTAGGAGGCGGCGCTACAAGGAAGGGGCGGGCACGCCGGGCAGAGAGCCGGATCGGGGGCGGAGCTACCCCCGGCCGTGCGCGCGCTGAAAATGCGCTAATGTGAAACCAGCCTAAGAAATTAATTCTTGTACTTCTGGATATCCTGTTCTTAAGACATTCCAATGTCTCTATATGGCCCAATGGAGTCTGTACGCATAAGGTTGAAAAGTGTGAAGAAACTGCACATGGTTGGGTCTCATGGATCGAGTTTTGGGAGTCAAGTAACAGCAGAGATCTAATATCTTGGAAGGATAGCCTCGCTCTAGGAACTTTTTCTGCATTTCATCCAAATGTGTAGAGCATGTTTTTTAAATCTCTGACTATACGTTTGATGCACTGAAATTGGGACATAGGGATAGATTTCTTTGCGGATACTGGGGGAAAATTTTCAAAGTGCAGTAAATTGTTGAGGTATATTGCTTAACATAGAGATCGGTAATGAGCGTCATTGTTCAATCTTTGATAATCAATGTCAAGAAAATTTAGACAGTTCAAGTTATATTGTTGAGTAAACATCAGGTCAGGCAGAATTGAGGAACTGTTTATATAAAATAAGGGAGACCAACATACCACCCTATAAGCAAAAGCTGTCATCTATATACCTCTTAGGCTACTTTCACACATCAGGTTTTCGGCGTCAGGCGCGTTCCGGCGTCGTGCCGGAGCGCCGGATCCGGCAAATGTTTTGTAAAACCGGATGTGACGAATCCGGTTTTCTGCCGGATCCGTCTTGCGCTTGACAGCCAAAACCGGATCCGTCTCATCCGGTTCATCCGGTTTTCGATCCGTTTTTCGACGGATTACGCCGGATCCGGTTTTTAAAATCGCCCCTTGTGGCCTTCCGAACGGGATTGGCTACTGAAAAACTATATATAGCGTGTTCCTACAGCCCTTCTTTGACAGGTTGTAGAGGAGAAAGTGCAGGTTGGAGAGAAGAGCAAGTTACTGGCGAAGATGGATGTTGTGATTGGAAATATTTTGAAGAATTTGGCGGATTTTACAGCGGAGGCGAATCGTTTGAGGGTGATTGTTCTGGAGAAGGAGAGAGCGAGACAGCAGCGCATCAGGCATCGTAGATGACATTTGTGGATCCACCCCATCACAGCCAAGAGAATGATGCGTGGGGTCTATTCTACACTCTGCATGGACCTTAGACGAAACCCGGATAAATTTTTTGGATATGTTCGGATGAAAATGGAGAATTTTGATTACTCTGTGGAGCGCATTGCACACCTCATAAGAAAATCGGACACCTATTGCCGCTTCTCTGTTTCACCCGCAGAGCGTCTGAAAGTGACTTTAAGGTAAGCCACATTTATTGGATATGCTCGCATCAGAGCACACTTTCACTGCAATCTTGTTGGTGGTAGTTTGCATCTCCAAGTGTTATAGCTGAGTTTTGGTATGTAATGCTGTGATTTTAAACTAATTGATTGTTTTTTAATTCCCCACATATTTCTTGCAACTGGAGAATCCCTTTCGTCACTGCATTTCCAGTACAGACTCGGGATTTCCACCATATCTGGAATAGTGAAGTACACATGCCGTGCACTGTGGGACTCCTTAGCTGAAGAGTTTTTACCAGAGCCCACAACAGAGGTGGATTGAAATTTCAGAAAAGTTTCAACAGATATGTCAGTTTCCGAACTGCTTGGGCGCTGGGAACGGGAAACATATCCGCATTGTAAAGCCAGCCGGATCGGGATCGGAATATTTCAATTACAAGAAATATTTTGACGCGGAATACAAATTTATTGCTGTTGATATTGGGGCCTATGGCCGCTCCAATGACTCTCAAGTTTTCAAACTGTCTGCCATGGGGCGTAAACTGTATGGAAACACCTTCCAGTTCCCATCCCCTAGACCGCTGCCGCAAACATCTGGTCCACCTATGCCATTTGTCTGTGTAGGGGATGAAGCCTTCCAGCTGCCAGAACACCTTTTGAAACCGTACGGTAGCAGAGGATTGTCAAGAACAAAACGCATTTTTAATTACCGCCTCACAAGAGCAAGAAGAATGGTTGAATGTACCTTTGGTATTCTGACAGCCAAATGGCGGGTCCTATTGACTGCGATCAACCTCAAGACAGAAACTGGACGAGGTGATCAAAGCTTGCGTGGTACTCCACAATTTTGTTATCTGCAAGGAACCCATTTCCATTGAGGACACCTCTGAAGAAACCACCTTGCAAGATTACCATGACATTACCACTAGAAGTTCTGTGACGGTTTCAGTAATGAGGGACAATTTTGCACTATACTTTATGTCACCTCAAGGCAGAGTACACTGGCAGGATGACAGAGTGTGAAAGATTTGTGCCCTTAATCAAACTTGTGTACCTTCTGTACCAACAGTATATACCTTTGCCAACCAAAGTTGGCTATCTTGTCATGGTCTTAATATTTTTACCTTTAGGCCACAGGTGTGTAGCTGGTTGTGTTTTATGCAAAGTATTTCACCTTTTAACAAAAGTTGTGTACATTGTTAGGAAATCACCAACAATAAACACAACTTTTTAGGTGAAATACTTTGCTTCAAACACAACCAGGAACACAACTGTGGCAAAAAGCTAAAATTTACCCACAGTTATATACCTGGTTTTGAATACCTTTTTACCTTTGAAATACCCTGTATTTAACCTTTTTTTTAAACATATTTCGCCGCAGAAAGAAATGACAGACAACCATTGTAAAACGATAATTTAACTTTTATTTAAATTTTTTTTTTTGTAAAATGTTTTTAAAGTTAAAAAAACTTTTTTAATAAAGGTTTGAAACCAAATGGGCATTTTTATTACAAAACACACATTATAAATCGGTGTAGTGTGGGTTGGATTACTGCTGGAGGGGCTGCGGGACACTTCGACACTGGGAGTGTGGAGAGAGGACTGGGATCGTGGTGGGGAAGGAACAGTTAGAGGTGAAGGTGTGGAAAAAGCTACAGAATGGGTGGACATGTGGGAGGCAGAAGAGGTGGTGGGCGGTGGAGTGGAGGGTTGGGCAGGGACTGTAGGAGCAGATGATGTTGATGGAAAGTTGTATGGGGAAGGAGTTTGGTACGGGGCAGGTTGCTGGAAGTGGGGAGATGTCTGGTACTGGGGAGGTTGCTGGTACTGGGGAGGTTGCTGGTACTGGGGAGGTGGCTGGTATGTAATAGGAGGGGGAGGATGGAAAGTGGCTGGAGGGGGTGCAAGTGGAGGAACTACTGGGGTGGGAGGAGGAGGTTGGGAGGTAACGTGCTGGAGAGCACCGTGGCATGAATGCTTTACATGCATCTGCTGGCTAGGAGAGAGCGTTTCCATGCGCTCCACAACACACCTGAAAAAGGTGTGGTTTGGCGAAGATCTTGCTTCTGAATGCATGGTTTGCAGAAGTGTCTTCACCTCCAGAATGCTGGAGTTGATCTGCTGAAAGCCTGTGGAGATTTGCTCTGACAAGACTTTTAGACAGTTCTGGAAAGATGCATTCAGATGCAAGAACTCTGGCGCATAAGTCTTTTCCTGACCCCTCTGCCGCTGCCGCCCAGTACCCGCAGGTGTACTAGAGGTGGCAGGGGCAGAAGGGTGGGGTAAAGGGAAAGCGATCTCCTCACCAGCAGCTTCATGTAATGTAGGCGGCCACGATGGTCCTGTGCTGGTGGATGGGACAGATGGGTCGAATGTGTGGGAAGGCTGGGAAGGTGCAGATATACCGGGGCGGTCGAAGTGTCCCTCGGTGCCGGTCTCCTCAGGGATCGCCTCAGAAGGGTCCAATCATGCAGGCTCCCGAGTGCTGCTCACCGTGCTGTGGAATAAAGAGAAAAAAAAAACAATTAAAATAGTGACATGGCATGGCCCTGGCTGAAAAAAAATTGTTACATCTAAACATTTTTTTTTCACATGTGGTGTGTAATATTTACCTTCTGGTGACCATTGTATGACGGAGGAACAACAGGGCTCGTGTGTACTTGTACTTGCTCCTGCGTCCTCCAGATCCACTCGGGGCCCACATCTCTTTATTGAACTCCTTCTTGAAATGATCCCTCACAGACCGCCACCGCTTCACAATTCTGTCACCTGAAACGAGAAAGGACAAAGTGGTTAGTATACAACATCAGTGTTTCCCAAACTCCAGTCCTCATGGTCCCCGGGGTCATGTTTTCAGGATTTCCATAGTAAATAGAAATCCTGAACACATGATCCGTGGGGACCACGAGGACTGGAGTTCGGGAAACACTGGTTTACATCAAGCAACCGGTACTGTATATACTTACGCTCTTTAATCTGGGCCCGAGCATCGAGGTCCTCCCAGCGGCCCACAAGGAACGAACAGATTTCCTCCCAGAGTCGTCGGGTAACAATCAGGTCAGCATGGCGGCGGTCAGCCATATTCCATAGCGGCTCCCTTTCTCTGATGAGATCGATGAGGTGGTCCACATCAATTCCTCCATCGTCACCATCTGAGTCGGGAGCACGCTGTGAAGGCTGTTAAAGTAAAATAGAAAAATAGCAAAATTAGTCACCAGACTTTAAGACATGAAATAAAAAGTGTACCAAAATTTAACTTAAATATTATACTTACACGCTGGTGACCGCCGCGTTGCTGTCGCCGACGACCCTGGGAGGCACTGTGAGGACCTCTTGGCCGAGCACCAGATTGGGAAGACTAGA
Source organism: Dendrobates tinctorius (assembly GCF_039654945.1). Taxonomy (NCBI): domain Eukaryota; kingdom Metazoa; phylum Chordata; class Amphibia; order Anura; family Dendrobatidae; genus Dendrobates; species Dendrobates tinctorius. The sequence goes on from NW_027361694.1 coordinate 19,524,714, forward strand.
GAAGAAAAGAAAAAAAATTATGTGTTTGGATGTTGGCATTTGTTTGCTGTGTGAGGTCTGCAGTACATTGTTTTCTATGTGTTGTGTGTAGTGTGATGTTGTGTTTCTGTGTTTGATGCAAAAAACTTACCAATTGTGAGCCCACTCCAGGTGTCTGTCCACCCCTTCCTTCTTCTTCTGAGAGCTCCTCTTCAGCTTGTGATTCCTGTTTTGAAATAAAAAACAATGAATAGACATATATTACAGAGATGATGGATTTTGGAAATAAAAACTTACCGTCAAACGCTGACGATGCGAGGGAGGGCTCCCAGAAGAAGATGTGCTGTTATGTTGCTGGCCAGACTCCATGGCTGTGGGTGGTGCTGCTGCTGTTGCTGCTGCCAGTGCTGCCAGTGCTGCTGCTGCTGCTGCATCTCTTGGGCGGCTGTTGAATAAAGAGAAACAAAGGGCCAATGAATATCTTGATATTCAATGGCCCTAGTTTTGAGGAATGGGGGAATTGATAATTACCGTCTCTCATCTGCTGCTGGACTCCCCTCCCGTTGTTCAGCATGTTCCCTTTGCTGCTCCATTTGGGGTGGTGGTGGTGCTGATGGTGCTGCAGTGGTCTCCTGCCTTCTCCTGCGCCTGGTTGCTGTCTTTGGTGGCTTCTTGGGTGTGGCTGAGGGTCCCACTGTCATGCTTTTATATATGTGTGCTGTGGGCATGCTCAGACCCCAAAAAACGGATCCGGCGCATTGCGGCGCTCATAGACTTTCATTGTGTGAAAAAGCCGGACGCGCCGGATCCGGCATGTCCGGCTTTTTCGCCGGAGACAAAAAACGTTACAGTATCCGTTTTTTCCAGACGCCGGATTGCGACACATTGCCGGATCCGGCGAAAACCGGATGAAACGCATGGCCATCTGGCGCGATCCGGCGCAAATGCAAGTCAATGGGGGGGAAACCGGATCCGGCATTGCATTTCGCCGGATCTGGTTTTTGTCAAAAGAGCCGGATCGCGCCTGACAGCGAAAACCTGATGTGTGAAAGAGGCCTTATATAGTAAGCAATTATTATGGATCAGAGGATTAGGACAAACAACTGAATCTTCAAACAATGCCGTTTAACAATTTGCATATGAGGGCACTAAGTTGAACCCCATGGCTGTACTCTGCATTTGTAAATAAACCATATCCCGAAACAGAAATTCCTAGTAAGGACTAGAGTTAGCAATTCAATGCATAATCACACAATTAGTGGATTGTGGTGTGATACAGTGGCCACCAAAAGTTTTGCATTTTTTTTTAAAAGTCTGATTACTTCTGTCTGGTTGTTTTGATGCCATTTTCCTGGTGATGAATTGAGAGTGCATGAAGCTGTCATCATGCAAGATCTTAATTTTAGCCAAAATGCTTTAGAATATAGGTATGGTCATTTAATTAAAGAAAACTGACTGCAAAAAGTTTTGCATGTACTATTTATTGATCAAAATATAGAGAGTAATTAATTGTTTACAGTGCCATAACTTAGTATTTTGTAGCATAACTTCCTGCTTTAATTACTGCACCACACCGACAGGGCATTGAAGCCACTAGGGTATTAAAGACATCCTGTAGGATCTTGCTCCATTCCATTGGCAAATCTGCAAACAATTCATCTTTATTGCTATGGGTATGGGCCCCAATGTGTCTCCCTAACTCATCGCAAAGGTGCTCTATAGGGTTTAAATCAGATGATTGGCTTGCCCATTGCAACAGGTGAACATTTTTCTTTGCTAATCAATTTTTGACTAAATTGGATGTGTGCTCATTGTCTTGCTAAAATTTCCAGCCCCTGCCTACTTTGTTTTTTTACCATGTGGCAGCATAACATTCTCCAGTATATCCTTGTAAATGGTAGCATTCATGTTTCCAGCAATTCTATTCAGAGGGCCAATGGCAGATGCAGAAAAGCAGCCCCAAACCATGACATTGCCACCACCATGTTTCACTCTAGGTGTTTGGTACCTTACATCATTACGTTTTCCAGTTGGGAGATATATATAATGCTTGACATCACTACCAAACAGATTGAACTTGGACCTTAGACCAATTTGTCTCGTTTTATTGTCTTTGATTTTTTGGGAAACTCAAGTCGGACATTCCGGTTCTTTGCAGAGATGAAAGGCTTCTTGACTGGAACTCGTGCATTGAATCCCTACTGCTCTTAGCCATCGCACCACAGATTGGCGATTCACTTTGACCGTATATTCTTTGTTCAGTTTGTGCAAAATCTTTACATCACTCTTATGGACATCAGACACTGACTTTTTCTTAATAATGTTATCAACTTTGGAGGAAGTTTTCCATGGTCGTCCACTTCTAGGTTTGTCACCTGTTCCATAACTTTCTTTTTCTTTCTTTATTATACGTGACACTTGATTCTTAAATCAGTTGAATTCCATAGCTACCTCTTTGGCTTTTGCTTGATATCACTCACAGAATAATAAGCTTCCTGACATCTGGTGATAAATTTGGCTTTGTCTTTACCATGTTTTAACAGAAAATCAAACAAAATAAATGTAGGCAAAATTCGAATATCCATGACAAAATATGCAAAACATTTGACCCAGCAAACACATTTTTCATCCTTATAGCTGACAACCAATGCTTCCAACTTACTAAAATCACCAGGAAAATGGTATCACAACCAGACAGAAGTAAGCGTTTGGTTGCCACTGAATATTGTAATGTACTCACAGATTCTATTCCTTTGGTATGGGGAATTGATGTGTATAGACTATTTACATCAAACCAGACAAGCAAAGTTTCTCTATAAATGTGGCCCCACTTCAATAATAACATTAAGGAAGGAACAATTGTTCAGTAGACCTGGTGTACTTCTCAAGGGATATTCAAATTATTTTTCTTAAAAGATGGATAGAGAAGATAGCAAAGTGTCAGTTGATGCCACAATTGGTCTGCCTGATGGTTTATCTAACCGTTTGTGTATTTTTGGCAAAGTATAAAATACCGGGGTGATAGGATACTAATTTAAGAAGAAGTTGTAGGTCTTTGTGTCAATCATGCCTAAAGACACTGTACATATTTATCTAGAACCTTTTTGATTTCAGTGCCCAACCTCCCAGTGGGATTCTCTGTAAGTTTTTTATAGACTCTGGTGTCATTGAGTTGTTGAAGAATGTCATTTACGTCATTAGTTTTGTTCATAACCACTATGGCGCCCCCATTGTCAGCGGGTCTAATAATAATTGAAGACCCTGTTGATTAAAAGACTAAACTAAAAATTTATTTTGCAAAACAGGCGGCCATGTTCCATATCTGTACGTAAAGCCAAGAACTCCTGGTAAACAAAGTCAATAAAAGTCTCAACGGAATGAGCTCCCATAGGGGATTGAAAATGACTTTTAGACTGTAAACCCAACTTGGAAGGTGTGATGGATGGGGAGTTGGTGGATGGACTATCTGTGGTGTTATATTTGTTGAAAAATGTGTTTTCAAACATAGATTGTGATAGAATCGCAGTAGATCTAAACTCTAAATTAAACAGGTTGTATTTATAGGTAGGTATTTATAGGTAGGACAAAAGAGCAAACCTTTTTCACAGCCAGTTTGAGGCCCATCTCACATTATTACATTGGTCCCTTGTCTTGTTTACTTCTACTGCATTCTCTCCTGATGGACCCTAAAAAGGAGCAGTATATCCATGTCGTTCATTGTCGGAACTGGAAAATGAATGGTCATCAGAGGATCTGTGACCTCTGAACTGTGGAAAGAAGGGTAGCTGTGTCTGTCAGCACAGTGTACAGAGCATGGAGCTGATCCGAGAAGACAGGCCAGTACAGCAGGAGACATGGAGGGGGCAGTAGGAGGGCAACAACCAAGCAGCAGGACAGTTACCTCCTCCTTTGTGCAAGGAGGAACAAGAGGACCAGTGCCAGAGCCCAGCAAAATGACCTCAAGCAGGCCAAAAACATCCCTGTCCATGTGTCTGCTCAAACTGTCAAAACAGACTCCATGAGGATGGTATTAAGGCCCGACGTCCACAAGTAGGTGTTGCGCTTAAAGCCCAACACCGTGCAAATCAATTGGCATTTTCCAGAGAACACCAAGATTGGCAGATTTGACTTTGGCTCCCTGTGTTCTTCACAGATGAGAGCAGGTTCACATTGTGCACATTTGACAGACGTGACAGAGTCTGGAGATGCCTTGGAGAAAGTTCTGCTGTCTGCAACATCCTCCAGTATGACCGGTTTGGCAGTGTGTCAGTAATGGTGTAGGGAGACATTTCTTTGAAAAGCCTCACAGCTCTCCAAGTGCTAGCCAGAGTAACCCTGGTTACCATTAGGTACCAGGATGAGGTCCTCATACCCATTGTAAGACCATGTGCAGGTGCAGTGGGCCCCGTGTTCCTTCTTATGTAAGACAATGCTAGGCCTCATGTGGCTGAAGTGTGTTAGCAGCACCTGTATGATGAAGGCACTGATGCTATGGACTGGCCTGCCCGTTCCGCAGACCTCAGTCCAATCGAGCACATCTGGGACATCATGTCTCATTCCATCCACCAATACCAGGTTGCACCACAGACTGTCCAGGAGTTGATTGATGCTTTAATCCAGGAGAGCATCCGCCACCTCATCAGGAGCAAGCCCTGGTGTTCTATGGAGGTCATACAGGCATGTGGAGGCTACACACACACTACTGAGCATCATTTCCTTGTCTTGAGGCATTTATATTGAAGTTGGATCAGCTTGTAATTTGATTTTCCACCTTGATTTTGAGTATAATTCCAAATCCAGACCTCCATGGGATATTAATTTTGATTTACATTGATCATCATTATGTTTTATTGTTCTCAACGCATTCTACTGTGTAATTAAAGATTTGCAATTGGAATATAGCATTTAGTCATATCTAGAATGAGGTAATTTAGTATTCACTTTTTTTTTCTCCCCTTCTTTGTATTTAAATATTTTTTATTAAAGTTTTTATAAAATTGGGAGGTGGATAGGGAGGGGGAACAAGAAAAAGGAGGGGAAAAGGGTAAATGTACATAGGAAAGGTAAGGGTCATAACAAAATAGAGAATCATTGTAACAAAGCATACATTAATAAGTATACAAAATACTAATGTCAATAAGAGGCACAATAATGCTGAACCTTTAAGGAGGCGATACAAGAAGGCGGTCTAGTCCAACCACTTAAGGAGGTGCATGAGAGAAATTTAAACTCGTCTAAATTTACTGCTCCAGACCTTCCACACATTAGTATAAGCGAGAATATTATTGTTACTAGCTGCAAACCTCCATTCGAAAGCAATGTGTTGGTAGATTTTGTCTAGGATATGTGAAAATTTAGGAGGGTCAGGCTTCTTCCAAAAGTAAGCCAAGTAATTTTTAACTACCAAAAGGATGTGAATAACTACCTGTCACACCGACGGGTGTAATTGATCCAAGTCCAAAGAAAGCAATGCTTTTTGGGAGTCAGGGTAAAATTGTCTGTAAATGAGTCAATATGACGAGAAACCTGGAGCCATAGACGTATTAGTTTCGGGCAACACCAAAAGATGTGGAAAAGATTCCCCTGTTGTCAGCATCCTCTCCAACAATGGGGGGAATGGGCCTGGTTAATGTGTGTAATACCACCTGGTAAGTAGTTTGAAATAAGACTCGTGAAGAGTCATTGATATGGTAGATTTATACGTATTTTTTATGGCGATGTCCCATTGCTCAATCTGAACAACAGTCCCAAGGTCAGTCTCCCATCTCCTTAAATATATGTTCTTGCAAGAGAGTTCCTCTCTGTTAAAAAAGGAGGATATATTCCTTAAGCTCCAGGTATTTTTATTATTTAGGCTGCACAGCAGTGAAGACACAATTTAATAATTAAATGCTTTGCCTAATAGAATAGTATTCCCTTTTTTAAGCAATATATATTGTGGCATGGCTAAGGGATGTATAGTCGATGGGAGGTATGTGTCTCAGAGATGGCTTGTCTCTGTAATGTAAGCCCTAATGGATATCACTATACTCCTAATGTATTGCAAGGACCTGTGGTGAGGTCACAATCATGTGACTAGTCAGCTGCTGGGTTCATGGGTGTGGCTATACCTTTATAATGTAGACTACTCCTGAAGCACAGAGCTGTATGTGGGGAGGGACAAGCCTCCTGTGTGTGCTGATGCTCCAGAACTGAGCCTGAAGTAATGGACACTTGTGCTTTCTTTCGCCTGAGCTAAAGGCAGTTTCTTTTGTTATGTGCTGCTTTATGGGTTGTGAAGCAATAAACCCTATGAACTTTAAGAGGAGCGCGCCTCCTGATTGACTCCCGTTGCACCTGAGCGAGTACAATCCCTACAATTGGTGCTAGACGTGCGGGCAGCGTTCCCAGCAGAGACTTGAGACTGTTACTGCATGTCCTGGGTCAAGTTTGCAGCAAGCATTGCCTGGAATAATGGAGGACCTGCTGAAACACCTTGTCCAGTCTCAGTCACAATAACAGGTGACCAACAGGAAGTTGTTGCAACAGATACAACAGAGCCAGCAGGAGCAACAGCAGCAGATGCAGCTTCTGGCAACCGCCATCTAGGGCAGGATGAGTGCCCCAACCCCTGGTCTGGCTGATGACACCCACACCAGGAAGGTGGTAAGACATTGCAGAAAATGACCCCTGAGGATGATGTTGATGCCTTCCTGACGGTGTTTGAGAGGGTGGCTGAAAGGGAAAAACTTCAGCCAGAGCAGTGGGCAGAGGTACTAGCCCCATACCTGACGGGGGAGCCCCAGAAGGTGTACTATGACTTGACTTTGCAAGACACCAAGGAGTATCCCAAACTAAAGGCTGAGATTCTAGCACGTTTGGGTGTGACAATGACTATCAGGGCACAGCTAATTCACCACTGGGCCTATCACGAGGACAAACCGCCTCGCTCCCAAATGTTCGACCTGTTGCACCTGGTCCAGAAATAGCTGCAGCCAGAGTCGTCTTCTGCCTGCGCAGATGGTAAAGCGAGTGGTGATGGATCGGTTTGAGCATTTCCTTCCGAGACCCCTACCGACTTGAGTTGCCCAGGATGATCTGCAGAATGCCGATGAACTGGTCGGACTGGTTGAGAGATACCAGTGGATGGAAGGCTCCTTGGGGAAGCAGCCCATTCTGTTATGAATGGGTCACCGAGGAGAAAAAGGCAAAACAAGCTAAGCCACAGAAAACCAGAGTGGTTGGTAACTATGCAGATTGCAGATCCCTAATCTTACCACACAACTAGCAGTAGACGTGGAGCATGCCTATGATGAACCTAGATGCCTCGTCACGGCTGGAGGACTACATAAGCCTAAAGCAAGAAAAGGGAAAACTAACTGCCCCAGTGCAGACCCCAAAGGAATAGATAGCCCCCACACATGTATTGATGGTGAAACAAGATGAAGGCACAAATACAGGCAGGAAAATAGGCTGAGCAAATGATGGGGCCCAAACTAACTAGACAGGAAAGGAAAAGGGAAGATACTGTCTGCAACCTTCAAAAAACCCTACAAAAATAATGTCCAACACTTCTGATAGCAAAATTAACCCTGAAGTCTCTAGACTTCTCCCACTATATCAGCACTCTGAAATATTCTGAGACAGAGCAAAAAGAGACCAAACTAGTAAGGGACAAATAGCCAATTGGCAAAATACTGATAAGAGTGGAAATTCAGCACAGCTGGCTGACCACACCAAAAAACTGAATAGACCAACAAAATCAAGTGTGAACATTAGCAGAAAAACTTAGCTTTAGATGACTGGAACAGAGCTGAAAACCAAGAGCTGACAAGCCAGAAGGAATCACCAGCAACTGAATAGGGCGTCGGCTGTTTTAAATCCAATCTGAGAATCCTGAGATCCAATCGTCATCCTCATTCTCAGGTGGCAGATCTCCACCGATCAAACCAGCCGCACCACCTCCCGACACCACCAGAGGGAGTCCAGAAGGGGAACCAGAGAATTAACTCACAACAGTACCCCCCCCTTGAGGAGGGGTCACCGAACCCTCATCCACGCCACCAGGCCGATCAGGATGGGCCCGGTGAAAAGCACGAACCAATCTATTGGCATGAATATCGGAGGCAGAGACCCAAGAATTATCCTCCTGACCATAACCCTTCCATTTGACCAAATACTGAAGTCTCCGTCTAACAAAACGAGAATCCAATATTTTCTCTACCTCATATTTCACATTGCCTTCGACCAACACAGGGTCAGGAGGTGCTGCCATAGGAACCACTGGCTCAACAAACCTCTTCAACAGAGATTTGTGAAATACGTTTTGGATCTTGAACGTAACTGGAAGAGCCAATCGAAACGAAACAGGATTAAGAATTTCCAAAATCTTATAAGGACGAATAAATCTTGGCTTAAATTTAGGAGATGCAACCTTCATAGGAATATTCTTAGACGACAACCAAACCATATCACCCACTTTAAACCGGGGACAAATGGTCCTATGCCGGTTGGAAAATCGCTGGGCCTTTTCCTGAGAGAGTGACAACTTATCCACCACTTGGTCCCATATCTGCTGCATTCTCTTAACCACCGTGTCCCCACCTGGGCAAGACAAAGATTCCACTTGCCCTGAAGAGAATCGGGGATGAAACCCAAAATTACAGAAAAAGGGTGACATCAAAGTGGCAGAGCTAGCTCTATTGTTCAGTGCGAATTCGGTCATGGGCAAAAATGAGACCCAATCATCCTGATCAGCAGATATAAAACATCTCAAATAAGACTCCAAGGTCTGGTTTGTTCTCTCAGTCTGTCCATTGGTCTGGGGATGAAACGTGGAGGAGAAGGATAACTGAATTCCCAGATTGGAACAAATGGCTTTCCAGAATCTGGAAACAAACTGGACTCCTTTATCGGGCACAATGTTCTCAGGAATCCCATGTAACCGAACCACCTGTTGTAAAAACAAGGGCACCAACTCAGCAGAAGATGGCAACTTTGAGAGTGGTACAAGATGGACCATCTTCGAAAATCTATCACAAATCGCCCAGATAACAGTCATTCTCTGAGAGACAGGAAGATCAGAAATAAGATCCATTGAGATATGGGTCCATGGCCTCTTGGGCACCGGCAAGGGCATCAGCAACCCACTAGAACGAGAACAGGGTTTAGACCGAGAACAAGTCCCACAGGACTGTACAAAATTCCTGACGTCACGAGATAAGGCAGGCCACCAAAAGGACCGACTCACTAAATCTCTGGTACCAAAAATACCTGGATGACCAGTCAATGCGGAGCAATGAATTTCAGACATCACTGTTATGATTGAGTCACCGTAGGAGGCAAAAACAGAAATGCTAGCTAAGTCCTGAAAACCAGAGAAGTTGGCAACTATCAGATTGCAGACCCCTGAACCTATCAACACAACTAGCAGTAGCCGTGGGGGGTTCCTACGATGACCTAGACCCCTCGATCACAGACGGAGAGATACATAGGCCTAAAGAAGGAAAGGGGAAATCTAACTGCCCCAGAGCAGACCCCAAAGCAATAGGCAGCCCCCCACATATAATGATGGTGAAGCAAGATGAAAACACTTACACAGACAGAAAGACAGGCTGAGCAAAGACGGGGCCCAAAACTACCTAGATAGGAACGGATAGGAAGGCTGCTGTCTGCAATCTGCCAAAACCCTATCAGAGACAAAAGCCAACAAGCTGATATAAAAATGGCCCTGAAGAAACTAAGCTTCAAAAACTAAATCAGCACTCAGGTACCTTCAGAAGACAGAGCTCACGGAACACTGCACACTCCAGCAGGGAGTGGCAGAATCCAAAAAGCAAGAAAAACAAAAACAAATCTTAGATGCAAAAAGGCAAAACAGAAAACTTAGCTTTAGGAGAGCAGGAATCAGACTGGTGTCCAAGAGTCCACAGAGAAATCACCTGCAGGGCAGAAAGGGCGTAGGCTGCCTTAAGTCCAGTCAGTGACTCCACTCAGCCCATCGTCTTCATTAGTCCCAGGTGTCTGATAATCAGGCTCACTACCTTCCTTCACTAGAATAGGGAGTTCACCAGGCCTCAGTGACGGAGGAGAAAATGAACTCACAACACATCACTCTCTTTCTCCACTGGTCAGGAACATACAATTTTCCCATAGGGCAGCGCTCAGGTTTATCCTCCTGAAATTCCTCCAGGGAGCGTCTCAAATCGGGTGAAATGGCAGAAAGAACTACCCCCTTACCTAGGAAGGTAGTAGGCTCGGTCACACTAAGAGAATCGGCAAAGAAACTCCTAGAAAGGGCATGTGCCTTAACATTCTTAGAGCCCGGAAGAAAAGAGACCACAAAATTAAAACACGTGAAAAACAAGGTCCATCTAGCCTGTCTAGGATTCAAGCGTTTGGCCAACTCCAGATAAAACAAATTCTTGTGATCGGTGAGGACCACAACTTGATGTTTAGCTCCCTCCAACCAATATCTCCACTCCTCAAATGCCCACTTCATGGCCAACAATTCCCAATTCCCCACGTCATAGTTGTGTTCAGATGGGGAGAACTTTTGAGAAAAGAAGGCACAGGGAGAAGTCACAGGGTCTTTTTGGGACAAAACAGCTCCTGCACCAATCTCAGAAGCATCTACCGCCACCTAAAATGGAAGTGAGACATCAGGTTGCCGTAAAACTGGAGCTGAAGTAAATCTCTGCTTAAGCTCCTGAAATGCTGAGATAGCCTCAGGAGACCAATTCAACACATCAGCGCCCTTCTTGGTCAGATCAGTCAGTGGTTTGACAATACCAGAAAAATTACCTATAAATTTACGATAGAAATTAGCAAAACCCAAAAACTTCTGGAGGGCCTTCAAAGAAGTAGGCTGAACCCAATCATAAATGGCCTGTACCTTGGCCGGGTCCATTTCAATAGTCGATGGAGATATGATAAATCCCAAAAATGAAATCCTCTGTACTCCAAGACGCATTTCGATCCCTTAACAAATAGGGAATTCTCCCTCAAAATCCGGAACACAGTCCGGACGTGTTCCACATGAGAATCCCAATCACTAGAAAAGATCAAAATATCATCCAGATAGATGATCAAAAACTTATCCACAATGTCATGGAAAAAATTGTTCATAAAGGACTGGAAGGCAGAAGGGGCATTAGTGAGCCCAAAAGGCATCACCAGGTACTCAAAATGTCCCTCCGGAGAATTAAACGCCGTCTTCCATTCATCCCCGTGCTTGATGCGAATAAGATTATACGTCCCCTGAGGTCAAGCTTAGTAAACCAGCAGGCACTCAACTCTGGAGAATACATCAGAGGTAACGGGTACTGATATTTAACCGTCATCTTATTAAGGGAATGATAATCAATACACGGTCTTAATGAACCATCTTTCTTGGCCACAAAAAAAAAACCAGCACCTAAAGGTGACGAGGATGGTCTAATATGACCCTTCTCCAATTACTCCTTAATATTGGATCGCATAGCATCATGTTCGGGTACTGATAAGTTGAAAAGCCGACCCATGGGAAATTTACACCCAGGCATCAACTCAATTGCACAGTCATAACTCCCATGAGGAGGCAAAGACGCAGACTTGCTCTCACTAAATACATCAGAAAAATCGGCTAGATAATCAGGAATATCATGAGACTGAGGAGAGGTGGAGAAAACAGGAGCGTCCCTAAGAACACACTGACAACCCCAACTCACCACAGACCCAGATTTCCAATCCAAAACTGGATTATGAGTTTGCAACCAAGGAAAACTCAGAACAATAGTATCATGCAAATTATGCAGCACCAAAAATTTACAATTTTCTTGGTGGTCAGGGGCAACCCGCATCGTCACCTGGGTCCAAAACTGAGGTTTATTCTCCGCCAAAGGAGTAGTATCAATACCCCTCAAAGGAATAGGCGTCCGCAGAGGCGCCATGGAAAAACCACAACGTTTAGCAAAGTCCAAATCCATCAGATTCAACGCTGCTCCTGAATCCACAAAAGCCTTCATGGAAAATGTGGATAAGGAGCAGATCAGAGTAATTGCCAAAAGAAACTTAAGTTGTATACTGCCCACAGCAAATATGTGTGCAAAGCGTTTCTCTCATTTAGGGCAGACAGAAATAGTATGAGAGACGTCTCCACAGAAAAAACACAGCTTATTATGACTTCTAAACTCCTGAAGTTGCGCCCTAGACAAAACTTTATTACATTGCATAGGTTCAGACATTTGTCCAAAAGGTGGCAACTCCTCTCGTGTAGTTTTGCGTTCACGTAAACACCGATCAATTTGAATGGCTAATGACATAGAATCGTCAAGACCAGAGGAAACAGGAAATCCCACCATAGTATCTTTTACAGTTTCTGACAAACCCTTCCGAAAGAGAGCTGCCAAGGCACCATCATTCCAGGTAGTAAGGACCGCCCACTTTTGGAATTTTTGACAGTATAACTCTGCAGAATCCTGACCCTGGTTTAATGCCAATAGGGCTTTCTCAGCTTGATCAATAGCATTAGGTTCATCATGCAACAACCCCAAGGCTTGAAAAAATGCATCCACATTAGTCAGAATAGGATCTTCAGGTGTCAAAGAAAATGTCCAATCCTGGGGATCGCCGCGCAGCAAAGAGATGACAATTTTAACCTGCTGCACAGAGCTCCCCGATGAATTAGGCTTCAAGGCAAGAAATAATTTACAATTATTCTTAAAATTCAAAAATTTAGACCGATCCCCAAAAAACACATCAGGAGTAGGGATCCTTGGTTCAGCAGCATGTGAGTGAGCGAGATAGGCGAAAATTCCCCACACTTCAGCAGTGAGCTGCTCCACACGATCTGACAATTGCTTAATCTCCATTAAAAAAAAAAAAAAATCCTCCTACGGCCCCAGAGAAAAAAAGGAAAAAATATACATATAAAAGAAAAAAAAAATTCTGACACTTTTTTTTTCTTTCTTTTTACAATTTTTTCCTGCTTTTGAGTACCCTAGAATCTGTGGTATGGCTGGTGATTCTGTTATGAATGGGTCACCGAGGAGAAAAAGGCAAAACAAGCTAAGCCACAGAAAACCAGAGTGGTTGGTAACTATGCAGATTGCAGATCCCTAATCTTACCACACAACTAGCAGTAGACGTGGAGCGTGCCTACAATGAACCTAGACGCTTCATCACGGCCGGAGGACTACATAAGCCTAAAGCAAGAAAAGGGAAAACTAACTGCCCCAGTGCAGACCCCAAAGGAATAGATAGCCCCCACACATGTATTGACGGTGAAACAAGATGAAGGCACAAATACAGGCAGGAAAATAGGCTGAGCAAATGATGGGGCCCAAACTAACTAGACAGGAAAGGAAATGGAAGATACTGTCTGCAACCTGCAAAAAACCCTACAAAAATAAAGTCCAACACTTCTGATAGCAAAATTAACCTTGAAGTCTCTAGACTTCTCCCACTATATCAGCACTCTGAAATATTCTGAGACAGAGCAAAAAGAGACCGAACTAGTAAGGGACAAAAAGCCAATTGGCAAAATACTGATAAATTAGAGTGGAAATTCAGCACAGCCCCCAGCAGGGGCTGGCTGACCACACCAAAAACCTGAATAGACCAACAAAATCAAGTGTGAACATTAGAGGAAAAACATAGCTTTAGGTGACTGGAACAGAGCTGACAAGCCAGAAGGAATCACCAGCAACTGAATAGGGCGTCGGCTGTCTTAAATCCAATCTGAGAATCCTGAGATCCAATAGTCATCCTCATTCTCAGGTGGCAGATCTCCACCAATCAAACCAGCCGCACCACCTCCCGACACCACCAGAGGGAGTCCAGAAGGGGAACCAGAGAATGAACTCACAACACCATTCCATATTGGGGATTCCAGCAGGGGGCGGAGTCCCAAAAAGGGGTGGGGCATCCAAGGTCAAAAGGGGCGGGGGGTGGTGCCCAAGGTCCCCACGGGTGATATGATTTGTTTGAGGTGCCACGGGCCAGGACATATAGCTGCCCGTTGTCCCCAGACCACCGAGCAGATGGACTGCAGCATGGGATGCCATAGTTCATACTATGCATATCCAGCCTGCAGTGTGAACTCTCCACCTAACGAGGGGCCTCAAGCGTGCCCCGTGAAGATGAACGGTCGAGCAGTAATGGCGCTGCTGAACTCCGGGAGCTTGGTGACCCTTGTAAGGGCCACTTTTCCTCTCAACCTACTCCCGGGTACAAAGGTCGGCATTCAGTGCATACATGGTGATGCAAAGGACTACCCTATGGCCAGGGAGAACATTGAAACGGCGCATGGCACCGAGTCCCATGAAGTTGGCGTCGTTTGGGACTTGTTGCATCTTATAATTATAGGCCGGGATTTCTGTCTGTTTTGGGATCTATGGGGTAAGGGTTCTGAGGTCACTAGCAAGAGCAGGGAACCAATGAACACTAATAAGGTATCGCCACCACCAGAGGCAGACGGGTTCCCTTTTTTGTGTCCTTGTGGGGGATGAGGAGGAAGTGTCCCCTGTATCTGACATTCTGGAGGTAGGGGTGGCCGATGAGAATTTTGGGACTGCCCAACATAGGGACCCAATGCTGAGGGAAGCCTTCAACAATGTCACAGTCATTAATGGGGTTACACAAGAGCCGGGAGCGGACACAAGGTTTCCCTATTTTATGATGAGTGGGGAGTTGTTATACCAGGTCACGAAAAGGGAGGAGTTGGTAGAGCAGTTAATAGTACCAGGCCCCTATAGACGGAAAGTGTTGGTCATGGCCCATTCACACATCTTGGGGGGACACCTGGAGGTGGAAAAAATGCAGGAACGGGTTGTGCAGAGGTTCTATTGGCCTGGGTGTCACCGGGAAATAGTAAACTATTGCAGGTCCTACCCTGCATGTCAGTTAACTGCCCCCACATCTCATTTCTGGAACCCCCTTCTGCCATTGCCAATTATTGAGGTGCCATTTAAGGGAATTGCCATTGACTTGGTTGGTCCCTTAATTAAATCAGCCCGGGGCCATCAGTATATATTAGTCATCCTGGACTATGCCACATGCTATCCTGAGGAAATTCCCCTGAGAAATTCCTCCGCGAAGAGTATAGCCCGCGAGTTGGTCCATGTGTTTTCCCGGAAGGGGTTGCCGAAGGAGATCCTGACTGACCAGGGGACACCTTTTAAGAGCAAGGTGATGAGGGAGTTGTGCAAGGTTCTGCAAATCTCCCAGTTGAGGACTTCAGTGTACCATCCATAGTCAGATGGCCTTGTTGAGAGATTTAACCCCTTAATGTCCAATGACGGACACAGTCCATCATCAGACATTTCCCCTGCTTTAATGAGGGCTCCGGCGCTGAGCCCGCATCAAAGCCGGGACATGTCAGCTGTTATGAACAGCTGACATGTGCCCGCAATAGGCGCGAGTGGAATCGCCATCCGCCCGCGCCTATTAACTAGTTAAATGCCGCTGTCAATGCTGACAGCGGGCATTTAAATAGCATTTCCGGCCGCTGGGCCGGAAATGACGTCATCGCCGACCCCCATCACGTGATCGGGGGTCGGCGTCATGTTGCCTGGACAACCAGAGGTCTCTATGAGACCTCTATGGTTGTTCCAGGCAAATGGCTTTCAGCGCCACCCGGTGGTCGGCGCTGAAAGCACAGCAGTAAATCTGCTACATATGGGCGATCTGCTCATCGCCCATATGTAGCAGAGCCGATCGGGCTGCGCAGCTTCTATGGAGGCTATTGAAGCATGCCAAAAGTAAAAAAAAAAAAATGTTTAAAAATAAAAATAAATTAAAAAAACCTAAAAGTTCAAATCACCCCCCTTTCTCCCCAATCATAATAAAACAGTAAAAAAAAATCCCACATACACATATTAGATATCGCCGTGTTCAGAATCGCCCGATCTATCAATAAAAAAAAAGCATTAACCCGATCGCTAAACGGCGTAGCGAGAAAAAAATTAAAAACGCCAGAATTACTTTTTTTGGTCACCAAGACATTGCATTAAAATGCAATAACGGGTGATCAAAAGAACGTATCTGCACAAAAGAGGTATCATTAAAAACGTCAGTCCGGCACGGAAAAAATAAGCCCTCACCCGACCCCAGATCATGAAAAATAGAGATGCTACGGGTCTCGGTAAATTGCGCAAATTTATTTATTTTTTAGCAAACTTTGGAATTTTTTTTCACCACTTAGATAAAAGAGGACATAGACATGTTTGGTGTCTATGAACTCGTAATGACCTGGAGAATCATAATGGCAGGTCAGATTTAGCATCTAGTGAACCTAACAAAAAAGCCAAGCAAAAAACAAGTGTGGGATTGCACTTTTTTTGCAATTTCACCGCACTTGGAATTTTTTTCCCGTTTTCGAGTACACAATATGGTAAAATCAATGATGTCATTTAAAAGTACAACTCGTCCCGCAAAAAATAAGCCCTCACATGGCCATATAAACGGAAATATAAAAAAGTTATGGCTCTGGAAAGAAGGGGAGGGAAAAATGAAAATGTAAAACTAAAAATACCCCTGGTCATTAAGGGGTTAACAAAAAGTCAGAAACCAATAGGAATAATTCCTGCAGTTGCTGGGTCCTGGCCAGCAGATATCAGCGGGTGCACTGTACATGTGCACGCTTTTTTGCTTCATGAAGAGGAGGAGGAGGTCCGGGGGATGGCGGATCTGTTACCATAGGGGACCTGGGGACATCATTTTTCTCTCCTCCAATATGTTAGGTCATGTCAGGGGAGATAGATATAATTTTAAAGTGGAACTTCACTTTTTTTTATGTGATCGCCATTATTCTTTGAATAATGGCAAACACGTGATCAGGGTTAAAAAAAACTGGCCCTGATCGTGCTCTCCAGGCTCTCAGTAGCTGAAACCCCAGAAATTCTCTGACACTGGGGGCTCTAATCACTTTTTTCTCTGCGCTGTTCAAAAGCAGCGCTGAGGAATGAGGGGCCTTAACTGCCGCCGTTAAAAGGTATGTTGGCATTCGTTAAGGGGTTAAAAAAGGCCTAGAAGAAACAAAAAACAAATATTTGAGTAAATGTATAAAATTGTTGCTCTGCATTTTAATCCTGTCGATCAGCACGTGTGATCACAAGGGAAAATAGTTTCTCTTGGTGCAGATTTGTTCAGGCATTATGATTACATCTACAGTATGTAACTATGTAACTCAAGGGAAAGCTCTTTTAGCCCAGAAAATAGAACAAACCAGCTTACTAGGACCTAAGCATTTTATTTCAGCTCTAAAATTTGACATGCAAAAAGCATTTGAGACAGGTTTTTTTTTATTTTATTTTTGGTCCTTGATTGTCACATTCCTGTCTCATAATAGTGTCTAATTACTTTTATTCCTGCCTCTCTTGTTCTGATTCCTTTCTATAAGTAAAGTGGAGGTGGTGCTAGGGAAGCGATTCTTGCTGGCGCAAGTCACCTTTTTCAGACACTACTGGGTTGACTGATTAATTATAGTGGATGACCAACCATGACGCCTCCAAAAACACCGATAGCATGAGCCAAAGTGCCACAGTACTATCTTTAACCGCTGCTAATATTAAGAATCCCCACCAACTGCATTTGTGTGCATGGTCATTACCTGTTTTATGTTTCTGTATTGTGAATCTATTGGTATTTGTATAACTGCACAGATACCAGGGAATAATCAGTAAAAAAATATAGTTTGTACATACACCAATATATTTTAGCAATCCACTTTTTATTTCGTACAGCTTAGTTTAACTGCTATAATCTGCTTAGCTCATGACACAGCCGATAGACTATAACCATTTTCTTCCTGACTTCTATTGGTCCTTTATTTGAAGGAGATAATATTATGTCAGATAGAAAGGTCAGGAAAAACTGCTAACTTAATTCCAATTTGTCCATGGAAAATAATTTTATTCCCAAGTAATTTTCTAAACTGAACAGATTTTTTCAAAATACGTTCCTTCCCCCTATTAATTTTGTGAATTAATGCTGACTATTAGAGTCATACAGCAGTGTTAAAATATAGGTCAAATATAAAACATGATTTATTACTTTCCATTCCAGGATGACCATTTTGCTGCAGTTCAACCAGCTAATCATTTCTTAATAATTTACACTTACAAATGTGAATTGGTTGAGAGGGTCTAAAACTATTTCTTCAATGTCTAACATGCATTACATATATATTGTGTATGTGTGTATATATATATATATATATACATACATACACACGTACACACACTGTATATATACAGCTCTGGCAAAAATTAAGAGACCACTGCAAAATTTTCAGTTTGATTTTTCTCTTTATAGGTATATTTTTGAGTAAAATGTAAATTGCTCTTTTATTCTATAAACTACTGACAAGATGTCTTCGAATTTCCAAGCAATACATTTTGTATTTATTTTCAGAAATTGAGGGACAGTCAAAAGCACAAAAAAATCCAGTGCTTGCAGACCTCAAATAGTGCTAATTAAACAAGTTCGTAATCATTTAGAAACAACAATTCTAATGTTTTAACTCAGGAAGAGTTCAGAAATCAATATTTTGTGGAATAACCATGATTTTTAATCACAGCTTTTATGCGTCTTAGCATGCTTTCCACCAGTCTTTCACACTGTTTTTGGGTGACCTTATTCCACTCCTGGTACAAAAATGTAAGCAGTTCTTCTTTGTTTGATGGCTTGTGACTATCCATCTTCCTTTTGATTACATTCCAGAGGTTTTAAATGGGGTTCAGGTCTGGAGATTGGGCTGGCCATGACAGGGATTTGATGTGGTGGTCCTTCATCCACACATTGATTGACCTAGCTGTGTGGCATGGTGCATTGTCCTGCTGGAAAAAACAGTCCTCAGAGTTAGGGAATATTGCCTGTGCAGAAGGAATCAACTGTTTTTCCAGGATAACCTTGTAGGCAGCTTGATTCATATGTCCTTCGCAAAGATTAACCTGCTCAATTCCAGCCTTGCTGAAGCATCCCCAGATCATCACTGATCCTCCAACAAATTTCACAGTAGATGCAAGACATTGTGGCTTGTACGTCTCTCCAGGTCTCCATCAAACTATTAGACAACCAGGTGTTTGACTAAGCTGAAAATTCTCATCAGAGAAGATTACCTTACTCCAGTCTTCTATGGTCCAATCCTTATGGTCTTTGGCAAACTTCAGCCTGGCTCTCCTTTGCTTCTCATTGATGAAAGGCTTTTTTTCTAGCTTTACATGAATTGAGCCCTGCCTCTAGGAGCCTGTTACGAACTGTTCTTGCGGTGCACTTCACCCCAGCTGCTATTTGCCATTCCTTTTGTAGGTCACTTGATGTCATCCTGCGATTGCTGAGTGACATTCGTATACGATGACGGTCATCCCGGTCAATGGAGAGTCGTTTTCGCCCTCTGCCGGTCTGTGCACTCACCCGAAATAGAAGTTATACAGTAATAGGTGTGTATAGAAGACCACAGTTAGAGCATCAAATGAAAACTTTTTCTCAGGGAACTGGTAGACTAGTGAAGAGGACAAGCTCGTATACTTTACAGGCAGCGAGGCACACGCTGAAAACCTCAAAATCATTTCTAAAAAAGGGGGAGGGGAACTAGGATCCATACCACAGAAAAATAACTATATAGAAAATTAATTCAACAATGAATGACTGTTTAAACTAGCATAGCTGCATTGGATGTTGTAATGCAGACTTAGGCCAGGGTCACACTTGCGAGAAACTCGCATGAGTCTCGCATCTCAATACCCGGCACTCAGGACCGAAGTGTGCAGCTGCATGTATTTCTATGCAGCTGAGCGCTCTGGTCCGAGTGCTGGTGGCAGTGCCAGGTATTGAGACGAGAGATTTGTCCGAGTTTATCGCTAGCGTGACCCCAGTCTTAATCAAAATACAGTCAGCCATGAATGAAAGAGAGTCCAAGTATAGCATGAGAGGGAAGTAAGACTTGCATATATATTATAACCATAAACTATAGTTATAAGATCGTAGTAAAGATGCGCAATAAATTCATACGTACAGTATGTTAACTGTGTGTGAGTGTACATACATATCACGCTTTATGGAAATATGAACAAAAGGAATATTCAAACAAAATTAATCAATGACACTACCATAACAACTATTGGAACTAAGGTAAGGTTATATAAATAAGATATTAATTATTAGATAAAACATTTATTAGATATTGAGCACAGTGTATCAATATTATAAGGTAATGGATATATTGGTCCAAAAGGTCAGAGAAGATCACTATAAACAACTAAACAGCCCTGTGCAAATGTAAGAGTGAGGTTTAAGGTCTCATCATTACAATCTGATTATAGCAACAAAATAGGAAATATACATAGATGTTATGATACATAAACAATAATAATATAATTAATGTAGATATAGCAAGTCTTTTTAGTCATCTAAGATATCTAGTGTTTCATTTCAAAATCCAATGCGCCTCACATTTAACCCCTTCCCAACATGCACCGTACATATACTGCTCTGCGGGAGCTGGACTCCCACAAAGAGATGAACAGTTAGGTCCATATATATTTAGACAGAGACAACATTTTTCTAATTTTGGTTCTAGACTTTACCACAATGAATTTTAAACAAAACAATTCAGATGCAGTTGAAGTTCAGACTTTCAGCTTTCATTTGAGGGTATCCACATTAAAATTGGATGAAGGGTTTAGGAGTTTCAGCTCCTTAACATGTGCCACCCTGTTTTTAAAGGGACCAAAAGTAATTGGACAATTGACTCCAAGGATATTTCATTGACAGGTGTGGGCAATCCCTTCGTTATGTCATTCTCAATTAAGCAGATAAAAGGCCTGGAGTTGATTTGAGGTGTAGTGCTTGCATTTGGAAGGTTTTGCTGTGAAGGAAACATGCGGTCAAATGAGCTCTCCATGCAGGTGAAACAAGCCATCCTTAAGCTGCAAAAACAGAAAAAAAACATCCGAAAAATTGTTACAACATTGGGAGTGGCAAAATCTACAGTTTGGTATATCCTGAGACAGAAAGCACTGGTGAACTCATCAATGCAAAAAGACCTGGACGCCCACGGAAGACAACAGTGGTGGATGATCGCAGAATAATCTCCATGGTGAAGATAAACCCCTTCACAACAGCCAACCAAGTGAACAACACTCTCCAGGAGGTGCGCGCATCAATATCCAAATCTACCATAAAGAGAAGACTGCATGAAAGTAAATACAGAGGGTTCACTGCATGGTGCAAGCCACTCATAAGCATCAAGTATAAAAAGGCTAGACTGGACTTTGCTAAAAAAACATCTAAAAAAGTCAGCACAGTTCTGGAAGAACATTCTTTGGACAGATGAAACCAAGATCAACCTCTACCAGAATGATGGAAAGAGAAAAGTATGGCGAAGGCGTGGTACAGCTCATGATCCAAAGCATACCACATCATCTGTAAAACACGGTGGAAGCAGTGTGATGGCTTAGGCATGCATGGCTGCCAGTGGCATTGGGTCTGCTAGGAGTGGCAGAAGGCACTAAATAAAAAAATATGAATAAAGTGCCTTTGCCGCTCGGGGTCCACCGTGCGGAGGATGGAAATCAGTAGCTAGTAGATGCAGAGCACTATGGCGGTAATGTGCACAGGGTTTAACTGCACCCAATGTGCACTGAAGCAAGCTCTGTTACACTCACAGAGCTGCAGGCAAAAACATGCACAAAGCGCTGAGTCTGTTCAGGGTCACAGACTCTCAGAGATGCAGACACGGTATTCAGGGTCACAGGAGTAGCCTTAGACAGCAGGACTACTCTGTCTACACCTACCGTTAAATAAGGTGTGTGGCGTAACAACAGCGGACGCAGAGATAAGCTGCAACTGCAGCGTGGCAGAAATGAGCCGCTGGTAAGGCGTTGCAATAACGCTGGCGCAATGCAGGCGCTAAGCTGCTGAGCAAGATGGAGCTAGGCGCGCTGGCGCTGCTACTGGCAGGAACCAATCACTCACACAAACGTATTATCAGAGGGAAGGGGTTTCTTAATAAGTCATTCACCAGTCCAAGCATCCATCATCAATCATACAGCAGGAAGTATGAGAAATACTAGCGCATGGCGGAACAGTCATGCGCACTTTTTATACCAAACGGGACCTTCCGGAAATCTCCAAGGCTCCAAGAGGAGCCAATAGGATTCGACACAGGACCTGAGCACTTGACTCCCGAACTCCAATGGGAGCTCGTCCCATGAGCATGCTCAGTTAAGGGAACAAAGGACTTAGCCTCTGGAGAGAGTTGCCGCAAGGCACTCCCCTCTGCAATCTCCTCTGCAGCAGATGAAGCGCAGGAGACTGCAGAATGTAACGGTCTGGATTTCAACATAGGAGAGGTAGAAATCTGACTCCTAACAGGGTCACTAGTGTTTATTGATGATGTGACACAGGACAGAAGCAGCCGAATGAATTCTGAGGTATTCAGAGCCATACCGTGTGCTCAGATCCAGCCAAGTGCAGCCAAACTGAGTGGTCGTCGTTTCATACTACAGATGGACAATGACCCAAAACATAAAGCCAAAGCAACCCAGGAGTTTATTAAAGCAAAGAAGTGGAATATCCTTGAATGGCCAAGTCAGTCACCTGATCCCAACCCAATTGAGCATGCATTTCACTTGTTAAAGACTAAACTTCAGACAGAAAGGCCCACAAACACACAGCAACTGAAAACCACCGCAGTGAAGGCCTGGCAGAGCATCAAAAAGGAGGAAACACAGCAACTGGTGATGTCCATGAGTTCAAGACTTCAGGCAGTCATTGCCAACAAAGGGTTTTCAACCAAGTACTAGAAATGAACATTTTATTTACAATTATTTAATCTGTCCAATTACTTTTGGTCCCTTTAAAAACAGGGTGGCACATGTTTAAGAGCTGAAATTCCTAAACCCTTCATCCAATTTTAATGTGGATACCCTCAAATGAAAGCTCAAATGCATCTGAATTGTTTTGTTTAAAATTCATTGTGGTAATGTCTAGAACCAAAATTAGAAAAATGTTGTTTCTGTCCAAATATATATGGACCTAACTGTAAATGTACAGCGCATTGATTGTGCGGGCTCACGCTGAGCACCGCGGTGATCGGGGGCAGGTGTCAGCTCTATGTGAGAGCTGACACCCTGCAGCAATGCCCACGATCGGTGCTAGCACCGATGGTGGGCTTTAACCCCTCTGATGCCACTATCAGTAGTGATAACTATATCGAGGAGCATCAATCAGGGAGTGGGCTCCCTGTGTGCTCTAATCAGCACAGCGTGATGCGATCACATTGTACTGATGGTCTACAGGGGTGACCCCCCAGCCACAGGGTCCTTCAGGAAAGGTGGCTTGTCAGTGCCTGCTCAGAAAAGGAGCTGATATGCCTCCTTCCCTGCCTATCAAACGCCTGCTCTGATGCTCTGCAGTGTAGAAGCATTGCAGAGAATCAGTATCACAGTATTACTGTATACAGACCTGTCACTATACAGTACAGTGATGTCCAATCCAGGCACAACGTAAAAAAATAAATACAAAAATTATTAAAAAGTGTAAAAATGTAAAAAAAAAATACAGAACAAAAACAAAAGAAAATATATTAATCCAATAAATACATTTGTTTATCTAAAAAAAAACCACAAATTTGGTATCGCCACGTCCAGAACAGCCCACTCTATAAAATTGTTCCACTAGTTAACCACTTCAGTGAACACTAAAAAAACAATGCTTTATCATCATACTGCCAAACAAAAGCGCAGTAAAACATGACAAAAAATTTAAATAAAAATGGTACAACTGCAAACACCATCTTGTCCTGCAAAAAACAAGCTGCCATACAGCTCCATCAGTGAAAAAATAAAAATGTTATAGCTTCCAGATAAAGCGATGCAAAAATTATAATTTTTTTCTATAAAATAGTTTTTATTGTGAAAAAGCGTCAAAACATAAAAACAGATATAAATAGGGTATCACTGTAATCATACTTATCCGAAGAATAAAACTGCCTTATCAATTTGACCACAAGCGGAACGGCATTAAAAAACCTTCCTGAATTTCAGGTTTTTGCTAATTCTACCTCCCAAAAATTGGAATAGAAAGCGATAAAAATAATGCCATGCGCCCAAAAATGGTACCAATAAAAATGTCTACTTGTCCCTCTAAAAACAAGCCCTCACTTGACTCTGTTGGACAAAACATGGAAAAATCATGGCTGTCTAAATATGACGATGTAAAAGCATTTTTTTTGCAATAAAAAGTGTATTTTAGTGTGTGACAGCAGCCAAACGTAAAAACTCAATATAAATCTGATATAGCTGCAATCGCACCAACCCGAAGAATAAAGTCGTCTAATCACTTATTCCACACGAGGAATGGCGTAAAAAATAAAACCAATTTTTCACCTGCTGTTGAATTTTTCCATTCTTCCTCCCTAAAGATCACGGTAAGGCACGGTGCACATTTATCCTGCATTCTACGCTGAGAGCTTACATTGGGTTTTCGTGTAAATCTCTGAAATACGGGATTCAGATGGAACCCGCAGCAGAATATTCCCTTTAATGAGGCAGAGGGAGGCACTGTGGATGCCGTCTGACCTGTGATCTGGCGGTGTCCATCTTTTTAGGCGACTATAAAAGTGAGGTCGACCAGACTTTTGTGCACTTCTGAAAAAAAGGATGCTTCTGAACAGAGGCCTGACAGGGTCCAGAGTAAATCTACCTCATTATAGTAAATGGCTCCCTCGGGGGTTTAGTCTTAATCACGTCACCGGAGATTTAGATGGAAACCCCAAAGTAAGTGCTCATCGTAGAGCGCTGGATAAATGTGATTCTAAATGTTATGTAAAATGTTCCTAACAAAAGCTTCAGCTCAATCCACAAAAAAAGCAAATCCCCACTCAGGTCGGTCATCTTTTAACAGAAACATCGATGGCTTCCATGTTACTGGTAGCACAAAGACTCTGGAAAGGCAAAATGGCTCCTTGCCCTCAAAAGAAATTTAGCAAATTCTGTGCTCCCAAATCCAAATGACCCCCCTCCCTTCTGAGCTCCACAGTGTGTCTCAATCACATATGGTGCCCATATGTTTGACATTTCTGTAGTCATGAGAGCCTGCCTAATTTACGGGTGCATGAGTTGGGCACAATATACTGGTCACTACAATGTACTGGTCACTACAATGGCAGTTTGCAATTTTCACTCAGCGAGTTCCTGGAAAACACCCATGGAGTCAAAATTATCACTACACCTGTAGATAAATTTCCAATGGGGTATAATTTCCTAAATAGGGTTCCTTGAGGGAGGATTCTGCTTTACTAGAACTTAGACGCTCTGTATATGGAATCCGCAATCTATTCGAGGAAAATCTGCGCTCCAGGAGGCAAATAGTACTGTGTCACTCCTGAGTCTCGCCGTGTGACTAAACAGTACTGCCCAGCCATATATAGGGTATTTCTACATTCAGCAAAATTGTGGGATACATTTGGTGCCATTTTTACCTACGTTCCAGTATGAAAATGTAAAATTTGAGGCTAACACACAATCTTGGTGGTATTCATGTTTCTTTAATCACTGCCCAGTGGTATAAAATTATGTGACCCACCTGTGGTGTCACTCTAATCACTGCACCCCTAGATGTATTCATTGAGAGGTTTAGTTTGTAAAATGGGGTCACTTATGGGGGGATTCTGCTGTTCTAGCAATTCAGGGGCTCTCCCAGTGGGTCATGGCAAACTCAAATCAGTGCAGCAACATCTGCACTGTAATATGGTGCTCCTTCCCTTCTGAGCTTTGCACTGTGCCTAAAAAGTAGTTTTCAATGACATATGGGGTATAAATTTTGGGGTCTATTTACTCTCGAGAAGATCCAAAAAAATGGGGGCTAATAAACATTTTTGTGCGAAAAATTTGATTTTCTTTAATTTTCATGGCTGAGCAATATAAACTTCTGTGAAGCACCTGGGGTTTCAAGGTTCTCAATACACATTTAGGTAAGTTCACTGAGGGGTCGGTTCCAAAGTGGTGTCACTTGGGGGGGTGTCCACTGTTTAGCCACGTCAGTGGCTCTCCAAACGCGACATGGCGTTCCCTAATTATGTCAGCAAATTTTACATTAAAAAAAGAGTGGTTTCCCCTTACATATTGGGAATCTGCATGCTCAGTAGAAATTGCACAACAAATTATTTTAGTCCACTTTCTCCTGTTACACTTGCAAAAGTAAAAAAAATTAGGTCTAAAGGAAAATATTTGTGAAAATAAAGTTAAAGGTTTATTCTTTCCTTCTCCATTCACTTAATTCCTGTGAAGCACCTGAAGGGTTAATAAACTACTTGAATGTGGTTTTGAGCACACTAAGGAGTGCAGTTTTTAGAATATTGTCATCTTTGGGTATTTTCTGACATATACAGTTGTGGCCAAAAGTATTGACACCCCTGCAATTCTGTCAGATAATACCCAGTTTCTTCCTGAAAATGATTGCAAACACAAATTCTTTGGTATTATTATCTTCATTTAATTTGTCTTAAATGAAAAAACACAAAAGAGAATGAAGCAAAAAGCAAAACATTGATCATTTCACCCAAAACTCCAAATATGGTCCAGACAAAAGTATTGGCACCCTCAGCCTAATACTTGGTTGCACAACCTTTAGCCAAAATAACTGCGAACAATCGCTTCCGGTAACCATCAATGAGTTTCTTACAATGCTCTGCTGGAATTTTAGACCATTCTTCTTTGGCAAACTGCTCCAGGTCCCTGATATTTGAAGGGTGCCTTCTCCAAACTGCCATTTTTAGATCTCTGCACAGGTGTTCTATGGGATTCAGGTATAGACTCATTGCTGGCCACCTTAGAAGTCTCCAGTGCTTTCTCGCAAACCATTTTCTAGTGCTTTTTGAAGTGTGTTTTGGGTCATTGTCCTGCTGGAAGACCCATGACCTCTGAGGGAGACCCAGCTTTCTCACACTGGGCCCTACATTATGCTGCAAAGTTTGTTGGTAGTCTTCAGACTTCATAATGCCATGCACACGGTCAAACAGTCCAGTGCCAGAGGCAGCAAAGCAACCCAAAACATCAGGGAACCTCCACCATGTTTGACTGTAGGGACCGTGTTCTTTTCTTTGAATGCCTCTTTTTTTCTCCTGTAAACTCTATGTTGATGCCTTTGCCCAAAAAGCTCTACTTTTGTCTCATCTGACCAGAGAACATTCTTCCAAAACGTTTTAGGCTTTTTCAGGTAAGTTTTGGCAAACTCCAGCCTGGCTTTTTTATGTCTCGGGGTAAGAAGTGGGGTCTTCCTGGGTCTCCTACCATACATTCCCTCTTCATTCAGATGCTGACGGATAGTACGGGTTGACACTGTTGTACCCTCGGACTGCAGGGCAGCTTGAACTTGTTTGGATGTTAGTCGAGGTTCTTTATCCAACATCCGCACAATCTTGTGTTGAAATCTCTTGTCAATTTTTCTTTTCCGTCCACATCTAGGGAGGTTAGCCACAGTGCCATGGGCTTTAAACTTCTTGATGACACTGCGCACGGTAGACACAGGAACATTCAGGTCTTTGGAGATGGACTTGTAGCCTTGAGATTGCTCATGCTTCCTCTCAATTTGGTTTCTCAAGTCCTCAGACAGTTCTTTGGTCTTCTTTCTTTTTTCCATGCTCAATGTGGTACACACAAGGACACAGGACAGAGGTTGAGTCAACTTTAATCCATGTCAACTGGCTGCAAGTGTGATTTAGTTATTGCCAACACCTGTTAGGTGCCACAGGTAAGTTACAGGTGCTGTTAATTACACAAATTAGAGAAGCATCACATGATTTTTCGAACAGTGCCAATACTTTTGTCCACCCTCTTTTTTATGTTTGGTGTGGAATTATATCCAATTTGGCTTTAGAACAATTCTTTTGTGGTTTTTTTCATTTAAGACAAATTAAATGAAGATAATAATACCAAAGAATTTGTGTTTGCAATCATTTTCAGGAAGAAACTGAGTATTATCTGACAGAATTGCAGGGGTGTCAATACTTTTGGCCACAACTGTAGACCTCTCAAAGTCGCCTAAAAATGGTTTTGTAAATTATGTTGTAAAAATTAGAAATAGCTGGCCAAGTTTTAATCCTTATAACTTCCTAACAAAAAAAATGTTTAAAAAATTGTGCTGATGTAAAGTAGACATGTGAGAAATGTTATTTATTAACTATTTTGAGTGACATAACTCTGATTTAAGGGCATAAAAATAAAATTTTGAAAATTGCAAAATTTTTAAAATTTTGCCAAATTTTCAATTTTTTCACAAATAAACGTAAGTCTTATCAAATAAATTTTACCACTCTCATGAAGTACTATAAGTCACGGAAAAAGATTCTCAGAATCAGTGGGATCCATTGACGCATTGCAGAGTTATGACCTCATAAAGTGACAATAGTCAGAATTGAAAAAAATGGCCTGCTCAGGAAGGTGAAAACAGGATTCGGAGTGAAGAGGTTAACGAGCGTTCAGTACTTGATTACCAGTCTATAACATCCATATTTAACAAAAATTTACCCATTCTCTTTCAGGATGACAAATTGGCAAACATACTGTCATCAGGTGTTAGACATTCTGCTTGCCAGGCCAAATCTCTAGGCAACATGATTATCACAATTTGTTTAGTTGCCCTTATTCCACATACAAGACAAGGTTATCATTTAAGAGCAATTTCAGATGCGGCACTTCCAAATGTGTCATATGTAAATTTATTCCCAAAACCCAAGTTTTTTCAGTATGCATCACCCTGATGCAATACAATATGCATTAATTTATCAATTGCAACACTACACATGTAGTCCACCTGGCTGAATGTAAGATCTGTACCGAACAATACATTGGTTGAACCAGGAGAAAAGTAAAAGTGAGACTATCTGAACACATTTATGACATTATGTCAGATTCCATTAAAAGCAGAAAATCATTGTTGGGGCTTTCAAAACATATTTTGGACCCACACCATGGTGATATATCTTCCCTCACAGTGGCATGGAAAGACTTACTGTATTTTCAGTTTTTGAGATGCACTTTTATGATCCTCAAAATTAGGAGGAAAATGAAGGTGTGTCTTATAAACCGAACACTATTCTTACCTTTGCTGCAGGGTGTTGCGGTGGTGGCGCGGCGGTTCTGTGGTGTTCGGTGGTGGTACGGCGGCGAGCGGTGGTCCTACGGTGGTGGTACGGTGGTGAGCGGTGGTGGTACGGTGGTGAGGGGTGGCCCTGCAGTGGCGGCATATGGCTGCCGCCATTCTTCTTTCAGCGTCCAGCTTCCAGCTTCTCAGTCGGCGCAGGTGCAAGTGGAGGAAAGTTGACATCTCCATCTGCGCCTGCCTCTATGTGATGTCTCCAGGAAAATGGCCGGTTGCGGAATAGGCACAGTTGGAGGTCTCAGCCCGGCCTTGATGACGTCACCGCTGGTGAATGATGCTGTGCTCACAGCAGATGGAGCTCTCAGACCGGCCTTGATGACATCACCACTGGTGAATGATGCTGCGCTCACAGCAGCTCATTCACCAGTGGTTTTCAACCTGGACGGTCACATCTTGGCACCATCCAGGTTGGAAACTGTTCACCCCCCAGACATGGATTACGGAATGGGCCAGAACGACGGACATGTATGGTATATTGTTGTTTTTTAATTTTACTTTTATTACAGGAGATCGAAGGCTTCAGTGGAATTAGGCAAAGTCGTAAATATGGTTTAATTGAGAATATTAAAGGAGTCTGTGTCAATTTTATCAATTAAAAGACTTTATTCTGGCTGTGTGTTTATTTACAATACAACTATAGGATTAGTAATGAATAGGTGTCTTATAAATGCCTCTCCATTACTAAGCTGTGGGCTTTATGTCACCTGACAATACAAAGGTGAAATCAAGCCCACAAATATGATCCCCACTTGCCATCGCTATAGGGAAGTGGGAAGTGGCAAGGTACCAGAATTGGCGCATCTAATGGATGTGCCTTTTCTAGGCAGCTGCGGGCTGATATTTTTAGGCTAGGGGGGCCAATATCCATGACCTCTTACCAGCTTGAGAATATCAGCCCCCAGCTGTGAGCTTTAGCAAGGCTGGTTGTCAAAAATGGGGGGACCCCATGGCGTTTTTTTTAAATTATTTATTTAAATAATTAAAAATAAGGTGTGGGGACCTCTCCATTCTTGATAACCAACCTTGCTGAGGGTTGCAGCCCCTAGCTGTAAGTTTTGCCTGGCTGGTTACAGAAAATATTGGGGGAACCCATGCCGGGTTTTTCATTCATTTAGTTATATTGCAGGCGGTGGCTGAGGAATCTCATTTGCTCCTGCTGTCACTGTTATTAGCGGCAGCAGGTGTAGGTTGATGAAAGTAATAGTCCAAAAAGCCTCCACCTGCTGCCATTGTTCTAACTTGACTATAACTCTCATCATTCTCCTCTAATTGCACCGATCGCCGGGAGAGCAGGGGAGAATGATGAGAGCCGTCTTCAGCATCCGTCACCAGGGAACAGTGCTTACAGTAGAGCTTCTTCCCCAGCACCGATACGTGTCACACGCATGACATCCATGTGTATTCTTCGTGTGCACACATGCGGGACGTTTTGCTGCCTGTGCTGATAAAAAAATGGACATGTCTACGTGTAGGGCAAACGGACACTCATTCCATGTAAACACACTGACGTGCACAGACAAATTCATTTGAATGGGTCTACGTGTGTGTGTGTGTGCGTCTCTGGTGCATGTGAAAACTGTCACCACATGTACCGGAGACACAGATGTGTGCAAGAGGTCTAAAGCTGAGGATGTTGCCACCCCCTTTCTTCACAGTAGGTATGGTGATCTTTGGATGCAACTCAGCATTCTGTCTCCTCCAAATACGGCGAGTTTTGTTTCTACCAAACAGTTCTAGTTTGGTTTCATCAGACCGTATGACATTTTTCCAATACTCTTATGGATATTCAAATGCTCTCTAACAAACTTCAGACAGGCACAGACATGTACTGGCTTAAGCAGGGAGACACGTCTGGCACTGCAGGATCTGAGTCAATGGCGGTGTAGTGTGTTACTGATGGTAGACTTTGTTACGGTGATCCCAGCTCTATGCAGGTCATTCACTAGGTCCCCCCGTGTGGTTCTGGGATTTTTTTCTCACCGTTCTTGTGATCATTTTGACTCCACAGAGTGAGATCTTGTGTGAAGCCCCAGATCGAGGGAGATTATCAGTGGTCTTGTATGTCTTCCATTTTCTTATTATTGCTCCCACAGTTGATTTCATGACACAAAGGTGCTTGCCTATTGCAGATTCAGCCTTCCTAGCCTGGAGCAGGGCTACAATTTTGTTTCTGGTGTCCTTCAACAGCTTTTTGGTCTTCACCATACTGGAGTTTGGAGTGTGACTGTTTGAGGTTGTGGACAGGTGTCTTTTATACTGATAACAAGTTCAAACAGGTACCATTGCAGCGCCACCTAGGGCCGGGGGACTCATTACCGGGCCGGTCAGTTCTTAAGGGGATATGTCATGGCAGCAGTGACCCGGTCCGTGACCCTGGGAGTGCAATGTAAATTAAAGATGGGGGTAGTAGTTTAAGGGGAAATATACCCATAGTGTTCAGCAATGAAGGTGACAGCCAAAGCTGCAAAAGAGACCGCTGAGGCTGTTGATGATGCAGCAGAGTTGTTACAGCTCTCCATGGGCATAGCTAGGCCCCAGGGCAGTTATAGGTGTAAAAGATGATGATGATGGTTGTGGTGCAAGGCAGGTGACACAGTGAATAAATCTGAGGACACAGCGGAGTGCAGTTTCCACACTTTTACTCACAATTCCCCAGTTACATTCCCCAGCCGGGGTGCTGTGTCCTCAAGGTTGGTGGTCCAGCCAGCTCAAAAATAATTTGGGGTACACCGAGTCAGAACCCCCTTCAGATGTTCCTTCCCTGGCCGTCTTACTGCGCTGGCTCCATCCTCTCCTGCCCTGCGCCTTCACACACAGTGTCCCGAGCTAGCAGCCCCAGATCCTGTATGGCGATGTACTCTATGTCCCCTTAATCCTATATGGCTGCCTTTTCAGCGATTGTGTGCGGATATGGCTGCAGCACATGCAGACACTGCAGCCTCCGGTTAGCTAGCTGAGTCCTCAATTTCTCCACTAGTCTGGGGCCGGTCCTCTACTGCAACCTGGTCCCTCCACCCGACTACAGTCGGCGTGGATATCGGCACCACGGGTGGATTCCTCACTTCCAGTGCCCCTAGGACCCCTTCTTTCTCTCCTCTTTTTTCTCACACTACGCTAGTCTTGGGACGTGCTCCACTCTCCTTCAGTCCCCAGCACCAACTGACTACCTGAGTCAGGTACAGTGTTGGATGTAAGTGTGTGGATTCTGGGTAGTGTCCACTCCATACCTGAGAGTGGAGTTCCACACCTCTAGCTGAGGTGCAGTACCTCTGTGGCGACTGAACCTTCAGGGGCGCCATACCATTACTACAGGTAATGAGTGGAGGACAGAGGAGTGTGGCGCCCCTGAGGGTTCAGTCGCCACAGAGGTACTGCACCTCCTCCTGAGGTGTGGTACCCCACCATCCAGGTAAGGTGGAGACACCTGACCATGCTCCAACACCTGCACCCCACACCACAAAGTAGTGTAGCAAAGCACCTTCAGCGGCTCCCTGCTTGGAGTATAGCATAGCACCCATTGGTGGCTCCCTGCTTGGAACACGAAACATGCTGGGAGGTGGGTGGAATTTAGTTCACCTAAAAGAGGGGGAAGAGTTGAGTTCAGTCAGTCAGTCCTTGCACTCAGTCAGAGAGTGAGGATGTAGTCGGACGGAGTGTGAGACAGAGAAGATCCCCGGGAGAGGGATGGAAGGAGGAAGTGCTGCAGCAGGCCACGGTGATCTGGGTCTGCTGGCACAGGAAAGAGACAGAGAAAGGAAGCTTGATTCTCCATTGGAAAGAAGGATTAGCACGGAACGTGAGGAGAATAAGAGAACAAGGACCAGGGTTAGAGGAGAACCCTTTTCAAGTTCTAGGCGCAAGGCCGGAGTCCGGTCCCCGAAGTTGTACTGATACTAATGGTTGTGCAGCAGACACCGGAGGAATAGAAGTAGTGACCACTTTATTCCCACACAAGACTTGGGGACACAACAGCAACATATTAGTGAGCCGGGACTTAGTAGCAAGGAGTCCCCGAAGCAGGCTACAGCTGTCTGCCGTTCAAGTAGAGTTCATAGGAACATCTGATAGGAGGCACTCCAGTGTAACTCAGCACTGAGAGTACTTCATTCTTAGACGCTATAAGATGAGACGTTCAGAAAAGGCACATATGTTGGCGGAGTGTTGGAAAGGAGTACTTCATCTTGCCTGGAAGTTGGCTGAGCTCCTGACCCGGAGGACACGGCACGGATGCGGGCACCTGTACCTGCAACAGACTGTGAGTAAAGCTTTGGAACTACATGCCCTGGTGTCCTCCGCTTATTCTGGCGCCAACCTGCCTAGCACTGCTACATCCCTCCTGACACTACACCATCTAAGTGTCACTTCACCTACACTGCCCTGGGACAACAGCCCTGCCTGTGGAGGGCTATAACATCACTGCTGCACCACACCATCTGTCCCAGAGGATCTGTCTGCAGCGTCAGCTTACATCTCTATTGCCGAACACCACAGGTGGCATCACGAATCACTTATAAACTTTCACCACCATCAGCACACTGAAGCAATCCCTTTTGCAATGGAGCCCCAGGGCCACAGACTGGGTCACTGCTGCCGTGACAACCCCCATTGAGAAGATCAACCGGCTCGGTACCGAGTACCCCACGGCCCTGGTGAATGAGGGCTCTCCAAAAACTTGGCGTCACGAACAGGATGACGAGACCCGATGCCATCGGGTTCTGTGTGCCTGAGATTTGTTGGACTTAAAACTTTTGGAAATGTGCAGAAGACCTAATTTAATAGAGTGTAAAATGAATGCTAAAAATGGCCGCCAGCACTGTGAAGAAGGGCGTGACACTATGGGTGGTCCTAAGAAAAAAGCGCAGACTGTCCTGGGCCTCCCCTGTCTGAACTTCTATGTGACAGCAACATGGTCCACTCCCCAAGGGGTTCGTATACTGGCTGGGCATGGAGGAGTTGGAAGAAGACACCGCCCCCAGAAGGAGGAGCAGAAGCCAGTGGCGGGAAAAGAGCCGAGGCAGGAAGAAGAACGCCAGAACGCCATGATGGACGTAGAGAAGAAGCCAGAGGAATGTGGGGAGGAAAAGCAGCTCGCCCCCAGGCCACCCCTGCGGAGTATACGCCCGCTGAGATACCATCTGCAGCGCCCGTTGCCACCTCAAAACAAATATTGCCACTGGATGAGGCCTGCCCGGAGGAGGTATATGAGGATCCCGGAGCAGAATGGACAGGGGCCGTGTCCCCGCCTGGAGCCGGCGCGGCCGCGTAGGCCTTTACCGACGGCTTTGGCAAAAGGCAACCTTGCCCCGGCTCAGATTCAGCTGCAACCCGCTCCGCAGGCAACTCCGGGAGTAGCGGCCGCCGCTGTTTGCTGCCCTGTTCCTACGCCGGGATCGGAGCCTCCTTGTTGGGAAGCGCAAGGTATGATTACCGCGCCTGGCATGACCCTAGTGCTAGGAATGGCGCCAGTGACTAGAAATGGTCTGATTGCCCCCTGCCGACAACCCCAGGCCGCGGTGCCGCTCGGTGAGGTCACAATGGACCTAGAAGAACAAAACTCGGCGGTATCGGCGATAACATTTGCTGAGTTGTTTGTGGCAGCAGGGGTACCATCGGCAATAGTTGACACGCCATCCCCACAGGCAGTCGATGTTTCGGTCGCCCTTTCCTTTACCTCAACCACTCCCAATCTCACCCCTTGGGAAGAGGACTACCTGCGAACGGTAGGCCATCAGCAACAGGATGAGGACACTCAGGACATCTCCCCTGGAAGCAGCCCAAGCAACCAGCTTCCAGAACCCCAGGAGGGGACAACTAGCCATAATGCCGACTTAAACTAACTCTTGTTACCCAGGAGGGTATTTGCACTGTTGTGCCTTCTTTTTATTATCATGTTTTTGTTTTCTTGTTTTCTTCCCAGTTGTTGCCCAGTTTGATTGGCAGCCTTTACACTTGAGCTATGGAGATCATGAACGCTGAGTGATCCAGACCTTTATTGTAAATAGTTTGCACCTCTTTAGGTGCTCGCTCTAGGTTTTACATTGGTCTTTTAAAAATAAGAACTACCTCATCGTGGAGCATGACTCCTACCAAAAAGGACACTGCAAGAGATCCCAGCTGGGAGCGGTGTCAAGCACTTAAAATAATTATTGTGAAGTATTTTATAATGTGCCTTATGACAGTATTGATAGAGAATAGCTTTTATATAGAATCTAGTTAATAACCATGATTAATAGGAATGTTTTAATAAAGAAATTTGAATAAAGATGAATATTTGAGAAATGCAGGTGACGAACCAGGCATCCACGGTTGTCACTTAGGGTTAATAAGAGAAATTAGAAAATGTGTAAGAAGAAGTGATAATGCTTGAAATAGCACTTTAAATTAGGTAGCATAACTTTAAAGATAGTTAGTTAAAAATTGTTTGCAACGTTCAAGAAACTGTGCCTCTCATACTGAGAAGATTAGATAAGAACTGTTTATTTTGCATTACAAAATTTTGTATGTTCCTGTATTGTCAACTTTGTTTTCCTTGCAGCGCGCGGACGTGCTGTGTTTAATGGGAGGGGGTATGTGGCACCCCTGAGGGTTCAGTCGCCACAGAGGTATTGCACCTCCTCCTGAGGTGTGGTACCCCACCATCCAGGTAAGGTGGAGACACCTGACCATGCTCCAACACCTGCACCCCACAAAACAAAGTAGTGTAGCAAAGCACCATCGGCGGCTCCCTGCTTGGAGTATGGCATCGCACCCCTTGGTGGCTCCCTGCTTGGAATACGAAACGTGCTGGGAGGTGGATGGAGTTTAGCTCACCTAAAAGAGCGGGAAGAGTTGAGTTCAGTCAGTCAGTCCTTGCATTCAGTCAGAGAGTGAGGATGTAGACGGGCGGAGTGTGAGACAGAGAAGATCCCCGGGAGAGGGATGGAAGGAGGAAGTGCTGCAGCAGGCCACAGTGATCTGGGTCTGCTGGCACAGGAAAGAGACAGAGAAAGGAAGCTTGATTCTCCATTGGAAAGAAGGATTAGCACGGAACGTGAGGAGAATAAGAGAACAAGGACTAGGGTTAAAGGAGAACCCTTTTCAAGTTCTAGGCGCAAGGCCGGGGTCCGGTCCCCGAAGTTGTACTGATACTAATGGTCCTGCAGCAGACAACGGAGGAATAGAAGTAGTGACCACTTTATTCCCACACAAGACTTGGGGGCACAACAGCAACATATTAGTGAGCAGGGACTTAGTAGCAAGGAGTCCCCGAAGCAGGCTACAGCTGTCTGCCGTACAAGTAGAGTTCATAGGAACATCTGATAGGAGGCACTCCAGTGTAACTCAGTACTTAGAGTACTTCATTCTTAGACGCTATAAGAGGAGACGTTTAGAAAAGGCACATATGTTGGCGGAGTGTTGGAAAGGAGTACTTCATCTTGCCTGGAAGTTGGCTGAGCTCCTGACCAGAAGGACATGGCACGGATGCGGGCACCTGTACCTGCAACAGACTGTGAGTAAAGCTTTGGAACTACATGCCCTGGTGTCCTCCGCTTATTCTGGCGCCAACCTGTCCAGCACTGCTACATCCCTTGCGCCTGACACTACACCATCTAAGTGTCACTTCACCTACACTGCCCTGGGACTACAGCCCTGCCTGTGGAGGGCTATAACATCACTGCTGCACCACACCATCTGTCCCAGAGGATCTGTCTGCAGCGTCGGCTTACATCTCTATTGCCGAACACCACAGGTGGCGTCACGAATCACTTATAAACTTTCACCACCATCAGCACACTGAAGCAACCCCCTTTGCAATGGAGCCCCAGGGCCATGGACCGGGTCACTGCTGCCGTGAGAACCCCCCGTTGAGAAGATCAACCGGCCCGGTACCGAGTACCCCACGGCCCTGGTGAGTGAGGGCGCTCCAGGAGCCTCTTAAAGAAGAAGTTACAGATCTGTGAGAGCCAGAATTCTTGCATGTTTTAGGTGACCAAATACTTATTTTCCACTATAATTTGAAAAATAAATCTTGCCAAATCAGACAAGGTGATTTTCTGGATTTGTTTTCTCATTTTGACGCTCATAGTTGTTGTCTAACTATGATGTCAATTACAGGCCTCTCTCATCTTTTTAAGTTGGGGAACTTGCACAATTGGTGGCTGACTAAATACTTTTTTCCCCACTGTATGTGGATGTCTTCCTATTTTTGTGAGAACTTGAGCACTATGAGAGGAGAGTTACTAGAAG
This sequence comes from Dendrobates tinctorius, assembly GCF_039654945.1. Taxonomy (NCBI): domain Eukaryota; kingdom Metazoa; phylum Chordata; class Amphibia; order Anura; family Dendrobatidae; genus Dendrobates; species Dendrobates tinctorius. The sequence goes on from NW_027361694.1 coordinate 19,562,043, forward strand.
TGTTTGTAGTGAGGCTGATCTCTGTGATCTCTGCAGTACTGCCACTCCCCTCACTGACTGCCAGAGATGAGAGCTGAAAATTCTTTCAATATTTCTGGAAATGCCCGCATTGCTTTAAAACTAACTGTTTAGGTGCCAAATACCTTGACCAGTAATAAACAAATATTTAATTGTATACATGTGAAATGTATTCCCAGACTTGTATATAAAGTTGAAACCAGAAGTTTACATACACTAACTAAAAAGACACATATGCATGTTTTTCTCAATATCTGATATGAAATCAGAATAAACCTTTCCGGTTTTAGGTCAATTAGGATTACCATAATTACTGTATTTTTCGGACTATAAGATGCACCGGACCATAAGATGCACCCCAATTTTCAGAAGGAAAATAGGGAAAAAAATAATAATGTGTCAAATGGGGGTTCCGTCTTACAGTCCAAATTCAGCTTACCTGGGAAGGGATCCGGCACAGGTGGAGGAGTGGTCACAGGGGTCATTCAGTGGTCCAGGCTCATGCGGTGGCGGCTCTGTGCTGGGGCAGGTTGGTTGTGATGGAGCAGCTGGGCTGTACTGGGGCAGCTGGGCTGGGCTGTGCTGGGGCAGGTGAGCTGTGCTGGGGCTGGTCAGCTGTGCTGGGGCAGCTGGGCTGTGGCAGCTGGGCTGGGGCTGGGGCAGCTGTGCTGGGGCTGGGGCAGCTGTGCTCAGGCTGGGACAGCTGGGCTGGGGCAGCTGGACCGTCCTGGGGCAGCTGGGCTGTGCTGGGGCTGGGGCAGCTGTGCTGGGGCAGCTGTGCTGGGGCTGGGGCAACTGTGCTGGGGCTGGGGTAGCTGTGCTGTGCTGGAGTAGCTGTGCTGGGCCTGGGACAGCTGTGCTGGGGCTGGGGCAGCTGTGCTGGGGCTGGGGCAGCTGTGCTGGGGCTGGAGCAGCTGTGCTGTGCTGGGGCTGGAGCAGCTGTGCTGGGGCTGGGGCAGCTGGGATGGGGCAGGTGGGCTCTGTGGGATGAGGGTGGCGGCTCTCTGTGCTCCGGTGCAGGGGCGGCGGATCTGCCGGCATTTCCTCCAAGCCTGAAGGACCCCGCACATCCCTTGCTGGCCGCCGCCATGTTGCGGTAACCTCCGGGAACATGGACGCCGGGAAGATGGCCGCCAGTCCGGGGACGGCGCATGCGCAGGTTCAGATCTCGTCGTCGTTACCGAGATTTGAATCTTGTCCCCCGAGATCTCGGGACAAGATCTGAACCTGCGCATGCACCGTCCCCGGACCAGCGGCCATCTTCTCGGCGTCCATGTTCCCGGAGGTCACCGCAACATGGCGGCCAGCAAGGGATGTGCAGGGGCCTCCGGGCTTGGAGAAAATGCCGACGGAGCCACCGCCCCTGCACCGGAGCACAGAGAGTCGCTACCCCTGCACCGGAGCATAGCCCGCTGCCACCACCGCACTACAGAGCCCCGCTGCACCCGTACCAGCCTCCAGCCATGATCGGAGGTTAGTATATTCCAAAATTTGGGGGGAAAAAAGTGAGTCTTATGGTCCGAAAAATACGGTAATAGTATTTGCCAAATGCCAGAATAATGAGAGAGAGAGAATGTTTTAAGGTATTTATATTACTTACTGCAAAGTCAAAAGTTTACAAACACTATGTATGATGATGTCATGTGTTTGGAAGTTTCTGTTTTATGGCAACAACTGAGTTAATTAGAGACACACCTGTGGATGTATTTTAATGCACACCTGAAGCACACTGCTTCTTTGTAGCATCATGAGAAAGTCTAAAAAAATCATCCAAGATATCAGGAATAGAATTGTTGACTTGCATAAGTCTGGCTCATCCTTGGGTACAATTTCAAGATACCTGAAGGTGCCTTGTTCATCTGTACAAACAATTATATGCAAATACAAACAAGATGGGAATGTCCAGCCATCATACCACTCAGGAAAGAGATGGGTTCTGTGTCCCAAAGACGAACGTGCTTTGGTCCAACATGTGCATATCAACCCAAGGACAAAAGCATATGAAGATGATGGTGGAAGCTGGTAAGATTGTGTCAATATCCACAGGGAAACTAGTACTATATCAAGATGGGCTGAAAGGCCACTCTGTCAGAAAGAAGCCATTACTCCAAAAGAAACATAAAAAAGCCAGAATAATGTTTGCAAATGCACACAGGAACAAAGACCTTACTATTTGGAGGTATGTCCTGTGGTCTGATGAAACGAAACTAAAATTAAACTTTTTGAGCATAATGACCATCATTACGTTTTTAGGAAAAAGGGAGAAGAAGCTTGGAAACCTAAGAACACCATCCAAACTATGAAACACGGCTATGGCAGCATCATGTTGTGTTTTTTTTTTTTGCTGCAGGAGTGACTGGTGCACTTCACAAAATAGATGGCATCATGAGAAAAGAAGATTATGTGGAAATACTGAAGCAATATCTCAAAACATCAGCCAGGAAGTTAAAGCTTGGGCGGAAATGAGTGTTCCAAATGGACAATGACCTGAAACATACTGCCAAAATGGTAACAAAGTGGCTTAAGGTTAACAAAGTCAAAGTTTTGGAGTGGCCATCACAAAGCCCTCATCTCAATCCTAATGAAAATTTATGGGCAAAGCTGAAAAGGCAGGTGAGAGCAAGGTGACCTACAAACCAGGATCACTTACACCAGTTTTGTCAGGAGGAATGGACCCAAATTCAGACCAACTATTGTGAGAAGCTTGTGGAATGATATCCTAAACGTTTGACCCAAGTCATTCAGTTTAATGACAATTGAACCAAATACTAATGAAATGTATGTAAACTTTTGACTTTGCAGTAAATATTATAAATACCTTAAAACATCCTCTCTCTTTCATTATTCTGACATTTTGCAAATATTAATAATTATGGTAATCCTAATTGACCTAAAGCAGGAAAAGTTTATTTTGATTTCATATCAGATATTGAGAAAAACATACATATGTGTGTTTTTATTTAGTGTATGTAAACTTCTAGTTTCAACTGTAAGTGAAATACACAACTTTAAAGATATGGTCATAGCATTGTAACTGTAATTCTTTGTCCAGATTAACTTATTTAAATATTTAAACTTGTAGTCAAAGTAGAAGCCATGGAGGAGGAACCATTGGGGAGAAATCAATGTACAAAACCAGGTACACATAATATACCTTGCATCGAAGCCTGAAAATATCTGATTAAATGCATCTCTTTTCGTTTTGGATAAATTACCTATGTTTTTGCAAGGAAAAATACATTCTTTTGTACAATGGGCACACAATATACAGAAAATGGAGAAAAAATGAAAATGCAAACAAAAACTCTAAATTGCAGTCACTCGCTGAGATTCTAGAGCCTTAATGGAAGTTTTGCCACAATAAAAAGCTTTTTATAAGCAACCCCTGAACTTTGCAAACTTTTTCAGCACACTCCTCATTTTTCTCAACTTGTAGGTGTACTTTTCTAAGAGCACTCAGCCTCAGTTATTTCTCCCAAAGATAATTACCTGCTTGATATACTTTTACTGAAAACAGAGAACTTAAAAAAACATCTGAATCAGAATTTGGAGACTTCTTACACAATTTGAATAACATTAGTTGACATAGAGTAGCAAACAGTAGATCAAACAATAAAAGTAGCCACTAACACTGATCACAGAGCATGAATTATCATGATCGCTATCATTGTGTTAATAGTGGGTTCTATGACTTGCTGTTAAAATCGTCATTTAATTGAAAGAGTCACTTGCAAATACTCCTTGGATCATTACTTTGTAATGCACTTATACATAGTAATTTAAATACCTGTATTAACATGAAAATGACATTAAAAGTAAGCCTGATTATGACTTGGGGCTTGTATTTTATATGGCAGTTAATACAGAAATATTGAAATCATCCAACATAATCAGGGTCTGAAGGAGAGAATGGGGCATTTTACGTACAATATAATATCAGCATGATAATATTAAAGAAACCTATCTTCCAGTGAGTCTAGGCTAAGTCAAATTTTGTCTGATCAATAACATTTTATATTCTTTTCCACCTCCCTGCTGCTTTGTGGTTTTAAGGTACTGTAATGTGTTTTTGCATTTACATTGGTTTAGAATGCACAAAGCACAGCAATCACAAATCTACCATTCTAGTGTACAGTGAAGAATATGTCATTGTAAGACAGGGTTGCAGAGTAAGCATGGATATTTGTCATGATGGAACACTTTTGGAAAGCTTATATCAAATGACAGGTTCCCTTTAAGCAATTTATAATCAGTCATATTTGAGGGATAGAAGATACCCAATCCAACGCCATAATTAGAATTAGGGATTTGCTACCTATTGTCCCCTAATTTATTCTTTATTGATTCAAAAGTCAGAGCTTTAACCCCTTTTCGGCGTTGGGCATAAAAGTACGCCTACGTCAGAATCCCTCCCTTTGATGTGGGCTCTGGTTCTGAGCCCACATCTTTCTCGGCATATGTCAGCTGTTTTGAACAGCTGACATGTGCCTCTAACAGCCACGGGTGGAAATGCGATCCACCTGTGGCTGTTAACTCGTGAAATGCCGCTGTCAATATCTGACAGCGGCATTTAACTTGGGCTTCCAGCAAGTGTGCTGGAAATCCCGCCCATCAGTGACCCTGTGACGTGATCGCGGGTCACCAATGGGTTGGCATGACAACCAGAGATATCCAGCAGACCTCTTTGGTTGTCATAGCCAGACTGCAAATGAGCATTTCTGCTACATACAGGTGATCTGATCATCGCCTGTATGTAGCAAAGCTGATTGGATTATGGAAGCTTCTAGCTGAAAAATATTGAAGCATGCAAAAAGTATAAAAAAAAGTTTTCAAAAATATAAAAAAAATAAAGGTTCAAAATACTCCCCTTTAGCTCCATTAAAAATAAAACAATAATAAAAAAAAATCAAAGATACACATATTTGGTATTGCCACGTTAAGATTCACCCCCGATCTATCAATATGAAAAAAGAATTAACCTGATCAGTAAACCGTGTAACTAGAAAAAAATTCAAAACGCCAGATTAATGTTTTTTTTATCACTGCTACATTGCAATAAAATGCAATAATGGACAATCAAAAGATCGTATCTACACCAAAATATTATCAACAAAAATGTCAGCTTGGTGCGCAAAAAATAAGCCCTCATCCATTTTTTTTTTTAAGTTTGGATTTTTTTCACCACTTAAGTAAAAAAAAGAACTAAGACATGTTTGGTGTCTATGAAGTTGTAATGGCCTGGAGAATCATAATAACAGGTCAGTATTAGCTTTTAGTGAACATGGAAATAAAAACAAAAACAAGAAAAACAAGTGTAGAATTGCACTTTTTTTGCAATTGTACCACACTTGGAATTTTTTTCCCGTTTTATAATACATGATATGTTAAAACCAATGCTGTCGTTCAAAAGTACAAATTGTCTGGCAAAAAACAAGCCCTCACATAACCATTTTGACGGAAAAAAGTTATGGCTCTGGGAAAAAAGGGAACAAAAACGGAATTGCAGGAGTCAAGGGGTTAAAATGCCAAACCCATAAGGCTGTATTCCCATATACAAAAATATTGCTTCTCTTCCACTGCTTTTTTTTTCTGTAGATGACTTCATCAAAATACGCATAAGCAATCTGGTCTGATTATTGCATTTTAGCTGAATTTTTTTGCATGTGGTGTCTGCACTTAAAATCTCAATAGCATTTTTTCACGCTCCCCATTGAAGTCTAAAGGGAAAAGTGCACCAAAAACACACAGTTTAACAGTATCGTTAAATGCACAGTGAGCACTGAGCTTTCATGAAATCACATCTACTTTACGTGAACTGTTAAAAACGGGTTTTCTGCACCAAAAATGCAGCTGAGAAAAAGCGCAATTTATGCTACATGTAAATATGACCTCATCATTAAGCAGAAAAACCTCTGTGTAGAATTGTGATAACTCTTAGACTGCTCGTGTAATCTAAATTCAAGGATTATAAACACTATTGTTTTTTCATCTCATGCATATTTTAGACATAAGACAAATGCACATCCCACAAGCTTTTATAACTTATACATTATTTATATCATTTTTTAATCTCAAAGTTCTTTTCTTCCAGTCATTATTATCCTGTCACTATGGGCAAAACTATATAGTTTCTCTCCCTAGATTGGAGAAAAGCTACTACATTACCATTGTTTTAATAATCATTATAGGCTTTCTGTACTTATCGGACTGAATATCCTCCCGGCCTTACTAAATATCAACAGAAACTTGATAAACCATGGAAATTAGAATTTCAAAATGCAAAATGAAAGAACAACCTTTCCTTAGTGTTATGCACCTGTCTTTGCTTCGGTGCCAGCCCCTCCTCTCTTTTCCTATGGTCGTCTTCCTTTAATGTGGTCTATACGCAGTTTCACAGGTTGCAAACTCCAGTGATGTAATCACACGAGGCCTTTTCAATTCTCCACTCATGTGTGTCTGAGTATTGAGTAACCTAGTGTTCCATTACCATGTGCTTCTGAGGTTGCCTCATCGGTTTTCCCAGTTGGCTTTCTTCTCTGCAAACCCCTGTGGTTTTGAAACCTCCATCTACTTCCTGGCTCAGCCATGCTCTTCTTTCGTAAGCATAAAAAACTCTTCTTTTGAAATTGTTCACACTATAAATGCTGCTGAATCCAAGTGTATTTTCTCTTTAATCAACTGTGACTCATCATCTTTGCAGTCAATGGCTATCTATTTGTTCGCTGATTAACCCTTTGTTTGCAAGGGTTAATCAGCGAACAAATGGACTTGTTGACATTACACAACTGCAATTCTGTCCAGCTTACCCGTTGTTCTGGTTCTCAATGCTCCAAATTACATCCTGCAAGTCCGGCCCATTGTGCCATCACCTTACTTTGGTTCATGTGTTGACCTTGACCTACAGCTTAGTGAATCCACCTCACCAACCCTAACACTTATGTCACACTCGAACATTAGTATGTCCGGCAGACGATACAGCATATAAGTACAATGAGATGGAAAAAGGAGAGGAAGGCCCTAATGGCTGGGAGCGGGGGATGGGACACCTCCTGACACAAACCTGTGCCTGTCCCTAAGCTTCCATTACACCCTATGTGGGTCTTTCCGCCCGCCGCTGTTACGTGCCTAATCCCTGACAGTCATCTCTACTAACCCTGGCTAATGCACTGGCCGGCAAGAATGCTAGCATCACCACTGCAAATGGTAACACACAGGGGAAGTGGCAATATTGCCACCTGATGAAGACAGACTAATCTGTCGAAACGCGTTGTGGACTATAATATCACAATAAATGAAGATTTTTTAAAGCAGATCCCTGTCCTTTGCGCTCCTGTGGACTGGGTATACCCAGTTTTCTACCTAGGGCTGAAAATAGCCTAGAGGGGGACCATTGTTTTTGGGCCCCCCTGATTACAAAAATCTGCCCCCAGCCACCCCAGAAAAGGGGCATCTATAAGATGCGCCTTTTCTGGCACTCTCAATTCTCATTGCCTTTAGTGGTGGCTCATAGGTTAAGGGGTTAATGTCACCTTGCTATTGAAAGGTGACATTAAGCCATGTTAATAATGGAGAGGTGTCAATAAGACACCTCTCCATTATTAATCCTATAGTAGTAAAGGGTTAAAAAAAAGACACACACATTAATTAAAAATTATTAATGAAATAATTACACAAAGTTTTTGAACAAATTTATTATGCTGCCAATCCAACTGAATCCCTTGTTCTCCTGTAAAAAAATAAAATAAAATAAAAAACCAACAATATCCATACCTCTCCGCAGTCAGGTCCCCCGCTGCAATCTATCACAAGGGGTTAACTCACTCACTGACTTTCCCTCTCTGGCGGAGAAAATTGAGTTCCCTAGAGTTCCAAGTTTTTCCTAACACAAACTAATAAATTTAGTAAACACTGACATATATAAATCGTTGTGATATGACATGGTTTACTATATGCATCATGTTTACTATATGTATCATGTCTGGTTCTGTAATGATTTTACAGAAGCCGGCAATTTATTTAGCAGCTATTATGGTATGTAGAACTCTATGAATTATAAAAATATATATACATATGTCTCATTGACATATGTATATAAATATATATATATAATGTATTCTATGTGTATATACCTATTCTTTCTATTGTTTATTGAACATATCAGTGTGATTTTACTGTATCGAGCACTGAATTGCCGGCTTTTGTTAAAGGACACCGGTGCGTATTTCTCGCAAGTCACACATCTGGTCCATGTGTTATCCGTATTTTTCTTGCCCCCATAGACTTGCATTGGCATTTTATGGGTGTAATATGGTGCAAACTGCAGCATGCTGCGATTTTCTCAGCACGTATAATACGGATGTGAAAAAATTGGCTGATGGGAGCTGCCCCATAGATTAACATTGGGACGAGTGCAATGCGATTTTTTTTTTTTGCGCATAGCACTCATCCGTATTTCTCGCTAGCGTGACTCTGGCCTTAACCTGAGGTGCGGGTATAGTCTTGTCCCAAATCTCTGGTAGCACCATAGCTACTCCCACCAGAGAAGAAAGGGAAAGGGTGGATTTAATCAAAAGGGCAGAGATCGCAGAACCCAGGCAACAGTTTTTACAAAAATTGCCCTAGCTGACTACTTCTCTGGACCACCAATCAATGATCAGATTGTGTTTCTTCAGCCAGGGAAGACCTAAGACGATGGGAGTAAGTATACTCTCCAAGTCATAGTACAACAGGAACTCTTTGGGAAGAATCTATGTGCAAGTTCACATTATGTACAACTTGGGTCAAACTCTTCTGGCTGAAAGGAGCAGAATCAATAGGATGGTTAAGAATGGATCTCGCTAGTGTCCTAACGATTAGTCCACGGGTCCAAGCAAAGCGAGAATCCACCAAACTGACTCTGGCTCCACTATCCACAAGAACCGGAATAGTCTCAGCTTTCCCACTGTAGAAGGGAAGTAACTCAAAATATACATATAGAAATATATATATTCCATGCTAGCCCATATATGCAAATCTATATAAATATTTATATAGATTTGCATATATGGGCTAGCATGGAATATATATATTTATAAACAGTATGTATATTTTGGGTTACTTCCCTTCTACAGTGGGATATATACAGGCAAAAATTAAGAGACCGATGCAAATTTTCCGTTTGTCTGATTTTTCTCATTATAGGTATATTTTTGAGTAAAATGTAAATTTCTCTTATTCTATAAACTACTGATGAGTGATGACATGTCTTCGAATTTCCAAGCACTAAATTTTGTATTTATTTTCAGAAAAGGAGAAATGGTCAAAATAAACAAAATGCAGTGCTTGCAGACCTCAAATATTGCTAAGAAAACAAGTTCATAATCATTTAGAAGCAACAATACTGCAGAGATTTTTCAGTGGGGTTCAGGTCTGGAGATTGTGCTGGCCATGACAGGGATTTGATGTGGTGGTCCTTCATCCACACATTGATTGACCTAGTTGTGTGGCATGGCACATTGTCCTGCTGAAAGAAACAGTCCTCAGAGTTGGGGAACATTGCATGAGCAAAAGGAATAAACTGTTTTTATAGGATAACCTTGTATGTGGCTTGATTTATATGCCCTTTGCAAAGATTAACCTGCCCAATTCCAGCCTTGCTAAAGCATTCCCAGATCATCACCGATCCTTCACCAAATTTCACAGTTGGTGCAAGACACTGTGCCTTGTACGCCTCTCCAGGTCTCCGTCTAACCATTAGATGACTAGGTTTTGGGCAAAGCTGAAAATTAGACTCATCAGAGAAGATTGCCTTACTCCAGTCCTCTATGGTCCAGTCCTTATGGTCTTTGGCAAACTTCAGCCTGGCTCTCCTTTGCTTCTCCTTGATAAAAGGCTTTTTTCTAGCTTTACATGACTTGAGCCATGCCTCTAGGAGCCTGTTACAAACTGTTCTTGCCGTGCACTTCACCCCAGCTGCCATTTACCATTCCTTTTATAGGTCGATTGATGTCATACTGTGGTTGCTGAGTGACATTCAAATAAGATGACTGTCATCCCAGTCAGTGGAGAGTCATTTTCGCCCTCTGTCGGTCTGTAACTTTGTTGTCCCCAAGGTCTGCTGCTTGACCTTGTTGTAATGGACGATTCTTAGAAATTTTAAGGATGGAGGCAACATGACGCTCACTGTATCTGCTAGCAAAGCCAGAATTGAGCCCTTCTTTTCCTCACTCAAGACTTTTCTTTTCAACTCCTTTGGCATGGATAAAAAGTTATTTTTTCATTCCTATTACTTTTGGGACATTACAAGCACTTGTTTTGTCATCCAGCTTGCCCTATTGCAAGAGGATTGTTTACAACACAGCAGAGTTTTTTATACTTACCTTCATTAAATTAGATTTGGTTCAGGTGATCACCTAATCAGAAGCACATTAAGTAGAATGAGGTGTACTCTTGTTGGAATTCAACTGACACTGGAATGGAATGGCTGTCAGACATGTAGAGAAGCTGATTTTTAAAAAACTGTGTAGTGGTCTCTTAATTTTTGCCAGAGCTGTATGTAAATATATATATATATATATATATATATATATATATATATATATATATATATATATATATACACACAGCGGTTACGGAAAGTATTCAGACCCCTTTAAATTTTTCACTCTTTGTTTCATTGCAGCCACTTGGTAAATCCAAACAGTTAATTTTTTTTCTCTCATTAATGTACATTCTGCACTCCATCTTGACTGAAAAAAACAGAAATGTAGAAATCATTGCAAGTTTATTAAAAAAGAAAAACTAAATAAATGAAGATGCATGCGTCCCACTCCCATATGGAGTGCATATTCTTTACCTTAATCAGCGGCACCACATGATTGCACCTGAAGAGCAGTTGAAAACCGGAACTATGGAGATGCTGCGAAGACGCCGGGACCACCGAGACGCTACAAGACATGCTGGTGGGTGAGTAGGACAGGGGATAAGGAACCATGTATACCAGGACGGGAGTCGAGAGCCATGCATAGCAGGACAGGGATCAGGGGGGGAGTAATGCATACCAGGATAGGAATGAGGGGACAATGCATACCTGGCTTATACTTGAGTCAATGAGCTTACCCAGTTTTCCGTGGCAAAATTAGGTGCCTCAGCTTATACTCAGGTCGGCTTATACTCTGGAAAGCATTACTGCCCTGACTGGTGTATGGGGCCCTGTGGGTAGAGGGGGCCCGCATCGGGCCCGGTCTCCTCTGCTCATCGGGCCCCTACCGGCAGGTAAACCGGGCTCTTAGCGCGACGCTGCGGCAGTTAAACGCTATTGACATGGGGGCCCGCACATCAAAAGTTAACAGCCACCAGCCAATCGGAGGCTGGCAGCTGACGTCAGCCACAGCGCACACATCACCGGCATCTGACATCACTGTCAGTCGCCGGCGAGTGCGCGCTTCAGCTGCGTGGAAGGACGGAGCCTCACCGCTGGAGCGCTGCCAGGTAAGAAGAACTTTTTTTATCTTTGAGAGCGCGATCCGGGGGCCCCGGGGCAGACTGTGAGACGGGGGCCGAATGCTGGACGCTGGGGCCGAATGCTGGACGCTGGGGCCGAATGCAGGACGCTGGGGCCGAATGCAGGACGCTGGGGCCGAATGCAGGACACTGGGGCAGAATGCAGGACACTGGGGCAGAATGCAGACATGAGGGCAGAATGCTGGACACGGAGGCAGAATGCTGGCCATGGGGCAGAATGCTGGATGCTGGGGCAGAATGCTGGAGACACTGCCTTGTCCTGGGACCTTCCTTCCCTGATGACCTGACCCCTGACGCTCCATGCTGGACTGCTCTTTAGAGTGATTTTATTATCACATCTCTTTATCTGTACTCTTTGGCACATATATATTCTTTGCCTATTGCACCATCCTTCAGTCCAACCTCCCTTTTTTATAAGTGGTCTGATTCTTTGCTCCCTCTCTCATAGGGCTACTTACACTGCCCTTTGGCCTTTATGAGGCCTTTTGGAGTGTCTGTGTGGTACTCTCCCTATCCTTATAGTGGATGGTCACTTTGCTCCCTCCCTTACAGGGCTACTTACAGTGCTCCCTGGCTTTTCTTAAGGCTGTTTGAAGTGAGTGTCTGTGTGTCATAGCCTTTTTGGGGATGCGCAGATTTGTGATCGGTGGGTCATGCCTTATGTAATATCATATACATTTAGGCTAGCATGTTGCATATTTAACCATGTGGTTTCTATCCATTAGCATCTATTGTTAGATCCATTTGGGACAATTGGGGGAAGTGTTTTGCCTTTTAAATGTTTTTATTGTGTGCATTTTTAATGTGTTACCTATACACTGACACTATACACTGTATACTATATACAGAGGTCCTGTGTATAATGTCACCAGTGATCTCTGTTTCCTGTACATTATATACAAAGCTCCTGTGTATAATGTCATTGATCACTGTATTACCTGTACACAGATACTGCATACTAAGTACAGATCTCCTATGTATAATGTCACTTATGGTGATAGTATTATGTTTTTTTATTAATGATCAGTATTGTAGTATTCAGTCACTTTGTGGTGGTAATATATGGTCTGGTCATGGTGCGGTAGTATTTGTTCCTTGTATGTGATATTATTTGGTCACTATGGTAGTAATATGTGGTCTGGTCATGGGGTGGTGGTATTTGTTCCTTGTATGTGGTATTACAGGTCACTATGTGATGGTAATACAGTATGTGGTCTGGAAATGGTGTAGCAGTATTTGTTCATTGTATGTGATATTATTGGTCATTTTAAAAATTGAAAAATAAAAATATACCTAAATTGTATTGCATATTTTAACAAATATTTAATAGGTTACAGTAGAGTAGGGCCTGGCCAAAAGTGTCTACCCTATTATGGTGACGGCTTAAAAAAATCTTTTGGCCAAAGCAAAAGCTGCCGGCTATATGTGTGATCTGGTGATGGGAACTGTTAATGTGTGATAGGTGAGAACTGGAGTTTTTCCAAGAGAGGGTGATGGGACTGTGGACAGTTCAAGGGGTGGAGCCTGGGCGGAGTCTCAAGGGGGCCCCGAAAATTTTGCCAGTATGGGGTGCCAAAATCCCCAGTGGCAGCCCTGATGCCATTGAACATATACCTAGTGTGAGGCAGCGACCAGGGTCATATGTGAGGGTCGCTATGTGTCCCCCAGGATGCGTTCAGAAGCATATTAGATCCTCTGGAGTGCCTTGTGGTCACAGCAGTATGCCTGTGAGTCACAAGGCAGAATAAAAGTAATTTTGAATCTGGTCAAGTTATTTTTTGACCAAGGAGCTTGATCAGAAAAACCCGGTATGGGCTTTTATTTTTGAAACGGACTGCAGGAAAGTAGTGGGGTCCGGTCCGTTTCCTCCAGTCCAGATCTTATAAGTGGCCTATGGCCACAGATTGGAGTGGAGGAAAAAAAAACAGGCTAAAGAGAAAACACTGTGTGCACTAATGTAATGGTGCCAAGTTAGGTTCCCAAACCATATATAGTAAAATGAATACCTGGCACTCAACTTAATGCTTAGTGAGACAATTTATTGTAGTACCAGAAAACGTTTCGGTCAGTATAGACCTTCATCAGTTACGTGCTAGTATATTTGAATGCAGTTTAGAGGAGGGCGCTTTTTATGATTCTCATAGGTGAAGCCGATAATCAGATGATCTTAACAGTGGGCAGTATAAGCGCAGCCTGGTCCTCCTGGACGCGGAGTTCACCCGCGTCCAGGAGGACCAGGCTGCGCTTATACTGCCCACTGTTAAGATCATTCTGCGTTACAGCAGCATTCAGACTAACAGTGGGCAGTATAAGCGCAGCCTGGTCCTCCTGGACGCGGGTGAACTCCGCATCCAGGAGGACCAGGCTGCGCTTATACTGCCCACTGTTAAGATCATCTGATTATCGGCTTCACTTATGAGAATCATGAAAAGCGCCCTCCTCTAAACTGCATTCAAACATACTAGCACGTAACTGATGAAGGTCTATACTGACCGAAATGTTTTCTGGTACTACAATAAATTGTCTCACTAAGCATTAAGTTGAGTGCCAGATTTTCATTTTACTATATAGGGTTCAGGCTGTGTGTGCTAGAGGGAACGCCAGGGTACAGAATAGGGCCTGTGTGTGCTAGAGGGCACGCCAGGGTACAGGCTAGGGCCTGTGCATGCTAGGAGGCACGCCAGGATTCATGGCAGGACCTGCATGTACTTTAGAGAAGCAAGGGGAGGTATGCCAAGGAGCAGGCTAAGGCCTGCGCATGCCAAGAGGGCCCGCAATGCACAGTGCAGGGATAGCGTGAGTGCAAGGAAGCACAGAGCACGGCTGAGGCACAAGCAGGCGGGCACGGCTAAGGCGGGCACGGCTGAGGCAGAAACAGGCGGGCAAGGCCAGGAGCGTGCAAAGTAAAGCACAGAACAAAGAGCGGAACATAGGCTGAAGCTCAGAGCCGTGTACGAGAAAGAGAAGCGGAGAGTATGCTAGAGCCCAGAGCCGGGTCAGAGACATAGAGCAAAGTACAGACGGGTATCGTAATGTATGCTGAGGCACAGAGCCGGGTACATGGGAAAAGCAGAGTTTTATTTATTTTTATCCCTTGATACACGGTACAAATGTTTTTGGACACACGTCACAAATATACACCAAATTTAATTTAGACTACTACTATTTCAACTTCATTGATGGCTTGGCTGTGTGTGTGCGCCACTGGCGTCACCCTGGACAATACTGCTTCTGGCTCCAGATGGTAGGGGTGGCTTCCATATCAGCCTCGTCTGGGTGGAAAGTATTCGTTCCATCACTGCTGGAAGTGGGAAGTCCCTTTTCGCAGTGACATCAGAACCGGATGCACCGATGATTCCCTGCCCCAATCATTATGGTGAATATGGCCAGGATGTGGTGGGTTTTTGATTACAGAGATTAGCCTCTATTTGACACTATCATGTGTCAGCAAAGGTAGCTTTAGATTAGTCTTCAAGTTTTTTAAATAATCATGAGCCTCTCCAGTTGAGCATGCCCCTGGAAGAGTAATAGGTGAAACGTGCATTGGGGTAGGAGCCTTTGCGTTCACTTTGTTTGCAAACCTGGTAAAATAAATACATTATGCACTTTATTCAATGTGGTTTCAATCTGCACTATATGCCTATTGAGAGTAAGGCTGGTTTCACATTCGCGCTTTTTAAGCGCACGCACGGCCGGGGGTAGCTCCGCCCCCGAGCCGGCTCTCTGCCCGGCGTGCCCGCCCCTTCCTTGTAGCGCCGCCTCCTAGCGCACAGCGGCGCCTGCGATCGGCGCACCCTATCTTTAGCATAGGGTGCGCAGATCGTGCGCAGGCCGTGCGCTAGTTGCGCTTTGACCTGCGCTGCGCACTTTTGACGGTGCGCCGTGCGCGCCAAAATCCGAAAAGTTTGATTTTGGCGCGCACGGCGCACCGTCAAAAGTGCGCAGCGCAGGTCAAAGCGCAACTAGCGCATGGCCTGCGCACGATCTGCGCACCCTATGCTAAAGATAGGGTGCGCCGATCGCAGGCGCCGCTGTGCGCTAGGAGGCGGCGCTACAAGGAAGGGGCGGGCACGCCGGGCAGAGAGCCGGCTCGGGGGCGGAGCTACCCCCGGCCGTGCGTGCGCTTAAAAAGCGCGAATGTGAAACCAGCCTATCCTATACATGATGACTTGATTTGTGAGTTTGCTGCATCTATTGCACTTTACTTTTTTTTGGTTTAAAAACATTAGCAACGTTTTTTATCTATATGTACAGAGGCACTTTATGACAATAATGTTAGTCTCATTGGATATAATTATATCTCTACCCAAACATAATTTATAACCTCCTTTGTATTATTTATTCTGTGGTCACATGTATTACTGTTATTGGTGTTGTCATCGCTATAGAAATATATTTTTCATTATGTTCACTTAGTTAATGTGCATGTGACTAACTTAACCACTTTATTTAATGCAACTTAATATATAACCTCCAAAAGGTTGCCACTTCCATGTTCCCCATTACTGCTGCAACTCTTTGGGGATAAGTCCCTACCATATGTTCACATCTAGAGGCTGACATTTTTGCCCATTCTTCTGTGCAAAGTAGCTCTGGCTCAGTGAGATTAGATGGAGATAATCTGTGAACAGCAATTTTCAAGTCTTGACACTAAAGGCTCCGTCACACACAGCGATATCGCTAGCGAGATCGCTGATTTTGTGATGCATCAGCGATCTCCCCATCGATATCGCTGTGTGTGACGGGGATCAGTGACCGGCCCCCCTGCCGGGTATCGCTGATCATGCAGGATCGTCCTGGGCTATTTTTATTTTTTGATCGTTGGTCTCCCGCTGGCCAGCACGCATCGCTGCGAGAGACCAGCGATCAGCGATGCTGGACGCTGGTTTCCAACGTAAACATCGGGTAACTAAGAGCCATGCGGCTCTTAGTTACCCGATGTTTACGTTGGAAACCAGCGTGCACGCTGGTATCTAGGGTAAACAGCGGGTATCCAAGAGCCGCGCGGCTCTTAGATACCCGCTGTTTACATTGGAAACCAGCTTGCTCGCTGGTCCTGATCATTGGTGGGGCTGGCTGTCTATGTGACAGCTCACCAGCGATCAGCCTAACAATGTCCCAGTGATCCCATCCATGTCGGATCG
The DNA here is from genome assembly GCF_039654945.1 of Dendrobates tinctorius. Taxonomy (NCBI): domain Eukaryota; kingdom Metazoa; phylum Chordata; class Amphibia; order Anura; family Dendrobatidae; genus Dendrobates; species Dendrobates tinctorius. The sequence continues at coordinate 19,578,707 of NW_027361694.1, forward strand.
TTGGTGGGATCGCTGGGACATCGTTATGTGTAACGGGGCCTTAATTCTCATGGGATTTAGGTTTGGATTTTGACTAAGTCATTGAAATATATACACACGTGGTCAAAATTATTGCTACCCCTCGTTTAATGACAGAAAAACCCACAATGGTCACAGAAATAATTTGAATCTGACAAAAGTAATAATAAGTAAAAAATCTATGAAAATGTACAAATGAAAGGGTTGAACATTGACGTATAGGATTTTACCCACTCTTTGGTGGTACATTGTGGGGTAGTCTCTTTTTTTTCTGCAAAAAAGATAATTTTTACACTAAGAGTGCCATGAAATTTCACTTTTTCAAGTAGGTCTATGTAACAAAAGAGCCCAGTAAAACTTCTAAACAGATTAAAGGTGAACATCCAGCTCAAGGAACATCAGTGTCAGATTGCACCATCCGTCGTTGTATGAACCAAAGTGGACTTCATGGGAGACGACCAAGGAGGGACACCATTGTTGAAAAAAAAATCATAAAAATGCAAGACTGGAATTTGTCAAACTACAAGGTTGACAAGCCACAAAGCTTCTGGGAGAATGTCCTATGGACAGATGAGACAAAAATGGAACTTTTGGCAAGGCACATCAGCTCTATGCTCACAGATGGAAAAATGAAGTATATGTCTATCTTGTCTAACTTGGGGGTCTTCCGTTTCCCTTTGTTTACACTTCTTCCCCGCTCCATTACCATGGTTGTATTATTGTTCATATGCTATAAAAACTATTTTATATATCTTGTTATGTATTTTGTATAATATTTTGTCATGTCCTGTTTGTTTATTGATGTGCAATAAAATTATAATCTTTTATTCAATGGGACTAGTTTACATTGGATTGTGTTGTTTTTGACATACTGTAGGGGAATTTAAGCTCTCTTTCTTTTCTTTGATGTATTCTAGCTATATAGAGAGTATCTCTAATTGAAATTATGGTATTGTGGGATTTCCATATTCCTAGCTATGTGTTCATCACTGTGCTGTCTGCTGCTTCTTCCCTGGTGCGCCCACATTCTTCCTGGAGTTCAAAGGACTAGAGGCATAGCCCAGGATAACTTCAAACAATAGTGATTTATTCTCTTTAGGACACAGCACATCTAATACACCTTTAGCAAACTTGATATGTTACCAGCAATACATTTTCTTCAGCTTTCCCTAGCTTCTTCTGCTTCACCAGAATGGACCACAAAGTTACAACGGGACGAGGAGCCCAGTGAAAATGGCACTTCAACCTACCTGTCAGGATTCGTACCGGGGTCTAGTCTGGGTTCCACAGCAGGTGTCGCTGCCAACTGGCTGTGCCACACAGCCAGTCGGAATATTCAGTTTCTGATCAACTAGTTCTTTTTCGTTCATCATTCTTCCCCGTTCTGGTGATTGGCTGCTTCACTGTTTCCTGTTCGTATGTCCCGCCTTCTTCCTATTTAGCACTCCTCAGGGCTTTCACTCCTTGCCAGTGATTCTTTTGTGGTACGGATTCCTGCCTTCTCCACTGCGCTGCCCGATACAACCTCTGACAGCCTCCCAGTCTCTCTTTCGTCTGAGTACCTCTGGACTCTAGCTTTCCGCTTTGTCTTGCTGAAAGTTTAGTACTGTTTGGTGTGTTAGTTTGGGTTTCGTGGATTAACCCTTCAGGTTCATTCTCTCTTTAGTTTCACTCTTGTAGTCCTCCTTGCTGCTGCTTGTCTCCCTTAGGTTGTCCAGCATTAATTCCACCCTCAGTTTACCCTCACTGTAGCTCCCTGCACTTACGCCGAGGAAGGGACCGCCGCCCAGTTGTCGCCCACCGGCTAGGGTGGGACCGGCAAGTAGGTAGGGTCAGCGGGGGGGTGGAGCTCAGTGGCACATTCCTTCCCCGCCGTGTGGTGGAATCATAACATAATCACCGGCCCCACAAATGGACGCTATGACCTCCTTAGTCAATCAGATGCAGGGTCTTACTCAGCTGGTGCAAGATCTTGCTGCGCAGGTCCAGCGTCAGGCGCAAATTCAAGCAGCTGCCGTGGCAGGGACAACTAATTCTGAGCCTAGAGTTAACTTACCCGAGCCATTTTTCGGAGATAGAAGCCAATTTGTTTCTTTTAGAGAAAATTGTAAATTATATTTTCAATTACGACCTCTTTCTTCTGGCCCTCCAGCTCAAAGAGTCCGTATCATAATCTCTCGCTTACGGGAGGGGCCCCAAGAGTGGGCCTTCTCTCTGCCGCCAGATTCAAATCTCCGTGTTTCAGTAGACGATTTCTTTCAAGTCTTAGGGAACATTTATGATGAGCCTGACCAAGTAGCTCTGGCCGAGGCAAATCTCACCTCCCTGTTCCAGGGTGATCAGGAGGTAGAGATTTATTGCACCCAGTTTCGTAGATGGAGCTTAGCTACCCGTTGGAATGATCCCGCCCTACGGAATCAATTTCAGCGGGGCCTTTCCCCAGCCCTAAAGGATGAACTGGTACATTACACCCTGCCCCAGTCTCTGGAGGAGCTGATGGCTTTAATGGTCAGAATTGATCGCAGGTTAAGGGCGAGGAGATCGGAGCAGGCAGCAGCGCAAGTTTCCGTTTTCTCTAGGGTCACTCCAGCTGTCCCGAGTCTGCCAGCTGCCGAACCTATGGAAGTGGGAGCCATGCAAGCTACCACAGAACCTAGTCCTTGCCGTCCACGCCACGCACTTGGAGCCTGTTTTTACTGCGGGGATCCTCGGCACTGGATAAAGGATTGCCCGCGGCGCCCTTGCACTCCACAAGAATCTTCTCGGAATACACCACCTAGGCCAGTGGGTGGACAGGTAATTCCTTTAAGTTCTAAGAGACTCTTAGTGCCAATTTCTATCGCTTTCTCCTCCTCTAAGGGAGAAGGGGTGGCCATGATTGATTCAGGGGCTACTGCTAATTTTATGTGTTATGAGTTTGCTGTCTCTTTGGGTATTTAATTCCACTCGCTCACCCCACTAAATTAGTTGGTATTGATAACACCCCACTAGCTAATGGGGAGATTAGTCTCTGTACTCCATTGCTATCATTTCAGGTTGGTGTACTGCATGTGGAACAACTGTCATTTTTGGTTGTGCATGACCTCCCAACTAGTGTCATACTGGGGCTCCCATGGCTCCAGCTCCATAATCCCAACATTAACTGGGTTTCTGGTGAATTAGAGTAGTGTGGTGCAGATTCTTCACAGAAATGCCGGTTAACACACGTTTGTGGTATCGTCTCCGTACAAGCTTCTCTTCAGAGTCTTTTGGGCCAATTCGCAGATGTCTTTTCTATGAAGGAGTCTGAGCGGTTGCCACCTCATCGCTCTTATGACTGTACTATCAATTTGGTTCCCAATTGTAAATTCCCTAAGGGACGCTTATACAATTTATCTCCTCCTGAAAGAGAAGCTTTACGTGAGTATGTACAAGAGGCTCTAAGAAAGGGGCATATTCGTCCGTCCACCTCACCCCTGGCCGCAGGTTTCTTTTTTGTCAGTAAAAAGGATGGAGGACTCAGGCCGTGTGTAGATTACCGAGGTCTTAATGAGATAACTGTCCGTAACCAATATCCACTACCGTTGATTCCGGACCTGTTTAACCAGGTTCAGGGGGCTCGATGGTTCCCGAAGTTGGACCTGAGAGGGGCGTATAATCTCATTCGTGTAAAGGCTGGCGACGTGTGGAAGACCGCCTTCAATACCCCCGAGGGCCACTTCGAGTGTCTGGTTATGCCCTTTGGGCTGTGCAATGCTCCGGCGATTTTTCAAAATTTCACCAATGATATTTTCCAACATGCTATTGGCCGCTATGTAATTGTCTATCTGGATGATATTTTGGTGTTCTCTCCTGACTGGGACTCACATTTGAATCATGTAAGGGATGTACTCCAGGTACTCCGCAATAACCAACTTTTCGCCAAGCAAGAAAAGTGTATTTTCGGGGTCCAAAGTCTATCTTTTTTGGGTCATATTTTGACACCCCAGGCCATCACAATGGAGCCGGAGAAGGTAAAAGCGGTTCTTAATTGGGCTCGTCCTGCATCTTTGAAAGCTCTTCAAAGATTTCTGGGGTTTGCCAACTTTTACCGCAAGTTTATAAAAAACTTCTCTATTGTGGTAAAACCTCTCACAGATCTTACTGTGAAAGGTTCCGACTTGGTAAACTGGAGTAAGGATGCAGTGGACGCCTTCATGTTTCTTAAGGAGAGCTTTGCCACTGCTCCTGTTCTTACCCAGCCCGATCAGGAGAGACCCTTTGTTGTTGAGGTTGATGCCTCGGAAGCGGGGGTGGGGACAGTACTTTCACAGGGGACTTCGTCTTTGACTCATTTGAAACCCTGTGCATTCTTCTCAAAGAAGTTTTCCCCAGCGGAAAAAAATTATGATATTGGGAACAGGGAACTGCTCGCTATAAAGTTGGCCTTTGAGGAATGGCGGCATTTCCTGGAGGGGGCCAAACATCCTGTTACTGTCCTCACCGACCATAAGAATCTTGAATATCTCAAAACGGCCAAACGGCTAAATCCAAGACAGGCAAGGTGGGCGTTGTTCTTTTCACGTTTTAATTTTGTGATTTCTTTCAGACCCGGCTGCAAAAACGCCAGAGCAGACGCACTATCTAGAAGCTTCTTGCCTGAACAACCGTCAAACATCCCACCTGTTCCCATTTTACCTGATAAAGTGTTTTTGGCTGCTAATACCTCTGATTTGTTTGCTGAAGTTAAACAATTTCAACATTTGTCTCCGTCCGGCTCTCCTGATAATAAATGGTTCGTTCCCTGTCATTTGCGTTTGAGACTGCTGAATGAATACCACAACTCTCCTCTTTCAGGTCACCCTGGTATTTCGGGTACTATGGAGTCAATCTCCAGAAATTTTTGGTGGCCGACTTTACGCCGGGATGCCACTGCCTATGTCAAGGCGTGTGACATTTGTGCCCGGTCTAAGGTTAACCGCTCACGGCCTTTGGGAGAACTATGTCCTCTACCTGTTCCCTCCAAGCCATGGACCCATCTGTCCATGGACTTTCTTACTGATTTACCTCCCTCCCTGGGAATGACTACCTTGTGGGTTGTGGTGGATCGCTTTAGTAAGATGGCGCACTTTATTCCTTTACCCAAATTACCATCCGCCAAGCAATTGGTCCCCTTGTTTCTAAATCATGTGGTGCGGCTGCATGGAATTCCTTCTAATATTGTCTCAGATAGGGGTACCCAATTTGTCTCCAAATTCTGGAGAGCTTTCTGTAGTAAAATTGGCGTTTCCCTTGCTTTCTCATCGGCCTTTCACCCGGAGACCAATGGGCAGACAGAACGGGCCAATCAAGCCCTTGAACAATTCTTACGTTGCTATGTGGCTGATAAGCAAGAGACCTGGGCATCTTTTATTGCCTTGGCAGAGTTTGCCATAAATAATAGGGTGAACTCTTCCACAGGGATGTCTCCCTTCTTCTGCAACATGGGATTTCACCCTAAATCCAGCTCTTTTTCTGAGGACCCCTCGGACAGTCCTGAAGTAGAGATTGTTTCCTCTGATCTGCGGTCGGTTTGGGAGCAAGTCCAAAGCAACATCAAAAAGGTTCATGAGTCACAGTGCCGCTTTGCTAATATGAAGCGGAGGAGAAGTCCTTCCTTTGAGGTTGGGCAGAAAGTGTGGCTTTCTACTAAAAATCTGAAACTGAGAGTCCCCTCTGGTAAACTGGCTCCCCGGTACATTGGGCCCTTTAAAATATCTCAGATAATCAACTCTGTTTCTGTCAAATTGGACCTCCCCCAGGCGATGAGAGTGCATAGGGTATTCCATGTTTCTCTCCTAAAACCTTATGTACCTCCAGTTTGTCCTGCTGACACACCTCCTGCTCCTGTTGTTGTACTTGGTCACCCCGAGTTTGAGGTAAGAAAGATCTTGGACTCCAGGAAAGTTTGTGGGGTCCTGCAGTACCTGGTGGACTGGAAGGGGTATGGCCCTGAGGAGAGGTCGTGGGTGTCTCATTCCGAGGTTCATGCCCCCAGGTTGTGTAGGAGGTTCCATGTCGATTTTCCTGAGAAGCCTTCCCCGGGTGAGGGTCCGGAGGCCCCTCATAAAGGAGGGGGTAATGTCAGGATTCGTACCGGGGTCTAGTCTGGGTTCCACAGCAGGTGTCGCTGCCTTACTGGCTGTGCCACACAGCCAGTCGGAATACTCAGTTTCTGATCAACTAGTTCTTTTTCGTTCATCATTCTTCCCCGTTCTGGTGATTGGCTGCTTCACTGTTTCCTGTTCGTATGTCCCGCCTTCTTCCTATTTAGCACTCCTCAGGGCTTTCACTCCTTGCCGGTGATTCTTTTGTGGTACGGATTCCTGCCTTCTCCACTGCGCTGCCCGGTACAACCTCTGACAGCCTCCCGGTCTCTCTTTCATCTGAGTACCTCTGGACTCTAGCTTTCCGCTTTGTCTTGCTGAAAGTTTAGTACTGTTTGGTGTGTTAGTTTGGGTTTCGTGGATTAACCCTTCAGGTTCGTTCTCTCTTTAGTTTCACTCTTGTAGTCCTCCTTGCTGCTGCTTGTCTCCCTTAGGTTGTCCAGCATTAATTCCACCCTCGGTTTACCCTCACTGTAGCTCCCTGCACTTATGCCGAGGAAGGGACCGCCGCCCAGTTGTCACCCACCGGCTAGGGTGGGACCGGCAAGTAGGTAGGGTCAGCGGGGGGGTGGAGCTCAGTGGCACCTTCCTTCCCCGCCGTGTGGTGGAATCATAACACTACCTCCCTGGAACAGACTTCAGCCCAGACACAGAAATAATCATCTACTAGGTCGTCCACCCCCTTTTGGCTATCCTGCCCGCGCACTCGCTGGTGACCCACTCGACTACTTCAGCACCAAGACTTCTGCTGACACTTCATCACTACTTCACTACGTTGCTGCAGATACTCTTCTTTGCTCTGCTCAATTCTCCCACATCAAGCTGCGAGATGGTCTTATAACTCTTACCTTTAACACGTTTGTCTATAATTTTCTTTCTAATCTGCTGAGACAACTCTTTCCTTCTCTTCCTCTGGTCCATGTTGAGTGTGATACACACCATGTCACCAAACAGCACAGTGAGTATCTGTATCCCTCTATACAGGCCCAGTCACTTATTCCAAGATTGTAGACATCTGTGATGCTAATTAGTGGGCACACCTTGATTTAACATGTCCCTTTGGTCACATTATTTTCAGGGGTACCATCATTTCTGTCCAGGCCTATTTCATGATTTTTATATTTTTAAAACTTCTGTGGAAGCATGGTTGAAAAGCAATGTCTGACTTTCATTTGTTCATTTTCATAGATTTTTTATTTATTATTATTTTTCTCAGATTCAAGTTACTTCTGTGACCATTGTGGGATTTTCTGTCATCAAACGAGGGGTACCAACAATTTTGACCGTGATTATGCCTTTATAAATGATCATAAACCAGGGTTATTAGTGTTATTTGTACTAAAACTACCTATAGTAGAATCAAATCAAGTATAAAAAAGTTAGATTTTGCATCAATATTTATCCACTTGAGAATCCCTTAGGCCGGGATCACACATGCGAAGAATACGGCAGAGTGTCGCATGTTAATAACCAGCACTTCCGCCGGCACTCGGATCGGAGCGTGCGGCCGCATAGCAATACATGGAGCCGCACGCTCTTCTCCTGAGTGCCGGTGGCAATGCCGGGTATTAACATGTGAGACTCGGCCGTATTCCTCGCATGTGTGATCCCAGCACTTTCCTAAAAGTCTGGTAATTCTTTTACAAATAAATATTGGAGTTATTTTAAGAAAATCTAACTGATAGAAACATATTACTGAGAGAAACTTGTCTCGGGATATTCACCAAATGTTCCCAGCGCAGGTGTTCACACCTAGATGATGTTTAAGGCCATGTGCAAACGTTGAGCATTTGGTGAGTTTTTTTTACCTCAGTATCTGTACGCCAAATTCAGGAGTCCATCACAATTTTTGCATTTTTCACCCACTCCTGGTTTTGGCTTACAAATGCTGAGGTAAAAAAAATCACCAAATACTCTATGTGTGAACGTGGACTAAGAGTCAGTGATCCGGAATCAGATTCTCAATAATATTCAACACTTTAGATAGATGGAGGTAGTTAGGAAGCATGCTAGATGGCAACGTAGCAAGCATGTAGCATCCATTTCTAAACACACTGCAGCTAGTCACTGTAAGCATAGTTGCTACGGCTTGTGAGTGGCTGCAGCAGTCAGATCGGCATGGTAGACCTATAATTTCATGCAGGACAACTAAATAGGGACCATTAGGATCACTGACATGATCTTGCTGGAGCAGTCGAGGATTCACCACAAGAGTAATAGTTAATTGGGTGTTTTATCAAATCATCTACTTCGAGGCAATTTTATAAAAATTACGGACTCTCGCTTTAAAAGCTGTTGATAAAATGATTTTTTTTTGGCTGCCAGCAATCACAGGTCTTTGAGTCGGAAAACACATTAAAAAAATGATATGCACGGTGAATATAAATAATTCTCTATGTAACATATGGACTCAAAAATCATATCTTGGAAGTTCAACAAATGTTCAAATGAATGTTAATGCCATTTCCTATAATAAATATAGCCTGCCAAATTGTACGCTTGAGAAACGTGTCTCTGAATCTCACAGTAGCAGCAGGAAAAATTGCTCCTGTTATGTTTTCCGTCACTGGAAGTCATGTTATAAAATATCATGTTTGTCTGTTCCCTATCGGTCATTTCTGGCTCATATTATGCACCATTAAGCAGTACGGCAACTGATTTCCTGTTATGTTACATGATTTATGATGATTCAAATCAAAGCAGTGATTTTATGGAAAGTGCACACAAAAGCATAATACGCACATTATCCATGTTGCTAATAAAAATAATAGAAAAGGTGCTGCTTGTAGATGTGTACAGACACATATGTTAAACTTAGAATGAACTGCATTCATTTGTGAATTGTAAAAACAAACTAATATTTTTTTGTAATGAAAAGCTGTTTTATTTGATACATAACACAAACTGCATACATAATTAAATAAATCTATTAGACCTGGTTATGTTGATATATTGACTATGAAAATCCATGTTGGAATGGCTGTATGACACTTAAAGTGGTTGTCCCATAAAAAAATATAATTTAATTAATAGATCTTTGAATAATAATAAGTTCCACAATTGGATGTGTAAAAATGTTGCTGTGCCTCCTACAGGACCAAATTAATATTATTATTATTTATTTATATAGCACCATTAATTGCATGATGCTGTACATAAGAAAGCGTTACATTCAAAATACGGATGTCACAGTAAACAAACTAACAATGACAGACTGGTACAGAGTGGAAAAGACCCTGCCCTTGCGGGCTTACATTCTACAGGATGATAAGGAAGGAAACAGTAGGCTGTGAGGTTGCAGTAGCTCCACTCAGAGGTGTACCTAGGTTTTCTGGCACCCCGGGCAAAAACTCGGTTTGCTGCCTCTACCCCCAAGCACATATGGGATTTCCACACTTAGGGCTCATACTCACTTGCGAGAGACTCGCACGATTCTTGTGCGAGTCTCTTGAATGAAAACCCGGCACTGCCGCCGGCACTCGGACCGGAGCATGCTGCTACATTTCTATGCCGCCGCACGCTTCGGTCCGAGTGTCGGTGGCAGTGCCAGGTTTTCATGCGAAAGACTCGCAAAAGAATCGTGTGAGTCTCTTGCAAGTGAGTATGAGCCCTAAGTCATGTGCTGAGGAGCTGCTCTTCCTAATTCAATAGTCAATAAAAACAGAGAAGCAGGAAGAGAACCTCCTTGTCACGTGACTGTAAGTATGAAAATCGCATGAGTGAAGTGGCCATGTGATGACCGCTGGAACCAGCAAACAGAGCTGAATCCTGACAGTTAGGATATTACGCACTATTAGGATTGGCTGCAGGGCTTCATTTTATAATTAAAGGGCTTGTCCGGGTTTGAGATGAAAGTTTTTAGTCTCTATAGGTGGCTGGAGGCTTCTGAATTCTCACAGCGCATGCACTGCACACTTTTAGGATTCTCTATTGCCCAAGTATGAGATTTGTACACTTCCGAGCACCTTCCAACTAGACGTGTCTGGCCTCGCTCAATTCATTATCATTGAGTGAGGTCACACATGTCTAGTCATCAAGTGACCGCATGTATGCAAATCACCGGCACCAGGAAATCCTGACAGCGTGCAGTGCGCTGGGAGCGTTCTGGAGTCTGCAGTCACATAGAATGACTGCAGACTCATCACAAACTTGAACAACCCCTTTAATGCTCCAAACATAAATAAAAAATATGAGAATTAGTCAGTATCACAAAAAATATTTACATCCAGTTACATGATAGAGAACGACTCCAGAGACTACATTACATTTCTTTTCTTCTTCATCTTGTCCAGACCCCATGATGATATTTCTCATGCACAGCCCGTCTCTACATATTTCCTTCTTCTCCGGTCTTCTGTAGCACATCCCCACACGACGCCCTTGAAGATAGCAATGTCATTATAATGCTCCTGAATAAAAATATCTGCCCTATGCTGAGTCCCTGCATAAATAGTTGCCCCTCACTATATTCCCTGCACAAAATATGATCCCCCCACACTGTCCCTTTTATGGTACATTCCCACCACACTGCCCCATCCTTTCCATACTGGGCCCCCTCTTCACACTGGTCCCTCTTTAGGGCCCAGTCTCTATACTATGCCCCCTCACCACACTCCCCCTCCTTGGTTTGCTGTGCCCTTACACTGTTCCCCCATGCTACCCTTACACTACAAAGTCTCTATTCTGTGTCCACTCACACTTTTGCTCCCCATACTGTCTCCTCGCACTATTCCTCTAAATAGTCTCCTCATGTTTCATCCTCCCTCCTCATACAATTACCCTCTCTCATTCCATACTGCCTCCTCACACATCTCTCCGACTTCCCATACTGTGTCCAAACACATCCCATCACCCTCGCTCCCAATACTGTGTCCGCATACATTTTACCCTTGCTCCCCATACTGTGTCCGCACCCTTACTCCATACAACCCTCATGTCCCCCTTCCTCCTCATATTGTGTCTTTAAATTTCTCCCACTTCCCATATTTTATCTGCACCTGTCCTTTCTTTGCTCTCCAAACTTGTGTCCTCAAATTCATCCCCCCATTACACAAAATCTTCCCCAGGCCCGTTACAATAAATGCCACCATCACTGTAAATCTTTCCCAGGCCCATTACAGTAAGTCTCCCCCACACACAGTAAATGCCCTACACACAGTAAATACCATTCAGACAGTAAATACCTCCCTCATACACACAGTAAATACCACCCAAAAAGTAAATACCTCACCCACACACAGTAAATACCCCACACAGTAACTAAATCCCCCCACAGCAGTAAATACCTCCCCATACAGTAAATACCTTCCCCATGGTAAATACCCCAACATATTAAATACCCCCCACACAGTAAATACTTCCCCCACGGCAGTAAATACCATCATACACACAATACATACCTCCCACACAGAGTAAATACACCACCCACACACAGTAATACAGTAATACCCCCCACACAGTAAATATCCCACACACACAGTAATACCCCCCACACAGTAAATACCACACATTTACACACAGTAGTCAATCTTCGGTGTCTTCAGCTCCACTAACGTGAAACACTTACCACCAACAGTCTCCGAATGCTCTCCGTGCCGGTGAGTGACCTGATCATGCTGCTTGCGTTGCTCTGACCCAGTGGTCAGAGCTTCAATTGTACTTGCATTTTTCAGACGCGAGTACAATGGAATAGTGGAAGCCGTCGTGCTGCAGTTTCTCTGTGCCAGCTGTCATATTGACAGCCAGCTCAGAGATCTGCCGACTTCCAGCCGGGGCATGGCAGAATGCAACCAGCGGAAGAGACGCTTCAAAACGCTGCATTAGGTGGTCCTACTGCACCCCCTGCTGGCTGTGCCGGGAGCACATACCCCGGCTGCCCCCCCTACATATGCCTCTGGCTCCGGTTGCCATGACTCTGTTGTCTGGTGTCCGAGAACCAGGAGCTCCTTCTCTGTCACTAACACTAGAGGTGCTCTAGCTCGCCCTGCTTCACGGATTATTTCCAATGGTGAAGACACAAGGGACACGTATGTGGTGGGGGCCCGGATTGGGGGGTGGTCCACTGCTTACCACGACCAGACAATGCAAAGACGAGACGGAGGCAGATTCCAATTGTAACAGGTCCGAGTTTATTGGCCGTCCTCCTGACGACCGTAGCCATACACCGCAGCACGTTTACAGCTCTCCGTTTCCAGGCCCGGGTACCTTCACCTTTCCTTCAGTCATGATGACGTCCCTCGCGGATCTTTCGCTGGGGCTGTCCTAGACCAATCTACCGCCAGCGCTTCACCTGCCCGAGGTCGTCGTCCAATCGGTACCCCCGGGGTCTCGTCTGTCCTGCGGTCCACTGTGTCAGGGTTACCCCCTGACTGTCTTTTCTTGTCAGTCCCCTGGTCGAGCTCTTCACCGTTCTCCGTCTTCTGTCCTGAGTCCTCCTCTGTTGAGCTCCTCCCGGGACTAGCCTAGCCTCTGGAACCCCAACCAGTCCTATTTATCGTCTCTCTCACTGGGAATTTCCCTCCTGGGTTCAAATCTCCCCGCCCCCCATGACTAAGCAGTTTCTATAGCTGTAAGCTGATGTTAAGTCCTGAACTACACTCCCCCCTGCCATCTTGTGGTCAAATTTCGGTATTGCACTCCCTTTTCTGTCTCTCCCTGCTGTTACCTTTCTGTCATTGCCAATCTCCGTCTGTAGTGCACAAATGGTCCCCTCCTACTTCCAGTCAAGTCTGCCCATCAAGTCACCTTCCCCACACTCCTCCTTCCTTTGTCCATTGTCGTCCCGACAATCGTACTCCCTACCTACGTCGTCCTAAAGCTTGTCCACCGTCTATTGTTGGACCGGTCGTTGGGCCAAACCCGCCACCCACGGGGGCTGAACCAAACCGGGAGCACCATGCTCCGAGCAGCCTACTGCTACTCACCGGTGCGTACGCCACGTGACAACTTCTTTCAGGTTGGCGAGGTCCACCCGGACTACTCTACGGCATGTACCTCCCACTACTCTCCCCTTCTACTACCTTCAGTTGTCCGGTACGCCATGACCGAGGCCTTTTGCCTACCAGGTCATCATTGGCACCCACCCGTCCTTTTGGGGTGTCCGTGGTGTCAGGGACCTGACTGACGGACCGCTGTCTGGTTCAATGTTCTTCGTCTCTTCGTCCTTCACTTAAAAGAGTCATGGTCGGCGTCTTCATCACATCTACCTAGTACCCGGGACCTGTTACACACACATTTTTTCTATACATACTACACATTAATTCAACTTTTAGTCTACCATTACCTCTACTTTAATAACAATAGGAGTTACTCAACCGGAGAAACCCCTTTTTCTTCGTTTGCTTTTATTTTTGTCTTTCTTTTTTTACTATAACTCCTTCTTTAAACACACTATTTCAAACATAAAATGGAAGTACTCCCCCTTCCTTTAACATTAACACTTCCCCGCTATATCAGGAGAAAACAATAAACAATAGAAACATTTTCCTTAACTTGGACGCATAACTGTACTTTTGGGCCTGCACAACGGTGCAGCGAAATCCCTGTAGTCCGGGCCATCTCCTGATAGCCAATGTTACGCCAATTCAGCAGGGAACTCCACAGTCGTGGAGCTCCAGGGATGTCTCGACTGTTCCTGGGCCCCGAGTGTTCTTTTTGCCCAGGGCTCAGGGGTCATCTCCCTCCTGAGAGATGAGTCAAAAGGGGTAGAAAGGGCCAAAGGTGGTTCCACGGCGCACGTTCCGCACCATTTCTCTACTTGGGGACCAGCAGTCCACCACCGGTGGTGGCGTGGACGCGCTCATCTCTGTCGATGCGGTGGCTTCGCTCCATGCGGCCCCCAGCTCCTGCAGTTCCAACCGCAGGTGAGGGACCGGGGTCGTTGACCGGTGAGAAGCGGAGCGGCGAAGCTGGGGCCTGCTAGTGTGGATGGCAGACGGCTCCGCAAAAGCGGCGGAGCCTGATGACCCGGCCGAAGCCGCAATCTGGAGTGGGGCCGGAGCAGCCGGGAACCTTGATGGGCAGGCTGCAGCCGCGGTATGGAGTGCGGCAGAGGCGGCCCCGGATATCGGTGAGCAGGCCGCGGCTGGAACCATGAGCGAGGCAGGGATAGCCATGGGTGTGGCCGGGTAGGCCGCAGCCAACGCCGCAAGCGAACCAGAGGCGGCCGCAGAACAGGCCGCAGCCAGGGCCGAAGATGGAGCAGCAGCAGCTGTCAGCAAGGAGGCCGCGGAGACAGAAGGCCCAGCCTCCGCGGCAGACTGGAGCAAGGTCGCGGCAGCGGCAGGCTGAGACGGGTAGGCCGCCGCCGGGGTGTGAAGTGTGGCAGGGGTAGCCGCTGGTTCTCTGCTCCGCGCCGGCGAGGTGGGACGAGGCGCCGCCGGACGCGGTGGCTCGGGAGCATTGGCAGAGGTGTCGGTCGGCCCGGCGAGGGCCACGGAGTCATCCGGAGCCGGGGACACTGGAGAGCAGGAGGCTGAGCGGGGAGGCTGAGGGCTGGTGTCGGGGCCCTGGGACCGGTCTCGTGCTCGGGACGGAGGGGCAGGACCTGCCTGTGGCTCTACCGGCTGTGCCTGAGGCACTCTCACCTCTCCCGGTGCCGCGGCTTTCTGCAGGCTGTTCCTCCGCTCTCCCAGAGGTCGGTCCGGGGTGTTGCTGGCCACCGCTGCTCCTCCGCAGATCCTGCTCCCGTCATCTGGTGTCTGCCACTGCTCTTCATTCCGCCCTTAGGCAGGACCAGCCTCCAGGCCGGATAGTTCTGCAGGGACGGCCGGCAACAGTTCCTCTAGCGGCCGCCTCGGGTAATCCACTTCAATGCCACCCCCCTCCTGCTCGCAGGTCACCAGCGTTGCAGGGGCACAGAGTCTCATTCAGGTTTTCTTTGGATGGGTCCAGCCACAGTCCCAATTGGTATTCCACTCAGGCACCATCTCGCAAATTTTTTTTTTCCCGTTCCGGTTCCTCCGATGACAGCCAATGGTCCGGAACAAAGTCTCAGATTTGTAATCCACAGGCGAGCAAACTTGTAATCCACAGGAGGGCAGCTCAAGTCCTTTTAGTTCTCCTGACGCAGGCTTGCCGCAGAAGTTGTAGTATTGGTGGTGGCGATCCTGCCAACTACGCCAAATGTGGTGGGGGGCCCGGATTGGGGGGTGGTCCACTGCTTACCACGACCAGACGATGCAAAGACGAGACGGAGGCAGATTCCAATTGTAACAGGTCAGAGTTTATTGGCCATCCTCCTGACGAACGTAGCCATACACCGCAGCTTGTTTACAGCTCTCCGTTTCCAGGCCCGGGTACCTTCACCTTTCCTTCAGTCGTGATGACATCCCTCGCGGATCTTTCGCTGGGGCTGTCCTAGACCAATCTACCGCCAGCGCTTCACCTACCCGAGGTCGTCGTCCAATCGGTACCCCCGTGGCCTCGTCTGTCCTGCGGTCCGCTGTGTCAGGGTTACCCCCCTGACTGTCTTCTCTTGTCAGTCCCCTGGTCGAGCTTTTCACCGTTCTCCGTCTTCTGTCCTGAGTCCTCCTCTGTTGAGCTCCTCCCGGGACTAGCCTAGCCTCTGGAACCCCAACCAGTCCTATTTATCTCCTCTCTCACTGGGAATTTCCCTACTGGGTTCCTATCTCCCAGCTCCCCATGACTAAGCAGTTTCTATAGCCGTAAGCTGATGTTAAGTCCTGAACTACACTCCCCCTGCCATCTTGTGGTCAAATTTCGGTACTGCACTCCCTTTTCTGTCTCTCCCTGCTGTTACCTTTCTGTCATTGCCAATCTCCGTCTGTAGTGCACAAATCGTCCCCTTGTCTGTCAAGTCACCTTCCCCACTTGTACCTTGCCTTAGCACATGAAACCTCCATCAGTCTGTACCCTTCCCCCACCCAGGGAGGAGGGGAGTACTAATGAACCATAATATACCACCCAGACTAACAAGGTAATACAAACAGGGATAAAGGAAAATACCAATCATACAAATATACTCACACAAACAGAGGTAAACACCAAGGAGCGGAGAATGGGGTAAAACCAAAGTAGGAGAAGGAGGGGAATTAGCACACACCCAAAACCTAGCAAGTCTCAGCTAAATCCACCAAACACTTTCTCAAACAACAACCACAAACCACCATCTCCTAACCATGCAGGATGAAGCCAACTCTGGCAATGAGTGTTTGCTAGGGCCCAGAATGTATAGGAGAGGGGAGTGGCCAAGTTGAGAGCCTTAATGCAGGAAAGCTTCCAGGAGTTATCAACACAGCAGATTAACCCCTGCACTGCACTTAATATGAAGGTTAAGTGCTTCTAAACAGCGCAGGAGTAAATAAGAGAAATCAGATGCTGTGGTCTTCTGGCTTCTCTCTGTCATTGTAGGTTGTAAGCTTTCTTGAAGAGATGGGTTTTCAGGTTCCATCTGAAGGATCTGAATGAGATGGATAATTGGACATGTTGGGGCACCGAATTCCAGAGGATGGGGGATGTTTGGGAGCAGGCTTGGAGGCAATTGAGTGAGGAACGAAGTGTGGAGGAGAGAAGGAGGTCTTGGGAGGACCAGAGATTATGTGAGAGAAGATATTGGGAGATTAGGTCGGAGCTGTACAAAGAAGTCAGGTTATGGATGGCTTTGTAGGTCAGTATTAATAGTTTGAACTGGATACAATGGGGAATTGGGAGCTAATGAAGGGATTTGCAAAGGGGAGAAATGGAGCAGTAGCGAGGAGAAATGAAGTAGTCGAGTAGCAGAGTTAAAGGGGTTTTCCCCAAGAACAAAAGTTAATTTTAATAAATAGATCTTGGAACAATAATAACTTCCACAATTGGATGTGTTTAAATAAAATGTTCTTGTGCTAAGATAATCTTAGGCTATGTGCCCACGTATGCAGAAAATTTCTGCTTCAAAACCGGACTCCTTCCCAGAAAACGCGCGTTTTATTTCCGCACTTTTTTTGCGCGTTTTCCGCACATTTTTTGCGGAAAAAACATGCGTTTTTGATACGTTTTTTCCGCGCATCTTCTGACTCATAGGGAATAGCTAAAAACGCGGACTTTTCCGCAAAATTAATGAGCATGCTGCTTTTTTTTTACCGCTAAGCGTTTTTTGTGCGGAAAAAAACGCATCAATGTGCACAAAAAGTGCGGAATTCATTTAAAATGAATGGGATGCTTCTTCTATGCATTTTTGAAGCGTTTTGACTGGGACAAATGCTTCAAAAATGCTTCAAAAAGCCTTACGTGGGCACACAGCCTTAGGGAATGTTCACACGATCAGGAATGGTTCAGTATTTGCTCAGGGTTTGATGCAGGTGAAATCTAGACCAAATCTGCATCACAGGTCACTGGCAGGTGACCTGCATTTTTTTATGCGTTTTTTACATGCGTTTTTGATGCATTTTTTTTCATTGCATGCATTTTTTGGGGCACTTGAAATAAAGCTAATTGAAAGTTGGCTTCTGGGAAGGAAAAAAAGTGATTTCCTGTTTGCAGATATATTGGGGTATGTTCCCACGGTCAGTAAACACTGCGGGTTGGATGCTGCGCACATCCACAATGTCCAACCTGCAGCATCCAGCTGTTACAGCATAGTGGATGGGATTTCAAGAAATGCCATGTCCACTATGCGTGCACCGATGCACCCGACGGACATGTGGTGCGTCTTTCCTGACCGCAGCATGTCAATTTATGTAGCTGCATAAATTACCCATTCACTATCATTAGATGCTGTAGAACCGCATTATCTTCCTAGTCACATGTGTATTAAGTGTGGGAATGCAGCTTACTACACATGTGCCCTAATTTAAATAATGGTGAATCTTGTGACACAGCCAGAAGTACATGACACAGGAAGTGGAGGAAAGCACAGAGAGAGGTCCCCTACTTTTTAATAAATAAATATTTTTTTTTTTTAAATGGCGTGGGGTCACCCTATATTTGTTAACCAGCCAGAGTGAAGCAGACTACTGGGACTGGTATTTCAGGCTGGTAAGGATCCATTATCCATGAACAGTACCAGCCTGATAATACCAGGCCGCAGCAGTCTGCTTACCTTGGGTGGTTAGCAAAAATAGTGGGATCCCCTCCAAAAAAAATTGTCAGGATCCATTTTTGGATCTGTGTCAGAGTCTGGACTCTCTTATATAAACCTTTTTCCTTTCTGGCCCTCGGGGGTTAATATGGGTTTTTGCCCCCGGTGGCCGCTGGTGTTACTACAACTGTAGTTGGTCGGCTGCTGGGTTTTTCCCCCCGGTGGCGGCTGGTGTTACTACATGTTTATAAGGCCACCTGGTGCTGCAATTCACTGTTTGTAATACTGGTCATTTTCTAACCAACCTTGGTGAAGACTGGACCTACCTGGTGCAGAGGGGGTTCAGCTTATCTGGAGCAGTGGTGTTGCTGCTGGATGCTTAGCGGGTGCCTTACTCTGCTGCTTGGAGCATTGGCAGCAGATAAAGCTAAGTTTTGGTTTTTAGTTGCTTTAACCCTGTGGTGTCTGTTTTTCCTTTCCTTTCGTGTTATTGGTGCAGTTCACTTTATTCCCTGTCTCACCTCCTGGGGAGGGGGTTGAGGGTTTAGCTCAGGGCTAAACAGGAGATAGGGACAGGTCAGGGACTTGGGCCTCACTAACATCAAGTGTACCTCCAAGTTAAGGAAAGTCAGGGCACCTCCTTAGCCTGAGGGGCAGTTCAGGGGCCCAGGTTCCACGTCTCCTGTTTTCCCAATACTGCCCGTGACATTAATAGAGTGGGGTCCCCCTATTTTTGTTAACCAGCCAAGGAAAAAGCAGACAGCTGCAGCCTGGTATTCTCAGGTTAGCGATGCCCATGGATTTTGGCCCTCACTTGCCTAAAAATAGCAGCCCGCAGTCGCCCCACAATTGGCACGTCCAAAGATGCACCAATTGTGCCACTTTATCCGGCTCTTCCCACTTGCCCTGTAGCGGTGGCAAGTAGGGTAGTATTTGTGGGGTTGATATCACCTTTGTATTGTACGGTGACATCAAGCCCACGGCTTAGTAATGGAGAAGCGTCTATAAGACACCTATTCATTATTAATCCTACAGTTACATGGTAAATGCACAGCCATAATAAAGTCCTTTAATTGAAATAAAGACACAGACTTGTTTATTAGATCTTAATTAAACCATACTTACTGCATTGCCTATTCCACCAATGCCCTCGTTCTCCTGTAAGAGAATTAAAATAAAACAGCAACAGTATATCATACCTGTCCACTGAGAAGATATACATGCTGTCCCATGACAAATCCAGCTCTGCTATATCTGGATGCCTTTTGCTGAATGGTGGCATTATGCCGCCACTCAGCCTGACATCCAGACACAGTGGAGCTGGAAGCTGAAGACCGGAGATAAATCAGTCAGCGGCGGTCACGTGCACTGCAGTTCTTGCGGTCAGCTGATCATGAAAACTTTTCTAGTGACTGGAGATAACCCCGTCCACAGCGGTCACGTGCATGGCAGTTCTCGCGGTCAACTCAGCTCATTGCGAGGACTGCTGTGTACGTGAACTTCTGTCTGAAACAAGGTAAGACATTATTTAAATTAATAATAAACATGCTTAGTACTGTAAGCTGCGTTCCCGCACTTAATACGCATGTGACTAAGAGGAGAATGCGGTTTTACCGCATGTAATGATAGGCTATGGGTAATTTATGCACAGGAGACAGAGCGTCTCCACTACATAAATAGACATGCTGTGGTCTGGAAAGACGTGCTGCATGTCCGTCTCCGCAGGGTAGCCGAAGTCGTCTCAGGACACATAGTGGAGATGGGATTTCATGAAATCCCATCCACTATGCTGTAACATCTGGCCACTGCGGGTTTGATGCTGCGGATGTACGCAGCGTCCAATCCTCATCGTTTACTGACCGTGGGGACATACCCTAATGAATGTGTCCCTGCTGTGTACTGTGTAATGGCTGCGTCTGACCATACTGGAACATGGTCTGATCATACCACATCTCATGGGCAGGGGAGGAAACAAAAAAGAGTATACAAATAGAACAGCATGGGATCACAGCTGATTTTTTTTGTCAGGTAAAAAACCCTGCCTGTTTTAAACAATGTTTTACTTCAAAGACAGAATCATTTGCGATCCCATGCTGAACTGTTATGATTGAGTCACCGTAGGAGGCAAAAAACAGAAATGCTAGCTAAGTCCAGAAAACCAGAGAAGTTGGCAGCTATCGGTTTGCAGACCCCTGAACCTATCAACACAACTAGCAGTAGCCGTGGGGGGTTCCTACGATGCCCTAGACCCCTCGATCACAGCCGGAGAATTAAATAGGCCTAAAGAAAGAAAGGGGAAATCTAAACTGCCCCAGAGCAGACCCCCAAAGCAATAGGCAGCCCCCAACATATAATGACGGTGAAGCAAGATGAAAATACTAACACAGACAGAAAGATAGACAGAGCAAAGAGGGGCCCAGGCTAACTAGATAGAAAAGGACAGGAAGGCTGCTGTCTGCAATCCGTGAAAAACCCTATGAAAATAAGAGCCAACAGACTGACAGTGAAAAAGGCCCTGAAGACGCTAGGCTTCAAAAAAGCTATGTCAGTACTCAGGAATATACTGAAGACAGAGCTACAGGGAAAAAGGAGATTCAGCTCACCCCAGCAGGGAATGGCAGAATACTGAAAAGCAAGGAAAACAAAAAACAAAACCAAAAGCTAACAGGCAAAACAGAAAACTTAGCTTGAGAGGAGCAGGAATCAGACTGGTGTCCTAGAAGTCCACAGAGAAATCACCCGCAGGGCAGAAGGGCGTCGGCAGCCTTATATCCAGTCCGTGACTCCACTCAGCCAGTCATCCTCATTAGACTCAGGTGCCTGATAATCAGGCTCATTACCTTCCTTTACCAGAATAGGGAGTTCACCAGACCCCAGTGACGAAGGGGAAAATGAACTCACAACAGTACCTCCCCCTTGAGGAGGGGTCACCGAACCCTCAACCATGCCACCAGGGCGATCAGGATGAGCCCGATGAAATGCATGCACCAATCTTTTGGCATGAATATCAGAGGCAGAGACCCAGGAATTATCCTCCTGACCATAACCCTTCCACTTAATCAAATACTGGAGTCTCCGTCTAGCCAGACGGGAATCAAGTATTTTCTCTACCTCATATTCCATGTTACCTTCAACAAATACAGGGTCTGGAGGTGCCACCCCAGGAACAACTGGTTCAACAAACCTCTTCAACAAGGACTTATGGAACACATTATGGATTTTAAATGTGACAGGAAGAGCCAAACGAAAAGAGACCGGATTAATAATCTCCAAAATCTTGTAAGGTCCAATAAATCTAGGCTTAAATTTAGGAGAAGCCACCTTCATAGCAATATTTTTTGATGATAACCACACCATATCACCAATCTTAAACTGGGAACCAATGGTCCTATGTCGATTGGAAAACCACTGGGCCTTTTCCTGGGAGAGAGATAACTTATCCACCACTTGGTCCCAGATCTGGTGCGTTCTCTCCACCACAGTGTCAACACCTGGGCAGGCAGAAGGCTCCACCTGCCCTGAAGAAAATCGAGGATGAAACCCAAAGTTACAAAAAAAAGGTGACATCAAAGTGGCAGAACTAGCTCTATTATTTAAAGCAAATTCGGCCAAGGGCAAAAATGAAACCCAATCATCCTGATCAGCGGAAATAAAACATCTCAAATACGACTCCAAGGTCTGGTTTGTTCTCTCTGTCTGCCCATTGGTCTGAGGGTGAAAAGCAGAGGAGAAGGACAACTGAATTCCCAGCTTGGAACAGAAAGTCCTCCAAAATCTAGACACAAACTGAACTCCTCTGTCAGATACAATGTTCTCAGGAATCCCGTGTAAGCGAACCACCTGTTGCAAAAACAGGGGCACCAACTCAGAGGAAGATGGCAACTTAGGGAGTGGTACAAGATGAACCATCTTAGAGAACCTATCACAAATCACCCAAATAACCGTTATTCTTTGAGAGACCGGCATATCAGAGATTAAATCCATTGAAATATGGGTCCATGGCCTCCAGGGGACCGGCAAAGGCATCAACAACCCACTAGAGCGAGAACAAGATTTAGACTGGGAGCAAGTCCCACAGGACTGCACAAAATTCCTGACATCATGAGACAAGGTGGGCCACCAAAAAGAGCAACTCACCAGATCTCTAGTACCAAAAATACCTGGATGACCAGCCAATGCAGAGCAATGAACTTCAGACATCACTCTCTTCTTCCACTGGTCAGGAACATACAACTTTCCACTGGGACAACGCTCAGGTTTGTCCTCCTGGAACTCTTGCAGAGCACGTCTCAAATCGGGCGAGATGGCAGAAAGAACTACCCCTTCACCTAAGATGGTAGCAGGCTTGGTCACCACAGGAGAATCAGCAAAGAAACTCCTAGAGAGGGCGTCTGCCTTGACATTCTTAGTTCCAGGAAGAAAAGAGACCACAAAATCAAAACGTGTAAAAAACAAGGCCCACCTAGCCTGTCTAGGGTTCAAGCGTTTAGCCGACTCTAGGTAAATCAAATTCTTGTGATCAGTGAGGACCACAACTTGATGTTTAGCTCCCTCCAACCAATGTCTTTACTCCTCAAATGCCCATTTCATGGCCAACAGTTCCTGATTCCCCACATCATAGTTACGTTCAGATGGAGAGAACTTTCGGGAAAAGAAAGCACAGGGATTCATTTTAGATGTTACAGGATCCTTTTGGGACAAAACAGCTCCTGCACCAATCTCAGAAGCATCCACCTCTACCTGGAACGGGAGTGAGACATCAGGTTGCCGCAAAACCGGGCCGGAGGTAAATCTTCGCTTCAGCTCCTGAAAGGAAGCAACAGCCTCAGGAGACCAATTCAACACATCAGCACCCTTCTTAGTCAGATCAGTCAATGGCTTGGCAATACTAGAAAATTTTGCTATAAATTTCCGATAAAAATTAGCAAAACCCAAAAACTTCTGGAGGGCCTTCAAAGAAGTGGGCTGAACCCAATCATAAATGGCCTGTACCTTGGCCGGGTCCATTTCAATAGTTGACGGAGACAAAATAAATCCCAAAAATGAAATCCTCTGTACTCCAAAAAGGCATTTCGATCCTTTGACATACAGGGAATTCTCCCTCAAGATCCGGAACACAGTCCGAATATGTTCCACATGAGAATCCCAATCCTTGGAGAAGATCAAAATATCATCCAGATAGATAATCAAAAATTTATCGACAAAGTCTCGGAAAATATCGTTCATGAAGCACTGGAAGACAGAAGGGTCATTAGTGAGCCCAAAAGGCATCACCAGGTACTCAAAATGTCCCTCCGGAGTATTAAACGCCGTCTTCCATTCATCCCCCTGCTTAATGCGGATAAGATTATACGCCCCCCTGAGGTCAAGCTTGGTAAACCAGCAAGCACCTCTAACTCTAGAGAATAGATCCGAAATCAGGGGTAACGGATACTGATATTTAATAGTAATTTTATTGAGGGCACGATAATCAATACAAGGCCTTAAAGAACCATCCTTTTTGGCCACAAAAAAAAAACTGGCACCTAAGGGTGAAGAGGATGGTCTAATATGACCCTTCTCCAACGCCTCCTTAATATAGGACTGCATAGCCTCGTGCTCGGGTACAGATAAATTGAAGAGCCGACCCTTGGGAAATTTACACCCCGGGCTTAGTTCAATTGCACAGTCATAACTCCTATGAGGAGGCAAGGACGCAGACTCATTCTCACTAAATACATCATAAAAGTCCGCCAAATAGTCAGGAACATCATGCGACTGAGGAGAGGTGTAAAAAACCGGAGCCTCACTAAAGGCACGCCGACAACCCCAACTCACCACAGACACAGATTTCCAATCCAAAACTGGATTATGAATTTGCAACCAGGGAAACCCCAGAACAACGGCATCATGCAGACCATGCAATACCAAAAATCTGCAATTTTCTTGATGGTCTGGGGCGACCCGCATGACCACCTGGGTCCAAAACTGAGGTTTATCTTTAGCCAAAGGAGTAGCATCAATCCCCCTCAAAGGGATAGGCGTCTGCAGAGGTGTCATCGGAAATCCACAACGTTTAGCAAAATCCAAGTCCATTAGGTTTAGCGCTGCTCCCGAATCCACAAAAGCCTTGGCGGAAAATGTGGACAGGGAGCAGATCAGAGTAATTGCCAGAAGAAACTTAGGTTGAACACCACCAACAGAAAACGTGTGTGCAAAGCGTTTCTCTCGTTTAGGACAAACAGAAATAATATGCGAGGCATCTCCACAGAAAAAACACAGCTTATTACGCCTTCTGAACTCCTGACGTTGCGCCTTAGACAAAACTCTATCACATTGCATAGGTTCAGACGTCTGTTCAACCGGTGACAACACCTCTCGTGCAATCCTGCGTTCACGTAAACGCCGATCAACCTGAATGGCTAATGACATAGAATCGTCCAGACCAGAGGGAACAGGAAATCCCACCATAGTATCTTTTACGGCTTCTGACAAACCCTTCCGAAAAAGAGCAGCCAGGGCATTATCATTCCAGGGAGTAAGGACCGCCCACTTTCGGAACTTTTGACAGTACAACTCAGCAGAATCTCGACCCTGGTTCAATGCCAACAGGGTCTTTTCAGCCTGATCAATAGCATTAGGTTCGTCATACAACAATCCCAAAGCTTGAAAGAATGCGTTCACATTAGTCAGAATAGGATCATCTGGTTTCAAAGAAAACGCCCAATCCTGGGGATCGCCACGCAGCAAAGAGATGACAATTTTAACCTGCTGCGCGGAGCTCCCTGACGAGTTAGGCTTCAAGGCAAAAAATAATTTACAATTATTTTTGAAACTCAAAAATTTAGATCGATCTCCAAAAAATACATCAGGTGTAGGGATCTTTGGTTCAACAGCATGCGAACGAGCAAGGTAGGCGGAAATTCCCCGCACTTCCGCAGCGAGCTGCTCCACACGATCAGACAATTGCTTTATCTCCATTGAGAGAAAAAAAAATTCCCCCTACGGCCTCAGAGATATAGAGGAAAGAATATACACACACCTTTTTTTTTTTTTTTCTTTAAGCACAATTCTTTCCTGCTATTGAGTACCCTAGGATCTGCGGTATGGCGGGTGGTTCTGTTATGATTGAGTCACCGTAGGAGGCAAAAAACAGAAATGCTAGCTAAGTCCAGAAAACCAGAGAAGTTGGCAGCTATCGTATTGCAGACCCCTGAACCTATCAACACAACTAGCAGTAGCCGTGGGGGGTTCCTACGATGCCCTAGACCCCTCGATCACAGCCAGAGAATTAAATAGGCCTAAAGAAAGAAAGGGGAAATCTAAACTGCCCCAGAGCAGACCCCAAAGCAATTGGCATCCCCCAACATATAATGACGGTGAAGCAAGATGAAAATACTAACACAGACAGAAAGATAGACAGAGCAAAGAGGGGCCCAGGCTAACTAGATAGAAAAGGACAGGAAGGCTGCTGTCTGCAATCCGTGAAAAACCCTATGAAAATAAGAGCCAACAGACTGACAGTGAAAAAGGCCCTGAAGACGCTAGGCTTCAAAAAAGTACTCAGGAATATTCTGAAGACAGAGCTACAGGGAAAAAGGAGATTCTGCTCACCCCAGCAGGGAATGGCAGAATACTGAAAAGCAAGGAAAACAAAAAACAAAACCAAAAGCTAACAGGCAAAACAGAAAACTTAGCTTGAGAGGAGCAGGAATCAGACTGGTGTCCTACAAGTCCACAGAGAAATCACCCGCAGGGCAGAAGGGCGTCGGCAGCCTTATATCCAGTCCGTGACTCCACTCAGCCAGTCATCCTCATTAGACTCAGGTGCCTGATAATCAGGCTCATTACCTTCCTTTACCAGAATAGGGAGTTCACCAGACCCCAGCGACGAAGGGGAAAATGAAGTCACAACACTGAACATTTTATATAAACACATCCAATTGTGGAAGTTATTATTATTCCAAGATGTAATGATTAAAATGAATTTTTGTTCATGGAAAAACTCCTTTAAGGACGGACTGGAGAGGTGTGAGAGTGTTAGTATGTAAGCTACAAAGGAGCAAATTTGACTTATATAGTACAAAACTTAAGGTATGTTGTAAAATATGACATGGAATAGCAAATAAAAAAATAATAACTTTGTTCTGATATACCGTATTTTTCTCTTTGTAAGACGCACTTTTTTCCCAAAAATTTTGGGGGGAAAATGGGGGGGTGTCTTATAAAGCGGACATGCCTTACCATGGGCCATGATCAGGGGGCGTCTGGGTGTTCGGCGGTTGCTGGTCGGTGCTTCGGGTGTCTCTGGTGCCCAGCTCTCGAGAGATGAGATTTCAGCGCAGAGATCTCATCTCTCGAGAGCTGGGTCCCGAGATGCCATCTGCGCAAGCGCCGGCCGCCATTTTTTACCAGCACCACCGCACACACAGGGGAACCATGGAAATGCCGGGGCTCTGGCCTGTCGCACAATGTCGGCAGAGCCCTGGGCAGCGCCGGGCACACACGCAGCACCGCTGGGCACCGGAGACACCCACAGCACCGGCCAGCAACTGCTGGACACCCGGAGAAACCCGGCAGCAGCAAAAGACCCTGCAGCAGCACAAGACCCCAGCAGCAACGGCACACATCAGAGCCCCCCTCATCCCTGAATGCAGCCTGCAGCATCACTCCACGCCTGCCTCCTCCAGCAGCGAGCCTGGGACCCCGCTACACTGCAGCCACCAACCCCAGTAAGCAATAAGATGCAAGGATTATAAGAAGCACCACCATTTTATTAAAAAATATTTTTTTCTTATTTTTCTCCTCAAAATTTGTGGTGCGTCTTATAAAGCGAAAAATACGGTATATTCAGTGGCATGTAAAAGTTTAGGCACCTATGGTCAAAATTACTTTTATTGTGAACAGTTAAGCAAGTTCAAGTTAAATGATTTCTAAAAGCCCTCAAGTTAAAGATAACATTAAAGATGACACATTTCCTTTGTATTTTAGGCAAAAAAAATACATTTTCATATTTTAAATTTTAAAAATTACAAAAAAATGGTCCGATGCAAAGATTTAAGCACCCTTGGAGATTTATGTGCTCAGATAACTTTGACCAAGGTTTCAGACTTTAATTGGCCTATGAATATGGTGAAGGCCCACAAAACAGGAGGAGATGGCAAAATGTTTTCAAGTTGGCCTTTCCTCAGACCAAAATGTAATTAAGAAATGGCAGTTAAAAGGAACAGTGGGGGGTCAAGATAAGGTCTGGAAGACCAATCAAAATTTCAGTGAGAGGAGCTTGTAGGATTGCTAAAGAGGTAAATCAGAGCCCCTGCTTGACTGCAAAAAGCCTTCAGAAAGACATAGCAGACTCTGGAGTTGTAGTACTGTCACGGCACAGTTGCAAGATATCCCAGAGCTCCTTCCCTATTCCTAAATCTTGGGGCACCCTAGCTATCCCTGTTCTCCAGATTACTTCTGAGGGTGAAGACACCAGGGCCACGTGCCTTACTGAGCTCATGAATCAGCCCTTCTGTGTTGTATGTGTTTATGAATACACAAACCAAACTAACAAGTAAAGACGTACAATGATAAATCAAAATACCAATCATAAAAATATGAACCCACAAACAGAGTGGAACACCAGGAAGTAAAAGAAGGGGAAACCAAATAGGAGAGGTCGAGGATATGCATATAGACAAATCACCAAGCAACAGTCTCCTGAAGAACACTCCAAAAAGCCTCTTCAAACAACCAACACATCCAGCTCCAGAATCAGGCAGTATCAAACTAACTCTGGCAATGCCTGCTTGCCAGAGGTGAGTATATATAGCTGACAGGAGAGACCAACACTGAGCAGCTGAGAGCATCAAAGAAGGAAAGCTTCCAGGAGCTCTCAACTCAACATATTAACCCCTGCACTGCTAGCAGAAACCTTCACAGTTTAATATGAAGATGAAGTGCTTCTAATCAGTGCAGGAGTTCGAGAAATCAGACAGTGCGGCTTTCTGGCTCTTCTCTGTTGTGGTAAATCCATGACAGGTACATTGTTCTACTGTTCAGAGACACCTGCACAAATATAGCCTTCATGATAGTCATCAGAAGAAAACCTCTCATTCGTCCTCACAATAAAATTCAGCATCAAAACTATGCAAAACCATTAAGCATGGGGTTGGATTAATGATGCTTTGGGGTTTTGTTGCAGCCAATGGCACTGGGAACATTTCATGGGTAGAGGGAATAATAGATTCAATGAAGTTTGAACAAACTCTTGATGCAAACATAACACCATCTGTAAAAAAAAGCTGAAGTTGAAAAGAGGATGGCCTTTACAGTCCCCTGATCTGAACATCATTGAAAATCTGTGGCTAGACCTTAAAATAGCATGCATGCAAAATGACCCAGGAATCTCACAGAACTAGAAGAATTTTCCAAGGAATGGAGGAAAATCTCTCAAACAAGAATTGAAAGACTCTTGGCTGGCTACTAGTGATGAGCGAGTATACTCGTTACTCAAGATTTCCCGAGCATGATTGGGTGATCTACGAGTATTTGGAGGTTCTGGGAGATTTAGTTAGCTGCATGATTTATGGCTGCTAGACAGGCTGAATACATGTGGGGATTTCCTAACAAACAGGCAATCCCCACATGTATTCAGGTTGGCTAGCAGCTGCAAATCATGCAGCTACAGAGACAAAAACTAAATCTCCAAGCACATCCAAATACTCAGAGATCACTCGAGCATGCTCGGGAAATCTTGAGTAATGAGTGTACTCGCACATCACTACTGGCTACAAAAAGCGTTTAGAAGCTATGATAGTTTTTAAAGGGGGTGCTACTTGGTACCAACCATGCTGGGTGCCCAAACTGTTGCAATTTTTAAAATGTAAAAAATTACAATTTAGATATATTTGGCTTAAAATACGAAGGAATGGTGTCATCTTTAACTTTAGGCCTTATCAAGATAATTTCATCTTCAACTTGCTTAACCCCTTCCTGACCATTGATGCCATGTAGGCGTCATGAAAAGTCATGCCAATCCGACCCATGACGCCTATGTGGCGTCATGAATTTATAGCCCCCCTGCGGGTCGGGTGACTGGGGTCACTGAAAGGTCACCCGACCCGCACACACAGGACCCTTTGTACTTCACCACAGGGGGAGTGGCTTAGCCCTCACATGGCTATGATCGCTCTGATTGGCTGATAAAAGTGAAACAGCCAATCAGAGCGATTGTAATTTTTCACCAATGAAATTTGGTGAAATATTACAATCCAGCCATGGCCGATGCTGCAATATCATCAGCCATGGCTGGAGACATCGATCAGACTCCCCCACGACTGATGGCACTGATCGGCCGCCGCCACTGACTGACGGCGCCAATCGGCCGCCGCTGTCATTATCTGCTCCACCTCCCCTTCCATATGCTCTCCCCACCTTCCGATCACCCCCTCACCCTCCACGGTCACTCTGATGTCCCTCTGGCCGTCCCAGTGTCCCGCAATCTCAGATCATGGACGCCGTTATCTTGGAAAATGGCGGGCGCATGCGCAGTGTGCCCGCTGGAATCTGCCGGCTGCAGATTCATTCATTTATTTTAATCACTGTGATAAACTCTCACAGTGATCAAAATAAAAAAAAGTAAATAAACCCCCCCATTTATCACCCCCATAGGTAGGGACAAATAATAAAATAAAGAAAATATTTTTATTTTTCCATTAGGGTTAGAATTAGGGTTAGGGTTAGAATTAGGGTTAGGGTTGGAATTAGGGTTAGGGTTGGAATTAGGGTTAGGGTTAGAAATAGGGTTAGGGTTAGAAATAGGGTTAGGGTTGGAATTAGGGTTAGGGTTGGAATTAGGGTTGGGATTAGGGTTAGGCTTGTGGTTAGGGTTAGAGTTGGGATTAGGGTTAGGGCTGTGTTGGGGTTAGGGTTGTGGCTAGGGTTATGATTAGGGTTGGAATTAAGGTTAGGGGTGTGTTGGGGTTAGGGTTGACGTTAGAATTGAGGGGTTTCCACTGTTTAGGCACATCATGGGGTCTCCAAACACGACATGGCGCTACCATTTATTCCTGTTAATTTTGCATTCAAAAAGTCAAACAGTGCTCCCTCCATTCGGAGCCCCGACATGTGCCCAAACAGTGATTTACCCCCACATATGGGGTATCAGCGTACTCAGGAAAAATTGCACTAAGACTTTGGGGGTCTAATTTCTCCTGTTACCCTTTTTTTGTGGAAAAAATGATTTTTTATTCTCACGTCCCTGCGTTATAAACGTCTGTGAAGCACTTGGGGGTTCAAAGTGCTCACCACACATCTAGATAAGTTCCTTGGGTGGTCTAGTTTCCAAAATGGGGTCACTTGTGGGGGGGGTTTCCACTTTTTAAGCACATCAGGGGCTCTGCAAACTTACATTATGCCCGCAGACCATTCCATCAAGTCGGCATTTCAAAACGTCACTACTTCCCTTCCGAGCCCCAGCGTGTGCCCGAACAGTGGTTCCCCCCACATATGGGGTACCAGCGTACTCAGGACAAACTGGACAACAACTTTCGGGGTCCAATTTCTCCTGTTACCATTGTGAAAATAAAGAATAGCGGGCTAAAAAATCATTTTTTGAGGAAATTTTTTTTTTTTTTCACGGCTCTGCGTTATAAACTTCTGTGAAGCACCTGGGGGTTCAAAGTGCTCACTATGCATCTAGATAAGTTCCTTAGTGGGTCTAACTTCCAAAATGGGGTCATTTGTGGGGGAGCTCCAAAATTTAGGCACGCAAGGGCCCTCCAAACATGACATGGTGTCCGCTAACGATTGGAGCTAATTTTCCATTCAAAAAGTCAAATGACTCTCCTTCCCTTTCTGAGCTTTGCCGTGCACCCAAACAGTGGTCCCCCCACATATGGAGTACCAGCGTACTCAGAACAAACTGGACAACAACTTTTGGGGTCCAGTTTATCCTGTTACCCTTGGGAAAATAAAAAATAGCGGGCTAAAAAATCATTTTTGAGGAAAAAAAAGATTTTATATTTTCATGGCTCTGCGTTTATAAACTTCTGTGAAGCACTTGGGGGTTCAAAGTGCTCACCACACATCTAGATAAGCTCCTTGGGGGTCTAATTTCCAAAATGGGGTCACTTGTGGGGGAGCTCCAATGTTTAGGCACACAGGGACTCTCCAAACGTGACATGGCAACCGCTAAATATTCCAGCATATTTTCCATTCAAAAAGTCAAATGGCGCTCCTTCCCTTCTGAGCCCTGCCGTGCGCCCAAACAGTGGTTTATGACCACATATGAGGTATTGGTGTACTCAGGAGAAATTGCCCAACAAATTTAAGGATCCATTTTATCCTGCTACCCATGTGAAAATGAAAAAATTGATGCTAAAATAAAATTTTTGTTGGAAAAATTAAAATGTCCATTTTTTCTTTCCACGTTGCTTTAGTTCCTGTGAAGCACCTGAAGGGTTAATAATCTTCTTGAATGTAGTTTTGAGTAGCTTGAGGGGTGCAGTTTTTAGAATGGTGTCAATTTTGGGTATTTTCTGCCATATAGACCCCTCAAAGTGACTTCAAATGTGAGGTGGTCCCTAAAAAAAATTTTGTTGTAAAAATGAGAAATCACTTTTAACCCTTATAACTTCCTACCAAAAAAAATGTTGCTTCCAAAATTATGCTGATGTAAAGCAGACATGTGGGAAATGTTATTTATTAACTATTTTGTGTCACATAACTCTCTGGTTTAACAGAATAAAAATTAAAAATTTGAAAATTGCTAAATAATAAAAAATTTTGCCAAATTTCCTTTTTTTTTCATAAATAAAGGCAAAAATTATCAACCTAAATTTACCACTTACCTAATTTTCTGCCCTGTTGAGGGCAGAGTAACGTACTGCCATGCACAGGCGCCGGACTTCTCTGATCTTTCCCGGCGCCTGCGCAGTGCATTACTCTGCTCTACCCTCAACAGGGCAGAGAATTACGTGTGCCCAGGAGCGCGACACAAGCAAGGAGGAGGACATAATCACTAGAAGATGGGAGGCGCTGGACCCGGACCTGTGACACCCATCTGACCGGACTGCCCCCAGGGTGAGTATAATATAACTTGTTTTTCTTATCTTTCAGGTCACATCAGGGGCTTATCTCCGGAATTACTGAATGCTGTAGATAACCCCCTGATTTCGGTGACCGCATCTCATAGGGCAAAAATGAGGTGACAGATTCCCTTTAACTGTTCACAATAACAGTAAGTTTGACCAGGGGTGCCCAAATTTTATATGCCACTGTATATTACCTTCCTGTTATTCTTTCTCTTCTAGTGAAGTCAGGCTGACAGAGCTTCTTTTCCTCTACATGTCTGTTGATGGGATGTGTCTGCTGATGTCACGCTGATTGACAACTGGCTCCCCACTGTCTATCTGCGGGGAGCCAGCTGTTAATCAGCAGGACATCAACAGTGACACCCTATCAACAGAGCAGAGTAAAAGAGGAAAAGTTGCTATTTTGATATGAGGTCAAGAGAAACAGGAGAGTCACCTCCTGAGCCGACAGATCATGGCCTGACAGAGTAGGCAAGTAGTTAGCAACTACCTACCTGTAAGTTCTTAGCCCAATAGGAAAAAAAACAACTAAGCTCAGGATAACCCCTTTAACAAAATGCAGAAACAACTGTGTTTTAGAGTAGGTATTTGCAGGACCACAAGTCCTGGGCATCAGATAAAGAGCATGCAACCCAGCATGTATTATACAGCCCCCTCTAAGTACGGTACTTGATCACTCAGAGTCAGGATTAAGACGTGGTTGGTATTACATTTCCCCAATACTTGCCTCTGTATAAAATAAACTGTACTATAAAACTGTAATAAACTGTATAAACTGTACTTGCTGTGTCTGATGTCTTATTGTATCTAAAGACATGAAATTACATTTTTCATATGTTCATTATTATCATTAGCCATTTATTCAGTACCCTATCTATAGTAATAAAATTCACATTCACAGCAATTTTTCAGGTTGTCAATAAACCAGTAAATGATTGTTGGGGTAAACTTAACGGAACCATTATTACATACATAAATATTTGACTGTAATCGCTTTGGAATTTGTAAGTAAAGGGGATGCAAAAAATGGTACAGAACTTTTGCTTTCACTGCAGCTTTATGCTTTATAACACTTTGGAAACAAGCCTTGAAATAGATAAAAGCATTGCTGAATTAGTCTCTAAAGTAAACATAGTTAAAAAGAAATCAGTTAGAATACTGTAAATTATCCATCAATGCAATGCAAAACTAACTCAAACGTGTAGTGCATGTATCAGGAGGATCAAAAGACTGTTACCAGGGCCAGGATAAGGCATTTAGAGGCCCTAGGCCTATGAAGCTGATTGTACCCTCCTTCCTCCACATGAACCCTCAGCCCCCATGTAAAGGAATGGGTCAGAGACTAAAGGGGGTTTTACACATAGCGATATCACTAGCAATATCGCTAAAGCATCACCGATTTGGTGACGCAGCAGCGATATCGCTAGCGATATCGCTATGTGTGATACTTACCTCCGACCGGCTCCCCCGCTGTCTGTCGCTGATCGCGCGAGATCGCGCAGCTCCATTTCTCGTCGGCTGCTTCCTGCTGGGCTTTCTGCTGGCGCCGACTAGCGACGTGTGGACGCGGGCGGGAGAACGTCAGGATCGCCGCGTCTGAAAGGTAAGTAACGACCGCTGTATCGCTGCTGCATCGCTGTGAGATCTGTCTGTTTGGCAGCTCACTAGCGATCATTTAGCGATGCCCCAGCGATCCTGACCGGGTTGTATCGTTGTCGGGATCGCTGGTGCATCGCTAAATGTAAAGGGGCCTAGGTGATGGGACCCCTAACACACCACCCCTCCCCCTCCAATGGGTCAAGTAACAAGCTCTGATGACAACTACCTGTTTCACCAAAAAATACCAGAGAAGGTAACAAAATTTGTGTACTTTAGAGGTGAGGTTCAACAGGGAGTGTGTTTTCTTATATATGGAATCATTCATTGCTTGCAGACCATTTACATGATATCAGGGAAAAATAGCGACATTCATCTCTCACATCCTATATTTTAAATGTCAAACCCAAGACATCATGGAAACTAATATTACTTAACTATAATCACGGCTGTTTGGTTTCAATTAAAATGTGCAGTATTTGGTGGATAACCCAATGGAAGCTAAACAGACCCTCATATCTGTCACATAACAAATATAGTTTGCAAAGAAACTGGTGCTATGGTGCCATATTCCTTTATGTATAGTAGTTTTGGTGACGTATTCATGTATTGATGGTGGTTCTTGTCTCATATTCCTGTGTTAGGGACGGCGGAACGCACTAAATATAAAATAATAGAAAGTGCGTTCGCCGCCTGGGGTCTACCGTGCAGAGGTGTAAAACTGCTGCTATATAATGGCAGACGCACAATATGGTGGTATGACACACGCGGGTTGAACGTCACCCGATGTGCGCTGGTGAGCTCTGTTAATATCACAGAGATGCATACGGCATAAACATAAATGCCAAGCCTGTTGACTTCACAGGTCTCAGCGGTAAGTCCCTATCCACACACGTAATATCAGAGGGAGGGGATCTTAATGAGTTATTTGCAGGCACATGCATTCATCATCATTCACACAGATAGCAATTAGAGTCTACACTAGTGCATGGCCGAGCGGCCATGAGACTCTTTTATAGCCAGGACCTTCCGGAAGCCCACAGATCTCTGAGATGGACCAATGAGATCTGGAGAAGGACCTGAGCACGTGACTCCCGATCTCCAATGGGAGATCGCCTTGGGAGCATGCCCAGTGGCGTGACGGGAGGACTTAGCCTCTGGAGTGGCTTGCTGCAGAGCAGACTGCGCTACTATTGCTGGCCCAGAGGTGGCAGCAACAACCAGACCCACAGAGCTGGTCTGAGCAGAGCGTCTGGAACGCCGGGATTGCTGAGCGGTCGGAGGAGAATGGGAGGCCGCTGAGTGCAAGGCTCTGGATTCCTGCTGTGCAGTTGCAGGAACCCGACGCCTAACATTGCCCCCCCTCCTAGGGCCCCCTCCCCTCTGAGCCTTGCTACGCTCAAAAGCTGCGATCAGGAGCGGGGCGTGGATGTTCTCCACTGGCTCCCAGGTCCGGGCCTCTGGATCATGACCCTTCCAGTCCACCAAATAAAATTTTTTGCCATGCACAATCCTGCGTCCCACAATGGCGTTAACCTCAAACTCATCCGAAGACAAGTCTGATGTCCCGGCAGATGACTCGGAAAACCGTGCCATGTGAACAGGCTTGAGGAGTGACACGTGGAAGATGTCAGAAATGGCCAAGTGTGGTGTAAGAGCCAGATGGTAGACCACTGAGCTGATCCACTCGAGGACCTTGAAGGGACCAATGTATCACGGAGCGAACTTGGAGGACTCAGCCCGCAGCCTGATATTTCGGGCAGAGAGCCACACCAAGTCGCCAGGGGCAAAAGTTGGAGCGGGGCGCCGATGTGTGTCGGCGGACCATCATTCTCTCTTTAGGGGCTCGAATAGCATCCTGGGTGCGATCCCAAATGTTGCGAGCCTCCACTGCCCAGTCTGCCACCCTGGAATCAGTGGAAGACACTGGCATCGGGACAGGAACGCGCGGATGCTGGTCATTATTAAGAAGGAACGGCGTCTGACCAGTGGAATCAGCCACTGCATTATTCAGGGCAAATTCAGCCCACGGTAGAAAGGATGCCCAGTCATCCTGCCTGGCAGAAACAAAATGTCGCAGGTACATGACCAGACTTTGATTGGCTCTCTCAACCAACCCATTCGTCTCGGGGTGATAGGCAGAGGACAAGTTTAGCTTGATACTGAGTAGACTGCAGAGCTCCCTCCAAAACCGAGACGCAAATTGGGGACCTTGGTTACTGACTATTTTGTCCGGCATACCGTGCAAACTAAATACATGCTTTATGAACAGTGCGGCGAGACCGCGAGCGGAAGGCAGCCGCGTGAGTGGCACCAGATGCACCATTTTAGAAAAATGATCGGTGACCACCCAGATGACCGTGCTGCCACCGGACTTGGGCAGACCGACCACAAAGTCCATGTCGACCATCTCCCAGAGTCTGTCTGCCACCGGCAATGGATAGAGTAACCCAGCCTGCCTCTGCCTAGAATACCTGTTCCGAGCACAAGAGACGCATGCTTGAATGTACTCTTTAGTGTCCCGAGCCATGTGCAGCCACTAAAAAGACCTTGCAGGGAGTTCTGTGGTCCACTTATTGCCAAAGTGACCACCCACCCTGGACGCGTGTGCCCACGCGAGGACTTCTGGTCGCAGGAGAGGAGGGACAAAGGTCTTGCCCGGCGGAACTGATTCAAGAGCGACCGGGGCCACGGTCCTCAGGCTCTCAGTGGGGACAATTAGCCGAGGCTCAGCCTCCCCTTCCTCCGCTGAGACCACCGAGCGCGAGAGAACATCCGTACGGACGTTCTCTTCAGACAGATAGTGCAAAGTGAAGCAGAAGTGGGAGAAGAAGAGCGACCACCTAGCTTGACGAGAGTTAAAGCGCTGGGCCGTTTGTAAATAGACCAGGTTTTTATGGTCAGTGTACACCTGGAAGGGAAACTGGGCTCCTTCCAGGAGATGTCTCCACTAGGCCAACTTCATTGCCAGCAACTCCCTGTCCCCGATGGAGTAGTTTTTCTCCGCCGGTGAGAAGGTCTCGGAGAAGAAGAAGCAGGGATGCTTCCGACCTTGAGCATCCTTCTGGAAAAGTACTGCTCCTGCACCGACGAATGAGGCATCCACCTCTAGGATAAAAGGTTTATCCACATTGGGATGGTGTAGGATAGGAGCGTCGGCAAAATGGGTTTTCAAGGAGAAGAAGGCCTTGGAGACTTGTTCAGACCAAGCCTTGGGATTAGCTCCTTTTTTAGTGAGGGCAACCAAAGGAGCTACCAGTGTGGAGAAGTGGGGAATGAACTGGTGGTAGTAATTAACAAACCCCAAAAAGCGCTGCACCGCTTTGAGAGAATGGGGCTCCTGTCAGTCCATTACTGCTTGCAATTTGGCAGGATCCATAGCCAAACCCTGGGCCGAGATGATGTAGCCCAGGAACAGCAAGAACTCCTGCTCAAACTGGCACTTCTCCAGCTTGGTGAAGAGAGAATTTGCCCGCAAATGGTCGAAGACCTTGCAGACGTCTCTCCGGTGAGGGATCAAATCTGGAGAAAAGATGAGGATGTCATCCAGATAGACCACCACCAAGCTAGAGAGCATATCGCGAAAGACGTCATTTACAAAATCCTGGAAGACAGCAGGCGCATTACAGAGGCCGAAGGGCATGACCAAATATTCATAGTGGCCATCCCTGGTATTAAAGGCTGTCTTCCACTCGTCTCCTTCGCGAATGCGGATCAAGTTGTACGCCCCCCATAGATCCAATTTCGTAAAGATCCGGGCCCCTCGCAACCTGTCAAACAACTCAGAGATCAACGGAAGAGGGTATTTGTTTTTTACTGTGATGGCGTTGAGACCTCTGTAGTCAATGCAGGGATGTAACTCTCCACTCTTCTTCTGCACGATGAAGAACCCTGCACCAGCCAGCGACACCAACTTTCTGATAAAACCTCTTGCCAGGTTCTCCCGGATATATTGAGACATAGCCTCCATTTCGGGGAGAGATAGAGGATACACGTGGCCTCTAGAAGGTTGCGTGCCTAGCAATAGGTCTATTGGGCAATCGTAAGATCGTAAGGACGGTGCGGCAGAAGCGTCTCCGCAGATTTTTTGGTGAAGACGTCTGCGTACTGGTGGTATTGTCTGGGAAGCGCGGAGAGATACACGGGTACCTCCATGGAGGCTACTTGAACACTGCCCCTCAGACACCTTCCCTCACAGTCCTTGCTCCAACCCAGTATACTCCCCGAAGACCATTCTATATGAGGGCAATGGCAACGGAGCTAGGGAAATCTGAGAAGCACCTGGTCAATGCCATCTGGCAAAATGAACAGGGACAAGATCTCACGATGGGATGGTGAGATTGAGAGACCTAGGGGTGCTGTCTGGTGGGTAACCCGAGATGGTAAAGGCGCACCATTAACCACCATGATGGTCAAGGGTTGAGGCAGTAACACCAGCGGAATAGCGTGCTTTTGGGCGAAGGCCGAGGACATAAAGTTCCCTTCTGCCCCGGAATCCACCGTGACCTCTACCTCCAAGGTGGACGCCCTGCTATCTAACGTCCACCAGAATACCGGTTTGGGGGAGAAAGGTTTCATATCAGATAGACCCCCACCTATGACCACTGGACGTGATCGTTTTTCAACCGCAGTGGACACGTGTTAGCCGAGTGACCAAACTGCCGGCACTGGTAAGAGCGCGTGGAGCTTCGCACCGGACGCAGCCTGGGACCGGTGCAAGACACCTCTATGGGTTCAGAAGGCATAATCTCCTGAGCGGGAAGCTCTAGTGGCTCGGAGAAAGTGGGAGCCAACGTAACCCTTTGTCTGCATTGCACACACTCCAGCCCGCGCTCCGTAAACCGGAGATCAATGGGGGTGCAAATGGCAATCAAGTCCTCCAGACTTGCAGGGACCTCTCTGATAGCTAGGGCATCTTTGACATGCTCCGCTAACTCTCTCCAGAACACAGGGACGAGTACCTTATCAGGCCACTCCAGCTCGGAAGCCAGTGTCCGGAATCGGACGGCACAATGGCTGACCGAGTGGGATCCCTGCGTTAAGGCTAATAGCTGGAGAGAAGTGTCGTGAGTGACCCGTGGTCCCAAAAAGACCTGCTTTAAGGACGCGAGAAACTGAGCAGCGCTCAGAACCAAGGGGTCATCACGCTCCCACAATGGCGTAGCCCATTCTAACACCCTGCCAGACAGCAGGGAGACAATAAACCCCACCTTAGCCCACTCTGTAGGGAACCGTGCAGCCAGTAGCTCAAGCTGAATAGAGCACTGGCTCACGAAACCCCTACAGGTGGCGCTGTCACCCGAGAACTTGTCGGGCAGCGGGAGACGGGATAATGTCGGTGCAGGCGTGGATGTGGGCATACGAGAGACAGCCTCTGCGACTGCCTGAACAGCGGCAGCAGTAGCATTCGCAGCTGAGGTGGGACTCTCGAGAACCGCCAACCTGCCCTCCAGCTGCCGAATGCACTGCAGTAGCTGCTGCTTGTCCACCATTACTAGCCAGAACCTGGCGCTAGTGTAATGTTAGTGACGGCAGAACACACTTAATATAAAATAATAGAAAGTGCGTTCACCACCCGGGGTCCACCGTGCAGAGGTGTAAAACTGCTGCTATATAATGGCAGATGCACAATATGGCGGTGTGACACACGCGGGTTGAACGTCACCCGGCGTGCGCTGGCGAGCTCTGTTAATATCACAGAGATGCGTGCGGCATAAACATAAATGCCGAGCCTGTTGACTTCACAGGTCTCAGCGGTGTGCACGCACAGTATATGGTCACAGGACTAGGCCCAAGACTCCGGATCACTGTCCGTCTAGACCTACCGTGCGTGCAGTGTCACTACAGCAGACGCCATCCAGTGCTGCTGACTGCAGCGCGGCAACCGACTCAGCCGCAACACGACAATGCCCAAGAGGGGCGTACTGTCGGACGCTAGTTCTGTTAGATGTGAACTGTGGTCTGTAGCGTGCCACTGACTGGCGCTGACTCTATGACTAAGTCTCTATCCACACACGTAATATCAGAGGGAGGAGATCTTAATGAGTCATTCGCAGGCACATGCATCCATCATCATTCACACAGATAGTATTTAGAGTCTACACTAGCGCAAGGCCGAGCGGCCATGCGATCCTTTTATAGCCAGGACCTTCCGGAAGCCAAAAAACCACAAAGAAAGATAAAGAAAAGGATCAGAAAAGAAAACACAAAAAAACCAAGATAGCAGCAAAAATGACCCCTTAAAAATTAACTTTTAATTAAATAATTAAAAACTTGGACAATCCCAGCTCAAAGGACAATCAATCTCCAAAAGGTCACCAGGCAGAAAAGTTTAAAAAAAAAAATAATCAGGGCAACTACACTCGTCCTAATGGGCCCTATCAAGTCCCTTCCTGGCCGCAGAGGTTGGCACCCTAGTTGTTGACGATGTGGTACCCCCGCTCAACGTTGGTGACCCTATAACACCCTACAAATCCCTAGTCCATGACGACGATACAAAGAAAAAACACACAAACACACATAAATACCAGAAACCCCCCCCTAGTGGGGAGACTGGATAACGTCTCTTTTAAGTGCAAACTTATCTCGTAGTCGAACCGTGAGCACTAGGCCCACACCTAATAAGCCTATCTCGTAGTAAAAAATGCTTACTATTGCAGCTTTTAAATGGCTTATCTCGTAGTAAAAAGGGCTTATGCTGCATGCAATGACAGACTATATATGAAAGCCCCCCTAAACAAAAAGAAAAAAGTGTCTACACAAGAAAAATTGGGAGGAAGCAATGTTCCAAACAG
The DNA here is from genome assembly GCF_039654945.1 of Dendrobates tinctorius. Classification (NCBI taxonomy): domain Eukaryota; kingdom Metazoa; phylum Chordata; class Amphibia; order Anura; family Dendrobatidae; genus Dendrobates; species Dendrobates tinctorius. Next base: position 19,619,298 of record NW_027361694.1, read on the forward strand.
TAGTAGTAAATATTACATAGTTATGCACTGCAAATAAATCACCATAAACAACTCCACCAGGTGGAAATAAATGGCATAAAAGCGCTGCTTAATCATACAACATGGTCATAATAGTCCCAAATATAGGCAAAAGCGGCAGTGAAAGCACTCCCTACAATCAAGAATGCCATAATGTCCACATATAATCAAAATTTACATTGCCTTCCATCAGTCTGTCAGAGCATAAAAATCAATACTTATCAGCCATTAGAAGATGTGAGGCCCAGCCCGACGCGTTTCCCCCTCCAAAATACTGAGGGTTCATCAGGGGCAGAGAAGAAGGGGTCTCATCACCCCAGCCGAGAGATCAGTGCAATGTGCGGCGTGCTTACTGTGTCTCTGATTCTCATATTTACCGCGTCCTAGTCGCGACATCACTTCCGGTGACAGGCAGTGATCACATGTGGTGAAAACTGTCATCTCAGTGGACGGCGTTCTGCCTCCTATCCACCATGTCACAGTCGCGCCGTCACTTCCGGTCGCCTGTAATGGAGAGTGCGCTCACAATGCGGCGCACCCTGCGTCCCAAACACCGGAAATATGTCAGAGAAAGGGGAGGAACTTCCGAAAGGCATGTTACTGATATTACAACTTGCTACTAACCTCTATCAAGGTTCCGTATGTTAATAGAGTGACGTCACTGGGGCGCAACCAATGTTAAAATGGCAAAATATCACAATTGGGAACAAAACATAAAATCCCAAGAGGCATATTCATGATGTTACACCTGGCTGCTACACACAGAAATCCTGCTCAAAGTTCCGTCTATTAATAGAATGACGTCACAGAGATGCATATTAAAGTAGCAAAGTTATCACATGAGGGTACAAGAAAGAAAGAAAAAAAACATAGAAAAATCCCCTCATTTAAGGTCAAAATGGACACGCAACATAATAGAGCATTAATCATATAAGATTCTGTCAAAATATAAGAATGCCTTTTTAACCCCTTCAGAAGACACATCTATGTATCCACAAACAAAAATAGATTTGATGCCATATTATAAATCATGAAACAATGTCACAGCTCATAGTAGTGAGCAAAAGTACAGTATGCTGGATCCATCAGGGGCCATCTATAGAAAACTCATAAAATTCAAGTGCTCGTATAGTCCATTAGGGCTCTGCGATTCGAGCCAGAAAATCCAACGCGTTTCCCGTTGTAGGATTTTCTTATCCCAATCCCCCTGTCTCACTCCGGGCTGAATTCTCTCAATCACACGGAATCCAATCTGCTTTTCATCTCCACCATGGACAAGGTTGGCGTGACGCGCTAATGGGGTGTCCCTCTTATGTCTAATGTCACCTAAGTGTTCACCAATGCGTATACGGAACTCACGTTTGGTTTTACCCACATAGTCCAGAGGGCAGGAACATGTGTATAGATAAACGACCCCTACAGTTTTACAATTCGCAAATGAATTCATCTTATAAGTTTTATTCATGTGGGTACTGATGAATGTTTTAGAAGGTGTAATAAATTTACAGAAACTACAATGTCCACATCTGAAAGTTCCAACCTGCCTATTTTGTAGCCATGTACCCTCCTTCCTATGTGGTTCAAGATGACTCTTTACCACTTTGTCCCTAATAGATTTACCCCTCCTATAAGTCACTGAGGGTCTAGGTGAAATCATCCCACAAATATCCTGGTCAGTCTTAAGTATAGCCCAGTGCTTCTTTAGAATCTCCATTACTTTCCCTGACTGATCATCAAACATACCTATTAGTCTAGTCAGGTTATCAGGGTCTTTCCTATCTCTAGGGATCAACAATGATGATCTCCTTGTCTGTCTGGCGAGTTTATACGTGGGTTGAATAACATTAGGGGGGTAGCCCCTGTCCCTATATCTGTCCCATAAATCGCCTGACTGTACCTCAAAGCAGCTTCTCCTCAGCCTGAGAAACTGCCCCCTGGGAATACCACGTTTCAGGGGAGGGGGATGATGACTCTCCCAGCTCAAGAGGCTGTTCGTTAATGTGGGTTTTCGATAAAGGGACGCTTTCAGGGATCCATCTTCCGCAATTGATATCGTAGTGTCCAGAAAAGTAATACTCTCTCCCCCAATCTCATGTGTAAAGAACAGGCCCATCTCATTTTTATTTTCCACATCAGAAAGAACATAGGATGACAAGTTGATAATCTGATTATCAAATCCTCTTGTTCCTCCAACCCCTATTTGGCTTGGTTGGTACGTTCCCTTAATTTGTAGGGGGCCAGACCCTTGGTCTCTAAAAAAGAGGAGGAGGATGACGCACCAACTGGAGGGGGAAGCTGGTTTGTATTCCCCGAAGTGGTATTCATTTGTGACCTTGCAGGCATTCTTGTATAGAACCTGTCTGTTTCCTGCCATCTTCTAAAACCACCTCTACGACTGTGTCCCCTATCCATGCTGGATCTTGACAGATAAAATGCACTAGTAACCTTTTTTTCCCTTAAGCTGTGGTGCTTAAAGATAGTTTTGCCCCCGGTGGCCATTAGGGTCATTGCACTGTGGTGGTTTCAGTTCTAGTTTTGCCCCTGGTGGCCGTTAGGGTCATTGCACTCTGGTTTCTTTAGTTTAGTATGTGATTAAAGCAGGTGTGATTGCTCTGGCTCTGCTATAAAAGAGTATCAGGTGTTGCAATCACTGTTGTTGATATTGGGCATTTCCAACCATCCTTGGTGGAGGAAGGAGATAGAGAGAGTTCCTTGCAGCACAGTCAGAGTCCTGGTGTGGAAGGAGTCACAGAGGGGATTTCCTTGCAGGTCTGACAGAGCTTGGTGGCAGCTATTCAGGAGGAAAGCTGTATTCTGGTGGTGGACTCTGTTGCTGGGAGCAAGAGCAACAGAGCAAAGCTAAGTGGTGTTTCCCTGTTTGTATTTTTCCCTGGTATGTATTAGTACAGTGGTGGGGCCAGTGCCTGCATCACCCAGCTCCCTAGCAAGGGATAGGTGTAGGGTGTGCTAGGGTGACAGGTTCCGGCAACAGGTGAGGAGCCTGTATAGGGAACGTTAGGAGTGAGAGGGACATTGACTCAGGGGAGTGCAGGAGGTCTCCACGTCCCCGTTCCCTATCGCAGGGCCCACCATTGTAACTGTTTCCCCTTCCCCCTTGTCTTGTTGTTTTAGTTACCAGCCTGCGGGTTGTGTCACACAGGACAGTTACACGTGCCATGTCTTGTTGTCTTAGTTACCGGCCTGCGGGTCGTGTCACACAGGACGGGTCCACGTGACATGCAGAGGAACTAGCAACCCGCGGGTATCTTCCACAGCGGCAGCCAGGGACCGCACATGCAGGTGGTCATGCAGTGCAGCGGAGACACTCATGCATGTACGGCTACACAGCAGCGTCGGGAACTGAGCAGCATCCATACAGGTAACTGACAACAGCATTCCAGCTCACTAGTGGGAAAGGAGCGAAGGGTTAAAGCAGAGATATGCAGCGTAACGCCGGGTAAACAGAGTACAAACACAGCAGTGTTACAGATGTCAAGGAAAAGCTACTGGACAATATTAGAAATTTCTAACGCATGTGCATAAAAAACGCATGCAAAAACGCATACACACGCATGCAAATGCTGCGTTTTTTTGGCATCATGCGTAAGATGATATGAATAAAAAATGCTGCTTAAACATGCGTTTGCATGCGTTTTGCATGCTTTTGGGAATGCGGATAATACGCTTCAGACTCAAATGCAAATGTGAACCTAGCCTAATACAGTCTTTTTTTGAGCTGTGAAATTTTATATGGCATTTAGCATGCTACAGTTGTGCCTCAAAACCCTTATAGAAGAAATTGTTAATTGTTTGTTAAAAAAAATCGCATTGCTATATTTACACTGCAGTCTGATATGTCCAACTGAGGTGTACAAATTTGTCTGGCATTGTAATACAGCCTTTTTTTGAGCTGCAAAATTATATACGCCATTTAACATGCTACAGTTGTGCCTAAAAAAAAAACCGAAAAGAAATTGTTTGTTAAAAAGAATTGCATTGCTATATTTGTACTGCAGTCTAGTGCTATAGTGGGCCTCAAAAGCCCACCCACCAAAACAAAAAACCTTTGTTAAAAAAATTGCATTGCTATATTGATGCTGCAGTGTTGTGAGTTCATTTTCCCCTTCACCATTGAGGTCTGATGAACTCCCTCTTCAGGTGAAGGAAGGTAGTGAGGCTGATTACCAAGCACCTGAGCAGGATGATGATGACTGGGTGACTGAAATTGCTGACTGGATATAAGGCTTGCTGGTGATTTCTCTGAGGGATTCTAGGAGACCAGTCTGATTCCTGCTCTTCAAAAGCTAAGTTTTCTGCTCTGCTTTTTGCATTTGTGTTTTGGTTTTGTTTTACCTTGTTTTTCTGGATTTCTGCCATTCCCTGCTGGGGTGAGCTGAATTCCTTTTTGTTCTGTCTTCAGAAAATACCTGAGTACTGATTTAGTCTTTTTGAAGCCTAGCGTCTTCAGGGCTTTTTTCCCAATCAGTCTGTTGGCTCTTGTTTTGATAGGGCTTTTGCGGATTGCAGACAGCAGCTTTTCTGTCCTGTCCTGTTTAGTTAGCTTGGGCCCCATTGTTTGCTCAGCCTATCTTTCTATCTGTGTTAGTGTTTTTTCATCTTGCTTCACCGTCATTATATGTTGGGGGCTGCCTATTGCTTTGGGTCTGCTCTGGGGCAGGTTAGATTTCCCTTTCTGTCTTTAGGCTATTTAGTTCTCCGGCTGTGATCGAGGGGTCTAGGGCACCGTAGGAACCCCCCACGGCTACTGCTAGTTGTTGTTGATAGGTTCAGGGGTCTGCAATCCGATAGCTGCCAACTTCTCTGGTTTTCTGGACTTAGCTAGTATTTCTGTTTTTTGCCTCCTACGGTGACTCATTCATAACAGAATCACCAGCCATACCGCAGATCCTAGGGTACTCAATAGCAGGAAAGAATTGTAAAAAAAAAAGGTGTGTATATTTTTTCCTCTATATCTCTGAGGCCGTAGGGGGATTTTTTTTTTTTCTCTCAATGGAGATAAAGCAATTGTCTGATCGTGTGGAGCAGCTCGCTGCGGAAGTGCGGGGAATTTCCGCCTACCTTGCTCATTCACATGCTGCTGAACCAAAGATCCCTACTCCTGATATGTTTTTTGGGGATCGGTCTAAATTTTTGAATTTCAAAAATAATTGTAAATTATTTTTTGCCTTGAAGCCTAACTTGTCAGGGAGCTCCGCGCAGCAGGTTAAAATTGTCATCTCTTTGCTGCGTGGCGATCCCCAGGATTGGGCGTTTTCTTTGAAACCAGATGATCCTATTCTGACTAATGTGAATGCATTTTTTCAAGCCTTGGGGTTGTTGTATGATGAACCTAATGCTATTGATCAGGCTGAAAAGACCCTGTTGGCATTGAGCCAGGGTCGAGATTCTGCAGAATTGTACTGTCAAAAATTCCGAAAGTGGGCGGTCCTTACTACCTGGAATGATAATGCCTTGGCAGCTCTCTTTCGGAAGGGTTTGTCAGAAGCCGTAAAAGATACTATGGTGGGATTTCCTGTTCCCTCTGGTCTTGACGATTCTATGTCATTAGCCATTCAGGTTGATCGGCATTTACGTGAACGCAGGACTGCACGAGAGGTGTTGCCACCTGTTGAACAAGTGTCTGAACCTATGCAATGTGATAGAGTTTTGTCCAGGGAGCAACGTCAGGAGTTCAGAAGGCGTAATAAGCTGTGTTTTTTTTTGTGGAGATGCCTCGCATATTATTTCTGTCTGTCCTAAACGAGAGAAACATTTTGCACACACGTTTTCTGTGGGAGGTGTTCAACCTAAGTTTCTTCTGGCAATTACTCTGATCTGCTCCCTGTCCTCATTTTCCGCCAAGGCTTTTGTGGATTCGGGAGCAGCCCTGAACCTAATGGACTTGGATTTTGCTAAACGTTGTGGATTTCCTATGACACCTCTGCGAACGCCTATCCCTTTGAGGGGGATTGATGCTACTCCTTTTGTGAAAAATAAACCTCAGTTTTGGACCCAGGTGGTAATGCGAGTCGCCCCAGACCATCAAGAAAATTGCAGATTTTTGGTGTTGCATATTTTGCATGATACCATTGTTCTGGGGTTTCCCTGGTTGCAAATTCATAATCCAGTTTTGGATTGGAAATCTGTGTCTGTGGTGAGTTGGGGTTGTCGGTGTGTCCTTAGTGAGGCTCCGGTTTTTTCCACCTCTCCTCAGTTGCATGATATTCCTGACTATTTGGCGGACTTTTATGATGTATTTAGTGAGAATGAGTCTGCGTCTTTGCCTCCTCATAGGAGTTATGACTGTGCAATTGAACTGAGCCCGGGGTGTAAATTTCCCAAGGGTCGGCTCTTCAATTTATCTGTACCCAAGCACGAGGCTATGCGATCCTGTATTAAGGAGGCATTGGAGAAGGGTCATATTAGACCATCCTCTTCACCCTTAGGTGCCGGGTTTTTTTTCGTGGCCAAAAAGGATGGTTCATTAAGGCCTTGTATTGATTATCGTGCCCTCAACAAAATTACTATTAAATATCAGTATCCGTTACCCCTGATTTTGGATCTATTCTCCAGAGTTAAAGGTGCTTGCTGGTTTACCAAGCTTGACCTCAGGGGGGCGTATAATCTTATCCGCCTTAAGCATGGGGATGAATGGAAGACGGCGTTTAATACTCCAGAGGGACATTTTGAGTACCTGGTGATGCCTGTCATGATCCAGTGTTGGATCTGGCGGTATTAATAGCACAAAGTGAACTTTTTTTACTTTGGTTAAGTTCAAAGGTGTTTTGACTGTCCCCGGTGGTGGTTAGTGGTATTGCACCTTAGGTTAGGTTGCACTTAATTATGGTTCAGGTGTGACACTCTATAAATGGGTCTCAGGGTGTTCACTCACGGCTGGTGATATTTCTTGCTGAGTTGTTGGAGAGCCTGGTGGAAGGATGGAGCTGGATTGGAGTCCTGCGCAGTCAGCCAGAGAGAACGAGTGCCAGCTAATGGTGTCTGCAGGAAGGACTGGCATGGCCTGGTGGAGTCGCAGTTTATGGTGTCGGCAGGAAGTGCGGGCATGGCTTAGAGGAGTGGCGACTAGGAAGAGAGTTGCACTCAGCATGCTCGACTTGGTTGCTGAGAACTGGACTCGAGCTTGCTTGGATTCTTGGCAGAGGCTGGACTCATCTTGGGACTCTGTGTACTGGACTGCTGCAAGTGGTGATGGACTCTGCTCCCAGGCTGCACGATGGTGATGGATCCAGTTATGGTGATGGATCAGGGTGGAGGAGAAGATGCACACAGGTGGTGGGCTCTGTTGCTAGGAGCGTACGCAACAGAGCAAAGCTAAGTGGTGTTTCCCCTGTATTGTCTCTTTCCTCATGTGTGTTGTTAGTGCAGTGGTGGGATTAGTCTCCGCACCGACCCATTCCCTAGTGAGGGTTTAGGGTCAGGGCGAGCAAGGGGTTAAGGTTCGCGTGCAGCGACAGGTGTGGAGCCTGTATAGGGAATGTTAGGAGTGCAGGGACACTGGCTCAGGGGAGCTTAGGAGGTCTCCATGTCCCCATTCCCTATCGCAGGGCCCACCATTGTTAAAGTTTCCCAGGTTCCCCCCTTATTATTTAAATGCGCCTTACTGGAGGCGGTGTTTCCAGAAATATATTTATAATGTGTAATACCTAAATTCGCCAGGTGGAGGCGGCATATCCACCTGCACGTTCTATTATTTAAATTCGCCCCACTGGAGGCGGTGTATCCAGGGTCACGTGTGTTATGGGTTCGCCTTGCGGCATCATCTGCGACCTGACACACGTGATCATGACATTATCACCAGCCATACTTTTTTTTTCTGGTGAGCTTCGGCCATGTGGAGACCTGTGGTAATTGCTGCCGGGCCTCACTGAGGAGAGTGGGGAGCGGCATGGTGTGTTAGAGCCGCTGCAGCAGCATTTATCAGGGTCTGGGGCCTCTGCTCAGATAACCAGAGAAACAAAAATGGCGGCTGCGGTCTGGCAAAAGCCCCTAGAGTCGCTGCTGGGGAGCGGGACTTGCTCATGCACGGGGAGGTACCCAGGCAGCTGGGAGGAATGGTGCCCCACGGAGCTGCCTGGTATTCCCCGAGGTGAAGGGGTACATTCCTGTGGGGAGCAGACTAGGTGTATAGTCACTGCAGGGGAGCTGGACTTGCTCATACAGGGGACGCACCCAGGCAGGTGGGAGGAATGGTGCCCCACGGAGGTGCCTGGTATTCCCCAAGGTGAAGGGGTACGTCCCTGTAGGGAGCAGAGTGGTGTATAGTCCGCGGGACTCATGCCAAATCTTCGATGCCGCTCCTCCTGGTCGTGTGGAGGCGACCAGCGAGTGTATATATTTTCCTCCATATTCCGGCGGCTATGGTACTAAAACCCCCTAGAGTCGCTGCTGGGAAGCAGGACTGGTTCATGCAGGTGGGCGCACCCAGGCAGGTGGGAGGAATGGTGCCCCACGTAGCTGCCTGGTATTCCCCGAGGTGAAGGGGTACGCCCCTGTGGTGAGCTGACTGGTGTGATAGTCCGCGGGGTTTTACGCCAAATCTTCATACCATCGAAGAAGCCGCCCTCCTGGTCGTGTGGAGGCGACCAGCGAGAGTATATTTCCTCCATTTCCCGGTCCCCTTCTCCTCCTGGTGTGTGCAGCAGGTGTGCTGCGGGGGAGTAGGGACAAATCTCTACCCTCGTCATTAACCAACCCTAGGAGGTGCAGTCCTCATGGTGAAAGGGTTGGAGGGTGGTGTCCCTTGGTGAATAGTGGGGGTGTGAGTGTGGTGACACAGGGGGATGCCTCTGTTGTCAAGTCCAGAGTGAGTTCACCAAGTTATGACTAGTGTTGAGCATTCCGATACCGCAAGTATCGGGTATCGGCCGATACTTGCTGTATCGGAATTCCGATACCGACTTCCGATATTTTTTCAATATCGGAATTCGGCATCGGAATCGGAAGTTCAAAGTTGATTGACAGCCTGACGTCATCATGATGCGCGGTGTGTGCGCATCATGATGCGCCGTCATTTCGGGCCTTCCGGGGGTCTCTGCCGGCCTGCCGGGGGGCTGTGTGGACTGCCCGGGGTCTGTACCGGCCTGCCGGGGGGCTGTGCCGGCTGCCGGTGGTCTGTGCACCCTGTGGGGGTCTGTACCGGCCTGCCGGGGGGCTGTGCCGGCCTGCCGGTGGTCTGTGCACCCTGTGGGGGTCTGTACCGGCCTGCCGGGGGGCTGTGCCGGCCTGCCGGTGGTCTGTGCACCCTGTGGGGGTCTGTACCGGCCTGCCGGGGGGCTGTGCCGGCCTGCCGGGGGGCTGTGCTGATGTCCGGGGGTCTGTGCAAGCATCGTCCGATGGGACTACAAGTCCCATCTGGCGATGCCTGCTACCATGACAGTGATTGACACATTAGCCAATGATGGGACAGTAGTAGTCCCATCATCCGGCTAATGTGTTAAATGTTAAAAAAAAAAAAAAATACTACATACATACTACATACATACTACATGCATGCAACATACATACTACATGCTACATACATACTACATGCTACATACATACTACATATATACTACATGCATGCTACATACATACTACATGCTACATACATACTACATATATACTACATACATGCTACATACATACTACATGCTACATACATACTACATGCTACATACATACTACATATATACTACATACATACTACATACATACTACATACATGCTACATACATGCTACATACTGCATGCTACATACATACTACATACATACTACATACATACTACATGCATGCTACATACATACTACATACATGCTACATACATACCACATATATACTACATACATGCTACATGCTACATACATACTACATACATACTACATACATGCTACATACATACTACATATACAGTATACTACATGCATGCTACATACATACTACATATATACTACATGCATGCTACATACATACTGCATGCTACATGCATGCTACATACATACTACATACATACTACATGCTACATACATACCACATATATACTACATACATACAATACATTCATACAATACATACATAGACATACAGTACATATAACATAGAGTAACATACTTACCAATACTTGTCACATTGTTCCCCGAAGCCATTGTCTTTTCCGGAATAAATATTAACATAACAAACCACAAAAATACTCACCCACGATCCGAAGCAGTCCACGAGTGTGTCCCACGACGATCTTGGGTAGAGAACTGCAGCATCAGCTGATGCTGCCGTTCTCTACGGGCTGTAGGAATCCAATGACGGAAGGTAGGTATCCTTCCGCACTGTATTCCTCCGCCACTTAAAAAAAAAAAAAGTCCCTAGTCTCACTTTATGCCATTGCTGTGTGGGAATTTCCCACGCAGCAATGGCATAAAGTGAGACTAGGGACTTTTTTTTTTTTAAGTGGCGGAGGAATACAGTGCGGAAGGATACCTACCTTCCGTCATTGGATTCCTACAGCCCGTAGAGAACGGCAGCATCAGCTGATGCTGCAGTTCTCTACCCAAGATCGTCGTGGGACACACTCGTGGACTGCTTCGGATCGTGGGTGAGTATTTTTGTGGTTTGTTATGTTAATATTTATTCCGGAAAAGACAATGGCTTCGGGGAACAATGTGACAAGTATTGGTAAGTATGTTACTCTATGTTATATGTACTGTATGTCTATGTATGTATTGCATGAATGTATTGTATGTATGTAGTATATATGTGGTATGTATGTAGCATGTAGTATGTATGTAGTATGTATGTAGCATGCATGTAGCATGCAGTATGTATGTAGCATGCATGTAGTATATATGTAGTATGTATGTGGTATGTATGTAGCATGTAGTATGTATGTAGCATGCATGTAGTATGTATGTAGTATGTATGTAGCATGCATGTAGTATATATGTAGTATGTATGTAGCATGTAGTATGTAGCATGCATGTAGTATATATGTAGTATGTATGTAGCATGTAGTATGTATGTAGCATGCATGTAGTATATATGTAGTATGTATGTAGCATGTAGTATGTATGTAGCATGCATGTAGTATATATGTAGTATGTATGTAGCATGTAGTATGTATGTAGCATGCATGTAGTATATATGTAGTATGTAGCATGTAGTATGTATGTAGCATGCATGTAGTATGTATGTAGCATGCATGTAGTATGTATGTGGTATGTATGTAGTATGTAGCATGCATGTAGTATATATGTGTTATGTATGTAGCATGTAGCATGCATGTAGCATGCATGTAGTATGTATGTAGTATGTATGTGGTATGTATGTAGCATGCATGTAGTATGTATGTAGTATATATGTGGTATGTATGTAGCATGTAGTATGTATGTAGCATGCAGTATGTATGTAGCATGCATGTAGTATGTATGTAGTATATATGTAGTATGTATGTTGCATGTAGTATTTATGTAGTATGAATGTAGCATGTATGTAGTATGTAGTATGAATGTAGCATGTATGTAGTATGCATGTTGTATGTATGTAGCATGTATGTAGCATGTAATTTTTTTTTTTATTTTTTTTTACATTCAACACATTAGCCGGATGATGGGACTACTACTGTCCCATCATTGGCTAATGTGTCAATCACTGTCATGGTAGCAGGCATCGCCCGATGGGACTTGTAGTCCCATCGGACGATGCCTGCACAGACCCCCGAAGCCTGCACAGACCACCGGCAGGCCGGCACAGCCCCCCGGCAGGCCGGCACAGCCCCCCGGAGCCTGCACAGACCACCGGCAGGCCGGCACAGCCCCCCGGCAGGCCGGCACAGCCCCCTGGAGCCTGCACAGCCCCCCGGCAGGCCGGCACAGCCCACCGGAGCCTGCACAGACCACCGGAGCCTGCACAGACCCCCTGGCAGGCCAGCACAGCCCCCCGAAAGGCCCGTACAGACCCCAGAGAGGCTGTACAAGGCAAAAACAGGGTTTTTCTTATTCCGATACCGGAAGTCCCATAGACTTGAATGGGACTTCCAGTATCGGAATCGGCGATACCGATACTTTTTTTAAAGATCGGCCGATCCATTCCGATCCGATACTTTGAAGTATCGGACGGTATCGCTCAACTCTAGTTATGACAAATGTATGTGTGCAATAAACGTTCAGGTCCGGACCTGTGTGTGAACGAGCATGTATGGGTGCCACCAAAAAACATCTTGGAAATGTGTTGTGGAGTCTGATCAGCTCTTAGCATACATACACATACATAATCTCGTTCCCCAGGTCGGCGCTGTGGAGATGAGTGGTGCCTCCAAAATGAACATGTATTGCCAATACCAGCGGTGTTTGTCATGAACCTGAAGTGTCAGGTAATGGTGGGGTGAACTCAGGATCTGGGCGTCCCGGCTGTAGGTGTTTCCCTAATGAGGGGTGGTCTTGAGGGTCCAGAGGCCCCTCATTAAGGAGGGGGTACTGTCATGATCCAGTGTTGGATCTGGCGGTATTAAAAGCACAAAGTGAACTTTTTTTACTTTGGTTAAGTTCAAAGGTGTTTTGACTGTCCCCGGTGGTGGTTAGTGGTATTGCACCTTAGGTTAGGTTGCACTTAATTATGGTTCAGGTGTGACACTCTATAAATGGGTCTCGGGGTGTTCACTCACGGCTGGTGATATTTCTTGCTGAGTTGTTGGAGAGCCTGGTGGAAGGATGGAGCTGGATTGGAGTCCTGCGCAGTCAGCCAGAGAGAACGAGTGCCAGCTAATGGTGTCTGCAGGAAGGACTGGCATGGCCTGGTGGAGTCGCAGTTTATGGTGTCGGCAGGAAGTGCGGGCATGGCTTAGAGGAGTGGCGACTAGGAAGAGAGTTGCACTCAGCATGCTCGACTTGGTTGCTGAGAACTGGACTCGAGCTTGCTTGGATTCTTGGCAGAGGCTGGACTCATCTTGGGACTCTGTGTACTGGACTGCTGCAAGTGGTGATGGACTCTGCTCCCAGGCTGCACGATGGTGATGGATCCAGTTATGGTGATGGATCAGGGTGGAGGAGAAGATGCACACAGGTGGTGGGCTCTGTTGCTAGGAGCGTACGCAACAGAGCAAAGCTAAGTGGTGTTTCCCCTGTATTGTCTCTTTCCTCATGTGTGTTGTTAGTGCAGTGGTGGGATTAGTCTCCGCACCGACCCATTCCCTAGTGAGGGTTTAGGGTCAGGGCGAGCAAGGGGTTAAGGTTCGCGTGCGGCGACAGGTGTGGAGCCTGTATAGGGAATGTTAGGAGTGCAGGGACACTGGCTCAGGGGAGCTTAGGAGGTCTCCATGTCCCCATTCCCTATCGCAGGGCCCACCATTGTTAAAGTTTCCCAGGTTCCCCCCTTATTATTTAAATGCGCCTTACTGGAGGCGGTGTTTCCAGAAATATATTTATAACGTGTAATACCTAAATTCGCCAGGTGGAGGCGGCGTATCCACCTGCACGTTCTATTATTTAAATTCGCCCCACTGGAGGCGGTGTATCCAGGGTCACGTGTGTTATGGGTTCGCCTTGAGGCATCATCTGCGACCTGACACACGTGATCATGACAATGCCTTTTGGGCTCACTAATGCCCCTTCTGTCTTCCAGTGCTTCATGAACGACATTTTCTGAGACTTTGTGGATAAATTTTTGATTATCTATCTGGATGATATTTTGATCTTCTCCAAGGATTGGGATTCTCATGTGGAACATGTTCGGACTGTGTTCCGGATCTTGAGGGAGAATTCCCTGTATGTCAAAGGATCGAAATGCCTTTTTGGGGTACAGAGGATTTCATTTTTGGGAATTATTTTGTCTCCGTCAACTATTGAAATGGACCCGGCCAAGGTACAGGCCATTTATGATTGGGTTCAGCCCACTTCTTTGAAGGCCCTCCAGAAGTTTTTGGGTTTTGCTAATTTTTATCGGAAATTTATAGCAAAATTTTCTAGTATTGCCAAGCCATTGACTGATCTGACTAAGAAGGGTGCTGATTAGTGTTGAGCATTCCGATACCGCAAGTATCGGGTATCGGCCGATACTTGCTGTATCGGAATTCCGATACCGACTTCCGATATTTTTTCAATATCGGAAGTCGGCATCGGAATCGGAAGTTCAAAGTTGATTGACAGCCTGACATCATCATGATGCGCGGTGTGTGCGCATCATGATGCGCCGTCATTTCGGGCCTTCCGGGGGTCTCTGCCGGCCTGCCGGGGGGCTGTGCCGGCCTGCCGGGGGGCTGTGTGGACTGCCCGGGGTCTGTACCGGCCTGCCGGGGGGCTGTGCCGGCCTGCCGGTGGTCTGTGCACCCTGTGGGGGTCTGTACCGGCCTGCCGGGGGGCTGTGCCGGCCTGCCGGTGGTCTGTGCACCCTGTGGGGGTCTGTACCGGCCTGCCGGGGGGCTGTGCCGGCCTGCCGGGGGGCTGTGCTGATGTCCGGGGGTCTGTGCAAGCATCGTCCGATGGGACTACAAGTCCCATCTGGCGATGCCTGCTACCATGACAGTGATTGACACATTAGCCAATGATGGGACAGTAGTAGTCCCATCATCCGGCTAATGTGTTAAATGTTAAAAAAAAAGTAAAAAAAAATACTACATACATACTACATGCATGCTACATACATACTACATGCTACATACATACTACATACATACTACATACATAATACATACCACATATATACTACATACATACTACATACATACTACATACATACTACATATATACTACATGCATGCTACATACATACTACATGCTACATACATACTACATACATACTACATGCATGCTACATACATACTACATGCTACATACATACTACATATATACTACATGCATGCTACATACATACTACATGCTACATACTACATATATACTACATACATACTACATACATACTACATGCATGCTACATACATACTACATGCTACATACATACTACATATATACTACATGCATGCTACATACATACTACATGCTACATACATACTACATATATACTACATACATACTACATACATACTACATGCATGCTACATACATACTACATGCTACATACATACTACATATATACTACATGCATGCTACATACATACTACATGCTACATACATACTACATATATACTACATACATACTACATACATACTACATGCATGCTACATACATACTACATGCTACATACATACTACATATATACTACATGCATGCTACATACATACTACATGCTACATACATACTACATATATACTACATGCATGCTACATACATACTGCATGCTACATGCATGCTACATACATACTACATACATACTACATGCTACATACATACCACATATATACTACATACATACTACATACAATACATTCATACAATACATACACAGACATACAGTACATATAACATAGAGTAACATACTTACCAATACTTGTCACATTGTTCCCCAAAGCCATTGTCTTTTACGGAATAAATATTAACATAACAAACCACAAAAATACTCACCCACGATCCAAAGCAGTCCACGAGTGTGTCCCACGACGATCTTGGGTAGAGAACTGCAGCATCAGCTGTTGCTGCCGTTCTCGACGGGCTGCAGGAATCCAATGACGGAAGGTAGGTATCCTTCCGCACTGTATTCCTCCGCCACTTAAAAAAAAAAAGTCCCTAGTCTCACTTTATGCCATTGCTGCGTGGGAATTGGCGGAGGAATACAGTGCGGAAGGATACCTACCTTCCGTCATTGGATTCCTGCAGCCCGTAGAGAACGGCAGCAACAGCTGATGCTGCAGTTCTCTACCCAAGATCGTCGTGGGACACACTCGTGGACTGCTTCGGATCGTGGGTGAGTATTTTTGTGGTTTGTTATGTTAATATTTATTCCGTAAAAGACAATGGCTTCGGGGAACAATGTGACAAGTATTGGTAAGTATGTTACTCTATGTTATATGTACTGTATGTCTATGTATGTATTGTATGAATGTATTGTATGTAGTATGTATGTAGTATATATGTGGTATGTATGTAGCATGCAGTATGTATGTAGTATGTATGTAGCATGCATGTAGCATGCAGTATGTATGTAGCATGCATGTAGTATATATGTAGTATGTATGTAGCATGTAGTATGTATGTAGTATGTATGTAGTATGTATGTGGTATGCATGTAGTATATATGTAGTATGTATGTAGCATGTAGTATGTATGTAGCATGCATGTAGTATATATGTAGTATGTATGTAGCATGTAGTTTGTATGTAGCATATATGTAGTATGTATGTAGTATGTATGTAGCATGCATGTAGTATATATGTAGTATGTATGTAGCATATATGTAGTATGCATGTAGTATATATGTAGTATGCATGTTGCATGCATGTAGTATATATGTAGTATGTATGTTGCATGTAGTATGTATGTAGTATGTATGTTGCATGTAGTATATATGTAGTATGAATGTAGCATGTATGTAGTATGTATGTAGCATGCATGTAGCATGCAGTATGTATGTTGCATGCATGTAGTATATATGTAGTATGTATGTAGCATGTAGTATGTATGTAGTATGTATGTAGCATGCATGTAGTATATATGTAGTATGTAGTATGTATGTAGCATGCATGTAGTATATATGTAGTATGTATGTAGCATGTAGTATGTATGTAGCATATATGTAGTATGTATGTAGTATGTATGTAGCATGCATGTAGTATATATGTAGTATGCATGTTGCATGCATGTAGTATATATGTAGTATGTATGTTGCATGTAGTATGTATGTAGTATGTATGTTGCATGTAGTATATATGTAGTATGAATGTAGCATGTATGTAGTATGTAGTATGAATGTAGCATGTATGTAGTATGCATGTTGTATGTATGTAGCATGTAATTTTTTTTTTATTTTTTTTTTACATTCAACACATTAGCCGGATGATGGGACTACTACTGTCCCATCATTGGCTAATGTGTCAATCACTGTCATGGTAGCAGGCATCGCCCGATGGGACTTGTAGTCCCATCGGACGATGCCTGCACAGACCCCCGAAGCCTGCACAGCCCCCCGGCAGGCCGGCACAGCCCCCCGGAGCCTGCACAGCCCCCCGGCAGGCCGGCACAGCCCCCCGGAGCCTGCACAGCCCCCCGGCAGGCCGGCACAGCCCCCCGGCAGGCCGGCACAGCCCACCGGAGCCTGCACAGCCCCCCTGGCAGGCCGGCACAGCCCCCCGGCAGGCCGGCACAGACCACCGGAGCCTGCACAGACCCCCCGGCAGGCTGGCACAGCCCCCCCCGAAAGGCCCGTACAGACCCCAGAGAGGCTGTACAAGGGAAAAACAGGATTTTTCTTATTCCGATACCGGAAGTCCCATAGACTTGAATGGGACTTCCGGTATCGGAATCGGCGATACCGATACTTTTTTTTAAGATCGGCCGATCCATTCCGATCCGATACTTTGAAGTATCGGACGGTATCGCTCAACTCTAGTGCTGATGTGTTGAATTGTTCTCCGGAGGCTGTTTCTTCCTTTCAGGAGCTGAAGTGAAGATTCACTTCTGCCCCGGTTTTGCGGCAAACTGACGTCTCACTCCCGTTCCAGGTAGAGGTGGACGCTTCTGAGATTGGTGCAGGAGCTGGTTTGTCCCAAAAGGATCCTGTAACATCTAAAATGAATCCCTGTGCTTTCTTTTCCCGAAAGTTCTCCCTGTTGTGAGTTCATTTTCCCCTTCACTACTGAGGCCCGAGGAACTCCCTCTTCTGGTAAAGAAAGGTAGTGAGCCTGATTATCAAACACCTGAGGCTGATGATGATGACTGGCTGAGTGGAGTTACTGACTGGATATAAGGCTGCCGACGCCCTTCTGCCCTGCGGGTGATTTCTCTGTGGGATCCTTGGAGACCAGTCTGAATTCCTGCTCCTCTAAAGCTAAGTTTGCTGCTCGGCTTTTTGCATTTGTGGTTTGACTTTGTTTTGCTTTGTTTTTCTGGATTTCTGCCATTCCCTGCTGGGGTGTGCTGAATTCCTTTAGCTCTGTCTTCTGAAATTACCTGAGTGCTGATTTAGTTTTTGAAGCCTAGCTGCTTCAGGGTCTTTTTCATATCAGCTTGTTGGCTTATGTCTTTGATAGGGTTTTGGCAGATTGCAGACAGCAGCCTTCCTGTCCTTTCCTATCTAGGTAGTTTTGGGCCCCGGCTTTGCTCAGTCTATCTTTCTGTCTGTGTTAGTGTTTTCATCTTGCTTCACCGTCATTATATGTTGGGGGCTGCCTGTTGCTTTGGGGTCTGCTCTGGGGCAGTTTAGATTTCCCCTTTCTTTCTTTAGGCCTATTTAATTCTCCGGCTGTGATCGAGGGGTCTAGGGCATCGTAGGAACCCCCCACGGCTACTGCTAGTTGTGTTGATAGGTTCAGGGGACTGCAATCTGATAGTTGCCAACTTCTCTGGTTTTCTGGACTTAGCTTGTATTTCTGTTTTTGCCTCCTACGGTGACTCAATCATAACAGAATCACCCGCCATACCGCAGATCCTAGGGTACTCAATAGCAGGAAAGAATTGTAAAAGAAAAAAAAAAAAAGTGTGTATATTTTTTCCTCTATATCTCTGAGACCGTAGGGGGAATTTTTTTTTTCTCTCAATGGAGATAAAGCAATTGTCTGATCGTGTGGAGCAGCTCGCTGCGGAAGTGCGGGGAATTTCCGCCTATCTTGCTCATTCACATGCTGCTGAACCAAAGATTCCTACACCTGATGTATTTTTTGGGGATCGGTCTAAATTTTTGAATTTCAAAAATAATTGTAAATTATTTTTTGCCTTGAAGCCTAACTCGTCAGGGAGCTCCGCGCAGCAGGTTAAAATTGTCATCTCTTTGCTGCGTGGCGATCCCCAGGATTGGGCGTTTTCTTTGAAACCAGATGATCCTATTCTGACTAATGTGAACGCATTTTTTTAGGCCTTGGGGTTGTTGTATGACGAACCTAATGCCATTGATCAGGCTGAAAAGACCCTGCTGGCATTGAACCAGGGTCGTGATTCTGCAGAATTGTACTGTCAAAAATTCCGAAAATGGGCAGTACTTACTACCTGGAATGAAAATGCCTTGGCTGCTCTCTTTCGGAAGGGGTTGTCAGAAACCGTAAAAGATACTATGGTGGGATTTCCTGTTCCCTCTAGTCTTGACGATTCTATGTCATTAGCCATTCAGGTTGATCGGCGTTTGCGCGAACGCAAAGCTGCACGAGAGGTGTTGCCACCTGTTGAACAAATGTCTGAACCTATGCAATGTGATAGAGTTTTTTCCAGAGAGCAGCGTCAGGAGTTCAGAAGGCGTAATAAGTTGTGTTTTTTCAGTGGAGATGCCTCACATATTATTTCTGTCTGTCCTAAACGAGAGAAACGCTTTGTACACACGTTTTCTGTTGGGGGTGTTCAACCTAAGTTTCTTCTGGCTATTACTCTGATCTGCTCCCTGTCCACATTTTCCGCCAAGGCTTTTGTGGATTCAGGAGCAGCCCTAAACCTAATCGACTTGGATTTTGCTAAACGTTGTGGATTTCCGATGACACCTCTGCAGACGCCTATCCCTTTGAGGGGGATTGATGCTACTCCTTTGGCTAAAAATAAACCTCAGTTTTGGACCCAGGTGGTAATGCGGGTCGCCCCAGACCATCAAGAAAATTGCAGATTTTTGGTGTTGCATAATCTGCATGATACTATTGTTCTGGGGTTTCCCTGGTTACAAATTCATAATCCAGTTTTGGATTGGAAATCTGTGTCTGTGGTGAGTTGGGGTTGTCGGCGTGCCTTTAGTGAGGCTCCGGTGTTTTCCACCTCTCCTCAGTCGCATGATGTTCCTGATTATTTGGCGGACTTTTATGATGTATTTAGTGAGAATGAGTCTGCGTCTCTGCCTCCTCATAGGAGTTATGACTGTGCAATTGAACTGAGCCCGGGGTGTAAATTTCCCAAGGGTCGGCTCTTCAATTTATCTGTACCCGAGCACAAGGCTATGCGATCCTATATTAAGGAGGCGTTGGAGAAGGGTCATATTAGACCATCCTCGTCACCCTTAGGCAGCGTCGGACTGGCCCACCGGAGAACCGGAGGATTCTCCGGTGGGCCCTGGCATCTGGTGGGCCCTGGCACCTGCTGGCATACAGGGCCAGCAGTTGCCTAGGGCCCCCGCTGCTCCAGGGGCCCCCAGCCAGTGGTGTGTCGCACACCATGCAGCTGCTATGGGGGCCCCTGCCAGCGGAGCAGCAGCGGGTGTCAGGAGGCAGGAGTCCCTGTCCCCGCTGCTAAAGAGAAATGAATATTCACTGCGAAGCAGTGAATATCATTTCAGGTCTCCACCCCCAGAGGCCCCGCCCCCAGCCCAGTAAGCTGCAGACTATAGCTGTAAATCAGGGCCGGCGCCGCCCTCAGTCCTCTCTGCTCCTGGCTCACAGCCAGTGCGCGATGACGTCACTACATCGCGCACCCGCTGTGCGTCTGGCAGAGGGGGCAGCTCCTGACACTGAAGCCGGCTGCCGGAATCAGCGTGGGAGCGAGGAGGAGAGGTGAGTATCTTTTTTTGGGTTTTTTTTTATATCTCTCTCGCTCTCTCTATCTGTCTCTATATATCTCTCTCTCTATCTCTCTTATATCTATCTATCTTTCTATCTCTATCTATTATCTATATCTATCTATCTCTATCTATTATCTATATCTATCTATTTCTATATCTATCTCTATCTATCGCTCTATCTTTATATCTATCTTTCTATCTCTACATCTATCTCTATATCTATCTATCTCTATATCTTTCTATATATATATCTCTATATCTATCTATTATGTCTATCTATCTATCTCTATATCTATCTATCTTACTCTATCTATCTCTATATCTATTATCTCTATATTTATTATCTATCTAGCTACCATCTATATCTATCTATCTTTATCTATATATATATATCTCTATCTAATATCTATATCTATCTATCTCTATACCTATCTATCTATTTATCTATCCGTTATCTATCTCTATATCTTTTCTCTGTATCTATCTATCTCTATATCTATATCTCTCGCTATCTATCGCTCTATCTCTATATCTATAGCTATCTCTATATCTATCTTTATATCTATATCTATATATCTATCTCTATCTATCTCTATATCTATCTCTATATCTATTTCTCTCTATATCTATCTCTATAGCTATCTATATATCTCTATCTATCTCTATATCTATCTCTCTGTATATCTATCTATCTTTCTATCTCTATATCTATATATCTATCTATCTTTCTCTATTTATCTCTATATCTTTTCTCTGTATCTATCTCTCTCTATATCTATATCTATCTCTCTATATATCTATTATCTCTATATCTATATCTATTTCTCTCTATATCTCTCTCTATATCTATCTATCTATCTATCTCTATCTCTATATCTCTCTCTCTGTATATCTATCTATCTTTCTATCTCTATATCTATCTCTATATCTATCTATCTTTATCTATCTATCTATTTATCTCTATCTATTATATATCTATCTCTATCTATCGCTCTATCTCTATATCTATATTTCTATCTTTACATCTATCTCTATATCTATCTTTCTATCTATCTCTATATCTATCTATATCTATATCTATCTATTATGTCTATCTATCTAGCTATCTCTATTATCTATATCTACCTATCTCTATATCTTTCTATCTTACTCTATCTCTATATCTATCTGTTATCTCTATATTTATTATCTATCTTTATCTATCTATCTCTATCTATTATCTATATCTATATCTATCTCTCTATCTATTTATCGATCTCTGTATCTATCTCTCTATATCTATCTCTCTCTCTATCTACCGCTCTCTCTGTCTCTATCTATCTTTATATCTATATCTATCTATCTCTATATCTATCTATTATCTCTATATCTATCTACCTATCTATCTCTATATCTATCTCTATATCTATATCTGTTTCTCTCTATATCTATCTCTATATCTCTCTCTATAGCTATCTATATATTATCTCTATAGCTATCTATCTATATATTATCTCTATATCTATCTATCTATCTATCTCTATATCTATCTATCTCTATATCTATCTATCTCTATATCTGTTATCTCTATATCCATATCTATCTCTATATCTATCTATCTCTATATCTATCTTTCTATCTAACACTATATCTCTATATCTATCTCTATATCTCATTATCTATCTCTATCTCTATCTCCATCTCTCTCTCTTTATCTATCTATCTATTGATCTATCCATCTATCTCTATATCTATCTCTATATCTATCTATTATATCTATCTATTATCTCTATTATCTATATCTATCTATCCATCTATCTATCTAGCTATCTCTATCTATCTATCTTTCTAACTCTATATCTATCTATCTATCTATCTATCTATCTCTATACATATCTCTATATCTAGCTATTATCTCTATATCTATCTCTATATCTATCTTTCTATATCTATCTGTCTCTATATCTATCTCTATATCTATCTATCTATCTCTATATCTATTATCTCTATATATATCTCTATATCTATTTTTATTTATAGCCATCTATCTATATATATTTATCTCTATATCTATCTATATATGTCTATATTATTATTATTATTATATCTGTATATCTCTATCTATTATCTATCTCTATCTATATATCTATCTATCTCTATATCTTTCTATCTATAGCTATCTATCTCTATATCTATCTATCCATTATCTATTTTCTATCTATCTCTATATCTATCTATCTATATTTCTTTCTATATCTATCTTTATATCTATCTATATCTATCTCTATCTATCTCTATGAATCTTTCTATCTATATCTATCCATTATCTACTTTATATCCATTATCTACTATCTATCTCTATATCTATCTATTTCTACATCTATCTTTCTATCTATATCTATCTAACTCTATATCTATATATCTATATAGCATTATACCCTATGATGGGGCAGCGTTATACCCTATGAGGGGGGCAGTATTATACCCTATGAGGGGGCAGCATTATACCCTATGAGGGGGCAGCATTATACCCTATGAGGAGGCAGCATTATACCCTATGAGGAGGGCAGCATTATACCCTATGAGGGGGCAGCATTATACCCTATGAGGAGGCAGCAATATACCCTATGAGGAGGGCAGCATTATTCCCTATGAGGGGGTGCATTATTCCCTATGAGGGGGGAAGTATTATACCCTATGAGGGGGGCAGTATTATACCCTATGAGGGGGCAGCATTATTCCCTATGAGGGGGTGCATTATTCCCTATGACGGGGTGCATTATACCCTATGACCTATGAGGGGGGCAGTATTATACCCTATGAGGGGGTGCATTATACCCTATGAGGGGGTGCATTATATCCTATGAGGGGGTGCATTATTCCCTATGAGAGGGGCAGTATTATACCCTATGAGGGGGGCAGTATTATATTCTATGAGATGGCTGCATTATATTCTATGAGATGGCTGCATTATACTATGTGAGGGGGCTGCTTTATATTCTATGAGGGGGCTACCCCAACTCCTGCTACATAATTAAGACATGTACAACCTTATATTATACCCGGATATTAGCGTGTTTTACCGCATAATTGGTGGTCTGGTATTTAACTCTATGCAGCTACATAGTGGGCCCCAAGAATGATTTTCTCTGGTGGGCCCAAGGTGTTCCAGTCCGACGCTGCCCTTAGGTGCCGGTTTTTTTTTTGTAGCCAAAAAGGATGGATCATTAAGACCTTGTATTGATTATCGTGCCCTCAACAAAATTACTGTTAAATATCAGTATCCGTTACCCCTGATTTCTGATCTATTCTCCAGAGTTAAAGGTGCTTGCTGGTTTACCAAGCTTGACCTCAGGGGGGCGTATAATCTTATTCGCATTAAGCATGGGGATGAATGGAAGACGACGTTTAATACTCCGGAGGGACATTTTGAGTACCTGGTGATGCCTTTTGGGCTCACCAATGCCCCTTCTGTCTTCCAGTGCTTCATGAACGATATTTTCCGAAATTTTGTTGATAAATTTTTGATTATCTATCTGGATGATATTTTGATCTTCTCCAAGGATTGGGATTCTCATGTGGAACATATTCGGACTGTGTTCCGGATCTTGAGGGAGAATTCCCTGTATGTCAAAGGATCTAAATGCCTTTTTGGAGTACAGAGGATTTCTTTTTTGGGATTTATTTTGTCCCCATCAACTATTGAAATGGACCCGGCCAAGGTACAGGCCATTTACGATTGGGTTCAGCCCACTTCTTTGAAGGCCCTCCAGAAGTTTTTGGGTTTTGCTAATTTTTATCGGAAATTTATAGCAAAATTTTCTAGTATTGCCAAGCCATTGACTGATTTGACTAAGAAGGGTGCTGATGTGTTAAATTGGTCTCCGGAGGCTGTTTCTTCCTTTCAGGAGCTGAAGCGAAGATTCACCTCCGCCTCGGTTTTGCGGCAACCTGATGTCTCACTTCCATTCCAGGTAGAGGTGGATGCTTCTGAGATTGGTGCAGGAGCTGTTTTGTCCCAAAAGGATCCTGTAACATCTAAAATGAATCCCTGTGCTTTCTTTTCCCGAAAGTTCTCTCCATCTGAACGTAACTATGATGTGGGGAATCAGGAACTGTTGGCCATGAAATGGGCATTTGAGGAGTGGAGACATTGGTTGGAGGGAGCTAAGCATCAAGTCGTAGTCCTCACTGACCACAAGAATTTGATTTACCTAGAGTCGGCTAAGCGCTTGAACCCTAGACAGGCTAGGTGGGCCTTGTTTTTTACACGTTTTGATTTTGTGGTTTCTTTTCTTCCTGGAACGAAGAATGTCAAGGCAGACGCCCTCTCTAGGAGCTTCTTTGCTGATTCTCCTGTGGTGACCAAGCCTGCTACCATCTTAGGCGAAGGGGTAGTTCTTTCTGCCATCTCGCCCGATTTGAGACGAGCTCTGGAAGAGTTCCAGGAGGACAAACCTGAGCGTTGTCCCAGTGGAAAGTTGTATGTTCCTGACCAGTCGAAGAAGAGAGTGATGTCTGAAGTTCATTGCTCTGCTTTGGCTGGTCATCCAGGTATTTTTGGTATTAGAGATCTGGTGAGTCGTTTTTTTTGGTGGCCCTCCTTGTCTCGTGATGTCAGGAATTTTGTGCAGTCCTGTGGGACGTGCTCCCGGTCTAAATCGTGTTCTCGCTCTAGTGAGTTGTTGATGCCTTTGCCTGTCCCCAAGAGGCCATGGACCCATATTTCAATGGATTTCATCTCTGATATGCCTGTCTCTCAAAGGATGACTGTTATTTGGGTGATTTGTGATAGGTTCTCTAAGATGGTTCATCTTGTACCACTCCCTAAGTTGCCATCTTCCTCTGAGTTGGTGCCCCTGTTTTTACAACAGGTGGTTCGTTTGCACGGGATTCCTGAGAACATTGTATCTGACAGAGGAGTCCAGTTTGTGTCTAGATTTTGGAGAACTTTCTGTTCCAGGCTGGGAATTCAGTTGTCCTTCTCCTCTGCTTTTCATCCTCAGACCAATGGGCAGACAGAGAGAACAAACCAGACCTTGGAGTCATATTTGAGATGTTTTATTTCTGCTGATCAGGATGATTGGGTTTCATTTTTGCCCTTGGCCGAATTTGCTTTAAATAATAGAGCTAGTTCTGCCACTTTGATGTCACCTTTTTTTTGTAACTTTGGGTTTCATCCTCGATTTTCTTCAGGGCAGGTGGAGCCCTCTGCCTGCCCAGGTGTTGACACTGTGGTGGAGAGAATGCACCAGATCTGGGACCAAGTAGTGGATAAGTTACCTCTCTCCCAGGAAAAGACCCAGCGGTTTTCCAACCGACATAGGACCATTGGTCCCCAGTTTAAGGTTGGTGATATGGTGTGGTTATCATAAAAAAATATTGCTATGAAGGTGGCTTCTCCTAAGTTTAAGCCTAGATTTATTGGACCTTACAAGATTGTGGAGATTATTAATCCGGTCTCTTTTCGTTTGGCTCTTCCTGTCACATTTAAAATCCATAATGTGTTCCATAAATCTTTGTTGAAGAGGTTTGTTGAACCTGTTGTTCCGGGGGTCGCACCTCCAGACCCTGTATTGGTTGAAGGTAACATGGAATATGAGGTAGAGAAAGTACTGGACTCCCGTCTGGCTAGACGGAGACTCCAGTATTTGGTTAAGTGGAAGGGTTATGGTCAGGAGGATAATTCCTGGGTCTCTGCCTCTGATATTCATGCCAAAAGATTGGTGCGTGCCTTTCATCGGGCTCATCCTGATCGCCCTGGTGGCGTGGTTGAGGGTTCGGTGACCCCTCCTCAAGGGGGAGGTACTGTTGTGAGTTCATTTTCCCCTTCACTACTGAGGCCCGAGGAACTCCCTCTTCTGGTAAAGAAAGGTAGTGAGCCTGATTATCAAACACCTGAGGCTGATGATGATGACTGGCTGAGTGGAGTTACTGACTGGATATAAGGCTGCCGACGCCCTTCTGCCCTGCGGGTGATTTCTCTGTGGGATCCTTGGAGACCAGTCTGAATTCCTGCTCCTCTAAAGCTAAGTTTGCTGCTCGGCTTTTTGCATTTGTGCTTTGACTTTGTTTTGCTTTGTTTTTCTGGATTTCTGCCATTCCCTGCTGGGGTGTGCTGAATTCCTTTAGCTCTGTCTTCTGAAATTACCTGAGTGCTGATTTAGTTTTTGAAGCCTAGCTGCTTCAGGGTCTTTTTCATATCAGCTTGTTGGCTTATGTCTTTGATAGGGTTTTGGCAGATTGCAGACAGCAGCCTTCCTGTCCTTTCCTATCTAGGTAGTTTTGGGCCCCGGCTTTGCTCAGTCTATCTTTCTGTCTGTGTTAGTGTTTTCATCTTGCTTCACCGTCATTATATGTTGGGGGCTGCCTATTGCTTTGGGGTCTGCTCTGGGGTAGTTTAGATTTCCCCTTTCTTTCTTTAGGCCTATTTAATTCTCCGGCTGTGATCGAGGGGTCTAGGGCATCGTAGGAACCCCCCACGTCTACTGCTAGTTGTGTTGATAGGTTCAGGGGTCTGCAATCTGATAGTTGCCAACTTCTCTGGTTTTCTGGACTTAGCTTGTATTTCTGTTTTTGCCTCCTACGGTGACTCAATCATAACATCTCCCCATCTGAACGTAACTATGATGTGGGGAATCGGTAACTGTTAGCCATGAAATGGGCATTTGAGGAGTGGAGACATTGGTTGGAGGGAGCTAAACATCAAGTCGTGGTCTTCACTGACCACAAGAATTTGGACTACCTGGAGTCGGCCAAACGCTTGAACCCTAGACAGGCTAGGTGGGCCTTGTTTTTTACACGTTTTGATTTTGTGGTCTCTTTTCTTCCTGGCACTAAGAATATCAAGGCTGACGCTCTCTCTAGGAGCTTCTTTGCTGATTCTCCTGTGGTGACCAAGCCTGCTACCATCTTAGGCGAAGGGGTAGTTCTTTATGCCATCTCGCCCGATTTGAGACGTGCTCTGGAAGAGTTCCAGGAGGACAAACCTGAGCGTTGTCCCAGTGGAAAGTTGTATGTTCCTGACCAGTGGAAGAAGAGAGTGATGTCTGAAGTTCATTGCTCTGCATTGGCTGGTCATCCAGGTATTTTTGGTACTAGAGATCTGGTGAGTCGGTCTTTTTGGTGGCCCGCCTTGTCTCATGATGTCAGGAATTTTGTGCAGTCCTGTGGGACTTGCTCCCGGTCTAAACCTTGTTCTCGCTCTAGTGGGTTGTTGATGCCTTTGCCGGTCCCCAGGAGGCTATGGACCCATATGTCAATGGATTTCATCTCTGATATGCCTGTCTCTCAGAGAATGACTGTAATTTGGGTGATTTGTGATAGGTTCTCTAAGATGGTTCATCTTGTACCACTCCCTAAGTTGCCAACTTCCTCTGAGTTGGTGCCCCTGTTTTTGCAACAGGTGGTTCGCTTGCACGGGATTCCTGAGAACATTGTATCTGACAGAGGAGTTCAGTTTGTGTCTAGATTTTGGAGGACTTTCTGTTCCAAGCTGGGAATTCAGTTGTCCTTCTCCTCTGCTTTCACCCTCAGACCAATGGGCAGACGGAGAGAACAAACCAGACCTCGGAGTCGTATTTGAGATGTTTTATTTCCGCTGATCAGGATGATTGGGTTTCATTTTTGCCCTTGGCCGAATTTGCTTTAAATAATAGAGCTAGTTCTGCCACTTTGATGTCACCTATTTTTTTTAACTTTGGGTTTCATCCTCGATTTTCTTCAGGGCAGGTGGAGCCTTCTGCCTGCCCAGGTGTTGACACTGTGGTGGAGAGAATGCACCAGATCTGGGACCAAGTGGTGGATAAGTTATCTCTCTCCCAGGAAAAGGCCCAGCGGTTTTCCAACCGACATAGGACCATTGGTCCCCAGTGTAAGGTTGGTGATATGGTTTGGTTATCATCAAAAAATATCGCTATGAAGGTGGCTTCTCCTAAGCCTAGATTTATTGGACCTTACAAGATTTTGGAGATTATTAATCCTGTCTCTTTTCGGTTGGCTCTTCCTGTCACATTTAAAATCCATAATGTGTTTCATAAGTCCTTGTTGAAGAGGTTTGTTGAACCAGTAGTTCCTGGGGTGTCACCTCCGGACCCTGTATTGGTTGAAGGTAACATGGAATATGAGGTAGAGAAGATACTGGATTCCCGTCTGGCTAGACGGAGACTCCAGTATTTGGTTAAGTGGAAGGGTTATGGTCAGGAGGATAATTCCTGGGTCTCTGCCTCTGACATTCATGCCAAAAGATTGGTGCGTGCCTTTCATCGGGCTCACCCTGATCGCCCTGGTGGCATGGATGAGGGTTCGGTGACCCCTCCTCAAGGGGGAGGTACTGTTGTGAGTTCATTTTCCCCTTCACCATTGAGGTCTGATGAACTCAATCTTATGGTGAAGGAAGGTAGTGAGGCTGATTACCAAGCACCTGAGCAGGATGATGATGACTGGGTGACTGGAATTGCTGACTGGATATAAGGCAGCCGACGCCCTTCTGCCTTGCTGGTGATTTCTCTGAGGGATTCTAGGAGACCAGTCTGATTCCTGCTCTTCAAAAGCTAAGTTTTCTGCTCTGCTTTTTGCATTTTTGTTTTGGTTTTGTTTTGCCTTGTTTTTCTGGATTTCTGCCATTCCCTGCTGGGGTGAGCTGAATTCCTTTTTGCTCTGTCTTCAGAAAATACCTGAGTACTGATTTAGTCTTTTTGAAGCCTAGCGTCTTCAGGGCTTTTTTCCCGATCAGTCTGTTGGCTCTTGTTTTGATAGGGTTTTAGCGGATTGCAGACAGCAGCTTTTCTGTCCTGTCCTGTTTAGTTAGCTTGGGCCCCATCGTTTGCTCAGCCTATCTTTCTATCTGTGTTAGTGTTTTTTCATCTTGCTTCACCGTCATTATATGTTGGGGGCTGCCTATTGCTTTGGGGTCTGCTCTGGGGCAGTTTAGATTTCCCTTTCTGTCTTTAGGCTATTTAGTTCTCCGGCTGTGATCGAGGGGTCTAGGGCACCGTAGGAACCCCCCATGGCTACTGCTAGTTGATGTTGATAGGTTCAGGGGTCTGCAATCCGATAGCTGCCAACTTCTCTGGTTTTCTGGACTTAGCTAGTATTTCTGTTTTTGCCTAGCACATTTTGCTGGCATTGTAATACTGCAATTTTTTTCAGCAGTGACATTTTATATGGCATTTATCGTAATAGAGTTAAGTCTCAATACAGACCCACACACACAAAAAAATAATTGGTTTCAAATAGTTACTATATTGATACTACAGTCTTATACGTCCATCTCTAGTGGGAAAATTTTGCTGACGTAATACTGTCTGCAACATTTTCTGAACAGAGATATATCATACGTAATTTAAATGGACAAGGCATGTGGTAAGGTATGGGGAAGTAGACGTGATGCTGATGGTGAGTTGCGGAAGCCAGGAACGTGGGCAAGGTGAAACTGTGCCTGCCGCAGGAGCACAACAAGCACACACATCATATTGATCTAGCTTTCTCTTCCATGTTGGAGGGTCGCAACACCACTCTTAAAGCCACACTTAAAGCCAAAGTGTAAAGGTTGTTTAATGGACACCAGATAATGCTTCCAGTCACTTTGCCAGCACCACCCTGTCTACCATACGGTCCAGTCTCAGTAGCCGTGATTCTGGACCACCAGTCCTTGGAAGGAAAGTGTAAATACACAGCCACTCAAACACAGGGTACAATGCTAAACAGACACATTTCCAGACTGCTTGCCCTGGAAATGTTGCCATTTAGGTTTGTGGAGACGGAACCAGGCGACACTATTTCTCCCGGTGTACCATTCCCGCTTTACACAAGCATGTATCCCATAACATAACTTGTGCCCTGACCAATGCTGTGACTGGGAAGGTCCACTTAACAACGAACACCTGGACAAGTGCTTGTGGCCAGGGATGCTACATTTCCCTGATGACACACTGGATGAACATTGTGAAAGCCAGGACCGTGGATGGAACACATGCTACTGACACTGAGGATTGCGGGCCCTTGTTCAATCAGGATTGCCTCCACCTTCTACAGCGGTTCCTGCACCTCCTCCTGACCCTCCATCTCACAAAAATCAACATCAGTCACAAGCAGGAAGCACTGCAGCACTGTCTCAACCAAGCGACCACAAGCTGTGCTGAAGCTAATCTACTTAAGTGACAAGCTGCACACCGCTGCGGAGTTGTTGAAATGTCTAACAGACCAGACTGATCTGTGGCTATCCCTCTTGAGCCTACAACCAGGCATTGTCATGAGTGACAATGGCCGTAACCTGGTGGCAGCTCTGAAGCTTGGTAACCTCACACACATACGATTCCTGGCCCACGTCCTCAACATAGTGTTTCAAGCGGTTTCTCAAAACCTACCCAGATCTACCTGAGCTACTTGTGAAAGTATGCCGTGGGTGTGCCCATTTCCGCAAGTTGACTACAGCTGCCGCCACCCTGGCAGTGCTGCAGCACTGGCGTGCGATGTCACCACACATTGAAACGCAACGTTACATATGTTGGCAAGGTATTGTGAGCAGCAGAATGCAGTAATTGAATACCAGCCACACCATGCACGTCAGTATGCTGGTCAGCCTCGGCACATAAGAACTGATGAGTTGGCATGGATGTCTGACATCTGTGTGGTTCTCCAAAATTTTGAGGAGGCAAAGAATCTGGAGTGCAGGGACTTTTTGCCTTCTCATGTATACTTCTTGCACGAGCACCATATCGGAATATGGAGAGCCAAACACTTCTTGCTTTTTCCCTCCAAAACTTTGAGGACTCCACCAATTTGGTGAGCGGTGATGACTCAATGCTTGGTTGGGACTTCTTTGGCATCAATTACTGCATCAATGCGGCGTGGCATGGAGGCAATCAACCTGTGGAACTACTGAGTTGTTATGGAAGCCCAGGTTGCTTTGTTAGGAGCCTTCAGCTAGTCTACAATGTCTGTTGTCTCTCATCTTCCCCTTGACAATACCCCATAGATTCTCCATGGGGTTAAGGTCAGGCGAGTTTTCTGGCCAATCAAGCACACTGATACTGTTGGTTTTAAACCAGGTACTGATACTTTGGGCAATATGGACAGGTGCCAAGTCCTGCTGGAGAACTAAATTTCCAACTCCAAAAAACTTGTCGGCAGAAGGAAGCATGAAGTGCTTTAAAATTTCCTGGTAGACGGCTACAATTACTTTGGTCTTGATAAAACACAGTGTATGTTAGGAGTCAGGTTCCTGCCACTGCACAGCAGGAATCCAGAGCCTTGCACCCAGTGGTCTCCCATTCTTCTTCGACCGCAGTGGAGCCTGCTCAGCAGATTCGTCGGTCCCAGCGCTCTGTCCAGGCCAACTCCGTGGGTTTGCTTGCTGCTGCCACCTCTGGCACAGCTATGACAATGCATGCTGCTCAGCAGCGAGATTCTCCAGGGACTAAGTCCTCATGTCGGGCCACTGAGCATGCCCGTGGAGTGATCTCCCATTGGAGATCGAGAGTCACGTGCTCAGGTCCTGCTCGTGTTCAGATTGGCCCATCCAAGAAGCCAGGAAGGTCCCGGACGCCCGTGGCTGTAAAAGGTTTGCATGGCCACTCGCCCATGTGCTAGGATAGACTATATTTACAGACTGTGTGGAGTGAGTGATGTATGCACGTATGAATGCCTCTGGTGAATGACTCATTAAGAAACTCCCTACCCTTGGTACGCATGTGTTGTGCAGCCTAGCCTGCTAGCGCCCAGGCTTAGGTGTAGGTAGGACAGAGGTTGAGTCAGGCATCAGTCCTCACCAGGGACTCAGCACGCCTCAGTGCATGTGCTCCACTTCATAGCCAGCGTCTATAGCGGCGCTTGCGGCAGCGACGCCGCACACTCAGTGGGCCTTGAAGGACTCTAACCCCGTGTCCTTGGGGTAGAGTTCTGTGGCCATACACTGTGCACTCTTTTGGCCGGGCTCTGTGAGCTAAACAGGCTCTGGCATCAACGTTCAGCGGATGTGCGACTCTGTGCATTAACAGAGTTCGCATCTGTTCACTTTGGGTGACGTAACCCACGTGTGACTGTTTTTATGCTGCTCTATTCTTCTGCCATTACCTAGCAGCAGTGTACCACCTCTGCACGGTGGACCCCGGGCTGCGAACGCACCTACTATTATTACAAAGCACTGGAAATTTTCAAATTTCAAGGCACCCAGGGCCACAGGCAGTAAAACAACTCCAAAATATCTTTGACCCTCCACCATATTTGACTGTAACTACTGTGCTCTTTTACTTGTAGACCTCATTCCATTTACACCAAACAATAGAATTACCAAATATATACTTGTGTATAAGCCGAGATTTTCAGCACATTTTTTTGTGATGAAAACGCCCCTCTCGGCTTATACACAAGTCATATGCCAGAAAGTCGGGGGGAGGGGGAGCGGGGGACCAGAAGACATCATACTCACCCTCCTCGAGTCTGCATATCAGGCTCTGCTACATCTCAATCCCGGCATCTGCTTCTCTCTTCCTGTTTTCTTCCTGTGGGGTCATGTGACACAGCAAATTAAAGTGGGATGGCTTTTATGCTATATTTGTAGGTTTTGTATGCTTTATGGACAATGTGAACATGCGTTTATATGCTGCATGTATACCAACTCAAACCAATCTCCATTTTTGTGTTTTTTTCTTTGTATTTTTGCATTCTGTGCAAGTCTGGGTGTGGCCTCCCTCTACTAAGCTGGAAAATGTTTTTAAGGCTTCCCCTGACCGGTGTCCACTGGTAGGGACCCAATCCTTTTGTCTGCCCTTATTCACACACTGACGTCAAATTTGACACATGATAAGGTTTTTAACATTAGACAGTGTAGGACCACCCCGCCCACAGAGTCACCTTGTCGATGGTGGGACGGCTTTTATGCTATATTTAATCAAATACAGTATTACTAAGAACTCTGTACTACTTAAATGCACTTTTGCTTTTTATTTATTTAATTACAGCAGGGTTTTTCTCATTTTGTCTTTTGTAGGTTTTGTATGCTAAGGACAGCATCAGCCTGTTATTTGGAGCAGTGGATTGCTAAAGAATCCTTCTGTGTGAATACGTCTGTGAGCCTAGGAACCTAGATATGGACATCGTGGCCTTTGGGCACACTAAACCTATGGAGCTACAGGGAAAGATGGACTCAAACGCTCAGAGGCGGTGTCATGCTGTGACTGTACATGATAAGGGAAAGGGGTCCTGGACTAGCCCTATGGCTGAGGTCCTAACGATCCCTGCTCTCAAAGGTACCTTTAAAAGTGTTAAAGTTTGGGCTACCAGCCTTACTGTTCTCCTATTATATCCTAAGCTGTTCCCTCCCTGTACCCCTGGAGGTCTGGGACAGAAATTCCAGTGTATAAAAAGACAAACAGGAATAACAAAAAGAAACTAACATACAAAACAGTCACCACAGGTTGAGAGAGATATAGTGAAGGGTAGGAATGTACAAACCAAATGGGAATAGGAAAATAGAAAGTGAACTTTCACTGAAAAGGAAGAGAAGGTCTGGTCAGATTTTATAGACAGGAAATGACCAGGTAAGGAGCAGTAATGAAATGGAGCTGCATGCTTCTAACCAGCTTAGAAAGGGTTGTTAACCTCTTCATCACCAAAGGAAATGAAATACATTTAATATGGAACACAAAACACACAGGCTAAATGGAAGACCTGCAATTCACAATACGTAATAATTTTCTAACCCCAAATTCCCAGGAGGACCTGACACACTTGTGAGAGGAGGGAAGTGATGAAATATGTGTGCACTGCTTGTGGTGGAGAAGACTTCCTAGTGCTAGAGGAGTTAGCAACAGGGATGCACTACCCATACCGAGAACTGGGGCTGAAATTAAGTCCATCACCTGTGGGAAAGATTGTAATCCATTGGGCCCTATCCTATATGCCTGTTTGTAATGAACAAGAACAGCCAAATAAAAGTTTAACTATTTTAACAAATTCTCCCTGGATTGTTTGCTGCAAAGGTTCTGGAAGATGGGAGCCTGGAGCCAGTGGAGGCCTGTGGGCCACAAGTAAGTGTATTGCACTCCACACACAGCAGCACATGGGAATTTTGACATGTATTGTCTGTAGGGTGCCAGAGCGTGCAGAAGTAGCAGTTCACCCATGACTACCTGACTCAGGTACCTTACACAAGCCTGGTATGTGTGTGAGTTTACCAAGCTTCACAGACGCCACCGGGTTATGGTCATTAACACACACCACCATGCCTGGTTGGAGGTGCAGAGGCGAGAGCCACCGCAGATCTGTCTGATCTATTATTCCTTTCAACAACTCTACTATGGCATGCGGTTTGTCTCCTAGACAAATTAGCTTCAGCAGAGCCTGTTTTCGCTTTGCTAGGGCAGTGCTACAGAACTTCCAGCTTCCGGCTGATGTGGTCAACGTGCTCTGTGATGGAACATTAGAGATGGAGAATGAGCAGGAGGGGGTGAAGGATCTGGTGTAGGGAGTAGAGGAAACCCTGATAGAAGTAGGGCCAATAATCCTCTTCGTCTGTAGCCCATGTGCCGTGCCAGGGTGGGACTCAGGCCCAGCTTCCACAATGTTCACCCAGTGTGCTGCAAACAAAATGCAGTGTCCCTGGCCACAAGAGCTTGTCCAAGTGTTGGTCGTTAAATGAACAATCACAGTAACCACTTTGGTAAGGGCACGGGTGATGTTCCTGGACACGTGCTGGTACAAGGCGGGGATGCCACACCTGGAGAAATAGTGACAGCTGGTACCAAGAAACCAAGTGTGTACACCTGTAGCAGGCCATTTTTAGTATATATTTCTAACCAACTACATTTCACACAAGCCAAGTTCTAGAGTATTTATATCAATAGTCAATCTTTGAACAACCAAATTTGTGCACCTGCAGCAAGGCATATTTTCTAAATATTTCAAACCACAGAAATTTCACACAAAGCAGGTTCTATAGTATATATGATAATAATACAAGCGGGGGTCTACTTTACCAATACCGATCAAAGATGTATATAGCAAATTGGTATGGATATATATATATATGTGTATTAAAACTTAACTTTTAATCTTAAAATAAAAACTGTATAATGCAAATTAAGGTGCCAAAAAACATAAAGTGATATTGCCCGTGCAAACGTGCCTAGGGAGAACGGTGTTGGACTAAGGCCGTCCAGATGAATGCAGACATGAAGTTATGTTAAGACTGGGGGCCTTTCTCACAGGAGCGCATAAACAGGCATCAGTGTATAGGACTAATACACATGAGATGAGTATAAGGACATATTAATAATGCACCATGGGAGTATTTGATATGCAGTAATTTTGTGGAATATGAGGCAATACACTATACTGGACTCCATAGGTGCTATATATTGTTCATTTTGACCTGTAAAATATGCCGATGTGAATTAGATATCTGATTTTGGAGAAATAGATATTTCTTTATGATTCGCTTTCTAATGGTAATTGTCCATATTGTTTGAAATGGGAACAGGAACTATAATAATGGTTTAGTCACCTAAAAAAACCTCTAAAAAAAGTGTGTCGCTGCATATGCTAAGATGTTCTATGGCTAGTGCTCTGTATTATTAATACCCGGCCATATTTAGACACCAAAGAGGAGGAAAAATAATCCACCCATATCTGGACAATAGGAGACGTCTCATTACAATTTGTTTTTATGGGCACGTTTGCACGGGCACTATCACTTTATGTTTTTTGGCACCTTAATTTGCATTATACAGTTTTTATTTTAAGATTAAAAGTCAAGTTTTAATACACATATATATATATCCATACCAATTTGCTATATATATATATGATAATAGTCAATTTTGGAACAACTAAATTTGTACACCTGTAGTAGGGCATATTTTCTAATTATTTTGAAAATATTTTGTGAACTTTTAAAAATGTTAAAACATCATAATTTTACAGAAACCATGTTAAACTGAATGGATGATTAATTGAATCCAGAGCATTTTTTCAATGGTTTTTGGGAGTGTTTTCAACTGAAAGCATGTTATAGCGTATGTATGGATCATTGAATCCATAAAAAGTTTTGGAAGGTTTGTTCAAGTTTTATATACCATTGTAATGTAACAAGAACCACGTTACAATATACAGATGAATCACTGAATACATAAAAAGTTTTGGAAAGGTTTTTCTCAGTTTTATATACCACTGTAATGTAAAAAGAACCACTTTAAAGTGTATGGATGAATTACTGAATCCATAAAAAGTTTTTAGCAGGCAAACCCCGCATGTTTATTGGCTTTGTAACAGGAGCCAAACATACGGGCCAGGGTTTAGAGCATTGTATCCGAGCACCAGACAGTGCTTGTCGAGTACCGAGCACCAGGGTCGGACTGGGGTGTCTGGGGCCCACCAGGGGAATGGACTCTAGGGGTCCACCCTATAGCTATGTGAAAATATCTGTCAGTTGTTATCCCCATTATAGAGGTGCATCGGCTGTAAAACACAGGGGTCTCCTGCACATCTACTGTGCGCCCCCATAACTGGGATGTATAATTACGGTAGTTTACATTAATGGGGTTCTTTGGTTGAAGCAAGTTATCACCAATCCATAGGCTCCATAGGATAGGCGATCGCTTAGGTCCGACCATTAGAAACTGCACCGATTGGAAGAATGGGGAAGTTTTATCGTTATAAGACACTTATCCCCATTTTAAAATGGAGCGGCAGGTGGGATATTTGACCACAGCTCCATTCATTCTCTTTGGGGCTTCTAGAAAAAACAAGTGCAGCCACGGAGGGAATGAATGGATCAGTGATCAAGTCAGACATGCCACTCCACTCCAGTCTAATGGGAAATAAAAAGTTCCACATTTTGCTGAATGATCCAAGTAGTCACACCCCCACCAGTCAAAACGTTATCACTTATCCTGTGTAGAGGTGATTATTTTTTTCCACAGGAGTACCCCTGTAAGTGCATCTCTGCCGCTGTGTACAAAGTATTTAATCTCTAATGGAAATAAAGAATCTTCTCCTAATTAATATTAGAGAGAACAAATGACTGCCATACACAACACAAGCCCCTATACCAAGACCAATACTACCACATACAGGACAAAATACCAAAACACTATGACCAGACCACATAGTGACCGAATAATACTACACACAAGGGACAAATACTACCACAACATGACCTGACCACGTAGTGACTGAATACTACTACACACAAGGGACAACTACTGCCACATCATGACCAGACCACATAGTGACCGAATAATACTACTTACAAGAACCAAATACTGCCACACCATCACCAGACCACATATTACCACCACATAGTGACCGAATAATAAGACATACTAGCTGAAGAGCCCAGCGCTGCCCGGGCATAGTAGCTAACTATGGTTAGTTATAACAAATTATAATGATTATATCTATATAAAGCTGAGTGTATAGCTCCGCCCACTCCCCATAGCCACATTCACTATAATATCCCACATCATCCCGTCAAAGCCACCGGACTACTACCCCTAATATCCAACATCATCCCATCACAGCTGCTGGACTTCTACCCCTAATATCCCACATCATGCCGTCAGAGCCACCGGACAACTACCCCTAATATCCCACATCATCCCGTCAAAGCCACTGGACTACTACCCCTAATATCCCACATCATCCCATCAGCCATAGCCACCGGACATCTACCACTAATATCCCACATCATCCCATCACAGCCGCCGGACAACTACCCCTAATATCCCACATCATACCGTCAGCCAGAGCCACCGGACTACTCCCCCTAATATCCCACATCATCCCGTCAGCCTGGGGTCAGGACCAGGGAGTTGAGTGGAATGGCCCGAACTTCCATACCAATGATCCATTTAAAAGAGAGACTGGGGTCAGAACCAGAGCGCTGAGTGGATTTGCCCTGTCTTGCATACCAATGATCCTTTTAATAGAATCCTGGGGTCAGATTCAGAGCACTGTGGGATTTGCCCTAGCTTCCGTACAGGAGATCCCTTTAAGAGAGGTCTGGGGCCAGAACCAAAGCGCTGGATGGATTTGCCCTGACTTCCTTACCAATGATCCCTTTAATAGAAGCCTGGGGCCAGAATCAGAGCGCTGAGGGATTTGCCCAACTTCAATACAGGAGATCCCTTTAAGAGAGGCCTGGGGTCAGTACCAGAACGCTGAGTGGATTTGCGCTCACTTCTATACCGGGGATCGCTTTAAGAGAGGCCTGGGGTCAGAACCAGAATGCTGAGTGAAATTGCCCTTACTTCCATACCAATGATCCCTTTTAATAGAAGCCTGGGGTCAGAATCAGAACGCTGAGGGATTTGCCCTAACTTCCATACCGGATATCCCTTTAAGAGAGGCCTGGGGTCAGAACCAGAGCGCTTAGTGGAATTGACCTAACTTCCATACCAATGATCCCTTTAAGAGACGCTGTGGTCAGAACCACAGAGCACAGTGGAACAGTCCTAACTTCCATACCGTATATCCCTTTAAGAGAGGCCTGGGGTCAGAACCAGAGCACTTAGTGGAATTGCCCTAACTTCCTTACCAATGATCCCTTTAAGAGACCCTGGGGTCAAAACCAAAGCGCTGGATGGTTTTGCCCTAACTTCCATACCGGAGATCCCTTTAAGAGGGAAGATGTGCCTATGGGATGAAGGATGTGTGATGGGTATATGGGCACAGGAGAGGGGGATTCATTTCTGTCATGTGCTCTCTGCTCCTTTCTGGGGGCAGACAATGGCTGGGAGCTTATGTTTCCGGGGATGCTAGATTTCTCCCACCATGTCAGTGTCTGATAAGGTGTTGTCGAGTGGGAAAACTGTTGCTCATAGCAACCAATTACAGCTCAGCTTCTTTTAAACAGCTCTGGTGAAATGAAAGATTCTTAGTGATTGGTTGCAAGGAAAGCTGATGCTCATAGCAACTAGTCACAGCTCAGCTTCTTTTAAACAGCTCTGGTGAAATGAAAGATGCTTCGTGATTGGTTGGTGATACACACACACATTCACTTTTATATATAGAGATTACCAGCATACAGGGACCAAATAATATCACATACAAGGAGAAATACTGCCACAATGTGACCAGACCACAAATTACCACCACATAGTTGTCGCGTAGACTTATCCTGTGTGACGCGACCAGCAGGTCGGTAACTAAAACGACAAGACAAACAAGGGAACACCGGGGACACAGTTACAACGGTGGGCCCTACAATAGGGAACGGGGACGTGGAGACCTCCTGCACTTCCCTGAGGCAGTGTCCCTGAACACTCCTAACGTTCCCTAAACAGGCTCTTCACCTGTCGCCGACCAGGATGCCTGAATCCCTCACTAGCCCTGCACCTATCCCTTACTAGGGAACTGGTTGGTGCAGACACTGGACCCACCGCTGTACTAATAAAACATTAGGGAAAACAACAAACAGGGAAAACACTTAGCTTTGATGTGCTGCAATTGCTCCAAGCAGCAGAGTACTGCACCCGGATACAGCTTCCACCTGAATAGCTGATACACCAAAGCTCTGGATGAGCTGCAAAGCACTGCTCCCAATAGCTCCTCTCTCCTCCAAGGTAGGTTGGGGAATGAACAATATTACCAACAGTGATTCAGAGCACCTGAAACCCTTTTATAGGAAGGAGGGAAGGGTTAACACCTGCTGGATAAGTTACACATGTAGTAACCCCAGCGACCACCGGAGGCAAAACCCATTAGCAGCAACTAGGTTGTAATAACCCCAGTGGCCACCGAGAGCTAACACTAACCTTAAGCCAGAGGCTTGCAGGAAAAAAAAAGGTTATATGTGAGCCTGTCTGCCACAATCCAAACATGGATTGTGACAATTGTGACCAAATACTACAATACTGATTATGAATACAAACCACAATACTAACAACACTTATTACCACCAGTGACATTATACACAGGAGCTCT
The DNA here is from genome assembly GCF_039654945.1 of Dendrobates tinctorius. NCBI lineage: Eukaryota > Metazoa > Chordata > Amphibia > Anura > Dendrobatidae > Dendrobates > Dendrobates tinctorius. The sequence continues at coordinate 19,659,780 of NW_027361694.1, forward strand.
GTATATAGTGTAAATGTACAGGTAATACAGTGATCACCGGTGACATTATACACAGGAGCTCTGTATACACTATTAGTGGACAGGTAATACAGTGATCACAAGTGAATTTATACACAAGAGCTCTGTATTTAGTGTCAGTGTACAGGTAATACAGGGATCACCAGCGATATACACAGGAGCTCTGTATATAGTGTCAGTGTACAGGTAATACAGTGATCACCAGTGACATTATACACAGGAGATCTGTATATAGTGTCAGTGTACAGGTACTACAGTGATTACCAGTGACATTATACACAGGAGCTGTATACACAGTATATAGTGTGCGTGTACATAAAATATACTGACTCACCAGTGACGTCTGTAGTTGAAGTCCTTCAACTTCGCTTTTCTTCTTCAACCAGCACAGACCGCCGTCACTTCTTCCAGCCAGGACTCGTCTCTGCAAAAAAATAACACAGTCATCAATAGCTGATCGCTTCCAGAGCACATTCCCTACTTTCTCACTGACTTCAACACTACGTCAGATGAAAAAAAGCGACATAGTACTGCCCTACATAGTAATAGGACTTCCTTTTTGTTCCCTCCATGGAAAACCGTTTCCTAAAAAGAAAATTATATTACAGTAGTAATAATGTCCCTAATTGGACCCTAAAGAAATTATGCTCCCAACTTGTCACCATAAACTAATATAGCATGTTTCTCATTCTGGCCCTCGAACAGTAATTAAGTCCCACATCCCGGCCCCCTTTATTTAATAATATCACCCAGCCTGGCCCCTATATTTTATAATATGCCCCAGCCTGACCTCCTTTATTTTATAATATGCCCCAACCTGGCCAACTTTATTTTATAATATGCCACAGCCTGGCCCCCTATGTCCTTTGTCCTGCCTGGCCCCCAGATATCCATCCCGCTTCCCCAGCTATACATACTAGCCCACATACAGTATGTCCTTTGTATAAATGATTGGTGGTGGTAGCTAGTGGTCCTTTTGTTATTGTGGAGCAGACAGTGACCGTACAAGGGGTATATACATATATTCCATATTTTTCAGCGCTGAAATCTCATCTCCCAAGATCTTGGTGCCGAGATCTCCATCTGCTCATGCGCCTCCCACGACAGCCATTTTCCCAGAGTTCACTGCACAGTAAACCATGTAAGTGTGGGGGCTCTGGGCTTTCACAAAATGTCGGAAGAGCCCCCACACCACCAAACACCCGCAGCGGCGTACATTGGAACACCCCCTCATCCCAGCCTGTGGCCTGCAGCAGCACTCCACTCTTGCCTCCTCCTGCAGTGACCCTGGGACCCTGCTCCACCATGGCCAGTAAGGTATATCCGCATTATAAGAAACACCCCCATTTTCCCCCCAAATTTGGGGGGGATAAGTGCATCTTATAATCTGAAAAACACGGTACACTTTACAACCCTGAAAAACTTTAATTAGATGAGGTACAGTGTAAACTACAGTTTTGAGTGTCATGCCCGCCATGTCCGATATGCCTGTCATGTCCATTATGCCTGTCATTCCCGCCATGTCTGTTATGCCGCTTGACTCCTGGTGTGGTGTGCACGTGCACTGAATTCTCATGCCCGTTATGTCTCGTGCTGCAAGATGCCTGGAGCAGTGTGCACGCGCACTTTACCTCATGGCTGCATGCCGTTGCTAGGTGACCATCCGTCTCTGCTCTGATTCTGCAATCCTCTGTGTTCCTGGAGCCCCTGATCATGTGACCTTTCCTGTGTTCCAGCACTATCTGATTCTGCAATCCTCTATGCATTCCTGGAGCCCCTGATCATGTGACCTTCTCTATGGTTCAGCCCAGTCTGATCTAGCAACGCTCTCTATGATCCTGGAGGATCTGAACCGGAAGTCCTTCCCTGATCCTGACCCGAAACTGCAGGTGCTATATCAGACCGCCCCTTCCTATGGTCAGGGCCTGAGTATCGTGTTGCTTCCCTGCATGGCTGCTTGGTCTGCTCGGTCGCTCCTTGTATTCTGTGCCCCTGCGCTCTGCCCTGTTGTGCATCTCTGCACACGCTCTGTGCTTGTGCCATGTCTCTAGTCTCGTGCCATGTCTTGAGTTGTCTCTCGTGCCATGTTTGTCCTTGCCTTGCTTTGCCTTGTAGTACTTCCACTGTTCTCTGCCTGAGCCTGTTTCGCTATGTCTTGCCTAAGCTCTTCATTGCCTTGTTGTTCGTCCTATGTTCCGTGTCTAGTCTCAAGGCTCCGCCTTGACCCAGCTCTGGGCTTCGGCCTACGCTCCGCTGCTAGACTCTGTCCCATGGTGCTCTCTAGCACATTCCATTTCTAGTCTCAAGGTCCTGCCTTGACCCGGCTCTGGGCTTCGGCCTACGTGCCGCTGCTAGACTCTGTCCTATTGTGCTCTCTTGCACATTTCTACGCTAGTCTCAAGGTTCTCCCTTGACCCGGCTCTGGGCTTCAGGCTACGCTATGCTGCTAGTTCTGTTCTCGCTCTGACCTGGCTCTGTGTTTCTGCCTACGTTCCGCTCATTGTTCCATACCCTGCCTAGCTTTGCCTTGCTTCTTGCTTTGCCTTGCCTTGTTTCTTCGTGTGCCCTTTGCATGAGCATGGCCTTCCTAGCCTCCTGCTTGTGCCTCAGCCGTGCTCGTTGGTAAGTGGCAGCTGTGTCGCCTGCTATGCCCCAGCCGGGTTCGCTGGAGTCTTACCCGCCTGTTTGTGCTGCAGCCCGTCCAGCTAGCCAGTGCCAAGCCATGCTCTCTGTGCTTCCTTGCACCTACGCTGTCTCTGCACTGTGCTTTGCGTGCTCCTCTCTTAGCACGTGCAGGCCCTCGCCTGCCCCGTGGCATACCTCCCCGTGCTTCTGTAAAAGTACGCGCAGGCCTTGCCATGTACCCTGTCATGCCCTCTTGCACGTACAGGTCCTAGCCTGTACTTTGTCCCTGGCGTGCCCTCTGAACGCGCAGGACTCTACCTTGAACCCTGACCCTGGCGTGCCCCTCTGCATGCACAGGACTCTGCCTTGAACCTGACCCTGACATGCCCCTCTGCACGCGCAGGACTCTGCCTTGTACCTTGTGCCTTGGCGTGTCTCTACACACGCACCCTGTCTTGTATGTTGAACTTTGAACCCTGGTGTGTCCCCTACACACGCACCTTGCTCTGGACCCTGGTGTGCCCCTAGCACGCACCCTGCCTGGAATCTTGCATTGGACCTTGGCGTGTTCCCTAACACGCACCATGTCTGGAGATCTGTTGTGCCTCCTTGCCTGAACCCTGGTTTGCCTGCCGGATGCCTGGAACCTGCCGATCGCTGCCAGAGATCATAAGCCTGATGACTGCGGCCTGATATCCGGAGCTGATGTCCGCAGCGTGATGCCCTGATCATGTCGATCGTTGCCAGCTGTCCGGAGTCCGATGCCATTGAGCACTTGCCTGTACCCAGGCGTGCCACCTGGAACGTACCATGCTATGGACCTTGGCGTGCCAGCTCGCCCTAGGTGGGTGGGTGCCACGTCCCAGAGGGTCCACACTAAAGAAAAAGTCGACTCAGCGTAAGCTGACCTCGTCACATTGAGGTTCTTTGAAACTTAGACATTGATGGGTTATACTTACAGTAGTATCATCAATGTTTAACCAAAAGGCATCCAACCATGGGAACCCCACTGATAAGCAAATGCATTGTTCACACAGACTCCATCACTAATCTGAACAGTAAACTGTGCCTGGTGGTGCAGGTGGGACTAAACTATTATGACTGGTAGAGCTAAACTTATACGGTATTTATAATAATCAACTTGTGGCAAAAAAAGGAAAATAGGTGCACTACCCCTTCTTTTTTCGTTATTTTGATTGGCAGGAGTCCCTCCAGAAATCTCCTCTAGGGTATTCCAGCACTGCTCAACTATTATTCACTAAAATGAACTTAGTTTCAAGGCCAAAGTTGAAAAGTATTCTATATCATCAAAAAATAAAGAATGGCATAGTTCACGACGCTTAAACCCATTCAAATAAATCTAGTGATGTGGAGAAAAAGTTGTGAAATTCCAAACTGTTTCAGCATACATTATTCATCTCAGTAACTTTACTATCTCAGCAGTATAATGATTTGCTTGATGCTTCTGAACATAAATATTTAGTGTAGTCACAAAATATATATCTTTTGAGCTTCACACTCATTCCACCTAGAATAACCATTTAATTTTTCTCATAATCAGCGATGCATACAACAGAGTATGGCAGCACTCAATACATTAATAAAAAGAAAATGAGAGGTTATGTCTTGAGATGCAATAGCAATGTATTTAAAGATTCTACTCATGATCATCTACAAGCCAAGAATCATGAAAGTCATGGCTACAGAAATTGTTAACATTCGGTTTCATCATCAACTGTTTTACGCGTAAATATTAATAAATTCTAGACTCTAAGAAAAAGGAAACAAGGAGATGAAGGCATTGTACCATAAAAACTAAATCCACATTAAACTCAGCAAACCATTTTTTAAAAGGGCTGTTTGTACACAAGGACATTGGCATCATAAAAAAGAGTCTATCCCAAGCTATTGCTAATAAATTTGAAAGCACATAATTCTCTAGATTACAATATGACTATAGCAGTAGGCTTTCCCTTTTATTATGAGAAGCAACCAAACAAAATCATAAATGATAGCCCTTGATAATTGTTGGGCAGGAGACATTTGTCATGATCCAGGTTAGATTATGACAGATAAATGCACAAGTAACCTTTTTTTTCCTTAAGCTGTGTGCTTTAAGGTAGTTTTGCCCCTGGTGGCCATTAGGGTCATTGCACTGTGGTGATTTCAGTTCTAGTTTTGCCCCCGGTGGCCGGTAGGGTCAATGCACTCTGGTAACTTTAGTTTAGTGCACGTGATTATCACTAACAGGTGTGATTGCTCTGGTTTAACTATATAGGAGTGTCTTGTTCTCTCACTCACTGTTGGTGATAGTTGTCATTTCAACCATCCTTGGTGGAGGAAGGATCTAGAGAGAGTTCCTGGCAGCTCAGTCAGAGTCCTGGTGTGGAAGGAGCCAGAGAGGAGTTCCGTGCAGCTCTGACAAAGCTTGGTGAAGGAGCAGCTATTCAGGAGGAAAGCTGCACTCTGGTGTTGGACTCTTTTGCTGGGAGCAAGAGCAACAGAGCAAAGCTAAGTGGTGTTACCCCTGCTTTGCAACTTTCCTTTTGTGTGTTTCAGTGCAGTGGTGGGATTAGTTTCTGCACCGTCCATTTCAATAGAAAGGGCTAGGTGCAGGGTGAGCTAGGGTTCTTAGGTTCCAGCTTGCCGACAGGTTCGGAGCCTGTATAGGGACTGTTAGGAGTGTAGAGACTGGCTCAGGGGAGTGCAGGAGGTCTCCACGTCCCCATTCTCTATCGCAGGGCCCTCCATTGTATCGGCTTCCCTGGTGTTTCCCCTTATTATTTAAATTCGCCCTGCTGGAGGCGGTGTATCCAGTTTCACATGTAATTCTGAAATTCGCCTGCTGGAGGCAGTGTATCCGGCTGCATGTTATATTATTTAAATTCGCCCTACTGGAGGCAGTGTATCCAGGGTCCCGTGTGTGATAGAAATTCGCCCTGCGGGAGGTGGTGTGTCCAGTCACACGATGACCATCACAACATTGTACTGACACTTGAAATACCTAGGTTTGTCTGTCTGTCAACTCAGAGGAATCTGATAAATTTAATTAGAATTTTGTCAGTTTTTAACTGAACAGTAAGATAAGCAATGTACTTGGCTGAGCGCAAAATAATAAGTGTAGAAGGCTAAGGGGAGGTCATTAAAGGAGGTAGGTCATTTTCAAGATTCTATCCCAATATGTAGTAGTTGTAATAATAATAATATTAGCAAATACCTCCAGTTAGAAATGCAGTATAGTTTTTCTGATTCGCTATGTCTTTTTCAACATGAGCAGGCATTGCAGGACCTTAGGTATCCATGGTTACGACCACTGATATAGTGACAGTAAGTTAACTAGCTGATAGTGGATCACCCGCCAGGGCAGTGGGGATACTCGGTGGCCCTGTTCGTCCAATAAAAAGGGGGTTAATGAGGAAGGGGATAATAAAGTTTGTAAGAAAGTGTTCGTGACGCCACCCGTGGTATTTGGTCAGGGGACCGACGCTGCAATGCAGATCCTCTGGGATAGTGATGGGGCAGCAAAGATGGTTAAGCTCTCCATGGGTAGAGCTGTATCCCAGGGCAGTTAGGGTATTACAGGTGATGTTGGTAGTGAGTGTGATGCAGGGCAGGTGAAGCAGGAAAGATTCAGAAGACACAGCAGAGTGCAGTTTCCTTTACCTTTTACTGAGCAGTGCAGGTACAGTCCAGGGCTCAGGTTACAGATGGTTCTGGAGCCGGTCAGCCTGAAAGCAAGTTAGGAATCTCCTTAGTCAAGTGGGTTGTGAGGCCTCCTTTCTAGCCCTATTCTCTGAGGTATTTGCTGCTGTAAACTCTGTTCAAGTCCCTCTCTCTGACTGATGCTTAGGTAGAACTCCACCACTCACATGACAGGCAGCTGTAGCCTGCTTCGGGGATTGCTTCTGTCTGGCATCTCCAGCTCACACGTGCTGCTGTGTCGTTGAGTATCAGTTGGGGACAGAGGATCTACGGTCTTCTGCCGTCCGGATTCTGCTTCTGGGGCTTTAGTACCCCCACAGCCTCGGTCTCCAGTGCCCGGTCACTGGTGCTCAAGCCTGGGGTGAGCTCAGATGGAGCTCCTATCTCCAGCTCCTCTCCACATGTCCTCTCTCAACCTTGTTCAGGCTCTAACTCTCACTAACTTACTCCTCCTGACCAGACAGAGCAGCTCCTCTGAAGTCGGGTTTAGAGCTCCCCCTGCAGGCCTGAAGCAGAAACTGTGTTGTATGCTGGAACTACCTGGTAAGGGGATTCCTTCTTTGCTTTCAGGCATGACATCACTCCCCCCTGGAGGGAGGCAAGGCCATTGTGGCAACTGAACTCCTGGGGTGCCACATTAGTGGTTGTAACCATGGATACGTAACACCTTCCCGACCAATTACGCCACATAGGCGTCATGAAAACCTGTGCCAATCCGACCAGTGACGCCTATGTGACGTCATGACTTTAAAGCCCCCCTACGGGTCGGGTGACCGGGGTCACTAAAAGGTCACCCGACCCGCAGATACAGGGGGCTTTGTTCTTCACCACAGGGGGCATGGCTTCGCCCTCACGTGGCTACGATCGCTCTGATTGGCTGTTAAAAGTGAAACAGCCAATCAGAGCGATAGTAATATTTCATCAATGAAAATTGATGAAATATTACAATCCAGCCATGGCCGATGCTGCAGTAGCATCGGACATGGCTGTAGACCCAGATCGGACCCCCCCACGACTCACGGGGCCGATCTGCCCCCGATACCGACTGACCGCGGCAATGTGCCGCCGCCGTCATCATCTGCTCCCCTCCCCCTTCTCTCCGCTCCCCCCACCTTCCGCCCCCCCCTCGCCCCCCAGTACCTCCGATGTCCATCTCCGGCTCCCGGTGTCCCACCGTCCTGCTTCATGGGCGCCGCCATCTTGGAAAATGGCAGGCGCATGCGCAGTGCGCCCGCTGGCTGCAGATTCATTCATTTTAATCACTGTGATAAACTCACAGTGATCAAAATAGAATGAAAAAGTAAATAAACCTCCCATTTATCACCCACATAGGCAGGACAAACTACTAAAATCAAAAAATTATTTTTATTTTTCCATTAGGCTTAGGGTTAGGGTTGGAAATAGGGTTAGGGCTAGGGTTAGGGCTAGGGTTAGGGATGGAAATAGGGTTAGGGTTGGAATTAGGGTTAGGGTTGGAATTAGGGTTAGGGTGGAATTAGGCTTTGAGTGGAATTAGGGTTAGAGTGGAATTAGGATTAGGGTTGGAATTAGGGTTAGGGTTAGGGATAGGGTTAGGGGTGTGTTGGGGTTAGGGTTATGGTTAGGGTTGGGATTAGGGTTAGGGAGGTGTTGGGGTTAGGGCTGTGGTTAGGGGTGTGTTGGGGTTAGGGTTGGAGTTAGAATTGAGGAGTTTCCACTGTTTAGGCACATCAGGGGGTCTCCAAACACGACATGGTGCAACCATTGATTCCAGCCATTTTCACGTTAAAAAAGTCAAACGGTGCTCCCTTTCTTCCAAGCCTTGACGTGTGCCCAAACAGTGGTTTACCTCAACATATGGGGAGTCAGCGTACTCAGGAAAAATTGCACAACAACTTTGGTGGTTTAATTTCCCCTGTTACCCTTAGGAAAATAAAAATTTGGGGCTAAAAACTTATTTTTGTGGAAAAAAATGATTTTTTTATTTTCATGTCTCTGCGTTATTGTCATGGTTAGGACATGGCTAATGTCTTGTTCTCACAGGGTTAACTTTTGCCAGCCTCTCTTTGGATCTGGGAGGGGTATTTACACTCACTCCAGACTAGCATTCTCTGTCTGCTATACTGTTTTTCTGGCTGTGTGTCTGACCGACCCCCCTGGTGTGCGTGTACTGCATTGCTTGTTTGATTCCCGTGTATGGCCTGGCCTGTCCCCTCACTCTGAACTCCGTCTCACGTTTTAGGTTCTATTGTCTTCTCTGGTTCTGACCTCCTGGCTTGGCTATTATTACTCCGCTACAGTTTGCCCCTATTGTACCGTCTATTGCCCGTTCTGGTTTTCTGATCTATTGCTACGTCCTGACTATCCGCTCTGTCTAACCCTTTGGTACTGTCCTGCTATCTCGTGCATTGACCCCAGCTTGATCTGGTTTCCGCCGCTGTCTATGCCCCTTGGTAACTTGTCCCGTAGTTACCTTTTTACGAGTTTCCCTGCAGTTCCTAGCTCTGTGGAGCTTAGGCCACGCCCCCAGCAGTCACATGCTTCAGGTCCTGATAGTTTGAAGCATGCATTGTCACCACTGCTGTCCTGCTCCACAGGTATCTTTGAGCACGGTTTTTTGTACTAAGGACATGCGCACTGGCTCAGTGAGCAAGTGTAGTGCGGTGTTCCTGACAGTTATAAACTTCTGTGAAGCACTTGGGGGTTCAAAGTGCTCACCAGACATCTAGATAAGTTCCGTGGAAAGTCTAGTTTCCAAAATGGGGTCACTTGTGGGGGGTTTCTACTGTTTAGGCACATCAGGGGCTCTGCAAACGTAACGACGACCACAGACCTTTCCATCAAAGTCTGCATTTCAAAACGTCACTACTTCCATTCTGAGCCCTTACGTGTGCCCAAACAATGGTTCCCCCCACATATGGGGTTTCAGCGTACTCAGGACAAACTGGACAACAACTTTTGGGGTCCAATTTCTCCTGTTACCCTTGTGAAAATAAAAATTTGCGAGCTAAAAAATCATTTTTTGAGGAAAAAAAATTATTTTTTATTTTCACAGCTTTGCGTTATAAACTTCTGTGAAGCACTTGGGGGTTCAAAGTGCTCACCACACATCTAGATAAGTTCCTTGGGGGGTCTAGTTTCCAAAATGGGTTCACTTGTGGGGGGGTTCCACAGTTTAGGCACACCAGGGGCTCTGCAAATGTAACATGACGCTCGCAGACCATTCCATTAAAGTCAGCATTTCATAATGTCACTACTTCCCTTCCGAGCCCCGACGTGTGCCCAAACAGGGGTCCCCACCCACATATGGGGTACCAGCGTACTCAGGACAAACTGGACAACAACTTTTGGGGTCCAATTTATCCTGTTACCCTTGCGGAAAAAAAATTGCTGGCTAAAAATCATTTTTTTTAGGAAAATAAATGATTTTTTATTTTCACGGCTCTGCGTTATAAACTTCTGTGAAGCACTTGGGGGTTCAAAGTGCTCACTATGCATCTAGATAAGTTCCTTAGGGGGTCTAGTTTCCAAAATGGGGTCATTTGTGGGGTGCTCCAATGTTTAGGCACACAGGGGCTCTCCAAACATGACATGGTGTCCGCTAACAATTAGAGGTAATTTTCATTTCAAAAAGTCAAATGGTTCTCCTTCCCTTCTGAGCCCTGCCGCGCGCCCAAACAGTGGTCCCCCCCCAACATATGGGGTATCGGTGTACTCAGGACAAACTGGACAACTTTTGTGGTCCAATTTCTCCTGTTACCCTTGTGAAAATAAAAAATAGCGTGCTAAAATATCATTTTTGAGGAAAAAAATGATTTTTTATTTTCAATGCTCTGCGTTATAAACTTTTGTGAAGCACTTGGGGGTTCAAAGTGCTCACTACACATCTAGCTAAGTTCCATAAGGGGTCTAGTTTCCAAAATGGTGTCACTTTTGGGGTTTTTTCACTGTTTAGGCACACAGGGGCTCTCCAAACGCGACATGGTGTCCGATAACGATTGGAGCTAATTTTCCATTCAAAAAGTCAAATAGCGCTCCTTCCCTTCCGGACCCTGCCGTGCACCCAAACAGTGGTTTATGACCACATATGAGGTATCTGTGCACTCAGGAGAAATTGCCTAACACATTTTAGCATCCATTTTATCCTGTTGCCCATGTGAAAATGAAAAAACTGAGGCTAAAAGAAAATTTTTCTGAAAAAAAGTACTTTTTTTTACCGATCAATTTGTGAGGCACCTGGAGGTTCAAAGTGATCACTATGCATGTAGATAAGTTCCTTGGGGGGTCTAGTTTCCAAAATGGGGTCACTTGTGTGGGAGTTCCAATGTTTAGGCGCACAGGGGCTCTCCAAATGCGACATGGCAACCGCTAAATATTCCAGCATGTTTTCCATTCAAAAAGTCAAATGGCGCTCCTTCCCTTCTGAGCCCTGCCATGCACCCAAACAGTGGTTTATGACCACATATGTGGTATCGGTGTACTCAGGAGAAATTGCCCAACAAATTTTGGGATCCATTTTATCCTGTTGACCATGTGAAAATGAAAAAATTGATGCTAAAAGAAAATTTTTGCTGGAAAAGTTAAAATGTCCATTTTTTCTTTCCACGTTGTTTTAGTTCCCGTGGAACACCTGAAGGGTTAATAATCTTCTTGAATGTAGTTTTGAGTAGCTTGAGGGGTGCAGTTTTTAGAATGGTGTCACTTTTGGGTATTTTCTGCCATATAGACCCCTCAAAGTGACTTCAAATGTGAGGTGGTCCCTAAAAAAATGGTTTTGTAAATTTTGTTGTAAAAATGAGAAATCACTGGTCAACTTTTAACCCTTATAACTTCCTAACAAAAAAAAATTTGTTACCAAAATTGTGCTGATGTAAAGTAGACATGTGGGAAATGTTATTTAGTAAGCACTTTGTGTCACATAACTCTCTGGTTTAACAGAATAAAAATTCAAAATATCGTCCTAAATTTACCATTAACATGAAGCCCAATATGTCACGAAAAAACAATATCAATCGCTAGGATCCGTTGAAGCATCTCTGAGTTATTTCCTCATAAGGGACACTGGTCAGAATTGCAAAAAATGGCCTGGTCATTAAGGTCAAAATAAGCTTGGTCATGAAGGGGTTAAGGTCCTGCAATGCTCGCACATGAGGAAAGAGACATAGCGAGTCAGAAAAACTATACTACATTTCTAATTGGAAGTATTTGCTAATATTATTACACCTACTACATATTGGGATCGGATCTTGGAGATGGGAATACCCCTTTAAGTTAATGCTGCACCCCCCCTTTTACAACAGACACATTAAATGTATCTGTCAGCAGGTGTCTGTTAAATAGATTTGAGATCACCTATAGCTAGTGGGGCACAATCTATGCAAAAAAAAAAAAACAGAAGAAAAAGAGCATGCTATTCAAAAGGTATCACCAGAACACATTTATAAATTCTTTATTAACGTCAGCTACAACAAATGAATAAATTAATTAGTAAGCTTACTGACTAACACCATCGATATCCTAGCTTTGCTTACGTAGGTATCAGCCCCCTCTTCCCCTCAGGTTTCGTACAGCACTATCAGCAAGTTTTTTCATCTGTATAGCTTTTTTTACATCCAGTGCATTTGCATGCTCAGTGGTTGTCATTACACAATCACTTTTGATTAGTGTTGAGCTTTCCGATACCGCAAGTATCGGGTATCGGCCGATATTTGCCGTATCGGAATTCCGATACCGAGTACCGATACTTTTTTCGTATCGGATACCGGAATCGGAAGTCCAAAATGCAATGAGCCACTTTTGTGGCTCTGATTGGCTGCCGAAATGACGTCATCATGATGCGCTGTCTGTGCGCATCATGATGCGCCGTCAGTTCGGGCCTTCGGGGGGGCTGTGCCAACTGTGCGGGGGTCTGTACCGGCCTGCCGGTGGTCTGTGCAGGCTCCGGTGGTCTGTGCCGGCCTGCTGGGGGGCTGTGCCGGCCTGCCGGTGGTCTGTGCAGGCTCCGGTGGTCTGTGCCGGCCTGCCGGTGGTCTGTGCAGGCTCCGGGGGTCTGTGCCGGCCTGCCGGTGGTCTGTGCAGGCTCCGGTGGTCTGTGCCGGCCTGCCGGGGGGCTGTGCCGGCCTGCCGGTGGTCTGTGCAGGCTCCGGTGGTCTGTGCCGGCCTGCCGGGGGACTGTGCCGGCCTGCCGGTGGTCTGTGCAGGCTCCGGGGGTCTGTGCAGGCATCGTCCGATGGGACTACAAGTCCCATCGGGCGATGCCTGCTACCATGACAGTGATTGACACATTAGCCAATGATGGGACAGTAGTAGTCCCATCATTCGGCTAATGTGTTGAATGTAAAAAAAAAAAAAAAATTACATGCTACATACATGCTACATACATACAACATGCATACTACATATATACTACATGTAACATACATACTACATACATGCTACATACATACTACATACATAATACATATATACTACATGCATGCAACATGCATACTACATATATACTATATATACTACATGTAACATACATACTACATATATACTACATACATGCTACATACATACTACATACATTATACATATATACTACATGCATGCATAGAATCATAGAATCATAGAATCATAGAATCGTAGAGTTGGAAGGGACCTCCTGGGCCATCTGGTCCAACCCCCTGCTCAAAGCAGGATTCGCTAAATCATCCCAGTTAGATGTCTGTCCAGCCTCTGTTTGAAGACTTCCATTGAAGGAGAACTCACCACTTCTCGTGGCAGCCTGTTCCACTCATTGATCACTCTAACTGTCAAAAAGTTTTTTCTAATATCTAATCTGTGTCTCCTCCCATTCAGCTTCATCCCATTGCTTCTAGTCTTTCCTTGTGCAAATGAGAATAAAGTTGATCCTTCTACAATGTGACAGCCCTTTAGATATTTGTAGACAGCTATTAAGTCTCCTCTCAGTCTTCTCTTTTGCAAACTAAACATTCCCAAATCCTGCAACCTTTCCTCATAAGACAGGGTTTGCAGACCGGTCACCATTCTGGTCGCTCTTTTCTGAACTTGCTCCAGTTTGTTGATGTCTTTTTTAAAATGTGGTGCCCAAAATTGGACACAATATTCCAGATGAGGTCTGACCAAAGAGGAGTAGAGGGAAATAATTACTTCACGTGATCTAGACTGTATGCTTCTGTTAATACATCCTAGAATTGCATTTGCCTTTTTTGCTGCTGCATCACACTGTTGACTCATATTCAGTCTGTGATCTATTAGTATACCCAAGTCTTTTTCACATGTGCTGTCACTTAGCCCTATTCCTCCCATTCTATATATGCTTTTTTCATTTTTATTGCCCAGATGTAGTACTTTGCATTTCTCCCTGTTAAAAACCATTCTGTTAGTTGCTGCCCACTTCTCCAGTTTATTTAAATCTTTTTGAATCCTCTCTCTCTCTTCTCTAGTATTAGCTATCCCTCCTAGCTTTGTGTCATCAGCAAATTTAATCAGTTTACCCTCAATTCCTTCATCTAAATCGTTGATAAAGATGTTGAACAATACAGGGCCCAGGACAGAGCCCTGTGGTACCCCACTTGAGACATTCTTCCAACTGGATGTGCAGCCATTTACGACCACTCTTTGGGTCCGATCACTAAGCCAGTTATGAATCAACCTAACAGTTGCCTTGTCCATTCCATACTTAGTCATTTTTTCAATAAGGATTGTATGAGAGACTTTGTCAAATGCTTTGCTGAAGTCAAGATATACTATATCTACAGCATTTCCTTGATCCACCCAATCAGTAATACCATCATAGAAGGAAATTAAATTAGTCTGACATGACTTATTAGTTACAAACCCATGCTGACTCTGTTTAATCACTTCATTCTTATCCAGGTATTGACATACATGTTGTTTAATAATTTGTTCAAAGATCTTTCCTGGTATAGAAGTCAGACTCACCGGCCTATAGTTGCCTGGGTCCACCTTCTTCCCCTTTTTGAAGATAGGAACAACATTTGCTCTTCTCCAGTCTTCTGGCACTTCTCCTGTTCTCCAAGAATTTTCAAAGATTATGGAGAGGGGTTCAAAAATTTCTTCTGCTATCTCCTTCAGTACTCTGGGGTGTAATTCATCTGGACCTGGAGACTTGAATACATTTAGGTTAGCTAAGTGTTTCCTCACTATCTTTCTGTTTATAGATATCCTGGATTCTTCTATTCCCTTAATAGGACAGTGAATAACAGTTGATGTTACATTTCCTTTCTGAGAGAAAACAGATGCAAAATAGGAATTTAAAAGTTCAGCCTTCTCAACATCCTGTCTTACCATTTCATCATTTTCATCCTGTAAAAATCCTATAGCATCTTTGACTTTTCTTTTACTTTTGACATATCCCCAAAATCCTTTATTATTGCTTTTGACATCTCTTGCAAGCCTCAATTCATTTTCAGCTTTAGATAATCTGATTTGTGCCTTGCAGGTTCTGCAGACAGCATTATATTCTTCTTTAGATATGCCTCCTTCTTTCCATTTTATAAACATTTTTTGCTTCCTTTTTAGCATGTGCTTAAGTTCTGTGTTCATCCATCCTGGTTTCCTTAAATGCTTCCTATTCTTCCCTCTTTTCGGAATTGTTAACAACTGTGCTTTGAGAATTTCATTTTTCAAGATTTCCCATCCTTCCTGGACATTTTTGTCTTTAAGGATATCCAGCCATTGGATCCCTCCAATTCTCTTTCTGAATCCCTTAAAATCTGCCTTTCTGAAATCTAACCTTGACGTCTGAGTCTTCACAGGTCTTCCGCCTCTAGTTATCCAAAATTCTAATATAGCATGGTCGCTACCTCCTAGGGTCCCAGCCACTTTTACCTCCTCAACCATTTCCTCCCTGTTTATAAGGATTAGATCCAAGGTAGCAGTTCCCCTTGTTTTCTCCTTTACCTTTTGGAAGATAAAGTTGTCAGCAAGAGAGGATAAGAATTTCCTTGACCTGTTAGTTTTGCCTGAGAGAGATTCCCAACAAATGTCTGGATAGTTGAAATCTCCCATGACAACTATGTCATATTTTTTGGAGAACTTGGCCATTTGATGCATAAAGAGTTCATCCATATCTTCAGCTTGCACAGGCGGCCTGTAGTAAATGCCTACAATGGTGTCCTTTCCATTGTTCTGTCCTTGTATTCTTACCCAAACAGTTTCCACAGAACTCCCAGTCTCTGAAGCTTCAATCTCTGTGCAGATATACGCATTTCTAACATACAATGCGACACCCCCTCCTCGTTTATCAAGTCTGTTTCTTGCAAATAAGTTGTATCCTTCTAGTCTTGTATTCCAATCATGTGTATTGTCCCACCAAGTTTCAGTGATTCCAATGACATCATATTTCTTTTCCTGTGTTAGTAGTTCCAATTCTCCTTGTTTGTTGCCCATGCTTTGTGCATTAGTATAGAAACATTTTAGTTTGTGATTGGTTTCTCTTTCTCCAATATTTTTTTTAATTAGATTCTTTCGTCTTTGTTCTTCCTTTCCACTTCTAATAGCAGAGTTCTCAGTAGCATTTGTCAGGTGTATGGCTTTTTCTGGTCTTTTGCTTCCCTTCCCATGTTGTTCTAGTTTAAAGCTCTCCTTACAAGTGTAGCAAGGCGACTTCCAAATACCTGCTTTCCAGTCTTCGTAAGGTGCACCCCATCTCTAGCAAGTAGTCCATCGTATAAGTAGTTCACTCCGTGATCCAGAAATCCAAATCGTTGCTGACGGCACCATCGACGTAGCCAGTTGTTCACCTGCAGAATCTTATTCCACCTCCTTGTTCCATGGCCATCCACTGGGAGGATGGAAGAGAAGACCACCTGCGCTCCCAGTTCTTTCACTTTCTTGCCTAAGTCTTCAAAGTCTCTGCAGATGGTTTCCAGGTCATTTCTTGCGGTGTCATTTGTCCCCACATGTAGTAGCAGGAATGGGTAGTCATCTGTAGGTCTGAAGAGTCCTGATATCCTGTCAGACACATCTTTAATTTTTGCACCTGGAAGACAGCACATTTCTCTTGAAGTTATATCCGGTCTGCAGATAGCGGCCTCTGTTCCTCTCAACAGGGAATCCCCCATGACCACCACTCTCCGTTTCTTCTTCACAACATACATACAACATATATACTACATGCATGCAACATGCATACTATATATACTACATGTAACATACATACTACATATATACTACATGCTACATACATGCAACATACACACTACATGCTACATACATGCAACATACATACTACATGCATGCTACATACACACTACATGCTACATACATGCAACATACATGCTACATACTACATACATGCTACATACATACTACATATATACCACATGCATGCAACATGCATACTACATATATACTGCATATATACTACATGTAACATACATACTACATATATACTACATGCATACTACATACATACTACATACATGCTACATACATACTACATGCATGCAACATACATACTACATGCATGCAACATACATACTACATATATACCACATACATGCAACATGCATACTACATACTGTATATACTGCATATATACTACATGCATGCAACATACATATATACTACATACAATACATACATATAGACATATAGTACATATAACATAGAGTACATACTCACCGTCACTTGTCACTTTGATCCCCGAAGCCATTGTCGCCTGAGGAATAAATATCAAAATAAAAAAACACCAATATACTTACCCCGATCCGCAGAAATCCACGAGGGTCCCACGTCCATCTTGCATGGAGAACAGCAGCATCAGCTGATGCTACCGTTCTCTACCAGCTCCAGGAATACAATGACGGAAGGTAGGTATCCTTCCGCACTGTATTCCTCCACCATTTTAAAAAAAAAAAAAGTCCCTAGTCTCACTTTATGCCATTGCTGCATGGGAAAGTGAGACTAGGGACTTTTTTTTTTACAGTGGTGGAGGAATACAGTGCGGAAGGATACCTACCTTCCGTCATTGTATTCCTGGAGCTGGTAGAGAACGGTAGCATCAGCTGATGCTGCTGTTCTCCACGCAAGATG
Source organism: Dendrobates tinctorius (assembly GCF_039654945.1). NCBI lineage: Eukaryota > Metazoa > Chordata > Amphibia > Anura > Dendrobatidae > Dendrobates > Dendrobates tinctorius. Next base: position 19,677,171 of record NW_027361694.1, read on the forward strand.
GACGTGGGACCCTCGTGGACTTCTGCGGATCGGGGTAAGTATATTGGTGTTTTTTTATTTTGATATTTATTCCTCAGGCGACAATGGCTTCGGGGATCAAAGTGACAAGTGACGGTGAGTATGTACTCTATGTTATATGTACTGTATGTCTATATATATGTATTGTATGTAGTATATATGTATGTTGCATGCATGTAGTATATATGCAGTATACAGTGGGGAAAAAAGTATTTAGTCAGTCAGCAATAGTGCAAGTTCCACCACTTAAAAAGATGAGAGGCGTCTGTAATTTACCTCATAGGTAGACCTCAACTATGGGAGACAAACTGAGAAAAAAAAATCCAGAAAATCACATTGTCTGTTTTTTTTTCATTTTATTTGCATATTATGGTGGAAAATAAGTATTTGGTCAGAAACAAGCAATCAAGATTTCTGGCTCTCACAGACCTGTAACTTCTTCTTTAAGAGTCTCCTCTTTCCTCCACTCATTACCTGTAGTAATGGCACCTGTTTAAACTTGTTATCAGTATAAAAAGACACCTGTGCACACCCTCAAACAGTCTGACTCCAAACTCCACTATGGTGAAGACCAAAGAGCTGTCAAAGGACACCAGAAACAAAATTGTAGCCCTGCACCAGGCTGGGAAGACTGAATCTGCAATAGCCAACCAGCTTGGAGTGAAGAAATCAACTGTGGGAGCAATAATTAGAAAATGGAAGACATACAAGACCACTGATAATCTCCCTCGATCTGGTGCTCCACGCAAAATCCCACCCCGTGGGGTCAGAATGATCACAAGAACGGTGAGCAAAAATCCCAGAACCACGCGGGGGGACCTAGTGAATGAACTGCAGAGAGCTGGGACCAATGTAACAAGGCCTACCATAAGTAACACACTACGCCACCATGGACTCAGATCCTGCAGTGCCAGACGTGTCCCACTGCTTAAGCCTGTACATGTCCGGGCCCGTCTGAAGTTTGCTAGAGAGCATTTGGATGATCCAGAGGAGTTTTGGGAGAATGTCCTTTGGTCTGATGAAACCAAACTGGAACTGTTTGGTAGAAACACAACTTGTCGTGTTTGGAGGAAAAAGAATACTGAGTTGCATCCATCAAACACCATACCTACTGTAAAGCATGGTGGTGGAAACATCATGCTTTGGAGCTGTTTCTCTGCAAAGGGGCCAGGACGACTGATCAGGGTACATGAAAGAATGAATGGGGCCATGTATCGTGAGATTTTGAGTGCAAACCTCCTTCCATCAGCAAGGGCATTGAAGATGAAACGTGGCTGGGTCTTTCAACATGACAATGATCCAAAGCACACCGCCAGGGCAATGAAGGAGTGGCTTCGTAAGAAGCATTTCAAGGTCCTGGAGTGGTCTAGCCAGTCTCCAGATCTCAACCCTATAGAAAACCTTTGGAGGGAGTTGAAAGTCCGTGTTGCCAAGCGAAAAGCCAAAAACATCACTGCTCTAGAGGAGATCTGCATGGAGGAATGGGCCAACATACCAACAACAGTGTGTGGCAACCTTGTGAAGACTTACAGAAAACGTTTGACCTCTGTCATTGCCAACAAAGGATATATCACAAAGTATTGAGATGAAATTTTGTTTCTGACCAAATACTTATTTTCCACCATAATATGCAAATAAAATGAAAAAAAAAACAGACAATGTGATTTTCTGGATTTTTTTTTCTCAGTTTGTCTCCCATAGTTGAGGTCTACCTATGATGTAAATTACAGACGCCTCTCATCTTTTTAAGTGGTGGAACTTGCACTATTGCTGACTGACTAAATACTTTTTTTCCCCACTGTATATGTAGTATGCATGTTGCATGTATGTGGTATATATGTAGTATGTATGTTGCATGCATGTAGTATGTATGTAGCATGTATGTAGTATGTATGTAGTATGCATGTGGTATATATGTAGTATGTATGTTACATGTAGTATATATAGTATATATGTAGTATGCATGTTGCATGCATGTAGTATATATGTTGTATGTATGTTGCATGCATGTAGTATATATGTATTATGTATGTAGTATGTATGTAGCATGTATGTAGTATGTATGTAGTATGCATGTAGTAAATATGTAGTATGTATGTTACATGTAGTATATATAGTGTATATGGTATGCATGTTGCATGCATGTAGTATATATGTTGTATGTATGTTGCATGCATGTAGTATATATGTATTATGTATGTAGTATGTATGTAGCATGTATGTAGTATGTAGCATGCATGTAGTATGTAGCATGTATGTAGTATGTATGCTGCATGTAGTATATATGTAGTAAGCATGTTGTATGTATGTAGCATGTATGTAGCATGTAATTTTTTTTTTTTATTTTTTTTTATTCAACACATTAGCCGGATGATGGGACTACTACTGTCCCATCATTGGCTAATGTGTCAATCACTGCCATGGTAGCAGGCATCGCCCGATGGGACTTGTAGTCCCATCGGACGATGCCTGCACAGACTACCGGAGCCTGCACAGACCACCGGCAGGCCGGCACAGCCCCCCGGCAGGCCGGCACAGACCACCGGAGCCTGCACAGACCACCGGCAGGCCGGCACAGCCCCCCGGCTGGCTGGCACAGACCACCGGAGCCTGCACAGACCACCGGCAGGCCGGCACAGCCCCCCGGCAGGCCGGCACAGACCACCGGAGCCTGCACAGACCCCCCCCGGCTGGCCGGCACAGACCACCGGAGCCTGCACAGACCCCCCGGCAGGCCGGCACAGCCCCCCGGCAGGCCGGCACAGACCACCTGAGCCTGCACAGACCCCCCGGCAGGCCGGCACAGACCACCGGAGCCTGCACAGACCCCCCGGCAGGCCGGCACAGCCCCCCGAAAGGCCCGTACAGACCCCAAAGAGGCTGTACAAGGCAAAAATAGGGTTTTTCTTATTCTGATACCGGAAGTCCCATAGACTTGAATGGCACTTCTGGTATCGGAATCGGCGATACCCGATATTTTTTTTAGATCGGCTGATACCATCCGATCCGATACTTTTAAGTATCGGACGGTATCGCTCAACACTACTTTTGATACTTTATTGTATGAGTTATTCTTCTAAGTGTGTCTGGTATATTTAACTCAAATGTTTAGGTATAAGTTAACCAGTTATTTGGTGCTGCTGATACTTTGATTATGACCTTATTTTGGTCTCTGTAGCACATGGTGGGGTTTACAGCACACATTTATATATATTCACTATGTTTTATTGCATTGTAGATCTGTTACCCACACACTGGATCTGATATACTTGGTGTTTTGATCTCAAGTTTACTGATACGCTGTTTGACAGGGCGTGTCACCTTATTTTGAGTGACTGGATGTTCAGTTACTTTTGACTTTTTAAATGTTTTAATTAATTTGTTGTAGCTGACGTTAATAAAAAATGTATTTAAATATTTTTTCTGGTGATACCTTTTGTATAGCATGCTCTTTTTCTTCTGTTTTTGCAAAGGAAAGACATAAGTTGGTGCTAGGGGCACCTAATTAGGTAGACAGACAGGGTCATCTGCCGCCGAGACCGTGAATGCTGATCAGTGCGTTGTCTGCCGGGTGCTCGGGATCGACATATTGCATATCGGATAGACAGATTGATGGGTGGGGCTGGGGAAAACCCAGCGGTTATGGTACACAACGGTACCAATGACAAAGTTAGAGGGAGGTGGAAGGTTCTGAAAAAGGATTACAGGGAACTAGGAGAGAAGGTGAAGGCCATGACCTCCAAGGAGGTGTTTTCAGAAATACTGCCGATGCCACGAGCGTCACTAGAAAGACACTGGGAACTTAGTGAGATAAATAAGTTGCTTAGAAATTGATGCATGAAGGAAAGCTTTGGGTTCATCGAGAACTGGGCTGAGTTTTCTGTTGGCTACAGGTTCTACAGTAGATATGGGCTGCACCTCAATGGGGAGGATGCAGCTGTGCTTGAGGAAAAAATGGTCAGACGGACGGAGGAGCTTTTAATCTAGGATCTGAGGGGGGAGACAGTAGTTGTGCTAATAAGAGGATAGAAAGAGTAGACAAAGAGAGTGAGACAGTATGAAACAAATAAATTGAATGAACTGAAGCCTCTTATGTTGGTCACAGAATATGATGTGGCGGGCAGAATACATAAACCTGGCTGGATGAAAGCCATAACTGTGTAACAAATATATAGGGTTAAACTAAATTTAGAAAAGACAGGAAAGACAAAAAAGTTGAGGGGTGTTGTGTATTTTCGTAAAATCGGACTTAAAACCTGTGCTTAACCTTCCTCTAGTGTTAGCTTTCTGTTACTCTTTCTTATGTTAACGGGTCGGTTTTGACCCGTGTCTTAAATCACCCCTAGGATACCCTAAAAACAGTTATTTATGATCCAATTTGTTTCTTACCTCTTAGTTACCTTGTTAGGGTTTCTCATCCATGGAAGGATTGATTTTAATATTTTTGTTGTGGCCCCCTGGGCCTTTCATTTGAGAGCATACCCTTCATTTTCAATATAAAAATATTGTCAAATGAACCTCAAGAGAATAATATAAACTTTAAAAAGTTTGTTATATTACCTGACTATTACTGAAGGGTTTTAGAACACATTTCTTAAATGTAAAAAAAATATACATATATATATTTTATATTATTAACTCTAGTAACATCTATGGTGTTACGGGTCAATTTTGACCCATATCTAACTACTTTATGAAAAAGGCAAAAAACAGATTTTTTTTTTATAGAACTTTAATACAAATAAAAGATGAAAATTATATTAACATTAATAGACATAATAATAAAAAGTAGCTTTTCTAGGTCAAACAAACAAACAACAATCAATCAAGCAAATCAAATCAACAGAAATCAAGTACTAGTTTTTAGATGCATTAGTATTTAGATACATGTGTGGCAAAAAGTGACACTTTTTGTGTGTTCTTTGCAGAGGTATTTTTTGCAGGCGAAGCACGATGTGTTTGTCTTTCTGTCCTTATTGCTAGGGCAGACCTGACACCTCTTTCTTTTAGAATCAGGTGGTCTCACTGGGGTTGTGGATGTTGTGGTTGATGTTGAGGCAGGCCTGGTTGAGGAGGATGCTGGTGATGATACTCTTTGTGTTGCTGTGGGTGTGGACGAAACACTTGTTGAGCTCTGGAGTTGTCGGACCAAGGCTGCAGCGGCTGGGTCTCGGGGCACTCGTTCCCTTTGGTCAATGTGCGCCTTGACAAGGGATCTTCCTAGTTCCTCAAGAAACATCCTCCGCTTGTTTTTTTTCTTTGAATTCCATCCTTGGTGAATGTGGGTCCACAACACAAATGAATTGCATGCTGACACATCAAGGATGTTGTAAAATACAACCATTGGCCATCTCCTAGTCATTCGCTGGCAAGTGTAGGTGGCAGTCAGCTTGTCCAGGTTGTCCACTCCTCCTTTGTTTTTGTTATAGTCCAGGATGATTCTGGGCTTTTTGTCACTTCCTGATGACAGAGCTGCATCTTTGTGAAGTGTGGACATCAGTACCACATTCCGTCGTTTTTTGGGGCACTATGAAACAGCAGTGGTGGTGTCTGTAAAAACAAACTTTGAGGAAAGTGGAGCCCTGTCCTTCATCTGCAACAATTCAGCGGGCAGCTCAGGTTTGTTTTTTTTCACTGTGCCCACCATGGTGATTTTCTTCCTGAGAAGTTCTTGTCCAAGGTCATAGCTGGTAAAAATATTGTCACAAGTAATGTTGTGACTCTGCAGTCTAGTAGTCATATCGAGGACTACACGTTTTCCTTGTTTTTTTTCAGGGATGCCGCTTGCAGACTTGACTGTGTAAATCTGTAGATTCCATGCATAGCTAGTTTTTGCATCACAGGCTGCCCAGATTTTTATGCCGTATTTGCCTGGCTTACTTGGCATGTATTGCCGGAAGGGGCATTTTCCGCGGAAAGGGAGAAAACGTTCGTCTACTGTCACCTCTGACCCTGGGTTGAACATCAGTTGAAGGAGCTGCACCCATTTCTCCCAAACATCCCTGATGGGAGCAAGTTTGTCAGATTTTGTTCTGGTGTCTCTGTTGTCAAATCTGAGGACTCTTGATATCATTTGAAACTTTTGAAGTGACATTGTTGCCCGGAAAATATTCCTGCCTGTCGATGCATCCCAGAGATGCCTCATTGCAGGATTTGTACACTCCAGCAAGGAGAAGAACACCAATGTAGGCATCCAGGACATCATCATGAAGGTCATTTCACATGTTGCCGTGGACTTTTTTTCCTTCAAGGTTTGTCATAGCAATAATGACTTTTTTTATTGACAATGGCATAAACAGATCAAAACATGTCTTGATGTCACTTACTCTTGTCACAGCAAACCTTGTCACCCAGGGGTCATTTTTATGACATTTGCAGCATCTGCCCTGCCATGTACATCTGGAGGTACTGAGCTCCAACTGATCTTGCCACTTTTGGATTTGAATCTTTCAGCGGGAGCAGCTTCAGCACCAGTGACCTCCTCATCAGACTGATCAGAACTGTCTGTGTCTTCAGGTTGATACTCCACATCATCTTCCTCCTCAGAAACCTGTTCATCTGTATCAGTTTGCTGCTGTGTGTCCTCTGATTCATTATCATCTAAGATATAATCCAGAATTTGGCTTACATCAAATCTTCTCCTCCTTGTTGCATGTGTAAACTGGAGATGTATACTCTGCAAAGTACCAACTCTAAGCTGATTTGGCCATACATGCCTGGACATGTCCCTAACTCAAGTTGTTGGAGGTAGAGCTGGCTGTGGGCTGTTGGTTTATATTGTGTTTATGAGTTCAGTTTTGGGACTTATTATTTTTTTTTACTCTTATATTAGACCTTATATTAGTAAAATAGTTTTATTTTATTGTATTTTGTTTAAAAATAAGTTCCTGGAAAAAGTCAAAAAGTCTTGATGCAATAAACAAATGTATGTAGAATTTGTATGCATTTAAAACCTAAAACGGGTCGGTCACGACCCTAACCCTAGAGGAAGGTTGACAACATCAGGTGGAACTGAGAAAATCTAGAGTCAGTATGGGTAAATGTACATGGGGATGGCAATAATGGAAAAAAAAAATACGCATTACACACGGACCACATGTGTGACTTGCGAGAAATACGCAAGACTTCTCCAGGTGATAGGAAATGGGCCAATCCATTATCAGGAAGCTTAGCAATGCTAATTAGCTCAAAAAGCGCTCCAGACATCCTGGAAAAACGCCTCCACGGAGTCCAGCAGCATGTCTCCACCACACATCAATGTGGAGATGTTAATTGTTCTGGTCCAGGAAGGGCCCGAAATTTGGGACCAAAGGGATGCACATTATTCCGACCGGGCCTGAAAAGAGGCGGCATGGAGGCGCATCTATGGGCAGATGTTTACAGATTTTGGGGAACGGCCACATGAGGAGCAGCAACAAATGAGTAAGTTAGTGCCTTTTTTACCAATCATCTTAAAGGCCAGAACTAAGCTTTTTTCAAAGTAGCCCCTAAAATCCTATAGTGTGTATGTAGTTATCATTGTTTGTATGCGAAAATCTTTTAATTAAAGCACACCCTACTAGGCCACATAACTATGTGAAATGTTTAGAAAGTTGCTTGTCACATTTCTCGAAGGTAAATTTACAATTTTCGCTCACATTGCAGTTGCGGATGTGGTGAGATGCTGGTGCAGCATCCGTGACCAATATCGGCGGGAAAGACAGCAGAGGGCCAGAAGTGGGGCAGCAGCACCGACCAAGCGCAAATATATTTATTTTGACCGCCTGGCTTTTTTGGCTCCTATTATGGACCTCAGACCATAAGTACAGACATCACACCACATTACACATATGCTGTTTATGGTCAGAGCTCCAACCTTTTTTTTTTTTTATTACATTTCCTAACAGAACTCAGTCCAACCTCACAGAGAGGGAGACAGGGTCGGATTCTGAGGCCATTATAGACCCGGTCGAGGGAGGTGAAGAGGTGGCTGGCCCATCTTCTTAGCCTTCCAGTTGCAACCCCCAAGCTCCACTAACACCAGGACCAGCATCTGTTTCTTTACCTGGTCCAGAACCAGCAGCTCCACCAGCACCCGGCATCCTTGATGAACCCGGCAACAGCAGCAGCCCTTGCGTCCGTCTTGAGGGCTCCCTCCAGCCTGCCACGGTGGGAGATGTAGGAGAGAGAACACTACCTCTGATACTCGGAGGTATGTAGACAGAGGTGTCCTCAATTACCTGTCCAAGATGGCCCTGGATGAGGGTGAAGAGGCTTATTCCTGAAGCCTGGCCCGGTACCTCCATCCTCTACCCCATGAGGTGAGGCTACGTGTGCGAGGATCCATTCCATTCAGATCCTAATTGATGCATGCACACAACCCAATGCCCCATATGAGGTGTTTGAGTTTCTTGAGAGGTGGCAGCTCTCACCCCGTAACCGTCTCCGCCTTACCTGCTCAATTATGATCTGAAGTTCCTCCTGCACGTGTGCCTATACCTCAAAACATTCCCCCCCAAAACCAACCTTGGCTACAACAGGCCAAAATTGCGGCCTATAATCAACCTGCCCAATATGGCCACTTGTACAGACCCGGTGTTGGAGGCTGGCCCCAACCTGGATTTGCTGGACATGGTCATATTGGGGGTATGATGGACGGGCCTACAATCAGCCACAGGAGTATAATCTCCATTATCCATATGGCCACTTCTGCGCACAGCTACATGACCCTGGTCACATATTACCACAGGGCCAAGATTATCCACCCCAACAGGGTGATGGTCAAGCTGGGAACCCCACCCTCCAACAGAGATGAAGGCCTCTTGCCCTCACCTCCACCAAGATACTAGCAATTATAAACAAAAAATGTCCTGTATTTTTTTGCGTTAGCAAATGATGTTTCTTTTTATATATTTGGTTGTCCAAATTATGTATAATACATAAATGCCCACATTTTAAGGGCAATATATGCCATATGAAAAAAATATGGTAAACACTATCCCAAGTTACCTTTTGCATTTATAAAAAAAAGTTGAAAATGCAAAGTTTGGACTCTTGTTTCCTTATTTTCATAAATTGAACTATTTACACATCTTTAAGCCAAATTAATAGAACACACAAACCATATTAAAGGGCAAAAAAAAAAATTATATATGCACACATAAGAGCATCACAACATAAATACAGCCTGATCTTGCCAGGTAGTAGCACCCTGAGGTGAAAGAAAATACTGGGTGAACACACTACGGACTTTGAGTCCAGAGAGAGGATGCCGTAAGGGGAGCACATGTGGCCTAGGCCTATCCCCATTGTCCACCACACCTTCAGCCACATCAGATGAGGAGCAATCATGCAGTCTAGTGAAGTTATTGGGGACCACACAAGCTTTGATGACCTCATTGGCGTTGGCTTCACTCAGCTGAATGGCAGACTGGAGGACACGCCATTTGGCACAAAGAATGCCCAAGGCGCACTCCACCAGTCGTCGGGCATGTGATAGGCGCAAGTTAAATATCCTGCGCCGGTGGTCAAGGTTTCTGTGCGGGTATGGCCTCATTACATGCCTGGTCAATTGAAAGGCTTCATCCCCCACTAGGACATAATGCACTGCTTCTTGATTTGAGCCCAGAAGCTAACGTGGTGGTGGTAGGTCCAACTGGTTATTGCGCAGCCGCCGACCCATAATGGAAGAATTGAAGACTCTAGAGTCTCCAGTTCTTCCATAAGCCCCAATGTCTACAATTATTGTATAAACCTATAGTTACTGTCAATCAGAGCCAACAAAACTACAGAAAAATATTGTTTATAACTATAGAATTGGGAGTTCGGCGGCTTACGCACACAGATGTGCTTCCCATCCAGGGCTCCAATACAATTGGGAAATTGGCAGTGAGCCTCAAATCCCCTGGCAATCCTCAACCAGTCTCCCATCTTGGGCTCGGGCATGACTACTTGATGAAGTCTGGTCCAGATTTGAGAACATGTATCCCGGACTATGCCAGATATGGTCAATCTCCCAATCAAAAACTCCAGATGGAGTGCGGCATAAGAAAGCCCAGTTGTCAGGAACCTACAATTAAACAAATGGATAAAAAATATACATTACAACATGCAAAAGGATGCACACATTACATATAGATCACCAGAACAGTGTGTAACTAAATAGCTAGGCTTACACTACATATACACATGTAACACGGCTATGTAATGTGTACTAAAACATCACAGTATTCTTACTTAGAAAGGGGTTACTGAGTAAGATAATTATTTAGAAAACAAATCATCTACATACATTCTGTACCTGAGGAATACATACCGTAACGTAAGGAAAAAGTGCTCCTCAGCAGAGATACATTTGCGCATCCTGGTGTCCTGGAAGGTGATCCCTGGGCGCACTGTCTCCAACAAAACATCAAAGGTAGAAATGGTCATCCGACAATAGAGGAAAAACTTGTTGCGATGTGCCCGAAGAAATGCATAAAGCCTGTGAAAATGGCCTTTATTGAGGCGTTGTCTCAAATGCTGTTAGGAACGGCAGAACGCACTAAATAAAAATAAATAATAAAATGCATTCGCCGCTCGGGGTCCAACGTGCAGTAGATGTTACTCCGCTGCTAGGTAACGACAGACAAGCAATATGGTGGTATAATGCGCACGGGTTAGACTTCACCCGAAGTGCGCAAAGCAGGCTCTGTTGACACGCAGAGGTGCCGCAACATAAACATACAAAAACACTGAGCCTGTTAGTATCACAGGCCTCAGGTAAATGCACACACAGTATCAAGTCACAGGAGCAGGACCTAAGACAGAGGAGCTGTGTCCGTCTTGACCTACCGTGTGTGGCGTCGCTACTGCAAGCGCCCAGGAGGGCTGAAACTGCAGCGCGGCGTAGGACACTGCCGCTGGATGACACAGCTACAAAGCAGGCGCAATGTCGAACGCTAGCGCAGAGGTGCGGTGTGCACAGTGGCTTAAGGCTTGACACTGACTGGCACTGACTGCTGAACTAATTTCCTATCCACATGCGTAATATCAGAGGGAAGGGGTTTCTTAACCCCTTCACGACCTTTGACGCCACGTAGGCATCATGAAAAGTCGTGCCAGAACGACCCATGACGCCTATATGGCGTCATGACTTTAAAGTCCCCCTGCGGGTCGGGTGACCTAGGTCACTGAAAGGTCACCCGACCCGCAGATACAGGGGGCTTTGTTCTTCGCCACAGGGGGCGTGGCTTCGCCCCCACGTGGCTACGATCGCTCTGATTGGCTGTTAAAAGTGAAACAGCCAATCAGAGCGATAGTAATATTTCATCAATGAAAAATGATGAAATATTACAATCCAGCCATGGCCGATGCTGCTGTAGCATCGGACATGGCTGGAGACACCGATTCCACCCCCCCACCGGCGATCGCCCCCCCCGCAACTGAATGACAGCGGCGATCTGCCGCCGCTGTCATCATCTGCCCCCCTCCCATTCCCTCTGCTCCCCGCCAGATTCCGATAACCTCCTCACCCCCCTCACCTCCCCCGGCACCTTCTAAGTCCCCCTGTCGCTCCCGGTGTCCGGCGGGTCCGGTTCATGGGCGCCGCCATCTTAGAAAATGGCGGGCGCATGCGCAGTGCACCCGCCCGAATCTGCCGGCTGCAGATTCCATTCTTTCATTTTGATCACTCTCACAGTGATCAAAATGAAAGAAAAAGTAAATAAACCCCCCGATTATCACCCCCATAGGTAGGCACAACTAATAAAATAAAGAAAATATTTTTATTTTTATTTTTCCATTAGGGTTAGGGTTAGGGTTGAAAAGAGGGTTAGGGTTGAAAAGAGAGTTAGGGTTAGGGTTGAAAAGAGGGTTAGGGTTAGGGTTGGAAAGAGGGTTAGGGTTGGAAAGAGGGTTAGGGTTAGGGTTGGAAAGAGGGTTAGGGTTGGAAAGAGGGTTAGGGTTGGAAAGAGGGTTAGGGTTAGGGTTGGAAAGAGGGTTAGGGTTGGAAAGAGGGTTAGGGTTAGGATTGGAAAGAGGGTTAGGGCTGGAAAGAGGGTTAGGGTTGGAAAGAGGGTTAGGGTTGAATTAGGGTTAGGGTTGGAATTAGGGTTAGGGTTGGAATTAGGGTTAGAATTAGGGTTAGGGTTGGAATTAGGGTTAGCGTTGGAATTAGGGTTAGGCTTGTGGTTAGGGATGTGTTAGGGTTAGGGCTGTGGTTAGGGGTGTGTTGGGGTTAGGGTTGGAGTTAGAATTGAGGGGTTTCCACTGTTTAGGCATATCAGGGGGTCGCCAAACGCGACATGGTGCAACCATTGATTCCAGCCAATTTTGCGTTCAAAAAGTCAAACGGTGCTCCCTCTCTTCCAAGCCCTGACGTGTGCCCAAACAGTGGTTTACCCCAACTTATGAGGTATCAGCGTTCTCAGGAAAAATTGCACAACAACTTTTGGGGACTAATTTCTCGTGTTACCCTTGGGAAAATAAAAAATTGGGGGCTAAAAAATTATTTTTGTGGAAAAAAATGATTTTTTCATTTTCACGTCTCTGCATTATAAACTTCTGTGAAGCACTTGGGGGTTCAAAGTGCTCACAACACATCTTACATACGTTCCTTGGAAGGTCTAGTTTCCAAAATGGGGTCACTTGTGGGGGGTTTCCACTGTTAGGCACATCAGGGGCTCTGCAAACGTAATGACGACCGCAGACTATTCCATCAAAGTCTGCATTTCAAAACGTCACTACTTCCATTCCGAGCCTTGACGTGTGCCCAAACAATGGTTCCCCCCACATATGGGGTACCAGCGTACTCAGGACAAACTGGACAACAACTTTTGGGGTCCAATTTCTCCTGTTACCCTTGTGAAAATAAAAAATTGCGGGCTAAAAAATCATTTTTTGAGGAAAAAAAAGATTTTTTATTTTCACGGTTCTGCCTTATAAACTTCTGTGAAGCATTTGGGGGTTCAAAATGCTGCTCACCACACATCTAGATAAGTTCCTTGGTGGTCTAGTTTCCAAAATGGGGTCACTTGTGGGGGGTTTCCACTGTTTAGGCACATCAGAGGCTCTGCAAACGTAACATGATGCCCGCAGACCATTCGATCAAGTCGGTATTTCAAAACGTCACTACTTCCCTTCCGAGCCCCGACGTGTGCCCAAACAATGGTCCCTCCCCACATATGGGGTATCAGCGTACTCAGGACAAACTGGACAACAACTTTTGGGGTCCAATTTCTCCTGTTACCCTTGTGAAAATAAAAAATTGCGAGCTAAGAATTCATTTTTTGAGGAAAAAAAAAGATTTTTTATTTTCATGGCTCTGCGTTACAATCTTCTGTGAAGCACTTCGTGGTTCAAGGTGCTCACCACACATCTAGATAAGTTCCTTGGGGGTCTAGTTTCCAAAATGGGGTCACTTGTGGGGGGTTTCTACTGTTTAGGCACACAGGGGCTCAGCAAATGTAACATGACGCCCGCAGACCATTCCATCAAAGTCAGCATTTCAAAATGTCACTACTTCCCTGCTGAGCCCCAACGTGTGCCCAATCAGTGGTTCCCCCCCACATATGGGGTACCAGCGTACTCCGGACAAACTGGACAACAACTTTTGGGGTCCAATTTATCCTAGTACCCTTGTGAAAATAAAAAATTACCAACTAAAAAAATTTTTTTTAAGGAAAAAAAAAGATTTTTTATTTTCACTGCTCTGCATTATAAACTTCTGTGAATCACCTGGGGGTTCAAAGTGCTCACTATGCATCTAGATAAGTTCCTTAGGGGGTCTAGTTTCCAAAATGGGGTCATTTGTGGGGGAGTTCCAAAGTTTAGGCACACAGGGGCTCTCCAAACACGACATGGTGTCCGCTAACGATTGGAGCTAATTTTAATTTCAAAAAGTCAAATGGCGCTCATTCCCTTCTGCGCCCTGCCGTGCACCCAAACAGTGGCCCCCCCACATATGGGGTACAAGCATACTCAGGACAATCTGGACAACAACTTTTTTGGTCCAATTTCTCCTGTTACCCTTGTGAAAATAAAAAATAGTGTGCTAAAAAATCATTTTTGAGGAAAAAAAATGATTTTTTATTTTCACTGCTCTATGTTATAAACTTTTGTGAAGCACTTGGGGGTTCAAAGTGCTCACTACACATCTAGATAAGTTCCATAAGGGGTCTAGTTTCCAAAATGGTGTCACTTGTGGGGGAGCTCCAATGTTTAGGCACACAGGGGCTCTCCAAACGCGACATGGTGTCCGATAACGATTGGAGCTAATTTTCCATTCAAAAAGTCAAATGGCGCTCCTTCCCTTCCGGGCCCTGCCGTGCACCCAAACAGTGGTTTATGACCACATATGAGGTATCGGTGTACTCAGGAGAAATTGCCCAACAAATTTTAGGATCCATTTTATCCTGTTGCCCATGTGAAAATGAAAAAACTGAGGCTAAAAGATAATTTTTGTGAAAAAAAAGTACTTTTTTTTTTTACGGATCAATTTGAGAAGCACCTGGGGGTTCAAAGTGATCACTATTCATCTAGATAAGTTCCTTGGGGGGTCTAGTTTCCAAAATGGGGTCACTTGTGGGGGAGCTCCAGTGTTTAGGCACACAGCGACTCTCCAAACGCGACATGGCAAGCGCTAAATATTCCAGCATATTTTCCATTCAAAAAGTCAAATGGCGCTCCTTCCCTTCTGAGCCCTGCCGTGCGCCCAAACAGTGGTTTATGACCACATATGAGGTATCAGTGTACTCAGGGGAAATTGCCCAACAAATTTTAGGATCCATTTTATCCTGTTGCCCATGTGAAAATGAAAAAATTGATGCTGAAAGAAAATTTTTGTTGGAAAAATTAAAATGTCCTTTTTTTCCTTCCATGTTGCTTTAGTTCCTGTGAAACACCTAAAGGGTTAATAATCTTCTTGAATGTAGTTTTGAGTAGCTTGAGGGGTGCAGTTTTTAGATTGGTGTCACTTTTGGGTATTTTTTGCCATATAGACCTCTCAAAGTGACTTCAAATATGATGTGGTCCCTAAAAAAAATGGTTTTGTAAATTTTGTTGTAAAAATGAGAAATCACTGGTCAACTTTTAATCCTTATAACTTCCTAACAAAAAAATATTTTGCTTCCAAAATTGTGCTGATGTAAAGTAGACATGTGGGAAATGTTATTTAGTAACTATTTTGTGTCACATAACTCTCTAGTTTAACAGAATAAAAATTCAAAATTTGAAAATTGCGAAATTTTCAAAATTTTCGCCAAATTTCTGATTTTTTCACAAATAAACGCAAAAATTATCGATCTAAATTTACCACTAACATGAAGCCCAATATGTCACGAAAAAACAGTCTCAGAATCGCTAGGATCCGTTCAAGCGTTCCTGAGTTATTACCTCATAAAGGGACACTGGTCAGAATTGCAAAAAATGGCCAGGTCATTAAGGTCAAAATAGGCTGGGTCATGAAGGGGTTAATAAGTGTGTCACCAGAATCATACATCCGTCACCATTCACACATAGCAAGTATAGTCTATACTAGTACATGACTAACCAGTCATGCGCGCTTTTTATAGCCGTGCGGGACCTTCCAGATCTCCGAGATGGACCAATGAGATCTGGAGCAGGACCTGGGCACATGACTCCCGATCTCCAATGGGAGATCGTCTCATGAGCATGCCCAGTATGAGCACAGAGGGAATTAGTCTCTGGAGCAGTCTGCTGCAAAGTAATCTTCTCTGCAGTAGATAGACAGCAGGAGACCGCAGAATGTGAGGCTCTGGATTCCTGCAGAGCAGACGCAGAAACCTGACGCCTAACAAATGCAGATGCACCCACATTTGTCTCCTCCTCCTCGGATCCACAATCACTGGTTATGGCTGGCCAAAGCGGCGGGACAAAACCCAGTTGTACAGAACACGGTCAGTTGGGGTGAACTGAAGTGTGTCTGACATGTTTGCAAACCACCAAAACAACAACACAAGCACAGCACCAAAATGGGCAGATTGGAGGCTGGCACCTGTTGTGTCGGCAATAAATAGGGTTGCTGATGATGATCTAAATTATGTGCAGGCCTCAAAACCCTTAAATGTCCATTTTGCAAGGCTGCGAGAAAAATATGCTATACGGATCAAATACAGATTACTTACGGATGCTTACATGCGCAAAATACACGACAACACCTTGACAACAGATGACATACGGATCACTATTCAGGGACCATTTCTGTGTATTACGGCCGTACAATACGGTCTGTATATTTAAACGTTAAGTGTGACTCCAGCCTTAGGTGTTTTGTAAATTAACCCGTTAATGACCAGAGGTATTTTTGATTTTTCATTTTTGCTCCCCTTTTTCCCAAAGCTATAACTTTTTTATATTTTGGTCAAAATGGCAATTTGAGGGTTTGTTCTTTGCGGGACGAGTTGTACTTTTGAATGACACCATTGGTTTTAACATATCGCATACTGGAAGGCAGGAAACAAATTCCAAGTGCTGTGAAATTGCAAAAAATGTGCAATGCCACAGTTGTTTTTTTTTTTAACCATGTTCAGTTGTTCACTAAATACTAAAAATGACCTGCTATTATGGTTCTCAAGGTCATTACGACTTCATAGACACCAAATATGTCCAGGTTCTTTTTGACTTAAGTGGTGAAAAAAATTCCTAAGTTTGTTAAAAAAAAAAAAAATTGCGCCATTTTCCGATAGTGTCTCCATTTTTCATAATCTCGGGTTTGGTGAGGGCTTATTTTTTGCGTGCCGAGCTGACATTTTTAATGATACCATTTTGGTGCAGATACGATCTTTTGATCACCCGTTATTGCATTTTAATGCAATGTTGCGGCAACCGAAAAAAAAAAAGTAATTCTGGCGTTTTGACTTTTTTCTCGTTACACCATTTAACGATCGGATTAATTCTTATTCATATTGGTAGATCAGGCGATTCTGAATGCGGTGATACAAAATATGTATATGTTTGTTTTTTTATTGTTTTATTTTGAATGGGGCAATAGTGGAGTGATTTGAACCTTTATTTTTTTTTATATTTTTAAAAACTTTTTTTTTACTTTTTGCATGCTTTAATAGTCTCCATGGGAGACTAGACGCTGCCATAGCCCGATCGGCTCTGCTACACACAGGCGATGATCAGATCACCTGTATGTAGTAGAAATGCTCACTTGCTTTGAGCATCGTACATAGCAATCTGGCAATGACAACCATAGAGGTCTGCTGGAGACCTCTGGTTGTCATGCCAACCCATCGGTGAGCCGAGATCACGTGACGGGGTTACCGATGGGCAGGATTTCCAGCACTCTTGCCGGAAGTGGGAGATAAATGCAGCTGTCAGAGATTAACAGCGGCATTTAGCGGGTTAACAGACATGGGTGGATCGCGATTCCACCCACGGCTGTTAGAGGCACATGTCAGCTGCTCAAAACAGCTGACATATGCTGGGAAAGATGTTGGCTCAGCCCCAGAGACCACATCAAAGGGAGGGAGTCCAACATCGGCGTACTATTATGCTCAATGTTGGAACGGGGTTAAAAAGGCATAATATAATAATAGGGTCCTTATTATTGGGAATTTAAACTATCCAGACATTCAATGGGACATAGAATCTTCTGGTTGTGCTAAAAGATGCAAGTTCTTATCAACAGTTCAGGACAATTACCTCTGTCAGCTGGTAGATGAACCAACCAGGGGAGGAAACCTGCTGGATCTGGTTCAGTCAAACAGACCAGATACAATTTCTGATCTACAGGTGAGGGAACATTTGGTAAGAAATTGACTATAATATGGTAAATTTCAATGTAATTTTCAATCAAACCTTCAAAAGGGGAAATACAAAAACCTGGAACTTCAGGAAAGCTGATTTCAACAAATTAAGGGAAGAGCTTAATATAAATGTTGTTGGAAAAAATGAGATATCGCTGGTCAACTTTTAAGGGCTCATACCCATATGTGAGAAAAAAAACGGTCCAATTTCCGGACCGAAAAAATGGACATGTGTCATGCGAGTGTAATGGGATTTCCGTGCCATTTTTCCACGGAACAAAAGTTTGTAAAGGGTTAAATAAACGCGCGCGCGCACACACACACACACACACACACACACACACACACACACACACACACACACACGTAGAAAAATAGTCTTTTAATGAAATAAAACAATAAACACAGTTTGCCATCTTTACTTTACAGCTAATCCAAGCGACGCCCTCGTACTCCTGTAACAAAAAAAACAACAAAAACCAATATACCATACCTGTCCGGGGGTCAGTCCCACTCCGTAATTCATATCTGGGCCATATACAGTTTACAACCAGGAGCGGTGCTAATGCGATTACCCCGGCTGTAAACTACTGCTGAGTGACTGAGTTGATGCCAGCCCTTGCTTCAGAGACAAGCGCTGACGTAACTGAGTCTGCCCTCGCTGCAGCCCTGACCCGTGCTGAACTCTGGAGTGTGGGAAAATGAACTGGCATTCTCCCGTGCTCTTTTCTATTCTAACCTGTCAGTGTGATTTTACTGTACACCGCACATGAAATTTTGGCTTTTCAAAGGACACTGGTGGGTAAAAATCGGACAGCACTCGCATGGTGCGAGTGCTGTGCGATTTTTTTTTTCTCGCACCCATTGACTTGCATTGGCGAGTCTCGTCCGAGATACGCAGCAAATCTCAGCATGCTGCAATTTTTTTCTCAGTCTGATTTTGGCTGAGAAAAAAGTTGCAAATGAGATATCACCCAACGATTTTTTTTCAGATCGCACTCGTTCGTATTTCTCTCAATTTCTGTTACATTTTTGCTAAATTTCCTTTTTTTCATATGAAGTACAATATGTCATGAAAAAATCTCATAATCAGCGGGATCCGTTGAAGCGTTCCATAGTTATTACCTCATAAAGTGACAGTGGTCAGAAGTGTAAAAATTGGCCCGGTCATGAAGGTGAAAACAGGCTTCGGGGCAAAGGGGTTAAAGTTTGCCATGAATGTGTGCTAACTACACCCTGCATGAAAATTATGCATTATTCTGCAAAAACGCTACCAAATTGACTGTCACTAAGGGGTTAAGGAAAAGATGAAAGAATCGGCAGCAAAAAGACAAAAAAAATCACCCTTCACAAAACCCTAAGGCCATGTGCACACGATGCATTTTTCCTGCGGATCCGCAGAGTGATTTACAGTACAATGTAAATCAATAAAAAAAAAAAATCCTGTGCAGACGCTGCGGTTTTTTTCCGTGCGTTTTTTGTGCGGTACAAAAAATGCAGCATGTCACTTCTTTTGTGCGGTTTTCCACCTGCTCCATTCTCCAAATCCGCAGGGGGAAACCTGCAGGGGAAAACTGCACAAAAAACGCACAAAAACAGGAAGAAATCCACAGGAAAAATGCAGGTCATTTGACCTGCGGATTTCTTAAAATCTGCGCGGAAAAATCAGCAGGAGGAAAATCTACGTGTGCACTCAGCCTTAGGGCCCATTCACACGCCTACGAATTTCCACGTACGAGAAGCACAGACCATTGTGATCAGCCGGGGATCCGTCTCTCGCCACATAGATGGAGCGCAGCCTGCAGCGCGTTTGGTGACCACCTCAGTAACCTTCCGTGTGTATTGCACCTTGTGCTGGTTTATTTATAATAATAGGCTTTACATAGTGCTAACACATATTCCACAGCACTTTATCACTCACTGTCCCCAATGGGGCTCACAAGCTCTATCTCTGGAATGTGGGAGGAAACCGGAGTACCCGGAGGAAACCCATGCAAATACGGGGAGAACATACAAACTCCTTGCAGATGTTGCCCTTGGTGGAATTTGAACCCAGGACTCAAGCGCTGCAAGGCCACTGAGCCACCCTGTACTTGATTAATTTGCTATAGGTACACATCATGGGCTCAGGCTGCATACGTGGCCGTGCCCTGAGGCGTGTTGCTGTACTGGCAGCGCAGTGACGGGAGGACCCCAGAGCAGGCCTGGCAGCCCCCCACCTCACAGTGCAGCCCCTCGCAATGTACGCGCCGTGACTGCACACATCTCCAGAGACGGACGCGTCGGTCACTCCCCACCACCTCAGCACCGCCGAGCAGCGGGTACAGGAGGATGACAGCTGCCGCACGCTCATTGGCTATCGAGCGGAGGATAGCGGCTTCTTGTAACCAATAAGAGAGCGCGGCGTGACGTCACGCAGTGAGGGTCTTACAGCTGCCTGGGGATCCCGGAAGCGGCTGGTGTGAGCGGCAGTGCAGGGCGAGCATCATCCTGTGCGGAGGACGGACGGCGGCGGTATCCCTCGTGTCTCTAGTACATGACCAGCTGGCACTAGCCCTACTCTCATTGCTCCCACAATGCGCTCCCAGCACACAGCCAGCCTCCTCATCTGTGCACTTTCCTGTCTCATTGCCCAGGCTGCAGCCAAAGGAGTGACTACAAGCTTAGCTGTCAAGTGGCCAGAGAGCCCCCTGTTACTGGAGGCCAGGTGTGGTAACTGCAGCGTCGTATCTACGCAACGCAAGCCTATTGGGGTGCTCTGCCCTTGTATAAGGTGTACACTATACAGGGGCAGATGTAGCAAAATGGTGACAGTCCTGTGACAGAACTCTTGTTAGAATTAGGATGTTATTATTCGTTTATATAGCGCTGTGGTTTCTTCAGCACTTTATTTGTTTTTACATAGGACTGCAGATTAACCTACTGTGCAACTCATAGAACATCATGGTTTGTTACCACGAATGTACCAATGATTAAAGATAGTCTGGTTGCCACTACTTTGCGAAGAAGGAGCAAGGGGCTGTGGTTAGACTCGAGGCTGCAGCTGTGCAGGTATAAGAGTGAGGGGCTGTGGTTAGACACGAGGCTGCAGCTGCGCAGGTATAACGGTGAGGGGCTGTGGTTAGACTCGAGGCTGCAGCTGTGCAGGTATAAGAGTGAGTGGCTGTGGTTAGACACGAGGCTGCAGCTGCGCAGGTTTAACTGTGAGGGGCTGTGGTTAGACACGAGGCTGCAACTACGCAGGTTTAACTGTGAGGGGCTGTGGTTAGACACGAGGCTGCAACTACGCAGGTATAACGGTGAGGGGCTGTGGTTAGACACGAGGCTGCAGCTGCGCAGGTTTAACTGTGAGGGGCTGTGGTTAGACACGAGGCTGCAACTACGCAGGTATAACTGTGAGGGGCTGTGGTTAGACACGAGGCTGCAGCTGCGCAGGTTTAACTGTGAGGGGCTGTGGTTAGACACGAGGCTGCAGCTGCGCAGGTTTAACTGTGAGGGGCTGTGGTTAGACACGAGGCTGCAACTACGCAGGTATAACGGTGAGGGGCTGTGGTTAGACACGAGGCTGCAGCTGCGCAGGTATAACGGTGAGGGGCTGTGGTTAGACACGAGGCTGCAGCTACGCAGGTATAACGGTGAGGGGCTGTGGTTAGACACGAGGCTGCAGCTGCGCAGGTATAACGGTGAGGGGCTGTGGTTAGACACGAGGCTGCAGCTGCGCAGGTATAACGGTGAGGGGCTGTGGTTAGACACGAGGCTGCAGCTGCGCAGGTATAACGGTGAGGGGCTGTGGTTAGACACGAGGCTGCAGCTGCGCAGGTATAACGGTGAGGGGCTGTGGTTAGACACGAGGCTGCAGCTGCGCAGGTGTAACAGAGGGGCCTGTGGTTAGATATGAGGCTGCAGCTGCGCAGGTGTAACAGAGGGGCCTGTGGTTGGATATGAGGCTGCAGCTGCGCAGGTGTAACAGAGGGGCCTGTGGTTAGATATGAGGCTGCAGCTGCGCAGGTGTAACAGAGGGGCCTGTGGTTGGATATGAGGCTGCAGCTGCGCAGGTGTAACAGAGGGGCCTGTGGTTGGATATGAGGCTGCAGCTGCGCAGGTGTAACAGAGGGGCCTGTGGTTGGATATGAGGCTGCAGCTGCGCAGGTGTAACAGAGGGGCCTGTGGTTGGATATGAGGCTGCAGCTGCGCAGGTGTAACAGAGGGGCCTGTGGTTGGATATGAGGCTGCAGCTGCGCAGGTGTAACAGAGGGGCCTGTGGTTGGATATGAGGCTGCAGCTGCGCAGGTGTAACAGAGGGGCCTGTGGTTGGATATGAGGCTGCAGCTGCGCAGGTGTAACAGAGGGGCCTGTGGTTGGATATGAGGCTGCAGCTGCGCAGGTGTAACAGAGGGGCCTGTGGTTGGATATGAGGCTGCAGCTGCGCAGGTGTAACAGAGGGGCCTGTGGTTGGATATGAGGCTGCAGCTGCGCAGGTGTAACAGAGGGGCCTGTGGTTGGATATGAGGCTGCAGCTGCGCAGGTGTAACAGAGGGGCCTGTGGTTGGATATGAGGCTGCAGCTGCGCAGGTGTAACAGAGGGGCCTGTGGTTGGATATGAGGCTGCAGCTGCGCAGGTGTAACAGAGGGGCCTGTGGTTGGATATGAGGCTGCAGCTGCGCAGGTGTAACAGAGGGGCCTGTGGTTGGATATGAGGCTGCAGCTGCGCAGGTGTAACAGAGGGGCCTGTGGTTGGATATGAGGCTGCAGCTGCGCAGGTGTAACAGAGGGGCCTGTGGTTGGATATGAGGCTGCAGCTGCGCAGGTGTAACAGAGGGGCCTGTGGTTGGATATGAGGCTGCAGCTGCGCAGGTGTAACAGAGGGGCCTGTGGTTGGATATGAGGCTGCAGCTGCGCAGGTGTAACAGAGGGGCCTGTGGTTGGATATGAGGCTGCAGCTGCGCAGGTGTAACAGAGGGGCCTGTGGTTGGATATGAGGCTGCAGCTGCGCAGGTGTAACAGAGGGGCCTGTGGTTGGATATGAGGCTGCAGCTGCGCAGGTGTAACAGAGGGGCCTGTGGTTGGATATGAGGCTGCAGCTGCGCAGGTGTAACAGAGGGGCCTGTGGTTGGATATGAGGCTGCAGCTGCGCAGGTGTAACAGAGGGGCCTGTGGTTGGATATGAGGCTGCAGCTGCGCAGGTGTAACAGAGGGGCCTGTGGTTGGATATGAGGCTGCAGCTGCGCAGGTGTAACAGAGGGGCCTGTGGTTGGATATGAGGCTGCAGCTGCGCAGGTGTAACAGAGGGGCCTGTGGTTGGATATGAGGCTGCAGCTGCGCAGGTGTAACAGAGGGGCCTGTGGTTGGATATGAGGCTGCAGCTGCGCAGGTGTAACAGAGGGGCCTGTGGTTGGATATGAGGCTGCAGCTGCGCAGGTGTAACAGAGGGGCCTGTGGTTGGATATGAGGCTGCAGCTGCGCAGGTGTAACAGAGGGGCCTGTGGTTGGATATGAGGCTGCAGCTGCGCAGGTGTAACAGAGGGGCCTGTGGTTGGATATGAGGCTGCAGCTGCGCAGGTGTAACAGAGGGGCCTGTGGTTGGATATGAGGCTGCAGCTGCGCAGGTGTAACAGAGGGGCCTGTGGTTGGATATGAGGCTGCAGCTGCGCAGGTGTAACAGAGGGGCCTGTGGTTGGATATGAGGCTGCAGCTGCGCAGGTGTAACAGAGGGGCCTGTGGTTGGATATGAGGCTGTACTCCTTTCATATTTCCCGATCAGGTTATGATTCCCTATTCTGCGGTTTTTTAACTTACAAAGTTACTTTTTTTTTTTTTTCTTAGTGAATTCATTGCTGAAGAGGGAAATGACAAGTTTTGGCAGTTTTTGGGAACAGTCCAGGAGATAACTATATACAGAAACAAGGGTAAGTGAAGTGTCTCACCTTCCCAATAATCTTGTCAGGCCAGGGGGATATGAGGGTCTTTCTAAAGCATTTGGTGCTCCGTTCTTTCTATGTTGCCCATCATATGGTTGTACACATAATATAATGTGGCATTTGCTCAGGTTCGCCTTTTTCTCAGGTCCTCTACAGAGGGCAGTAGTCGGACCATATGATACGTGAAAAACAAATGATTATATGTAGTACTATAAGATATCCCAACCTTTTTATTATCCATATTAAACACATAACAAGTGTAAGGTATAGGAAGCACTTCAATAGCATTCACACTGAGCAGGCAGAATTTATCTTACTCACTTAGGCATCTTGCAGATGTCAGTGTGTCTGTTACGTGTGGTGACAGTTTTCACACGTACCAGAGACGCTTGCACACGACCCATTCAAGTGTGCACATGTCATTGTGTTTCCACAGACCATGTGTTTGTCTGCAAGATAAGCTGATATGTCTGTTTTTTAACAGCAGCACAGGCCACAATGTCCCGCATTCTCACGGATGACACACAGGGATGTTATCAGTGTGACACATACCGGTGCCTGAGAAGCAGTGGTACAGTTGGCCCCGTTCCCTTGCGCCGGGTGCTGAAGACCACTCTCCTCATTCTCCCCTGCTCTCCACCTGATCAGCGTGAGCAGGGGAGAGTTTTGTTATATTCAACTGATGACAGCGACAGCAGGCTGTCCCTTCAGCCTACACCTGCTGCCGCTAATAACTGAGAGCTGATGGGAGTATTCATCACCCACCTGCCTGCACAATACATAAATGAAAAATCCAGCATGGGTTTGCCTGTATTTTTGTTAACCATCCAGGCCAAACTGAAAGCTGCAGGCTTCAACCCTCAGCTTTCAGCTTCAGCAAGGCTGTTTATCAAGGATAGAGAGGTCCCCATGTAGTTTTCTTTTAATTATTTTTAATTAAATTAAAAAGGCATGGGGTTTCCCCCCTTATTTTTGACAACCAGCCTTGCTAAAGTAGACAGTTGGGGGCTGGTATTCTCAGGCCGGTAAGGGGCCATGGATTTTGCCCCCAGCCTATAAATGGCAGCCCGTAGCTACCCAGAAAAGGCACATCTATTAGATGCGCCAATTCTGGCGCTTTGCCTCCTGGCTCTTCCTATTTGCCCTGTAGTGGTGGCAAGTGGGGTAATATTTGTGTGGTTGATGTCACCTTTGTATTGTCTGGTGACTTCAAGCCCACAGATTAGTAATGGAGAGGCGTCTATAAGACTCCCAGTCATTACTAATCCTACAGTTGTAGTGTAAATAAACACACAGCAAGTATAAAGTCCTTTTTATTAGAAATAAAATAAAACGCTTTTTCAGTCACCCATGACGGCACCACGAGAGAGAGGATCTGCCCTTCAAGGACAGGAAACCTTCAAGATAAAGTCAGTTGGTTTCCTGTCCTTGATGAGAAGCCCTTAGCAAAGGCAATGAAGATAGAAGAGGATACCTTGAGCGGCTGGAGTCTGGGTAGACCGGGATCTGCTGCGGCCATCACCAGGTACCTGTAGCGCCTCAGAGGTACCTGTGGGGTTCTCTCCCTGAACAAGCATGTACGGGCGCTGGTGTGGTGGTGCCTCCAAGCTAGGTCTCCCCGGACGCATTGGCGTGCCAGGGCAGAAGAGAGAAGCAGTGAGGAGCTCATCTGTCGGTGCTGCAAGTGCGGGAGACCGACAGTGCAGGAGCGCGGACTGGAAGTCACAGCTGTATGACGTGCAGGAGCGACAACGCGAACTGGAAGTCATGTGACGTACAGCTTCAGGAGGAAGGGGCGGTACTGGGTGCTTTTCGTGCTGGCCGGCGGTCCCATGTGAGTATGAAAGGGACTGCCGGCAGGCAGATGGTGGAATGAAGATGGAAGCTGTCACCTGAGCAGCTACAGCCAGCAGAGCAACAAGTTTTGCTCCAGAAACTGGAGAAGAGGCGCCTATCACATCCTCATGAAGGGAGGAAGCATGTACCCCAGCAGCAGTGGGGGCCACTCGGGCAGCACATGGGATACGGCAGGCAGCTGTCAGTGCCAGGAAGGGGAAGTCTACAGTCTCCAGGGGAGGTCCTTCTGATGTCATCCAGACTCCTGATCCGGTACCCGTATAAAGCGTCCGAGTGCTGAGTGAGCTACGAGAAAGTGCAGCTGTCTAATTGTCTTTGTTTCTTTGTTTCTGGGAGTGTCCCCTGTGTGGACAGCAGTTATTGAGAACCTGGATGAAATAACTATGCTAGTCCTGTATAGAGCAGATGGGCAGAAGTCCATTAGTGATCTGGTCCTGGCTGGGGATAGAGGTGGTGGTGGGGGGAGAGGAGATCCATAGAATCCCCTTCGACACCTGGGTCAGAAGACCTGTGGGCATCTGACCAGTCGGCCGCCTCATTAGATAGTAGCATGGGAGATCTCCACTGCATTCCTGCAGAAGGAATGGATAAGGCTGGTTTCACATTTGCGTATGGAGGAGCTGAGTTGGGATGCGGACTTGCTCCGCCCACGGCCGCACCTCCCCCGGTCAGCTCCGCCTCCGTTGGCATGCATACCCCATCTTTAGTATTAGGTACGCAGGCCGTGCCAATGTATGTGGATGCCTCCGCAAGCGTCGTTTTGACGGTGCAGCGACAACACCAAAATGCAACCGGAGTAGGTGCGGCCGTGGGTGGAGCTTCATGAAGGAAGTCCGCAGCTCAGCCATCCACAAATGTGAAGCCGGCCTAAGCTGGTAAAGGCTATAAGATCCACTATGGGTCTGATGGACCAGAAAACTAAGATCGTCTCAGGATGCCATGTTCAGAGGCCTTGAACAGAAGAAGCGTAGAAATTTCCCAGTTAATGAGCAGTTGCAGAGTCTCATTAGAGAATGGGAGAAGCTGGATAGGAAGCAGAGCCTGGCTTTGTTTAAAAGAGAATACCCCTTTGATGAGGAGGCTTCCTCCTCTTGGGACAAAGCCCCAAGACTGGAAGTAGTGATTTCAAAAATTTCAAGGAAATCTTCTTTGCCTTTTGAAGACTTGGGGTTGCTTAAAGAGCTGCTGGACAGAAACTGACCGCTTTCTCAAAGCATCCTGGGAATCCTTGGCAGGGGCCTTAAGACCAGCTATCGCAACCAGATGTGTGGCCAGATCTCTGAAGGTCTGGCTGGATTATCTGGAGGAACAGCAGGTACCTAGAGAGACTATCCTGGCGTCAGTACCAACCCTCAAAGGGGCAGCGGCATTTCTAGCGGATGCCTTAGCGGACTCAGCGAGGTTGGCAGCCAGGTCAGCTGCATTGTCCAATGCAAATCGCAGACCAGTTTGGCTGAAGGGTTGGCAGGGGGACATACAGGCAAAGGCCAAGCTTTGTTCCCTCCCCTGCGAGGGTAAATTTGTTTGGTCTGGCCCTGGACGAAATCCTTCAAAAGGCAGGGGATAAGAAGGGGTTTCCCGATGTGCCCTTTCCATCCTTTTGGCGCTTCTTTCGGAGAGGTCGCTGTGCGTGCAAGATTCCACTCAGAGACCAGGACAAGTTGGAGGGGCGGCTGAAGAAAGGAGGTTTCTTTTTTGGAAAAGCCTTCCGGGAATCCAAGAAGCCACCTCAGTGACTCTTTCTCCCAGGTGGGGGGGGGGGGCTTTCGCTCTTCCTCCCGGTCTGTGAGAGGATTTCTTCAAGTACCTGGATCCTTCAAATTGTAGCATCAGGCCTGAAGTTAGAATTCCAGACCCTACCTCGAGACGGGTATGTGAAAACCTCTCTACAACCATCTTCACACAAACAGCGGGCGCTGGAAGAAGAGATCCGGTCTCTCATAGAGAAATGAGTAATGGAAGAGATTCCCACAGGGGAGATAGAAAAGGGGTTCTATTCCCCCCCCCCCCCTATTTCTGATTTAAAAAAAATAAAAATAAAGACGCATCCTTGAGTACCATTATCAATCTAGGAGTGTTGAACAAATATTTAGTCATCCCCCTCACTCAAGATGGAGTCAGTGAGGACAGCTGTGAAAGTTCTATTTCCAGGTTGTT
This sequence comes from Dendrobates tinctorius, assembly GCF_039654945.1. Classification (NCBI taxonomy): domain Eukaryota; kingdom Metazoa; phylum Chordata; class Amphibia; order Anura; family Dendrobatidae; genus Dendrobates; species Dendrobates tinctorius. The sequence goes on from NW_027361694.1 coordinate 19,704,853, forward strand.
ATATGCAGTCCTGAACCTCAAGGATGCCTATTATGTAAATTCACGAACAATATCGGAAGGGTAGAGATGTGGGGTTGTCCCCAGCTAGATTTTTTTTTTTTTTTGGCTCCAAAAACAGGAAGGTCCGAAGGTTCTGCTCGCTGGATTCGGGAGACAATCCTCACATGGTGGACGCTTTCAGGATGAAATGGACCTCAGGACTGTCCTATGCCTTTTCCTCAGATATGTCTCATCCTGCCTGTCTTGAGGAAGATCTGAGAAGACAGAGCAAGGGTCATCCTGATATCTCCATTTTGACAGAAAAGGCTGTGATTCTATTGGCTGATAACAATGTCTGTGTCGAATCTATGGATCCTTCTGGAGGATCAGGATCTTCTGTCCCAGGGGCCTTTTCTACATACTCGGATGTCCGGGCTGCATTTAACTGCCTGGAATTTGAGAGGGCAATTTTAGAAAAGTTTCTCGGCTAGATTAATTTCTAACCTGCTCAGTAGCAGGAAACCGATGACCACTAAGATCTATGGGAGGACTTGGAGAAAGTCCCTATCCTTTTCAGAGACAGAGCCAGGTGGGAGGCTCCTGTTACATCTGTACTAGAGAGCTAGACTCGAGCCTCTCTGTGAGTACACTTAAGGTTCAGGTCTTGGCCCTGGGGGCACTGTATAAATGTGACCTAGGGGGCAATAGATGGGTCTCTAGGTTTATTAAGGCCTGTAGTAGAGCAAAGTTAGTCCCTTCGTGTAGAACCCCTCAATGGGATTTGAATCAAATGTTAAATGTGCCGACAGTCCTTTTTGAGCTGTTGCATTTGGTCTCAGAAAAGATAATCTCGCTAAAAATGTCCCTACTGGTGGTGCTTACTTCAGCCCACAGGATTAGCGACGTACACGCTTTATCAGCGGACCCACCTTACACTCAGATCATGGAAGACAGGGTGATTTTAAGGTTAGACCCAGCATAGCTCCCTAAGGTGGTTGCCAGGTTTCATAGGACACAGGAGATTTTATTGCCATCCTTTTGATCCAATCCCAGCAATTAGAAGGAGGAGCGGCTACAGACCCTGGATATCAGGAGGTGCTTACTGCAGTATCTAGAGGTGATGGGACCCTGGAGGAAGCAAAGGGCCCTATTTGTATCTTTCCATGGAGCTAGGAAGGACTTTAGAGTATCTAAACGGACCTTAGCGAGATGGGTTAGAGAGGCCATCAAGTTAGCCTATGTTAGTGCATGCAGGGCCATTCCTAAAGGTCTAAAGGCCCATTCCACAAGAGCTGTGGCTGCATCCTAGGTGGAGAAAGCAGACTCCGCATCGACCAGATCTGTAAGGCGGCCACATGGTCCTCTCTGTCCACCTTCAAGCACTACAGGCTGCATCTATCGGCCTCCTCTGATCTCACGTTCGGTAGAACGGTTCTACAGGCTGTGGGTCCCTACTGAAAAATAGAAGTCCCTGTATGGTGCCATCAAGGGTGACTGAAAAACGTGGATTTTACTTAGGCCTCTTTCACACTTCAGTTATTTGCATCATTTAAAATCCGCCAAAAAGGCAGACAAGCGGATCCGTTCTCAACTGATGTGAACGGATGGCACAGGATCGAGACGGATCCTGAAAATGAGGAAATTTAAAGGAACTGCTGGGGGGGGGGGAGAGAGAGAGTGATTTTTGTCTAGCAAGCTCTGTTTGGAAATCTTTGAGGATGTTGACGGACACTAACTTTGTGGCGGATCCTCAAAAAAACTGATGCATCGGACGGCAATCAGTCAGGATCCGCCAATAATGAAAGTCAATGGGGGAAAAAAACGGATCCGCAAAGAAAAATGGCGGATCCGTTTTTTTTCAAAATTGGCGGATCTTGACTGTCAAAAACGGAAGTGTGAAAGAGGCCTTACAGGTAATGGGTTTTTTTTTTTTTTCGTAACCTATGACATCACCCTTATATTTCCTCCCTTAGATATATATTTGGCTCGGTGACTCTTCATTTTGGTTATTCACTTCCTATAGGTTTTGGTGGTTAAGAATGAATAAGAATATGATTTGTGTGTACGCTAACCTGGGAGTTACCTCTCATGCTCTGTAAATCAACTGATGTGGAGAGAGGAGCCGCCCTTTTTATCTTGAAGGTTTTCTGTCCTTGAAAGGTGGATCCTCCCCCTCTCTCGTGGTGCCGTCATGGGTTATGAAAAAACACATTACCGGTAAGTAATATCCAGCGTTCAAACTGTGATTAACAAATGGTAAATCGGGCTCTGTAAAAACAAAACCACGGTCAGGTAGACCAACAAATTTTGTCCACAACTGCCAGGAAAACTGTTCTGAATGCAAAGAAAAACCCACAAATAATATCAGCTGAAATACTGGACTCTGAAAACTAGTCACCAGAAGAAAGCCATTACTGCGCAAATGCCACAAAGTATCTTGTCTACAATACACAAAATAGCACAGAGACAAGCCTCAAATCTTCTGTAACAAGGTAATTTGGAGTGATGAGACCAAAATTGAACTTTTTGAGCACAACCATAAACGTTACATTTGGAGAGAAGTCAACAAGGCCTATGATGAAAGGGACACCATTCCTACTGTAAAGCACGGAGATGGATCACTGATGTTTTGGGGATGTGTGAGCTACAAGGGCACAGGAAACTTATAGGAAGGAAAGATGAATGCAGCACGTTGTCAGCAAATACCGAAAGCAAATTTGCAATCAGCCTGGAAGCTGCGCATGGGACATACTTGGACATTCCAACATGACAATGATCCAAAACACAGGGCCAGGTTGACCTGTCGTTGGCTACAGCAGAACAAAGTGAAGTTTCTGAAGTGGCCATCCCAGTCTCCTGACCTCAATATCATTGAGCCACTCTGGGGTGATCTCAAGCGTGCAGTTCATGCTAGACAGCCCTGGAATTTACAGGAACTGGAGGCTTTTTGCCAAGAAGAGTGGGCAGCTTTACCATCTGAGACAATAAAGAACCTCATCCACAACTACCACAAAAGATTTCAAGCTGTCATTGATGTTAGAGGGGGCAATACACTGTATTAAGAAATGGGGTATGTGAACTTTTGATCAGGGTCATCTGAATGTTTTGGGTTGTCATGAAATAAACAGTAGTTTGACAATAAATGGCTTCACCCAACCACAAACCATGAGTGGAGGTAAAGTTTTGGGGTTATTCATATTCTCTGAAAAAAGGCCAAAAAAGCAAAAAGTCTGCCAGGGTATGTACACCTTTGAGCACAACTGTGTGTGTGTGTGTGTATATATAATATATATTTTCAAGTGTGTATGTCCGGGATAGGCATCCGCACCGTCGCAGCAATTCTGGACCCCGAGAGCGTCCTAGGCTATGTTGTGAGGTGAAATTTTAACCACGCGCATTCCAATTCACCAAACAATTTTGCCCCTGTCTACATACTGGGGGGGAAAAAGTGTGTGTGCGTCAAGCCCCGCCCCTCATTATGATGTCATAATGGTTGCCATGGCGAGGCTGATGTCGTCATAGGTTGCAAGCCCAACGCTCATTATGTCATAATGGTTGACTATGGGATGGAGGATGTGTGATGGGTATATGGGCACTGGACTATGGGATGGAGGATATGTATGACGGGTATATGGGCACGGGACTATGGGATGGAGGATGTGTGATGGGTATATGGGCACGGGACTATGGGATGGAGGATGTGTGATGGGTATATGGGCACTGGACTATGGGATGGAGGATATGTATGATGGGCATGGGACTATGGGATGGAGGATATGTATGACGGGTATATGGGCACAGGTATATGGGATGGTGGAAATGTATGATGGGTATATGGGCACGGGACTATGGGATGGAGGATAATTATAATTTGTTATATATGTGTGTGTGTGTGTGTGTGTGTGTGTGTGTGTGTGTGTGTGTGTGTGTGTGTGTGTATATATATATATATATATATATATATATATATATATATATATATATATATATATATATATATATATATAATATATATATATATATTTTTATTTATTAGTGGGGGAAAAAAGTATTTAGTCAGTCAGCAATAGTGCAAGTTCCACCACTTAAAAAGATGAGAGGCGTCTGTAATTTACATCATAGGTAGAACTCATCAATGGGAGACAAACTGAGAAAAGAAAATCACATTGTCTGTTTTTTTTTCATTTTATTTGCATATTATGTTGGAAAATAAGTATTTGGTCAGAAACAAGCAATCAAGATTTCTGGCTCTCACAGACCTGTAACTTCTTCTTTAAGAGTCTCCTCTTTCCTCCACTCATTACCTGTAGTAATGGCACCTGTTTAAACTTGTTATCAGTATAAAAAGACACCTGTGCACACCCTCAAACAGTCTGACTCCAAACTCCACTATGGTGAAGACCAAAGAGCTGTCAAAGGACACCAGAAACAAAATTGTAGCCCTGCACCAGGCTGGAAAGACTGAATCTGCAATAGCCAACCAGCTTGGAGTGAAGAAATCAACTGTGGGGGCAATAATTAGAAAATGGAAGACATACAAGACCACTGATAATCTTCCTCGATCTGGTGCTCCACGCAAAATCCCACCCCGTGGGGTCAGAATGATCACAAGAACGGTGAGCAAAAATCCCAGAACCACGCGGGGGGACCTAGTGAATGAACTGCAGAGAGCTGGGACCAATGTAACAAGGCCTACCATAAGAAACACACTACGCCACCATGGACTCAGATCCTGCAGTGCCAGACGTGTCCCACTGCTTAAGCCTGTACATGTCCGGGCCCGTCTGAAGTTTGCTAGAGAGCATTTGGATGATCCAGAGGAGTTTTGGGAGAATGTCCTATGGTCTGATGAAACCAAACTGGAACTGTTTGGTAGAAACACAACTTGTCGTGTTTGGAGGAAAAAGAATACTGAGTTGCATCCATCAAACACCATACCTACTGTAAAGCATGGTGGTGGAAACATCATGCTTTGGAGCTGTTTCTCTGCAAAGGGGCCAGGACGACTGATCCGGGTACATGAAAGAATGAATGGGGCCATGTATCGTGAGATTTTGAGTGCAAACCTCCTTCCATCAGCAAGGGCATTGAAGATGAAACGTGGCTGGGTCTTTCAACATGACAATGATCCAAAGCACACCGCCAGGGCAACGAAGGAGTGGCTTCGTAAGAAGCATTTCAAGGTCCTGGAGTGGTCTAGCCAGTCTCCAGATCTCAACCCTATAGAAAACCTTTGTAGGGAGTTGAAAGTCCGTGTTGCCAAGCGAAAAGCCAAAAACATCACTGCTCTAGAGGAGATCTGCATGGAGGAATGGGCCAACATACCAACAACAGTGTGTGGCAACCTTGTGAAGACTTACAGAAAACGTTTGACCTCTGTCATTGCCAACAAAGGATATATCACAAAGTATTGAGATGAAATTTTGTTTCTGACCAAATACTTATTTTCCACCATAATATGCAAATAAAATGAAAAAAAAACAGACAATGTGATTTTCTGGATTTTTTTTTCTCAGTTTGTCTCCCATAGTTGAGGTCTACCTATGATGTAAATTACAGACGCCTCTCATCTTTTTAAGTGGTGGAACTTGCACTATTGCTGACTGACTGACTAAATACTTTTTTTCCCCACTGTGTGTATATATATATATATATATATATATATATATATATATATATATATATATATATATATATATATATATATACACACACACACACACACACACTCACTGCCGGCAAAACACCATCTGCAGTCGTTTAGGCATGGATTCAGCAAGGCTGGCTAAGTATGTGGAGACCATGTTTACCCACAGTGTCTTCAGCACCTCCTTTAGATTGTTGATGTTGCTGGGTCGTGTCTCTTGAACCTTGTTTTTCATTAAATTCCAGGCATTTTCTATGGGGTTAAGGTCAGGGGAATTACCTGGCCACTCTAAAATGTTAATGTTATGGTCACTGAGAAACTTTCTCACGGCCTTGGCTTTGTGGACAGGGGCTCCATCATGCATAAAGTAATCACACTGATGTATGACCCAAAAAGTAAGCATGTGTTCTTCCAAAACAGTAATATAATTGCTTGCTTTCATAGTTACATTCTTGGGAAGGAAGTACAAACCTGCCCTGCCCATGCTTCCACTGAATGCACCCCACACCATCACACTGTCAGGGTGTTTAACAGTCTTAACTGTATATTTTGGGTCATACCATGACACGGTACTCGGACGACGCACAACCTTTGAGCCTCCCCTGACCAGCCTGAAAGTGCTCTCATCACTGAACATCACTTTCTTACACTCTTCAGATGTTCAATCTTGATATTTCTTACAAAAGGCAAGCCTTTTCTTCTTCATTGCTGCTGTGAGCAGAGGCTTCTTTGCGGCACGGCAACTTGGTAGACCCAGGACCTTCTGCAGGCGGTGACGAATTGTCCTAGTTGTGATGTTCTGGAGGAGCATAGGGTACTTGTTTTTTAGTTCAACAGCAGTTATAGAAGGATGTGACATCACTTCACGCTTCAGAAGCTTATCAGTCCTTGGTGAAGTTTTCGTAGGTGTGCCTAACTTCCTCTGCGGTACCATCCCGGGAGGCAATGATGCTGCCGACCGCTTCAGTTGATAAATTGCTTCTGACACTCCCAGATCTCTAGCTACAGCAATCGCCGAATCCCCCTTCTCGAGGAGAGCCAAGGCACGGGATTTCTCTTCCATTTTAAGCTTCTTTTGACCCATTGTGGGAGATAATAAGACTGCCTAATAGCAAAACTGGCTGAGCTGCACATAACAACCAGAGTGCAGCTTTCGCTTTAACAGAGAAGTGAAAACTGAGCGTTGATTGGTTAATATTTGCAACAAAGCCAGATTTAATATTGGACAGTTTTTTATTATCTCCCGCATTGTGTACACTTCTAAAAAGTGAAATTATCATGTGGATTTTATATGTAAAGTTTTTTTTTTTTTTTTTTTTGCTGCACAAGTGTAAAGATTTTTTTTTTGCGTGCACTGTATCTAGTGTGTGTGTGTGTGTCACTGACCTCTGTATATCCTATGTATTCTATGTGTATAAATCTATTCTATTCTAACCTATCATGATGTGATATTAGTGTACGCGGCACATTAATTGCCAGCTCTATGTTTTGAAGAATATTTCCTTTTGAAAATGATGTGTAAATGACTTAGAGAAATTCTCTATGTAAAAGCTCATGTTAAAATGGCATTAATAATAATAATAATCTTTATTTATATAGCGCCAACATTCCGCAGCGCTTTACAGTTTAACAGTTTCAAAACACAAGTCATAAGTAACAACGCTAAATACAATAATTAAAGCAAAATAAGACGAAATAAGACGACCCTGCTCGTGAGAGCGTACAATCTACAATGAGGTGAGGGAGATACAGAGTACAGGTGTGTATTTACAATGGTGTATTTACAATGAAGGTCCAGCCATCTTGCAGGAGTGAAGGATGGATGGAGATAGTGAATGGGCTACGCACGCACACTTACACAGAGAATGACTTTGATTAGTGAATGTGATAGGCCGCTCTGAACAGGTGTGTTTTGAGGGAGCGCCTAAAACTATGCAAATTGTGGATAGTCCTGATTTCTTGGGGTAGAGCATTCCAGAGGATAGGAGCAGCACGGGAGAAGTCTTGGAGTCGGGAGTGGGAGGTACGGATTAGTGCAGAGGTTAGTCGAAAGTCGTTTGCAGAGCGCAGCGATCGGCTAGGCCGATAGACAGAAATGAGAGAAGATATGTAAGGGGGTGCCGCACTGTGGAGAGCTTTGTGGGTGAGAACAAGTACTTTGAATTGGATCCTATAATGAATGGGCAGCCAATGTAAGGACTGGCGAAGAGCGGACGCGTCCGAGTACCGATTACCCAGATGGACGATCCTGGCTGCTGCATTGAGTATGGACTGGAGAGGGGATAGTCGAGTGACTGGGAGGCCAATTAATAGAGCGTTGCAGTAATCCAGGCGAGAGTGGATCAATGCAACAGTGAGGGTTTTTGTTGTTTCCATAGTGAGAAAAGGGCGGATTCTAGAGATGTTCTTTAGGTGTAAGCGGCAAGAGCGGGCAAGGGATTGTATATGGGATGTAAAGGAGAGATTGGTGTCAAACATAACACCCAGACAGCGCACCTGCTGCCGGGGTGTTATTGTGGTACCATCCACGGAGAAGGAAATGTCAGATTTAGGGAGGTTAGTAGACGGCGGGAGCAGAAGAAGTTCAGTTTTGGAGAGGTTGAGTTTCAGAGAGCGGACATGATATTGGAGACTGCGGACAGACAGTCACTGGCGTTCTGTAGTACAGCGGGGGTAAGGTCGGGGGAAGACGTGTATAGTTGTGTGTCATCAGCATAAAGATGGTACTGAAAGCCAAATCTGCTGATGGTCTGTCCAATTGGGGCCGTGTAGAGAGAAAAGAAGGGGGCCATGGACTGAGCCCTGAGGTACCCCGACAGCAAGAGAAAGAGGAGATGACGTGGAGCCAGAGAACAAAACACTGAAGGAGCGGTCAGAGAGATAGGAAGAGAACCAGGAGAGTGCAGTGTCCTTAATGCCTAGTGACTGGAGCCTAGAGAGTAGGAGATGGTGGTCAACAGTATCGAAAGCTGCAGATAGGTCAAGAATAATGAGCAGAGAGTGGTCACCGTTACGTTTTGCTGTCAGAAGGTCATTGGTCACTTTGAGTGCAGTTTCAGTCGAATGTAGGGGGCGGAAGCCGGACTGTGAAGGGTCTAGAAGGGAGTGAATGGAGAGGTAACGGGTAAGGCGGGAGTAAACTAGGCGTTCCAAAAGTTTAGAGATGAAGGGGAGATTGGAGACTGGTCTGTAGTTGTTTGTGCAGGATGGGTCGAGAGCAGGTTTCTTTAGTAGTGGAGTAACGATGGCGTGTTTGAAGGAGGATGGGAAAATGCCCGAGGAGAGGGAGAGATTAAAGATTGTAGTTAGGTGGGTTGTGACGACTGGAGGAGATGTGAGGGAATGGGGTCGGTAGTGCATGTAGTCGGACGAGAAGAAGAGAGGAGTCTGGAGACTTCTTCTTCTGTTATGGGATCAAATGTGGAGAGTGAGCCAGGGGAGATGTAGGAAGGGATGGGAGTCACAGCACTTGGTGGTTGGGAGCAGATTTCTTGACGGATATTATCTATTTTTTCTGTAAAGTGGGAGGCCAGGTCATCAGCACAAATGTCTGTGATAGGGGCTTGTGCTTTTGGCCTGAGGAGGGAGTGAAAAGTGTCAAAGTTTCTTGGGGTTGTTGGCTAGTGAGGAGATCAGGGTGGTGAAGTAGGTCTGTTTGGCAAGGTGAAGGGCAGCGTTATAGGTTCTTAACATAAATTTGAAGTGGATGAAGTCTTCTGGTGTGCGGGTTTTTCTCCATAGGCGTTCAGCACTCCTGGAGCATCGCTGGAGAAGTTGAGTTTGCGATGTGAGCCAGGGCTCTTTTACTCTGTGTTTGGAGGTTCTGAGGGTGAGGGGAGCTACTTGGTCAAGGGTGCTTCTAAGAGTGTCATTGTAGTGATGAACAGCCAGATTAGGACAGGAAAGAGAGGAGATTGGGGACAGAGATGAGTGTAGGGAATCTGAAAGTGTCTGAGGGTTAATAGCTTGTAGATTTCTGACTGTGTGGTAGGTAGGAATGAGCTGGGGTGGGCGAGGATTTGTGAGCGTGAAGGAGAGAATGTTGTGGTCAGAGAGTGAAGCGGTGAGTTGTTTAGGTGGGAGATTGAACAGAGCCGGCAGAAGACCAGATCAAGGGTGTTACCGTCCTTATGTGTCTCAGAGGTTGAAAGCTGTGAGAGGCCTAGAGAGGTGGTTAGTGATAGAAGCTGGGATGCAGATGTGGAATTAGGGCTGTTAATGGGGATGTTGAAGTCTCCCAGGATGAGGGTTGGTAGTTCTGAGGACATGAAGTGTGGCAGCCAGGCTGAAAAGTGGTCAAGGAAGAGGGTGGGTGAGCCTGGGGGCCGGTATATGACCGCTACCCTGAGGGAGAGGGGACGGAAGAGCCTGATGGTGTGGACCTCAAAAGAAGGGAATAAGAGTGATGGGACTGGGGGGATGACCTGGAAAGTGCATTGTGGGGACAGGAGTATGCCAACTCCACCACCAGGTCTGTTTGTGGGTCTCGGGGAGTGAGAGAATTGTAAGCCACCGTAGGAAATGGCAGCAGGAGAGACAGTGTCAGAATCCTGAATCCAGGTTTCAGTGAGGGCCAACAGATTAACAGAGTTGTTCAGAAAGTAGTTGTGTAGGAAAGGAAGCTTTTTACAAGCAGACCGTGGATTCCAGAGGGCACAATTAAAAGATTGAGATGAGGGAGTGCAAGTAATGTTAATCAGATTATTGTGGTTTCGATATGAGGTAGGGTAGGGGTCGAGGTTGGGGGATGGTGGACCAGGGTTGGGGGAGATGTCCCCTGAAATCAGTAGGAGAAGGAAGATAAAGAGCCAATAGTTGTTGGAATTGTAAGTAGTTTTTTTCTGCGATGTGTTTGGGCAAGATGGGCTGAGGTTTCTCAGGAAGGTGGTGAGTGTGTGGGAGCTGTACATGGGAGAGGGAAGTATAGAGGGGCTGATGTGTATGAGTCGTGATGGAGGGGGGATAGGGTGATGAATGTGGTTGGCAAGGGAACACAGGAGGATAAAAATAAAGCACATGGTTAAAGGGGAAGGCAAGGTGTGGGTTACCTGACTCCTGCCCTGACTAACTGCCATGTATAACTGCCATTTTGCTGAATGCTTATCTTCTGTGATGCTTTGCTTATGGGATGCTTTCGTGCTGTACCCCACACTGCGTGCTTCCCCTTAGCAACTACTACATATATAGGCCACACTACAGGGTCAGGAGAGAGGGATTGTGGGAGATGGTTGGGTATAATTTGGCAGCTGGGGCCAGCACACCAGGGGATGGTTAGATGATCAAAGGCACTAGACCAAGATGTGGCAAAATGCTATAGCACCTTCCACCTGATAAGATCTAGAAAGGCCCCAGTCACAGATCTAAAGCAGTAAGTATTACATACAGTGCAACAAATGAATTATACCAAAGCTTTAGCAAGCACATTTAAATATGCAGCAAAATGGTCAAGCAGCAGAAGTATGGAGTTGTACCATTTGGATATATTACAGCAGATAAATAGAGGCAGCAGAGGTGGGAAGTTGTATCATTCAGGCTGCTTGCTGGCAGTGAATGGAGTAAATACATGCAGGGTGGCTCAGTTGATTACCATTTGGATATATTACAGCAGAGAAATAGAGGCAGCAGAGGTGGGAAGTTGTATCATTCAGGCTGCTTGCTGGCAGTGAATGGAGTAAATACATGCAGGGTGGCTCAGTTGATTACCATTTGGATATATTACAGCAGAGAAATAGAGGCAGCAGAGGTGGGAAGTTGTATCATTCAGGCTGCTTGCTGGCAGTGAATGGAGTAAATACATGCAGGGTGGCTCAGTTGATTACCTGTATGAAGAGAGAAGATGAATGTTAATTCCATGCCATGTATAACTGCCGTTTTGCTGGATGCTTATCTTCTGTGATGCTTTGCTTATGGGATGCTTTCGTGCTGTACCCCACACTGCGTGCTTCCCCTTAGCAACTACTACATATATAGGCCACACTACAGGGTCAGGAGAGAGGGATTGTGGGAGATGGTTGGGTATAATTTGGCAGCTGGGGCCAGCACACCAGGGGATGGTTAGATGATCAAAGGCACTAGACCAAGATGTGGCAAAATGCTATAGCACCTTCCACCTGATAAGATCTAGAAAGGCCACAGTCACAGATCTAAAGCAGTAAGTATTACATACAGTGCAACAAATGAATTATACCAAAGCTTTAGCAAGCACATTTAAATATGCAGCAAAATGGTCAAGCAGCAGAAGTATGGAGTTGTACCATTTGGATATATTACAGCAGAGAAATAGAGGCAGCAGAGGTGGGAAGTTGTATCATTCAGGCTGCTTGCTGGCAGTGAATGGAGTAAATACATGCAGGGTGGCTCAGTTGATTACCATTTGGATATATTACAGCAGAGAAATAGAGGCAGCAGAGGTGGGAAGTTGTATCATTCAGGCTGCTTGCTGGCAGTGAATGGAGTAAATACATGCAGGGCATTGCAGTCGGATAGTAATCACACTGCATCCAGATGTAAATCGGATGCTAGGTGTGAAAAATCGGATTGTACTTGCATGAAAAAATGCATGACACTTGTATTACACTCATCTGACTCCTGCATCAAAATCGGATTTAAAAAAACGCTAGTGTCTCCAGCCTTACTATGAAGGTTATCTGAACAGTGCTACGCTGGAGTGCCATATTCTGACTAGATAAGGCATTTTGTTTCTAGTGGCTAATAAATGGTGTGTGTGTGTGTGTGTGTGTGTGTGTGGTGTTTTTTTTTTTTTTTTTTTTTTTATTATATGGTTAATTAGTTTTGCTTTTATCTCTTGATATTGCTTCTCATTCACTTCTCCATCATTCTTTCAGGTTCCGAATATTCCTATTACAGCTTGATACTGAAGAAAGCTGCTCAGTTTCTTTCTGACCTGCAAATCAGTTTGCTGAAATTTGCATTTTCTATAAGAGCACATTCTCCCACCGTGCAGATGTTCCAACAGGTACTGTGCTAACTACTTATTACACGAAATGTGTCAATTATCATAAACGCTATTATTTCTTAAACGGACTAAATTTCAGATACGTGTACATAATACATGTGCTTCTTTGCATACATACTTCATATACTCCTACATAACTCCTCCATTATTTCTTGTGTCACTTGTCCTTGTCTTTTCTCCTTGTAGCTGTCTCACCCTTAGCACAGTTCAGCCTTGCACTAATTTTATTTGCAATAATGCAGCATTGAATAAGTCCTTGTTTGCAAGGTTGATTTGGCATATTATTTAAGTGGACTGCCTGTAATGTATACTACAAGTACATTGTGCGATTTGTCTCCCATCTATTCTTGAAATCCTTTTTTGATGTGTGTTTTCTATTGCAGTCTTGATAAGCCATTAAAGGGAATCTGTCACCCCATTTTAGCCCTATCAGCTGCCGGCACCGTCTTCAGGGGATTATCTACAGCATTCTGTAATGTGGCAGATAAGACCCCGATGTAACCTGGAAATTAAGAAAAACGATTTAGATTATACTCACGGGGGGGGCGGTCTGATGCAGTGGGTGTCGCACTCCGGCGCCTCCCATCTTCTAGAGATGACGTCCTCTTTCTTACTTCTGCCGCGGTTACGGTGCAGGCGTACTTTCTCTGCCCTGTTGAGGGCAGAGTAAAGTGCTACAATGCGCAGGGAAAGGTCAGAGAGCTCCGTCGCCTGCGCACTGCAGTACTTTACTCTGCCCTCAACAGGGCAGATAAAGTACGCCGGCGCTGCGGCAGAAGTAAGAAGGAGCACGGCATCATGAAGATGGGAGGCACCGGACCGCGACACCCATCGGACTGGACCAGATGCCCAGGTGATAAGAAAAACAAGTTAGATTATAATCTTTCAGGTTACATTGGGAGCTTATCTACAGCATTACAGAATGCTGTAGATAAGCCCCTGATGGCGGTGCTGGCAGCTGATGGGGCTAAAAATAGGTGACAGATTCCATTTAAAATTGTAAATCAGTGCACCGATTCTGTACACAGGATCCAGAGTACAGTCTCTGGTCAGGGACATTATTTCAGTATTTGCTGTGATTTCCTAAGATTTTAAACTTAGAGCAAAAATAATTTGTAGTGGTTGCATTAGTCATGGGTAGATGCTAGCTGTGTAAGGGTGTGTGCACATGCTGCGGATCTGCAGCAGTTTCTGCTGCATTGTACAATACCCTTATTTTCTATGCAAAATGAAAACCGCTGTGCAGATGCTGTGGAATTTTCCGTGCGGATTTGCTGTGGTTTCAAATCCGCAGAAAGAATTGACATGTCAATTCTTTCTGCGGATTCCGCTGCGGTTTGACATCTCCTCCATTGTAGAGATGATAAACCGCAGGGCTAATCCGCAGATAAACCGCAGTTCTTCTGACCTGCGGATTTTGCTAAATCCATGCTGAAAATCTGCAGAGAATTTTGCAGTGTGTGCACATACCCATACACGGCAGCATCTGCACATTATGGAGCAGATTGAGCTCCTGAGCCAATTTCATACTTTGCTTAACGACTTATGAGAAAAATGTATGCCGTTGGCTGTTAAGTAGTTAAAGCAGATTTGTCATTAGGTTTCCCAATACAAACTGCTTAGTATTATCTGTTGTTGAAACAGGGAAAAAAAGAGAATAAGAACTGAGATGTTGGTTACTAGTAATAGTGCAAATTTATTTAATGCATAAGTATGCAGTGGTGATGCACTGATATTAAAGGAATGCGCATATCAAACTAGATAAGTTACACTGAGAATTAACAATCAGTGTATATGTATGGCATTATAACAAATTGATGTGCACACACATCAAACATAAGTCAGGTTTCTGACTTGCAGAGGTTATGTCACATGGTATATACATAATAATGAGATTCCAAAATAGCTTCACAGTCATCAAGGAAAATAGAATGCAGAATGATAGGTAGGGCATTTGGATTTAACAGAGATTTCGCTGGATATTTTTATTTGGAGGGACGCGAGCCTTTGTTACTGTGAATATGGAAACCCCTTTTTATTTACAATGACAGATGACTGAACTGAGTGGGGACTTGATTTTTGTGGGATGAGTTGGCGTTTTTATTGGGATTTAATTTGGGGATGAATTATTTTTTGTTTTTTTTTATTGCTTTTAGGATGGGTTCACGTTTGCCCTGTGCTCTACTTTGAGCATTTTACATTGGGGTTTCCATCTAAATTTGCTGAAACGGTATACACAAATTATTCACTTTAATGAAGCAGGCAACAAAGGCCAAACCGACTTCATTATAGTGAATGGTTTCATCCGGGGTTCAGTTTGAATCAAGTTTTTACCCTTTGCCACGACAGCACCCACTGGAAAGAGGGATCCGCCCTTAGGAACAGGAAACCTACAGAAATAAAAGGGGCGGTCCGCCTCTCCTCCGATTTCCTGTTCCTATGGGAGCTGCAGGAAGAATTCCTACAAAGAGTGTAGCTGGACCAGTGCATGCTGCCTGCACAGTGTCTGTGAGAACGGCAGGGGCTGCGGTCCGGAAGCAGCATCGGGGGAGTTCTGTATACCGGCTCCCCCCCACCCTCTCTTCTGGTGGATGTGTCAACAGCGGGTCCGGGGAAGGCCGTCCAGGGTTCACACAGGCGACGTGCCGTCAGGATCTGGGTAAGGCCGTCCTGGCTTGAGGGGGAGATGTCCAGGCCACCACTCCTCCTGGAGCGCTGGTGTCAGCAGCTTGGTCCCAGAAGCATGGAGCCAGGCCGTGCAGGTGCAGAACACCTATGTGCGTATGTTGCGGATTTGCTTGCTTAAAATGCTGTGTGGTTTCTGACTCTCTTGGTAGAAAACGTAGTTGAAAATCCACTCTGTCTTTATGCAAATTTGATGCGTTTTTGATGCTAATTTTCTTGCATTTTTGTAAATCCATAAAGGTAAATAAAGATATATTTTTTAAAAAATTGATATTTTTTTATTTTTTTTCCTTGTACGACCTTGTCAGCTAGATACCCTAATTAAAGAGACACACGTGCGCGTGCGTACACGTAGGAGCATTAACATAATTAACCTACATATGATGTAACAAAAAGCAACTGTCAGAAATCTGTGTAAAATGCAGTATCTGTTTTGTTTTTCAAAAAATTAAAACAAAAAACACAATAGTGTGAGCGCCCGAATAACTTTAAACAGAGAGAAAGCAGACGGCTGAGGGCAGATGTTAATAAAGGTTCCCAGGCTATTAAGCCCTTTCTGTTAAAAATACAGCTGTCAAAAATTAAGAGACCACTGCAAAATTTTCAGTTTGTCTGATTTTTCTCTGTATAGGTATATTTTTGAGCAAAATGTAAATTGCTCTTTTATTCTACTGACAACATGTCTCCAAATTTCCAAGCACTAAATTTTGTATTTTCAGAAAATGATAAATGGTCAAAATAACAAAAAAAGAAGTACTTGCAGACCTCAAATAATGCTAAGAAAACAAGTTCATAATCATTTAAAAACAACAATACTAATGTTTTAACTCGGGCAGAGTTCATAAATCAATATTTTTTTGGGAATAACCATGATTTTTAATCGCAGCTTTCATGCGTCTTGGCATGCTTTCCATCAGTCTTTCACACTGCTTTTGGGTGACCTTGTACCACTCCTGGTACAAAAATTTAAGCAGTTCTTTGTTTGATGGCTTGTGACTATCCATCATCCTCTTGATTACATTCCAGAGGTTTTTAGTGGGGTTCAGGTCTGGAGATTGGGCTGCCCATGACAGGGATTTGATGTGGTGGTCCTTCATCCACACATTGATTGACCTAGCTGTGTGGCATGGCGCATTGTCTCGCTGGAGAAAACAGTCCTCAGAGTTGGGGAACATTGCCTGAGCAGAAGGAATCAACCGTTTTTCCAGGATAACCTTGTATGTTGCTTGATTCATACGTCCTTCGCAAAGATTAACCTGCCCAATTCCAGCCTTGCTGAAGCATCCCCAGATCATCACCGATCCTCCACCAAATTTCACAGTGGGTGCAAGACACTGCGGTTTGTACGCCTCTCCAGTTCTCCGTCTAACCATTAGACGACCAGGTGTTGGGCAAAGCTGAAAATTACTCATCAGAGAAGATTACTCCTGTCCTCTATGGTCCATTCCTTTATGGTCTTTGGCAAACTTCAGCCTGGCTCTCTTTTGCTTCTCATTGATGAAAGGCTTTTTTGTACCTTCACATGACTTGAGCCCTGCCTCTAGGAGCCTGTTACGACCTGTTCTTGCCGTGCACTTCACCCCAGCTGCCACTTGCCATTCCTTTTGTAGGTTACTTGATGTCATCCTGCGGTTGCTGAGTGACATTTGAATAAGATGACTGTCATACCGGTCAATGGAGAGTCGTTTTCGCTCTCTGCCGGTCTATAGCTTTGTTGTCTGCTGCCTGACTTTGTTGTAATGGACTGCCATCTTAGAAAGTTTAAGGGTGGAGGAAATGTGATGCTCACTGTATTGCTCTGTTAGTAAAGCCAGAATTGAGCTGTGTTTTTTTTTTTTTTTTTTCCTTCCTCACTTAAGACTTAACTTTTAACCATGCCAAAGGAGTTGAAAAGAAATTTTCATTCCAATTACTTTTTGGATATTACTAGCACTTGTTTTGCCATCCAGCTTGTCCTATTGCAAGAGGATTGTGAACACCACAGCAGGGTTTTTATACTTTCCTTCGTTAAATAAGATTTGGTTCAGGTGATCACCTAATCAGAAGCACATTAAGTAGAATGAGGTGTCCTCTGGTTGGTATTCAAAAGACAATGGAATGGCTGTCAGACATGAAGAGAAGCTGATTTTTATAAAACTGTGCAGTTGTCTTAAATTTTTGCCAGAGCTGTATTAAAAAAAATTAAATAAAAAAAATCAATATTCTATCACTAAACATTTGAATGAAAAAAATCTAAACAATAAAAGTACACATACAGCTCTGGCAAAAATGAAGAGACCAGTTTCAAATGTTCAGTTTGTGTGATTTTTCTCTTTATAGGTATATTTTTGAGTAAAATGTAAATTGTTCTTTTAGTCTATAAACTTCTGACAACATGTCTCCGAATGTCCAAGCAATACATTTTGTATTTTTCTGACAAAGAAAAATGGTCAAAATTAAAAAAAAAAAAAACAACCCCAGTGCTTTCAGACCTCAAATAATGCAACGAAAACAAGTTCATAATCATTTAGAAACCACAATACTAATGTTTTAACTCAGGAAGAGTTCTGAAATCATTATTTTATGGAATAACCATGATTTTTACAAACAGCTTTCATGCGTCTTGGCATGATTCCACCAGTCTTTTATACTGCTTCTGGCGCAAAAATGTAAGCAGTTCTTTTTTCGTTTGATGGCGGGTGACTATCCACCATCCTCAATGTTGTTCAGGTCTGGAGAATGGGCTGCCCATGAAAGGGTTTTCATGTGGTGGTCTCTTAATTTTTGCCAGAGCTGTATTTGGTATAACCATGTCCGTAATGACCCGACCTATAAAACTGTCCCACTAGTTAACCCCTTTAGTGAACACCATATAATAAGGCAAAAAATAATGCTTTATCATGCTGCCGAATAAAAAGTGGATTAACACACGATCAAAAAGACTGATGGAAATAAACATGGTACCGCTGAAAACGTCATTTTGTCCTGCAAAAAACAAGCCCCCATACAGCTCCATCACCGGAAAAATTAAGTTATAGCTCTCACTATAAAGCGATGCAAAAATAATTTTTTATAGAAGTTTTTCTTGTATAAAAGCACCAAAACATAGAGGTATTGCTGTAATCGTACTAACCCGAAGAATAAAACTGCTTTGTCACGTGGAACAGTATAAACGCCCCCCCCCCCCCCCAAAGAAATTCATGGATTCCTGGTTTTTACTTATTCTGCCTCCCAAAAATCGGAGTAAATAGCGATTAAACCATGTCGTGCCCGAAAAATGGTACCAATAAAAACGTCAACTCGTCCTGCAAAAAAATAAGCCCTCGCATGACTCTGGGCCAAAATTTGGAAAAATCATAACTCTCAATGTGGTAATGCAAAAACTATTTTTTGCAATAAGAAACTTATTTTAGTGTGTGACAGCTGCCAAATAAAAACCCACTATAACACCTTTCTCACGTCCTGATGTTTCCAGTAGAGGGGATATCAATGTCCATGTGGGTAATACTTGCGCCACGTATGCCGCATCAGTACCACAAGGACGGCCACCAGGGAAGAAGAGTTACAGTAAGCGCTGTTCCCCAGACCCGGGTGCTGAACACGGCTCTCCTCAATCTCCCCTGCTCTGCCTGTGATCGGCACAAGCAGGGGAGAATGATGAGAGCAGTGTTCAGCAACTGGCGCTGGGGAACAGCGCTTACTGTAACGCTTCTTTCCTGGCGCCGATGCATGTCACGTGGATGACATCCTTGTGAGTTGTGTGTATGCTCATATGCTGGCTGTTTTGTGGCCCATGCTGACATTAAAAAAAAAAAAAAAAAGGACATGTCAGCGTGTTTTGCGGTCCGTGGAAACACACTGTCATGTGCACAGACCCATTCACATGAATAAGCAAATAGCGCCCAGTTCCTCCCGAGTCTCCCCGCATGGCTAAGTAGTACTGTACAGTCACATATGGGGTATTGCCATGTTCAGTAGAAATTCTGTGACAGATTTTGTTGCCATTTTTACCCACTTCTTGTTTGAAAATGTAAAATATTTGGCTAAAAATAAATTTTGGTGGTAAAAATGTAGTTATTGTCCTCAATGCCCAATGGTATAAAATTCTGTGACACACCCATGGTGTCAATATGATCACTGCACCCCTGGATGAATTCAATGATAGGTGTAGTTCGTAAAATGAGGTCACTTATGGGAGGTTCTGCTGTTTTGGGCACCTCATGGGCTCTCCCAGTGGGTCATGGCATCTGCAAACCATAACAGTAAAATCTGACGCTCCTTCCCTTTTGAGCTCTGCCATGTGCCCAAACAGTGGTTTACCCCCACATATGGGGTATCGGCATACTCAAGACAAATCACACAATAACTCTTGGGGTCCAATTTCTTCTGTTACCCTTGGGAAAATAAAAAATTGGGGGCGAAATATCACTTTTGTGGAAAAACATGATTTTTTTTTTTATCTTTACGGCTCTACATTATAAACTTCTGTGAAGCACTTAGGGGTTCAAAGTGCTCACCACACATCTAGATAAGTTCATTTGGGGGTTCACTTTCCAAAATGGTGCCACTTGTGGGGAGTAGGTTGACTGTTAGGCACATCAGGCGCTCTCCAAAAGCGACATGGCGTCTGATCTCAACTCCAGCCAATTTTGCATTGAAAAGTCAAACGATGCTCCTTTCTTTCCGAGCTCTGCCATGCGCCGAGACAGTGATTTACCTTCATATATTGGGTATCGGCATACTCAGAAGAAATTGGACCCCAAAAGTTCTTGTGCAATTTCTCCTGTTACCCTTGGTAAAGAAAAATTGGATCTGAATTAAATTTCTTGTTACAAAAAAAAATATATACCGTATATACTCGAGTATAAGTCGACCCCCCCTAATTTTGTCACAAAAAACTGGGAGAACTTATTGACTCGAGTATAAGTCTAGGGTGGGAAATGCTCCATAGATTATTCCCCCATATGGTGTCCTCAGAAGAAGCTCCATAGATGGTTCCCCCATATGCTGCCCCCATAAATAGCTCCATAGATTGTTCCCTCATATGCTGCCCCCATGCTGCTGCTGCTGCATGTAAAAATAAAAAAAATGACATACTCACCTCTCCGTCGCTGGGTGTCAGATTCTCACCTGTCCTGCGTCCATGGCTGCTCACCGCTATCTGCACGTCATCAGTCAGTGACGTTCAGACTGCAGGGGGCGCGGCGCGCACTAACCACGTCACCGCGCCCTCTGCTGTCTGAAGTCACTGACCGATGACAGACAGCAGCAAGCAGCCATGGACGCAGTACAGGTGAGTATCGCTATACTTACCCGTCCTGACGCTGTCGCTTGAGTCCCCAGCTTCTCCGCACTCTCTCTTCCTGCATTCAGCGGTCTTGTGATACCGCTCATTAATATGCGCATATTCATGAGTTTTAATGAGCGGCACCACGTGACCACTGAAGGCAGGAAGAGAGAGCACGGGGAGAAGCTGGGGGCTCAAGCGACAGCGTCAGGACGGTTAAGTATGACCTGACACCCCCGCCCCCCCTTTGTATATGACTTGAATATAAGACGACAGGGGGACTTTCAGCCCAACTTTTTGGGCTTAAAATCTCGACTTATATTCGAGTGTGTGTGTATGTGTGTGTGTGTATGTGTGTGTGTGTGTGTATGTATGTGTGTGTATATATATATATATATATATATATATATATATATATATATATATATATATATATATATATATATATATATATATATATATATATATATATATAACACACATACTTATTTTTCTCTTCGCCACAACAGCACCTAATGAGTGAGGGGATCCGCCCCTAGGAATAGGAAACCTATAGAGAGATAAAAGGGGCGGGCCCCCTCGCCCCCCCCTAGTTGGCTTCCTGCTTCTAGAAAGAACCCAGAGAGATGAAGAGGATTCCTAGCCTGGTAGCCGCCCGCAAAGCAGTATGAACGGCGGGGGGCCCCAGAGCTGGAGGCAGTTTCAGGAGGGTGAGAAGATCAGTTCCCCTCGGCTGGTAATGCGGGTGAGGCCTTGGCGATGTGTGCCGGGTTCACGTACAGGTGTGTAGGGCGACAGCCAGCATCGGGAGATCCCCTCTGGGGACGCCGCATTACAGAGCGCGGAACAGCGTCGGGGCCGCTACGCTAGCGGCACTCTTTCCCCCTTGAGACAGGGCAAGGCCAGGAACGAGAGGGTCCCTGAGCTCGCACGGACTTGATGTGGTGCCAGAGCGCTAAAGGGGAGAATTGCATACCTGACAGTACCCAGAGTAGTCAGGTATGTCCATCCGGCAAGTCAGGGGCAGCGGTCGGGAGACGATGGGCGGGCTGAGGCCAGTGCTCCGGTGTGCAGACAGGGCGACCCGGAAGTGGATACTGAGAACTTCCGGGGGAGGAGGTAAAGATCGTGGTATCGCGGGACAAGTGACCGCGCATGCGCGGGAGCAGAGAGAAGGAGAAAAAAAGTGTTTTGGGGGCGAAACCAGGAAGCTGCATAAAAGCATCGGCTAGAGGCATACCGGTGCGCAGCTATGTTGTCTACAAATGACCCGGTTTTGCTCCAGTTAGAAATGCCAGAAGAATCCCCTCATGGCAGTACCCAGAAAAGTGGCAGCGCAAGGAGAAGTCAAAGCACCAGGAGGAGTAGCGACTCCAGGAGGAATTCTAGAGGGCGCTCTAGGCAGAGCGAG
Organism: Dendrobates tinctorius; assembly: GCF_039654945.1. Lineage (NCBI taxonomy): Eukaryota > Metazoa > Chordata > Amphibia > Anura > Dendrobatidae > Dendrobates > Dendrobates tinctorius. The sequence continues at coordinate 19,726,817 of NW_027361694.1, forward strand.
CCCACAGAGAAGAAGCGTATGGAGAGGAAGTCATCTCACGCCTTGCCTCAGCCTGAGTCTCGAACCCCGCAGCCGGTACTATGCTGACGAAATTCACGGGTGAGTGTGTTTAGTCATGCTTCTAGCTGATTGCGTCTTCTTTGTTTTCTGTGCCCCCCCCCCGCATATCCTTAGGCCAAAAGAACGGATAAATCCAAACATAGAGAATGTGCCCTGTGTTCCCAACCTCTCCCAGATAGCTACCCTATGAGGTTGTGTAGAAGCTGTATCGGGAAGAATCCTCGGGAAAAACAGAGGATATCAGTACAATTATCTGAGAAGAGCTACAGGCCTTAGGTGGCTCCAGTAGTCTAGGAGGACAGACCTCCAGCAGAGGGTTAATCTCACCAGCGTCTAGATCACCTTCAGAGACTGGGGAAATAGACTTGGATGTATCCCAGGAATACCTAACCTCAGAGGAGGAAGAGCAGGCTTGCTTCCCCATAGAGTGTGAATAATTTAGTCAAGTCTGTGCGTAATCCTATGGGGTTAGCTGATACTAAGGACCCCAAGATCCCGCAGGAGATAATATTTGCGGGTATCTCCCAAAAGAAGGTCCGGGCCTTTCCAGTAGTCCGCATTCCTCGGCTACCAACGTGGGACCTTAGTTTGGTCTTGGATGCCTTCACTCAGGCCCCGTTTGAGCCCATACACTCGACATCAACAAAATGCCTTTCATTGAAAGCTGCTTTACTGGTAGCTCTAGTCTCAGCAAGGAGAGTAAGTGATCTCCGAGCCCTGTCGGTAGACCCCCCCCCCCCCCCCCTTCCTGTCAGTAACCCAGGATAGACTAGTGTTAAAATACGGACCCATCTTATCTTCCCAAACGGGCTACTAGGTTTCATAGGTCCCAAGAAATCTGCCTACCCTCCTTCTATGACAACCCAACAACACCAGAGGAGGATAGATATCACACGTTAGACGTGAAGAGAGCAGTCCTAGCCTACCTAGATAGGACCAGTCCCTGGAGGCAGAGCAGGGCTCTTTTTGTCTCCTTCCAGGGTAACAAGAAGGGGTCTAGAGTTACGAGAGGCACACTGTCTCGGTGGATCAGGGATGCGATCTCAATGGCGCATTCGGCAAAAGGAGAAGACCCTCCACGGGGCATAAAGGCACACTCAACGCGAGCCATATCATCCTCCTGGGCCGAGAGGGCGATTGTTCCAATTGAGCTAATATGTAAGGCTGCAAACTGGTCTTCTCCATCCACCTTCTATAGTCACTATAGGCTAGATTTGGCCTCTACTGAGGACTTGGCCTTTGGTACTAAACAGTTTGCCTTCCCATGTGATTATCTCTGAAATTCTCTCAGTGGGTGCTGTCGTGGCGAAGAGAAAAAAACGGATTACTTATCGGTAATAATCTTTTATAGAGTCCACAACAGCACCCGCTCACTTCCCTCCCTTAATTGACAGAGGGTTATCTCTGGTGGTGGAGAGTAAAGTTATAGATAATTGTATACATATGTGTAGCAAGCTGGTAGAATGTGTAAAATTGAGCCGCTTGCTTAAACTGTTGACTAAAACATGAATGGCGGTTCCCTTTTGTTCTCTGTAATCCAACTGAGGGGGACCGCTCCTTTTATCTCTCTGTAGGTTTCCTGTTCCTAGGGGCAGATCCCCTCTCTGTGGCTGCTGTCGTGGACTCTATAAAAGAGTATTACCGGTAAGTAATCCGTGTGTTTGTGTTTTTTTGTTTTTTTTTCATTCCAAAAATTCCTGTGAAGCACCAGAGTGGTTAATCAGCTGCTTGAATGTGGTTTTGAGAACCTTCATGTTGCAGGTTTTAGAAAATACCCAAAAGTGACACCATTCTACCTTCTAGACCCCTGAAAGTGACTTCAAATGTGATGTGGTCCTTAACAAATAAAGTGTTGTAAAAATGAGAAATCGCTGGTCAACTTTTAACCAGGGCTGTGGAGTCGGAGTTAGTTTTGGTCGGAGTCGGTAGAAATGTACCGACTCCGACTCCAGCTTTAAAAAAAAATGTATTAATATTTCATAATTGAATTTTCATATGAATTTTATAAATGTTACTCAAATATATATGTTCTATTAAACTATGAACAACAGTGATAAGCAGTTCTGCTGGAGATAGAGACATTTCTTACTTCTTGTGTGTCACTGTTCTCCACTGCCCTTATCTAATCTTATACTTGGTTAACCTCATGCTGCCCCAACCCCCCTACTTACAATGTATGAAACTGAAAGTGAAAATGTGTTGCAAATTCTTAGTAGTAAAGCTCCTCCTCTAGACTAGATCATACTAGGTGTGCGTCTTCCAAGCATCTCACAGCTGCCTGCTACTCAGAAGAGGAAGACTGTAAGAAGTATTATCCTTTCAACAAACTTTGCATCAGTTAACTGTGAGTACATGAAGAATAATAACAGTATTACTGACCACTATATCAGTTGTACGACCTGGCAATGTTTGTACAATTGTTTTTAGGAAAAACAATTGTCATTTGGATTGTGAATGCAGAATTAAAAACCTGAGAATGTCAAAGAAGCATCACATTAAATCAGCTGTATTTGAACATTTCACCATCTCTCAAGATAGAAAAGATTATGTCTGTCAGTGTATGACAAATGATCCAGACGAAAACAAATGCTGTGAAGCCAAGATGAGTGCATATTCAGGCAAAGATAAAAATGCTCCTACCAGAGCTTCTAATCTAAAGAGACATTTACAGGGCTTTCATCCAGAAGTACTGAAAGCAGTGGATGAGAAAGACTGCATCCAAAGCAATGAACCAGTGCCCAGCTCTTCTAGCCAAACAAAGGAGCAGAGAACTTTGCAGCCATCAGTTGCAAGATATTTTGTCAGTGACAAAGTTACTGTGACAATGACAGTAGATACATTTAAAAAACAGATCATAGAGCTTGTTGTAAAGGATAGTGTGCCTATTTCATTATTTTCATGACCAGCTTTTGTGTCTGAATGGGGAAATGGCCCGCAAGCTTGGTGTTTCTCTGGAGAGAGAGAGTATTAGAAAATTAGTAATCGAAGAAGCTTTTAAACAAAAGGAAGAACTTAAAAAAACTCTCAAGGGACGCTTTCTGTTTCTTAAAATGGATGCCTGCACACGTCAGAGTGAACTATTTTGCCATCAATGTCCGATTTGTTTGTGACAAAAATGAATTAGTTACCAAGACATTGGCAGTAAAAGACACCAAAGCTCATCACACCAGTGAGTTTCTCCAGGTCTTGGTGGAAAAGGTTCTGCAAGACTATGAACTTAAAAAAGAGCAAGTTCTTTCTGTCGTAACGGACAATGCTTCAAATATAAGTACTATTAAGCTAATGAATGAGAGTAATGATGGTGACCAGCAGCTAGAAGAACATTCTGGGTCCACAGACACAGAAATGTTTGAAATAGAGGAACACAGTATTGTAACTGAGGAGCAAACTGAAGTTGCTTCAGATGAACAGCAACATGATAGTTTAGATCTTGTTGAAACTGTGTCAATATGTTCTTTCATTCATCACATGCGCTGTGTTGTGCATACACTACAGCTGGCTATAAGAGACAGTCTGCAAGAAGGACATGCTGCTGCACTGATTGGCAAGGTGAGAAAATTGGCTACTGTTGCCGGAACCCCTAAAGTTGACTCAATTTTGAAGAGACGTGCTGGAAAAGGGGCAATTATTGATCAAGCCACACGATGGGGCAGTACTTAATGATTCAGCGCTTGGTTGAACTGAAAACCTTTCTTGTAGACATGGCTAACCCTCAACTGACGCTAAATGAAAGTCAGTGGAATCAGGTGACTGAGCTGGAAAAATTGCTAGAGCACCCATTTACAGTGACTAAAAAATTACAAGCAGAGGACTTAACTCCAGGGATTTTCTTAAAGGAGTGGAAGAACCTGATGTTTCGCCTGTCCCAAAGAGGAGGGTTAATTGCAAGTGGCATTGTTACATCAATGAAACGGAGAGAGGAGCTACTATTACAAAATAACATTCTTTTGGCAGCTGTTTATGTAGACCCAATGCATCGGATTCTTCTAGATGATCAACAGCTAAGTAAAGGAAAAGAAGCTCTGTTTGAAATAGCAGTAAGGATGAAAGGGTTGCAGAACAGTCAGGAGGAACAAGAAGAATTTGGTCGTCCTGCCACATCTTCACCCTCATCATCAACTGATGAAGAATTTAATTTCGAAAAATATTTGGATCACGAGGACCGTGCAAAGCGTTCCCGCATAGAAGAGTCATCCCCATCAAGGAACACAGCCAGTACATTTCAGCAGAATTTTTCATGTGCACTAAAAGAAATTGAGAAATTTGACCGTTCATCAAAAATAACAAGCGATTCCTCTGTATCCTGACATTGTCAGAGATGTTGCCCGAGTGGTTACTGCTTTGCCACCAACACAAGTTAGTGTAGAGAGGTTGTTCTCTGCTCTCAAAATAATTAGATCAGATTTGAGGGCATCCATGAAGGAGGATCTGACAGAGGCAATACTTTTTCTGAGGACAAATTTTATAGATTTCTTCTTATTAACTGCATAAAAGTGTTTATTGCATATTTACTTAGTTTAGAAAAGTTTATAAAAGTTATTTGCTATATTCTAATTGTATTCTAATAAATGTAGTTTTTGCTCTAAGTGGTCTGATTACTTATATGATGGTGAGAAACTGAATAAGCACGATGTTTAATATTTTACAACAGTAAATTTGTTATGAATTGGCCATTTATGAAGGAGTCGGAGCCGGAGTCTGAGTCGGAGCCTGATAAAATCCAGGAGTCTGAGTCGCAACTGTGGCTTACCGACTCCACAGCCCTGCTTTTAACCCTTAAAACTTCCTAACAAAAAAAATTTGATGTAAACATGTGAGAAATGTTACTTAATTATTTTTATGTGACATATCTATGATTAAGGGCATGAAAACTCAGTTGAAAATTGTGAAATTTTCGCCACATTTCCATTTTTTTTCTTCACAAACGCAAGTCATAATCAAAGAAATCTTACCACTGAAGTACAATGTCAAGAAAAAAACAATGTCAATCGTGGGGATCCATGGAAGTGTTCCAGAATTATTACCGCATATATGGACAGTGGTCAGAATTGTAAAAATTGGCCTGGTCAGTAACATGCAAATCACCCTTGGGTAAAGGGGTTAATATCAGGTCACAGCTGCTAAAAAAGCATCAGCTCTCAGACGTCCCAGAAATGGCGCATCTTATAGATGCACCAATTCTGGCACTTAGCCTTGCTCTTCCCACTTGCCCTGTAGCCGTGGCAAGTGGGGTTCATATTTGTGGGGTTGATATCACCTTTGTATTGCCAGGTGACATCAAGCCCATAGGCTAGTAATGGAGAGGCGTCTATAAGAAAGTACTGTATATACTCATGTATAAGCTGAGATTTTCAGCACTTTTTTTTTTTTTTTTGTGCTGAAAATGCCCCCTCTGCTTATACACGAGTCATTCAGCAGAAACCAGCGGGGGAGGGGGAGCGGCGGCAGGAGCCGGTGGCTGGGAAGTCATACTCGCCCCTCCCGTGCCTCGCTGAATGTCCCATGCATCCTCCTTGTCCCAGAGCCGACAGCTTCATCCTGCCTTCAGCGGTCACATGGTACCGCTCATTAAGCTCATGAATATGGACGCCCATGGGCATGGAAGCATATTCATGACCTTAATGAGTGGTATCATGTGACCGCTGAAGGTGGGTAGAAGCTGTCAGCGCTGGACAACGGAGGATGCAGGGACGTTCAACGACGGCACAGCAGGGTGAGTATGAAGGAGGAGGCCTGGGGAAGGACAGGGCAAGCATGGAGGACGGGTGCTGCACAGAGGGCATTGGAAGCACGGAGGAGGACGGTGGCAGCATGGAGTTGGACGGGGGCTGCACAGAGGGCATTGGAAGCACGGAGGAGGACTGGGGCTGCTCAGAGGGCATTGAAAGCATGGGTGAGGACAGGGAGCTGAGCCATACATAGAAGGGGGAGCCGAGCCACGCATACTGGGAGGGGGGAGAGCCACACAGAGCAGGATAGGGATGAGGGGACAATGTACACCTGGCTTATACTTGAGTCATTAGGCTTAGCCAGTTTTCCGTTGCAAAATTAGGGGCCTCGGCTTGTACTCGGGTCGGCTTATACTCAAGTAAATGCGGTCATACAGTCTCCTTTATTGAATCTTAATTTACTATACTTACTGAATGCCTAATCCCTGACGCCCTTGTCTCCTGCAACAAAAATAAAATAATCCAACATATGATACTCCCTGTCCGACGTAGTCCATTAGTGTCCCATGACTATCTCACCCGGCCTCCGGCGATAAACTGACATAAGGTTATCCTCCCACAGTGTATCGCCGGAGGCCGGGTAGTGCGGTCACATCTCCTGATGTCGCTGTTCTACAGATGAGGTCATCATGGGACACTCGTTATTAAATGGACTACGGCGTACAGGGAGTAAATGTTTTTGATTGCTTGCTGGAGACTTGGGTGTCAGGGATTATGACTTTACGTGTAAATGTGTTGGTGTTTGTTTGTTTTTTTTTTGTTTTTTTTTTACAATTGAACACAGGCACCGCATGATGGGATTCTCCCATCATCTGCTCATGCTATCACTGTTATGTGACAGCAGAGATAGCCGGATGGGAGTAGTAGTCCCATCAGACGCCTAGGTACACACACCAGCAGACACCCATTCTCCGTCCATGCACATTTTCCGCCTGACATAATTTCCTTTCTCCAGCGTTTTTGGCACGCAAATACACAAACCTTTTTTACACCTGCGGTTTAGCTGCGGATTTTACTGACTCTACAGTCATGGCCAAAAGTTTAGAGAATGACAAATATTATATTTTCACATGATCTGCTGCCCTCTGGTTTTTATGTGTGTTTGTCAGATGTTTTTATCACATACAGAAATATAATTGCAATCATATTATGAGTAGCAAAAGGTTATATTGACAGTTAGAATGAGTTAATGCAGCAAGTCAATATTTGCAGTGTTGACCCTTCTTCTTCAGGACCTCAGCAATTCTCCCTGGCATGCTCTCAATCAACTTCTGGATCAAATCCTGACTGATAGCAGTCCATTCTTGCAAAATCAATGCTTTTATTTTGTCTGAATTTGAAGGTTTTTGTTTGTCCACCTGTCTCTTGATGATTGACCACAAGTTCTCAATGGGATTTAGATCTGGGGAGTTTCCAGGCCATGGTCCCAAAATCTCTGTTTTGTTCCCTGAGCCATTTAGTTATCACCTTTTGCTTTATGGCAAGGTGCTCCATCATGTTAAAAAAAGGCATTGTTGATCGCCAAACTGCTCTTGGACGGTTGGGGGAAGTTGCTCTTGGAGGACATTCTGGTACCATTCTTTATTCATGGCTGTGTTTTTAGGCAAGACTGAGAGAGAGCCCATTCCCTTGGCTGAGAAGCAACCCCACACATGGTTTCAGGATGCTTGACAGTTGGCATGAGACAAGACTGGTGGTAGCGCTCACCTGGTCTTCTCCAAATAAGCCGTTTTCCAGATGTCCCAAACAATCGAAAAGGGGATTCATCAGAGAAAATGACTTTACCCCAGTCCTCAGCAGTCCACTCCCTGTACCTCTTGTAGAATATCAGTCTGTCCATGATGTTTTTCCTGGAGAGAAGTGACTTCTTTGCTGACCTCCTTGAGACCAGGCCTTGCTCCAAGAGTCTCCGCCTCACAGTGCGTGCAGATGCACTCACACCTGCCTGCTGCCATTCCTGAGCAAGCTCTGCACTGCTGGTAGCCCGATTCCGCAGCTGAAACACTTTTAAGAGACGGTCCTGGCGCTTGCTGGTCTTTCTTGGGCGCCCTGGAGCCTTTTTGGCAACAAGGGAACCACTCTCCTTGAAGTTCTTGATGATGCGATAGATTGTTGACTGAGGTGCAATCTTTCTAGCTGCGATACTCTTCCCTGTTAGGCCATTTTTGTGCAGTGCAATGATGACTGCACGTGTTTCTTTAGAGATAACCATGGTTAACAGAAGAGAAACAATGATGCCAAGCACCAGCCTCCTTTTAAATTGTCCAGTGGTGTCATTCTTACTTAATCATGACAGATTGATCTCCAGCCCTGTCCTCATCAATACCCACACCTGTGTTAATGGAGCAATCACTGAAACGATGTTAGCTGGTCCTTTTAAGGCAGGGCTGCAATGATGTTGAAATGTGTTTTGGGGGATAAAGTTCATTTTCTAGGCAAATATTGACTTTGCAAGTAATTGCTGTTTAAGCTGATCACTCTTTATAACATTCTGGAGTATATGCAAATTGCCATTAGAAAAAATGAAGCAGTACACTTTGTAAAAATTAATATTTGTGTCATTCTCAAAACTTTTGGCCATGACTGTATGTAAGTCAATGGGTGCAGAAAAACTGCAGATCTGCAAAAAGAATTGACATGCTGCGGAAAATAAAACGCTGGGAATCGGGACAGAATTTTCCGCAGCATGTGCACACCAATTCTGGATTCCCATTGATTAACCTTGCTTGAGCAATCTTTTGCAGTTTTGGTGCCTTACATTATCAGTATTTGGTCAATATTTCACATCTGTATTTCTAAGATAAAACCAGGAGTGGGATAAAAAATGCAGAATTGGTGCACTTGCTTCTATATACCTTTTCTGATTGTTACTCACCTGGTTTAGGCTACTTTTACACATGCCAGTTTTTTTGCAGCCCGTTTTTATGGGCCATATTGCCGTGATTTTGGATCGCCGTTTTTCCCTGTTGTAACAGATTGCAGGGGAAAAAACACGGTGATCTGCAAATACAGTGTACCGCAAAAACAAGTTTTTGATGTACCATTGATTTAAATGGAGGCCGTGTCCGTGAGCCGTGAAAAATATAGAGCAAGCCGTATATATGGGTCTCATGGCCATAAGGCACACAGCGCTCCGATGTATTTTTGCGGGCCGTTTTTGCCGCCCCATAGAAATATATTGGGGCTGCAAAAACATGGCAAGTGTAAAAGTAGCCTTTAGCTTACAATTGCTTATATACAATGCTGACCAAATACTTAGTGTGACCATAACCTTACAGTGACAGAACTCCTTTTCAACCATGCACCTGGCATGATCTAACAGGCCTCCATAGCTGGCAGATGCAGAGGTCATCATTTGACATGGGGTTGCAATGAGTACCCTCAGCAGCTCATGATTGCGTTACTGGGGTGCCGATTGGGCAGGAGAGGGACCACCCTCCCTCTCCTAGCCTTCCAAATACTGGGATTGCTATTGATTGTGGCATTTAGGGGTTAAATTGTCCAGGGTGATGTGCACCACCCCTGGATGTGACAGCTAAAGCTTGCCTATCACTCAAGCAAAGTTCCTGGACTGCAATTGTTACAGGCACATCTTATCTGCCATGACATAAGTTTACGTCAATTTTTTGAGAACCCTTTCCTGATCATGACTTAACCCCTTCACAATATTTGATGTAAGTTTAAGCTGATCTAGTGTTCATATGATGAACATGATATATTTATGTCGTATTATGGGAACACTTTCCCCTTCATAGCATACATGAACAGCAAATCTCTGGAAAGTTAAATGAGTTTTCTTTAAAAAAAAAATAAATAAATAAAAAACATGCTTGTAAAAACAAAAAACTTGGCATTTTAACTTTTCTTCAGAATGCTCAGTTTTTAGTGTGTGTGTGTGTGTGTGTGTGTGTGTGTGTGTGTGTGTGTGTGTGTGTGTTTTTTTTTTTTTTTTGTTTTTTTTTTGTACTGATTGCTGTCTAGGTTATTGGTCACAGCAGTAGTTTTAGCAGAGGATGGTTTCTGGGGCAAGGAGCTCAACACTTACATGGTCTTTTGCTATAAAGTTTTTTAAATCCCTGCTCGAAAGCAAATATATCTGTCTTTGAAGAGTGATCTCTGCCAGTGTTGGTGCACCTCCTCTCCACTTCTGTATCAGTGAGTGCACAGTTCTGGTTGATGATGAAACTATTCCACTGATCTCTGTCCTACCCTCAAGCAGGAATCTGTGATGCCAGCATGAGAATACCTGCCAATACACAGATAAACTTTAATTACTGCAATTAAGGCTGTGGGCCCACGTAGCGTTTTAAAACGCTCACTAAAAACCGGACTCCTTCCCAGAAATCGCGCGTTTTTTTCCGTGCGATTTCACTGCGATTTCACTGCGATTTTACCGCGATTATGATCGCGATTTTGCCGCGATTTTCGCGTGCGATATTCAAGCACTTTCCAAGCGATTTGAAGCATCGCTTGGAAAGTGATTGACAGGTTGGTCACACTTGTCAAACATAGTGTTTTGACAAGTGTGACCAGGTTTTTACTATTGAGGCCACCTATGCAGCATCAATAGTAAAAGATAGGATGTTAAAATGCTAAAAAAAAATCAAAAAAATCGGGGTATATTTACCTTCCGGCGTCCCGCGCTGCATTCCCGGGCCTCAGCGTTCCCAGTAATGCCTTGCGAGACCTGTGATGACGTAGTCTCGCGTTGCTATAGCGATCTCGCGAGACCACGTCATTACAGGGCCTTGCCACAAGGCATTACTGGGAACGCTAGGCCGGGAATGCAGCGCGGGACATCGGAAGGTAAATATACCCCGATTTTTTTTTTTTTTTTTTTTTTTTTTTTTTTAATTTTTTATTCTTTTTTTACAGGGGTATGGTACCCAGGGCCTGGAGGACAGTCTCCTCTCCTCCACACCGTGGGTACCAACCGCACATGAGACGCTTAACTTCCCGCATGGTGGGCATAGCCACATGCGGGAAGTCAGCGATTCTCATGCATTCCTGTGGGTGCGGAATCGCGACAATTCTTTGCGATTCCGCACAAAAGAATGAGCATGCTGCGATTTTTTCCGCGATGCGATTCTGCCGCGGAAAAAAGCGCAGCATTAGCACAGCATGTGCGGAATGCCATAGGAATGCATGGGGGGCGTTCTGTACACGATTTTTAAGCGTTTTCGCGCCGAAAATCGCGGCAAAAACGCTTAAAAATCGCTACGTGGGCACATAGCCTTAGAGTATTCTGATAACAAATTATCAATTATCCACAGGATAGATAATTTCTGTGGATCTGATTCCTTGACCTCCGCTGATTAGGAGCATATTTCTATTTATGTCAGTCTAATACATAAGAACTGTAGTAGTCGTCAAGCATCTACATTGCCACGGGACAGAAGCCCCCTACATTCTGGTGTCTGCTGGGGTCCAACCTCACCACTTGTGGATAGGTGACAGTTACTACTTACCGTAATAACCCAATATGACAACACTGCATCATAAATATACAAGTGTGTGTATATATATATATATATATATATATATATATATATATATATATATATATATATATATATATATATATAAATTTTTTTAATACTTTTGCTTTAACTTTTTGTGATTGAATGTTGTGACCCCTTTATTAAATATCTACCAAGAATTAATTATAAAACCATACATTTTACAGCTCTATTTGGGAAAGAACAGTTTTGATCAAGATTTTTTTTATCAAGCTCGTAGCACAGAGTCTGTGGTCTAATTAACTCTGGACAAAATACGTTGTCCACACGTTTATTTGCCATTCTTCAGATACATTTCATATAATGTCTTATTTACTTTGATTTACTTGTGTTTCTTAGTGACCTCCCTGTTTTAAAGGTTATCTGAAATGAGGTTTCCATGTCTTTAAGGGTATACTACAAATATTGCACACCATGGAATAGAAGTAAAACAGATACTTTGTTCTCATCCATATAAAAAGTTACATAAAATTGAATATGTATGGTACCTCATACAAAGAAAAACTAGCTCCAAACTATATAGAGATCAAGTATTACATAGTAAATGTGTGCTATATCTCACTGACATGGGTATACTATGAAAAGGAACTGTGAAGTAAAACCCTGAAAAAAGAAAGCAAGTAGTTATAACAAAAGTGTACTTTGGATGGCCAGTAAGTCTATAAAGCAGTGCGCAAAGGTAAATACTACCACTAGATACAACACAACCCCCCAACTTACTTTTCACTAGAAGCTTTTTCATGGGGCATCCATAGAGTTCAGTCTTTGGATTTGTAGAAACAAAAAGTGAGATTTGATCAGAATAGGAAAAGTGCATGCAGCAGATGTCTGTAGATGCGCCATCACCAGTCTCTCACCTCCTAATGCAGAAGTGAGCTAACCATATTAGAGTATAGCAGCTTGACAATAATTGTTGACTTAAGATTAATGACTTCTGATAACTATTTTACATCTGTGGAGGAATTTCGGCCCACTCTCTGCAGAATTGTTTTAATTCATCTACTTCATATAGTTCTTAAGCTTACACTGCCAAGTGAATCTCAATGGGATTAAATTTAGCACTTTGACTTGACTACTTTAAAACTTTATGTTGTAACTTATGATCAGAGATGGACTTGCTTGTGTGTCTCGGATTATTAACTTTCTGCAAAACCCATCTGTTCTTGATTTTTAGGTCATGAACAGATGGGCGGATATTCTCCTTGTGTGGTTTCATCAGTGACAACCTGTAGAATCTAAGCTGCCATACACCATAATACTACCATGTTTTACTTGTGTGCTGTTCTTATGGGTGAAGTGGTGCGAAGTGCTAACCTTACACCAGATGCAATCGGACCCAGAACTCATTAATCTGCAGAATGTTCTCCCCAAATGTCTTGGATGTCATGTAAATCTTTTTGTATAGAGTAGATTCTGGTCAGCACTAGAGATGATTGAATTTGTTCGGATTCGGTTCCTAATATGATCGGCATCGAATTTTGTTTATGCAATATTCGTCGAACACAGCCGAAAGTCATTAGAGTCAATGGGAGTAGAAAGAGTAGAAATTACTGAATATGTTCGGAACCGATCATTAAACATCCATTCGGCACGAATAGTGTTCGAATATGTAAAAATCTGATTTGGGGACAAAAACCGAACAAATTCGCTTTTCTCTAGTCAGCACCCAGGGCTGAGGTACTGGTGATCATTGGTAATTTGATTATTTTTGGTCCGCATTGGTTTGCACCTTTCAGGTCTCCCATAGATCCCATTTTTGCCTGTTGTACTTCATATTGTGATGCCATACATTGATGGTAAATGAGGCAGGTTCCTTAAATGATTTGTCTAGCTTCTTCTACACTTGTATGACATTCCCAGAGTAATTGCTCTTTGTGAAATTTTAGTATATCAGCCGCTCCAGGGAATGTTGACCGCTATCCCATATTTTCTCAATTTTTGGATAAGTGGCCCACGATCTTAGCAGTGGCTTTGAGAACGCTTTCATCTTTTTGAAACAGTAACTTTATTGACATCTGTAACTTAATCTCTTTAGAACATTACGTGCTGCTTTTTGAGACCCTCTAGCCGGCTCAATGTCAAACATGTGATGTTTAGATTCAACAAGTCAGGCAGCAATCCTCTTTTTAGCATGGCTAGTGAAATTGAAGCCTGTTGCTTATTTTATTTGGTTAAGTAGTTGATTTAGAACATAAAATACTTTCATACATGGGTCCAGGTAGAAAATGTCAGCATTTTTCCTTTAGTAAATTTTAAATTTGAAAAGCATTATTTTGTGTTTTCTTTTGGTTATCTTTGTATAATCTTAATAGTAGTTTAAAGATTTGAAACATTCAAGTGTGATAAAGATGCAAAAGTAGAAGAAATTGGAAAGGAAGGGGGCATGAGATGTGTCCAGCGTGTCAAAGGAGTCTCACCAGTTTGACAAATTAGTCTCAATATGTATGACTATTTTTGGCATCATATGAAATTCTGCATTTTACTAGCCCAATTGATAGTTTAAGGTAAAGTTGCGTTGCCATTTTATTAAATGCTGAACAGAACCTTATTGCCACTTTCAATTCTCCAGCGCAGTATGCTTTGGGCAACAAGGGCAGTTTTTCTGTTGGACTGCTTTATGATCCAGTTATAATCCCTTGACCACTAATGATTTGTTAGATGTCTCACAAATCTGACATAATGATCTGAATAAGGATTTTTTTTGTATTTTTACTTTTTCAGGATCATCATGTGGTGTTGCACTTTTCTAGTGACTACATAAATAATTTTTCACTGAAATGTTGTCTTTTGTATGTCTGGCATTTTTGAGTTTTGTGACTTTATATCTGTTTAATTTTGGCTACCCACACTTTCCATATTCTTTTATTTGCCTCAAACTGTACAAATGCCCTTAAAGGGGTTCTTCATGTTTTTTTTTTTTTTTGTTTGTTTTTTTTTTTTTAAATTTATTTAGCTCTCTCATTCATTAAAGGAGCTGTTGGGAATCAAGAAAAAGTGGGTTGATTTGGGGGGGATTGCAATAAAAAAAAAAATTTACTTACCTGTTACTCGCTAAAACTCTACAGTGGCTTGTAAAAGTTTGGGCACCTCTGGTCAAATTATTGTGAACAGTTAAGCAAGTTGAAGGTGAAATGATCTCTAAAAGGCCTAAAGTTAAAGTTGACACACTGCCTTTTGTATTTTCTGAAAAAATTTTTTTTTCTCTGAACCCCCCACAATGACAGCACACAGGAGGACGTCCTCTCATCCTAATAGGGACAGGAAATACGAGAGTTCAAATAGTCCCTCCTATCTCCATTCGTCAGTGTTTTTTCCTGTCCCTATAGGGATGAAGAGGTCATCCTGGGTGCTGTGCCAGCGGCAGACACCATAGGGGCATTATTCGGGAAAGCCGGGCAGCTGGAAGCGATAGTCTTACCTCCCTCTCCATCGCACTGCTCCTGTCTCCTCCGGACTCAGGACGTCTTCCTCCCCCAGTCTGCGCTGTAGAGTAAGGTCTGGGGGAATCTTCCGAACGGAGGCCTCACCGAGCTCTCCGTTCCATCTTCTCCCCAGCTCTGGATCTGTGATGCCACAGGGATTTCTTCTAACAGCACTCCTCACTGCTTCCTGTGTGAGCTGTGCGGCTGGAAGTGACGTCAGACACCGGCTGAAGGAGAGCGTCACTTCCGGTTTGCGGCCAGGACCAAAAAGGCGGCAAATTTGAAAATGGGAAAGCTGCAGCATCGATTCCTGTGTGGATTCTAATTATTTTATTTATATAGCACCAACATATTCCGCAGCACTTTACAATTAAGCGGGGACATGTACAGACAATAAATTCAATACAAGTTAAGACAATTTAAACAGTGACATTAGGAGTGAGGTCCCTGCTCGCAAGCTTACAAGCTACAAGGAAATGGGATGGGGGGGAGACACAGTAGGTGAAAAGTGCTTGTTATTTCAGATCTGGCAATTATAATAAATAGGGATTTTCATATAAAGCTGGATGATCTGGTCATCAGCCCGTGTGTTAAAGTGCAATAGTCAAGTATCAAGTGCAGTTATCGTGTGCATGGAGGGTGTGGAGATGAATAGTAGGGTGCAGATTCAGAATAATATTTGGAAGGAGGGAACAGGGCAAAGTTAGTTTACTGAGTAGTTGATGTGGTAGGCTTGTTTGAAGAGATGGGTTTTATTCGGTCATCCATGACAGCACCACCTGAGAGGGGATCCGCCCTTCAGGAACAGGAAACCTACAGATACAAAAGGGCGGCACCTCTCCCACGCAGTTGGTTTCCTGTTCCTATAGGACGGGACTTCCTACAGATGGTCCATCATGGAGTCGTCGAGGGATACCCAGGTAGCGGGGGGTCTCCTACCTCGGTCAAGTTCGGGTCCCTGGATGCGCCACGGTGGGGCCGGGTAGGTCACCACGACAGTGGTTGGAGCAGGCGGAGCAGAGGGTCCGGTGGACAGCCGTCTCCATAGGGCCGGCACAAGGTATGTATGACCCCTGGAACCCCTCCTGTAGCATTCACCCGGTCTCTGCTTGCTCCTCTCTCTCTCTCGCCGGGGGCTGGCGGTCGCGCCTGTGCGGCGGGCGCAGGTCGGCGCATGTGGGGGCGGCAGGCATTCCGGAGCCGGGGGCGCCGTGCCGGCTCCTTTCCGCGCGCTCCCGCGGTCTTGATCGCGCGGCGGAAGTGACGCAGCGGAAGGGACGGGGCCGGGAACGCCGAAACCGAAAGTCGGGTGCCGGACGGCTTTCCGGGATGCGCCGCCAGTGCTCGGTGGTCTGGGGCGGCGCGCGGTACCCGGGGGGGGGACGGAGCATGTGGGGGGGAGTCGCGGGGGGGGGAGGACCCGGGGGAGGTGCCGCGCCAGAGCCCTGCTGACCCGGACACTGTGGGAGGCATTAAAAGCACAGGAGGTGACGCTGCTGGGGTGCTTCTGAAGGCCCAGCAATGGATTCGACAGAAGCCCCCACAGAGCAGCAGGACGAGGCGCAGGAGCGCCCAGAGAAACAGGCCACAGTGAATTCACATGCGAGTGGCCAGCAGAAGAAGAAACGGACGGGCGAACAAAGCCACAGAAGTTCCTCCAGGCTAAAGGACCCTCCTGCCTCCCTCCGTGACCCGGTACCTGCCTCATCTGCATGGGTAAGAGATCTCCGTGAATGTACCCTGATGCAGTGTTTTATTTTGTTCTTTCGCAGGCAAGGAAAGCTACGGGGAAGCAGAAGCACAGGGAATGTGCCCTCTGTAATTGCCCTTTGCCAGACGGCCACCCTAAAAAGTTGTGTCAGCCATGCGTGCGACAAACGGTAGGGGTTGGATAGGGGTAGATTGATAGGCCCTTACACTCTTCCCTGTCCATACAGGTGGCGGAAGAAACACCGGACTTCACCACAAGCCTGAGGGAGATAATCAGGACAGAAGTGAAGGCCCTATCTAAAAAAGACTCCTCTAAGGGAAGAGATGTTAACCTCTCTGGTTCAGAGTCCTCGGCCGCACCTGGAATCGATATCTCCTCAGATTCCCCGGCCTCCACTTCATCATCTTCAGAGGAAGACTCGAGCCGTTTCTGCTTTCCCTTAGACCAGATGGATAAGTTAGTTAAAGCAGTAAGGTCCACCATGGGGGTAGCAGACACAAAACCGGAACTTTCGGCACAGGACGTGATGTTCGGAGGCCTAGATCCCAGAAAGCGCAGATCCTTCCCGTTGAATGATAAAGTCCAAAACCTAATAGATAGAGAATGGAAAAAGCCTGAAAAAAGAGGTTCTTTGCCACCTGCCTTCAAACGAAGGTACCCGTTTGATGACCCAGTGGTAACCAAATGGGACAAGGCCCCTAAGCTGGACGCGGCAGTGGCCAAAGCCTCCAAAAAGTCCTCCATACCTTTCGATGACATGGCCTCCTTAAAAGACCCGCTAGATAAAAAAGCGGATTCTTTTCTGAAAGGAACATGGGAGATGTCAGCGGGTGCCTTGAGACCAGCGGTAGCGGCCACATGTACGGCCAGATCCTTGATGGTCTGGCTGGATCAGCTGGATTCCCAATTGAAGGATGGAACCTCAAGAGCATACATTCGAAAAGCTTTACCAGTTATCCAAAGTGCTGCTGCTTTTCTGGCTGATGCGTCAGCAGATTCTGCGAGGATGGCGGCTAGGACCGCAGGTTTATCCAACGCAGCTCGAAGGGCTCTCTGGTTAAAATGCTGGCCAGGAGACATCCAGGCCAGATCTCGACTCTGTTCCATTCCTTGTGAGGGCGAATACCTGTTTGGGCCCGTCCTGGATGAACTTTTAGAGAAGGCCGGGGACGATAAAAAGAAGTTCCCCAGTCTGCCGAACCCCTCTTTTAGACGCCCCTTTACCAGGAAAGGATATTTCCATAGGAGGCCGTCCAGGGATCAGGGCAGATGGGACGACAAAAGGAGAGGTACTGGATTCATGTTCGGAGGAGGGGGGCGCCAGGAAGGTCCAGCACGGGACACTAAAAAGCCGCCCCAATGACTAGTTGCTCCGGTAGGGGGGAGACTAGCTGCCTTCTACCCGGCCTGGGCATTAATCTCTAATAGCAACTGGATACTGGGGGTGGTAACTGCGGGCCTACGACTAGAATTCTCCCGGGTTCCCCAAGATCGTTTTAAGGTCACTCCTCTTAGGTCATCCTCATCAGAACAGTCTGCCCTGGAAGCTGAAGTTCGGGATCTTTGCCATAAAAAGGTCCTAACTAAAGTTCCAGAGGAAGAAAGGGGGAAAGGTTTCTACTCCCCTTTGTTCCTGGTCCGCAAGCCAGACAGTTCCTTTAGGACCATAATAAATCTTAAATCCCTCAATGAATTCCTGGTCACACGTCCATTTAAGATGGAAACAATTAATTCAACAATAAAATTACTGTTTCAAAACTGCTTCATGGTGGTGTTAGATTTGAAAGATGCCTACTACCATATACCCATTCATGCAGATCATCAGAGTTTTCTCAGAGTGGCAGTGCAGTTAGATGGATCAGTTCAACATTTCCAGTATGCGGCCCTCCCCTTTGGGGTGGCAGTCGCTCCCCGTGTGTTTACTAAAGTAGTAGCGGAAGTTATGGCCCATCTACGTGAATCAGACATTTTAGTAGTTCCCTACTTAGATGACTTCTTGATTGTAGGGAAAACGGCTAACCATTGTTTGCAACAGCTACAAAGGGCAAGGTCTGCCCTAGAACGGTTAGGATGGCTGCTTAACATTAAAAAATCTCGGTTACAGCCGATGAGAATCCAACAATTCTTGGGCCTCATCCTAGATTCCGAAAAACAGGAATGCCGTCTGCCCCTGGAGAAGCTGGTTCGCCTACACTATCAGGTCCTGAACGCTTCCAATAACCCGACCATGTCCCTCAGGAAAGCCATGTCCCTTCTAGGTTCACTTTCCTCCTGTATCCCGGCGGTCCAGTGGGCCCAGTTTCATTCAAGAACTCTACAGGGCGAGGTCTTAAGGCATCAAAAAATGCTTGGGGGTTACTTAGAGGGCCAGCTAACCTTGTCCCGAAACACAAGGGAGTCCCTAGAATGGTGGCTAGACGAGAATAATTTATCCAGAGGGGTTCCCTGGGAATATGACATATCCCGCATAATCACCGCGGATGCTAGCCCTTCCGGTTGGGGGGCTCATATGGGGGAAATTCTGGTCCAGGGCCTATGGGAGCATCATCAGATAGAGATGTCATCCAACTTGACAGCAGTAGAGCTGGCGGCTAAAGAACTGCTTGTGTATCTACAGGGCCATCATGTGCGAGTGTTCTCCGACAATCTGGTCACCGTAGCGTATATCAACCACCAAGGCGGGACCCGTTCCAAATCCCTGATGAATGTAGCAGAACGGCTGTTCCAGCTAGCAGAGCAGCATTTCCTATCATTAACAGCTCTACATATAAAGGGGAAAGAAAACACCACGGCAGATTTCCTGGGCCGCAATCTCTTAAGGCAAGGAGAATGGTCCCTAAAAAACTCTATCTTCGACCTGATTGTACAGAAGTGGGGACTGCCAGAGATAGATCTCTTCGCCACCAAGGAAAACAGGAAAGTAAGGCAATTTTGCTCACTAAATCCCAGAGAAGACCCCCTGGCGGTAGACTCCTTGCTGATAAAGTGGGATTTCGGGCTATCCTATGCCTTCCCTCCCCTATCGCTATTACCTCTAGTGGTGAGGAAAATCAGGAGAGACAGAGCGAAAGTTATAGTGATCGCTCCGTTTTGGCCCAGGAGGGCTTGGTTCTCGTGCCTCAGGACCATGTCAGTGTCCGATCCTTGGGTCCTGCCGGAGATCCCGGATCTCCTATCCCAGGGCCCAGTCTTTCATCCTCAGGTGGCTGGCCTACATCTGACGGCGTGGAGTTTGAACGGACACTGCTGAAAGATAAAGGCTTCTCCCCAGACCTGGTTGACACTCTACTTAAAAGTAGAAAGATCACTACTACCAAGATCTATGTCAGAATTTGGAAGAGATTCCTAAAGAACTCTAGAGTAGTCGCTGGGGGTTCGGCTCCTATAAATCAAATCTTAGAATTTCTTCAAAAAGGTCTAGAAATGGGGCTCTCCACTAGTACCCTCAAAGTACAAGCTTCAGCCTTGGGGGCCCACTTTAGCTGCAACATCGCGAGTAATTACTGGGTCAGTAGATTCATCAAGGCAGCAGGTAGATCCAGGCCAGTGGTGAAGGATAGATTCATGCCATGGGACTTGAACCTAGTCCTCACAGCCATGACAGAAGCTCCATTCGAACCCATCTCATCAGCCTCTATAAAAAACCTGTCCCTCAAGGTAGCCTTCCTGGTAGCTCTAACCTCAGCTCGTAGAGTAAGCGACATCCAGGCATTATCTAGGCGTCCTCCTTATTTACAGTTTAAGGACGATAGGGTAATACTCAGACCTGACCCGGCGTACTTACCGAAGGTAGTTTCTAGCTTTCATAGAACACAGGAAATAGTCCTTCCATCCTTCCTCCCTAATCCAGCTAATGAGAAGGAAGAGAAATTACACACCTTAGATGTTAGAGAATGCCTTAAAGAATATCTGGCGGTTACTGACCCCTGGAAAAAGGAGAATGCCCTATTTATCTCCCATCAAGGTCCCAGGAAAGGCTGTAGAGTGTCAAAAAATACACTAGCTAGGTGGATTAGAGAGGCTATTTCAATTGCATACACCTCAAAGGGCAGACCGGCACCTGCAAAACTGAGGGCGCATTCCACCAGAGCCATGGCGTCCTCGTGGGCCGAGAGATCAGAAGTCTCCATTGACCAGATATGTAAGGCGGCTACTTGGTCCTCTCTGAGCACCTTTTATAATCATTATAGGCTAGACTTGGGTGCTTCCACAGACCTCTCTTTTGGTATAAGGGTACTGCAGGCTGTAGTCCCTCCCTAAAATAGTTATTACTCTCTGTAAATCTCTCAGGTGGTGCTGTCATGGACGACCGAATAAAGTCTTAGTTACTCACCGGTTAACGGTATTTTTCGGAGTCCATGACAGCACCTGTATATTCCCCCCCCTTTTGTAGTTTAAATTTGGATATGCACTTCTTTCTCTTATATGTACACTAGTAAGGAATAGTTGTATAAAAAACACTGTGTATAAATTTTGCTATTAACCATTGTGGTCCTCTTGTGCTCTGTAATCCAACTGATGCGTGGGAGAGGTGCCGCCCTTTTGTATCTGTAGGTTTCCTGTTCCTGAAGGGCGGATCCCCTCTCAGGTGGTGCTGTCATGGACTCCGAAAAATACCGTTAACCGGTGAGAAACTAAGACTTTCAAAGCGCGCTTGAATAGGTTGGGGCTAGGTATCAGTCTGATCATCTGGGGAAGTGCATTCCAGAGAGCTGGCGCACCACGAGAGAAGTTTTGGAGACAGAGGTGCGAGGCTCGGATTACGGGGGATGTACTGCAAGGGGAAGCAGGGGAGGAGCCCCTCAGGTCAGAGCGAGGCGCTGGTTCGGTCGCCCTATTAAAGGAGTCCTGGACAGAAGGTCAAGTAAGGTAGGACAGACTATACTGTCATGGAGACTGATCCTTCCCGCTCTGCTTCTGTGGAGCCCAGTGCTACTCGATACCTGTAAGTACACAGGCATTGGGTGTTTTCCAGGGTGCAGGTTCTATTATATTTAAAGTACACTGCTCAAAAAAATAAAGGGAACCCTGGACACTCTTACTGAGCAGAGACATGGATGTTAGTGACCTTCCTATAATTTCTAACTGTTTATTCCATTTGCACAACAACAGGAGAAATTGAATCACAATCAGTTTTGATTTCACAGAAGTGTGACTGACTTGGAGTTACATTTTGTTTTTTAAGTGTTACCTTTATTTCTTTGAGCAGTATAATTTCTGCCTTCTCTCTTCTAGGGGGACAAGGAACCTGCACCCAGGAGCAATTCGAAGGGCCTTACTCGCAAGTGTGTAATATGTGCCAAGAGACTCTCCTCCTCACATGGCAAACCCCTATGTCAGGGGTGCATTAACAGAGTCCTAAAAGAGGAACAGCCCTGTTTGAAAGAGGACATCAAAGATATTGTCCGACAGGAGATACAGGCCTCCCTAGCCTCTTTGCCAGCTATCTCTAGGCCCGAGTACCACCCCAGCAGTAAGGAAAAGGAAAATTCAGCAGGTAGAGGAATCTGATTCCCAGGAGTCTATACCTAAGGACTGGAAGGAGAACTTGGCTCCAACCCAGATACACAGGAAAGGAGATACTACTTCTCTACTGCCAATTTGGAGGATCTTATTTCTGCAGTGAGAAGGACTATGGAAGTGGAGGAGTAGAGACCAACACGTTCTGTACTGGAAGAAATGTTTGGGGGCCTCCGAACCAAGAAAAGATTGTTCTTCCCAATCCACAAAAACATCACGGAACTGGTACTGGAAGAATGGGAAACCCCAGAGAAGAGACTGAATAATCCGTCAGAGATAAAGGAGAGGTTCCCAATTGATGAGACGGCACAATGCTGGTCAGAGATACTCAGGGTGGACGATCAGGTCGCCCAGATTGGCAAGAAGACATCCCTACCCTTTGAAGATTCATCTCAATTGAAGGACCCCTCCTGGAATGCAAGATGGAAGGTCTGCTTAGGAAGTCTTTGGAAACGTCAGCTGCTCTGCTAAGCACAAGTGCGGTCTCCACCTCAGTGGCCAGATCAATGTCCCTCTGGTTAGGACAACTAGAACAACACCTGGCAGCAGGGACACCTATAGAGGAGATCCTGGCCTCTCTCCCACTTATCCAGAATGCCACTGCCTTTTTAGTGGATTCTTTGGCAGAATCTCTCCGGGTAGCGGCTAGGTCAGCAGACCTATCTAACTCAACAAGACGAACCTTATGGCTGAGATCCTGGAATGGGGAAATTACATCAAAAGTCAAATTGTGCTACATTCCCTTCAAGGGCAAATATATGTTCGGACCGGCATTGGACGAACTATTAAAGGTCTCGGACAAGAAGTCTCTTCCGTAACCGAAGAGGGCAAAGAGGAGCCCAGTCAAGAGACCCTTCACAGGAACAGCCTTCCCAATACAAAGGGAAAGGAAAGACAGGAAGATGTAGCTACCCGAAAGGGGGCCGGGACAAGAACCTTTTTCTCTCCCGGGACCAATGCCAGCGTAGATCTTGACGCTCACCAGAGTGGAAGGGCACGTTTCTCGCTTCCTTCCGGATTGGCCGGCCATATTCAGCAGTCCTTGGGTCCTAGAAGCCATCCAGAGGGGAGTGAGAATAGAATTTACCTCTTACCCTCCGTGCAGAGTAAGAATCACCCAGCTTTCTTCAGACACTCCAGTCCGCCCTGGACATAGATCTATGGAAGCTGCTAATCTCCGGGGCAATCTCCCCGGTTCCGGGAGAAGAACAGAGGTCACTACTCCAAGCTCTTCTTGATAAACAAGTCAGACTGATCCCACACGGTGATAATAAACCTAAAGCCATTGAATCCATTCATCTGCTACAGAAGGTTCAAAATTGAAGAAATCAGATCAGCGATTTCCCCTAATAGGGAAAGGTTTCTCCATGGTGACAATAGACCTCCGAGATGCATACTATCATATTCCAATTTATCCAGAACATTGGAAATTGCTGAGATTTGCAGTGACTGGGGGGGCAGACACGTCATTATCAGTTCAACGTCCTTCCATTTGGACTATCAGCTCCGAGAGCCTTCACCAAGGTGATGTCCGAGATCATGGCCCACATCAGGGAATGGCAGATTTGCATTATTCCGTACCTCGACAATTTTCTGCTAGTGGCCCCACCAGCTCAGGTGTTACAGAAGCGGATGCAGAAGGCTTCACAGATATTAATATCACTGGGATGGTTGGTAAATTATCAGATCTGATCCCTTCCCAGTGGAGGAATCCCTCAAAGCAACTGCTTCACTAGTCCAAGATACCCATGTAAGAATCTACTCGGATAATATTACGACGGTTGCACATCTCCGTCATCAGGGGAGCTCGAGTCATGAGGACCTGAAGGCCATCTCGGCAAAAATATTCTTGTGGGCAGAGGAAAACCTGCAATCCATATCAGACCTTCACATAAGAGGAGTAGACAACAGACAAGCAGACTTCCTGAACAGGAGAGATATTCACCCGGGAGAGTGGAGTCTGGATCCGGAGGTATTCCAGATGTTAACCAGAAGGTGGGGGTGCCCAGAGGTCGATTGGATTGCCAACCACCAAAACGCAAAGGTGGCTTATTTCTCCCTGAACCCAGGAGACCGATGCCTGGGTATAGATGCTTTAGTCCACCAATGGCGATTTAGTCTAGGCTACGCCTCCCCTCAGATTCCTCTCCTACCAAAAACTCTGCAGAAGATAAGGAACAAACAAACCAGGGTAATTTCAGTGGCACCCCTCTGGCCAAAAAGAAGCTGGTACGGTACCATAACCAGACTAAGCATAGACTGGTCCCTGGTGTAGGAGATCTTTGAATGGTGGCAGTATCAGAGGACTGTCTATCACCCAGAAATAGAGAGGTTACACCTGGCAGCTTGGCTTCTGAAGTCTTGATCGTAAGAGCCAAAGGTCTCTCTGACAGTCATCCAGACACTGCAAAAAAGTAGGAAACCAGTGACCAATGCAATATACCATAAGACCTGGAAGAAATTCAACTCCTGGTGTGCACCAGAACAACCAGATCCCCAGAAGGTCAATGTCTCTAGAATCTTAGATTTTCTTCAAGATGGCCTAGACAAGGGACTCAGGCCCAGTACACTAAAAGTACAGGTTGCTGTGTTCATACTTTGACCAATCTCTAGCAAACCATAGGTGGATAAAAGATTTATGACTGCAGCTACACGGCTGCGTCCCAGAACAGTCAGTCGGGTTCCAGCTTGGGACCTCAATATCATCCTAAAGGGCCTAACCCTTTCACCATTTGAACCCCTGTCTACGGGCCCTGAATGGCTATCCTGGAAGACAGCATTCCTGGTAGCAATTACAACAGCCAGACGCTTGGGGGAGTTGCAGGCTCTTTCAATAGAAGACCGACTAGTGTTCTGTCTGGATCTGGTTTCAGACTTCCACAGAAACCAGGACATAATAGTACCCTCATTTTGTCAGAACCCGAAGAACAAGAAAGAGGGAGAGTTCCTCTCTCGACTTAAGGAGAGCGGTCCTACATTATCTACACGTTACCAGAGAGTGGAAAAAGGATAAAAACCTATTTGTTCAACCCTAGGGCCTGAATAGGGGAAGGAAGGTATCCAAGGCCACAGTGGCAAATTGGATTAAAAAAGTGATTTATTGAAGCTTATAAGATTCAGGAGCTCATTCCACCAGAGCAGTATCCATTTCATGGGCGGAAAAGGCCTGCGCTTCCATCGAGCAGATATGCAGAGCAGCCATCTGGTCGTCTGTCCACACCTTTGTTAGACATTATAGACTTTGATTTAACATCCGTCAAACATTTAGCATTTGAGAGAAGTTCTCCAGACGGTTGTCCGTCCCTGAGTCATCAGTCTTTGGCATTGCCTCCTGTGTGCTGTCGTGGGGGATTATTAGAGAAAATAGAATTAGACTTACCGGTAATTCGGTTTCTAATAACCTACCACGACAGCATGAGTAATTCCCACCCCTATACTGAAAACATTCCGAAACTGGTTAACTTGTATATAGTAAGCATCCATACGTTGTGGTCCTTTCTAACAACACTGAGGAATGGAGGTAGGAGGGACTATTTGACCTTTTGTATTTCCTGTCCCTAATTATGATGCAAAGACGTCCTCCTGTGTGCTGTCGTGGTAGGTTAATAGAAACCGAATTGCTGGTAAGTCTATCTTTTTTCGTCTTTTAAATTTTAAAAATTACAAAAGGGAAAATGGGCCAATGCAAAAGTTTGGGCAACCTGCATGGTTAGTACCTAGAAGCAACCCCTTTGGAAAGTATCATCCTATATAAAATCCAGCCAAGAGTCTTTCAATTCTTGTTTGAGTGATTTTCATCCATTTTCCCTTGGAAAATTTCTTCCAGTTCTGTGAGATTCCTGGGTCGTCTTGCATGCACTGCTGTTTTGAGGTCTAGCCATAGATTTTCAATGATGTCCAGATCTAAGGACTGTGCGAGCCATTAATAAAACCTTCAGCTTGCTGCTTTTTGAGTGTCACGATTCCCCCCTCAGTTTGTCTGGGACACAGTTACTGACAACTCAGACATCCAATCTGGTACAGAGGCATGCTGAAGCTGTCGATGTGTTGATTGACAGGTTAGCTGTCCAATCTGAGAATGGGAGGCACTGTCTCCTCTGCCAGATGTACATTAAGCTAAATGTGGTTTGTTCCCTCTGTGCCTTACATTCAGTATTTTGATCTTTCGTTACCTCACTTTGGACCTCTTTCTGACCATCTGTCTGTTTAACCCCTTCTGCTCTGATTCGCTATTTCCTGGTATTCTTACCTTTGGAATGTTACCGGAGTACGCTTGTCTCTTCCTTCTGATTATGGCATGCCTTCCTGGCTTCTGACCTTGGACTCCTTGACTATTCTGACTCACAGCTTGGCCATGAGAAGTGACTAGTCACATTGATGTGGTCTGTGGATTTTGACGTGTTTAGGTACATTATCCATTTGTAGAAGCCATCCTCTTTTCAACTTCAGCTTTTTTACACATGGTGCTCCCTGCTAACCAGGTCATGTATACCCCTTAAATCTAGTTTATTTGCCTCCTCCTTGTCTAGCTAACTATTGCAAACCTTCAGTAGCATGCTTGCACTTTAACCACTGCACCTTAACATAATTTGTCATCCTTATTTGATTGCTGTCATATTTTAGTAGCTTATTTTGTACCTTGCAATATGGTTTTGTCTCTGCAATTATTCTAAGCATGTCTTGCACCAGTATTGAAAATTATTCAGCACTATGCACTTTAGTGTTACTTATTGTCTTTGGATGTAGAGATAGCAAGAAATCTAAGAGAATATACTGTATGTAAACAATTTTGCTGTGAGGAGCCATAAAGCTATATGGGCTTTTAAATAGAGCTGCATTGGAAAAAAAACTTTTTTCCCTATTTATGTATCTATGTTTTATGCATGTTATTGGATACCAAATTTGGCTGACATAAATTAGTCTAAAAGTACTGTTTGCAAAGAGATATATATTGAATTATGACAGTAATTAAAATTCATAAAAGCTCTGCTCCATACATAAGGTAGCCTTTTCTGAGGAACCCTATTGTGATTTTTCTTTATATGCTCTGGATATTTATAAATTTTTGAATGTTTATGGTTTATGAATTCCTGTGTTTTCAGGTCCATATGTGTGTATTTATCCACAATCTTTTTTAAAAATTGTCAATATTTGTTAAATAAAAATCTTTGAATTTTTACTTGGCATATGCTTTGGTTCATTTGTAGGTAATATTTTTTTTTACAAATTTAGATGTTCTTATGCATAATTCTTCTGATGCTGAATTTTATGGTGAGGATGCCAGAGAGGTTTTATTCTGATGACTGACTGACTCTTCCAGGAAGGCCGTATTTGTACACGTGTCTCTGAACAGTTGACCAATGTACTGCAACTCCAGAATTTGCCAAATCTTTCTGAAGGTCTTTTGTAATCAGAGATTCTGATTTGCCTCTCTAGCAATCCTACAAGCGGCTCTCACTGAAATTTTGCTTGGTCTTCCAGACCTTATCTTGACCTCCACTGTTCCTGTTAACTCCCATTTCTTAATTACATTTTGAACTGAGGAAAGGGTAACCTGAAAACGCTTTTCTACCTTCTTATAGCCTTCACCCACCTTGTGGGCCTCCACCATTTTCTTTTTTGAAGTGCTAGGCAGCTGAGTAGAAGAACCCATGGCTGCTGTTTTTTTTTTTTTTTTCTTTTTTTTTAGCACAAGGTTAGAGGAGGCTGGGTTTTTATAAAGCTGGGAAATTTGCATCACCTGGTCTTTCTTATCAATGGTGAACAAGCCATAGTCTAAGATCTGAAATCTTGATCAAAATTATCTGAGCACACACATTTCCAAGGGTGTCCAAACTTCTACATTGGCCCACTTTCTTTTTCTCTAATCCCCTCCACGACAGCACATAGGAGGTTGCCTCCCCATCCTGATTAGGGACAGGAAACAAGAGGTTAAATGGCCCTCTCCTTCCTCTAATCCCCAGTGTTTTCCTGTCCCTAAACAGGAATGAAGAGGTGCTATGTGCTCCGTGGATGGGGCCGGCGACATCCTGGGGTTCTCCTTACCATGAGCCGGGCAGCCGGGGTCGATGATCCTGCACCTTCCTCCCCGTTCCTGCTCCCGCCGCTGGCAGGACCCGCACCATCCTCTGGCGCTTCGGCAACGCTGGATGGTGAGTGGGGCTGGGGGCCTCCTGAAACAAAAGGAAAGGTGGCGCCAGGAACTTAGGGGGGAGCGATCTCATCCGATTGGATGAGGAAAAGGAAGCTGGATCTCTGTTCCTATTTAAGGACCCTGATGGAAGACGCCATAAGGTAGGACAAACGTCTACAGGATGGATGCGCCTTCCCTGAAAGCTGCGTCTGCAGAGCCCAGCTCAAACCCTGGCCCAGTGAGTACACTTGGAAAAGGGTATATGCCTTTTTGGTTTAGGACCTATTCTTAGGGGCCCCTCTCCTTCTCTCTCTTTCAGGGAGACAAGGATCATACACCAAAAACAGAAGAAAAACCTACAAGCCGACAATGCGCCATGTGTAAGAAAAAAAAAAAACTCTCCTCCGATTATAAAAAGACATTGTGCCAGCAGTGCACGGCAAAAATCGTACGGGAGGCGCAACCATCCCTGATAGAGGAATTAAGAGGAATGATGCGACAGGAAATCCAGTCGTCCCTGTCTACCTTCTCCCAGTCATCCGGGGGGCGCCCTCAACCTCAAGGAAGAGGAAATACGCCCCTGAGGACATCTGAGTCAGAACCTGAATCATCGGTTTCGGTGAACTGGAGGGAAGAGGGTGAACTAACCCCAGTCCAGTCAGAAGATAAGAAGTGGTTCTTTTCCTCAGACGATATGGAGGAACTACTCTCAGCAGTCAGGAACACAATGGGAGTAGAAGAAGATGGACCACCCTGCTCTGTGCAGGATGACCTATTTGGCAGCCTGAAATCCAGGAAGAAAATGGTTTTCCCTATGCATAATATTCAGAGTCTAATCCTGGAAGAATGGGAACTCCCAGAAAAGAAGCTAAGTATCCTGGGCGAAATGAAGGATCGATTTCCCCTGGACGAAGTAGCCGCGAAACCTTGGACTGAGATTCCAAAAGTGGATATCCAGGTAGCTAGAGTAACTAAAAAGACTATGCTACCCTTCGAGGACTCCTCACAGCTGAAAGACCCGCTGGACCGAAAGATGGATAGCCTATTGAAAAAGTCCTGGGAAGCCTCAGCGACTTCCTTGAAAACAAATGTTGCATCGGCCTGTGTAACCAGGACCCTGTACCTCTGGCTTCAGCAGCTAGGAGACCATATAAAAAGGGGAACTTCAAAGGAAGATCTCCTAGCCTCTCTACCACTTCTACAGAAGGCAGCCGCCTTTCTAGCAGACTCCTCGGCGGAGTCAGTCTGTATTGCGGCAAGAACGTCCGTGCTCTCTAACAACACTCGAAGAGCCCTATGGCTAAAAATGTGGAGTGGGGATATCCTATCAAAATCAAAGTTATGCTCTATTCCGTTCAAGGGCGAATACGTATTTGGGCCGGCATTGGACGAACTATTAGAGAAGGTGACCGACAAGAAGAAAAACCTTCCTGAGCCAAAACCACCAAAGAAAAAACCCTATCATCCACCCCAGACTCAAACCCCGCAATACAGGGGTAAAGGGAAAACGGGACGTTGGAGCTACCCAAAAGGCGGAAGAGGCAGGAATATTTTTCACGGTTCCTGTTCAGACAGACAAAAAATGACGGCAAGCAAGTAGGGGGCAGAATTGCAGATTACTTCCCGAGCTGGCAGGAGATAACGAACCAAAAAATCCTGGACTTGGTCAGATGGGGAGAAAAAATAGAATTTTCCTCCAGCCCCCCCACAAAACTTGGAAGTTACACATCTTCCGTCAGCAAAACTGCAAAAGATTCTACATGGCGAGCTCCAAAAGATGCTATCATCAGCGGTAATCTCTCCAGTCCCAGAACTGGAACAAGGTCAGGGCCACTACTCATGACTGTTCTTAGTAAAAAAAAAAAAAAAAAAAAGCCAAGTGGGAAATACCGGGTCATCAACCTGAAGAAGCTAAACCAATATGTCCGGTACCAACGCTTCAAGTTGGAATCGATAAAGACTACGATACCACTGATTGGACGAGACTTTGCTATGGCCACCATAGATCTCCAAGAGGCCTATTACCACGTTCCCATCCATCCATCCCATTGGCAATATCTAAGGTTCACAGTCACTCTAGACACAGAAGTACACCACTTCCAATTCAGAGTTCTACCCTTCGGCATCTCTTTGGCACCCCGAACATTTACAAAGATAATGGCAGAAGTGGTAGCATTCCTCAGAGGGAAGGATATATGTGTCGTCCCTTACTTAGACGACCTCCTGGTCTTGGCTCCCTTCAACACCATTCTAAGACAACACCTACAAACAGTCCTGCAGACCCTGACGTCCCTGGGCTGGATGGTAAATATGGAGAAATCAGACCTGAATCCCTCAACCAGGAAGATCTTTCTTGGGATACTCCTGGATTCCCACAACCAAATATCCTTTCTTCCGTCCACCAAGCAGGTGGGTGTGAGATCAAAAGTTCGGACTCTAAAAAGTCAGAAAACAGTGACCATAAGGTTTGCCATGTCAACATCTGGATCAATGACTTCGTGGATCCAAGCGGTCCCCTGGGCCCAGGCCCACTCAAGGATACTCCAGAGATATATCCTTTCCCGCTGGAACAAAGACCCGGAGACCCTCAATACAAGAATCTCCCTACCCCAGTACGTAAAGTTGACTCTAAACTGGTGGCTCAACCAGGGAAATCTAGCGAAAGGGACACACTGGATACAAGATCCCATGACGTCAATCACAACAGACGCAAGCAAACGCGGCTGGGGAGCAGTATCATCTCAGAGAATCTTCCAGGGACTCTGGCCCAGAGACACGGAAAAACAATCTTCAAACTACAGAGAACTGAGAGCGGTAATAGAAGCCCTAAAGGCCGCAGAAACATTAGTCCAGGGAACCCATGTCCGAATTTACTCCGACAATATGACCACTGTGGCCCATCTACGTCGTCAGGGCAGGACAAAATACGGAAGTCTGCAAAATGTTTCGGCACGGATATTCAGCTGGGCAGAACACAATCTCCCGTCCCTTTTTCAGGTCTCTACATAAAAGGATCCAACAACACCGAGGCAGACTTCCTAAGCAGGACAGACTTGGATCCAGGGGGATGGAGCCTCAATGCCAGAGTATTCCTTACCTTCACCAAAAAATGGGGTCTCCCAGAGGTAGACCTATTTGCGAGCTGGGAGAATGCCAAAACAGAGCATTACTTCTCCATAGGGCTGAACGAGAAACACTCAAGAGTAGACGCCTTCGCTCACCCGTGGAACTTCGGACTGGCATACGCCTTTCCGCCGATTCCCCTAATACCAAGAACTCTGCAAAAGGTCAGGACAGACGTGGTCAACACTATCCTGATCACCCCTCTCTGGCCAAAAAGGAGCTGGTTCGGAGCCCAAAAACTGATGAACTGAGGGTCCCCTGATCCTGCCCACGGACCGCGACCTTCTACATCAAGGTCCCATCCTTCACCTGGCTCCCCACAGCCTAAGCTTGGCAGCCTGGTTTCTGAAACCACAATTCTGAAAGCCAGAGGCCTCTCAGATGCAGTGATAGCTACACTTCAAAAAAGTAAGAAACCTATCACAAATGCCATATATTCCAAAATATGGAAAACCTTTTCAGCATGGTACTGATCCACTCCCATAGATTCCTTCCACCCCAGCGTGTCAAAGATCCTAGACTTCTTACAGGACGGGTTATCCAAGGGTCTGAAACCAAGCACCTTGAAGGTACAAATATCAGCCCTAAGTTCTTTCTTCGATCAAAGCCTGGCAGAGCATCGATGGATCAGGAGGTTTGTCAGCAGCTTCCAGAATCCATCCAAATAAATCCAACATGGCCCCGACATGGGACCTGACTATAGTACTGAAGGGTCTAATGAATCCTCCATTTGAACATCTCGACCAGGCCCAGATAAACTATCCTGGAAAACAGCACTACTCGTAGCCCTTAAAACGGCAAGGAGAGTGGGGGAAATTCAGGCTCTGTCCATCAGAGAACCCTATCTAAAAATTCTGGACGATAGGCTAATTCTTCGGCTAGACCCTTTCTTTGCGCCAAAAGCGTCTTCAGATTTCCACAGATCCCAGGAAATAATACTGCCCTCCTTCTGTGATAGCCCGAGGGACGAGAGAGAAAAGATTTCATTCACTGGATGTCCGGTGAGCAGTTCTGACCTATTTGGAAGAGACAAAACTTTGGAGGAAAGATCAGAATCTTTGTTCAGTATGGCGGACCAAACAGGGGGAAGAAAGTGTCCAAAAGCTCCTTGGCTAACTGGATCAAAAAAACGATAACGGCCGTTTATAAAAGCCAGGATCTACCTCCTCCGGTATCCCTGAAAGCCCACTCCACCAGAGCTGTCTCCGTCTCCTGGGCAGAAAAAGCTGATGCATCCATTGAGCAGATCTGCAAGGCCGCAACCTGGTCTTCAGTCCATACCTTCACGAGGTATTGTAGATTAGATCTCATGTCAGTACGAGATCTAGCCTTTGGCAGGAAAGTCCTGCAAGCCGTGGTCCCTCCCTAAACCATTATCCTTTGGTATACCTCCTATGTGCTGTCGTGGAGGGGATTGCAGAAAATAGAACTACACTTACTGGTAGTTGGGTTTCTAAGACCCTCCATTTCAAGCATTCAGTCTGTGGTCCTTGGAAAACATTGGGGATTAGAGGAAAGGAAGGGCTATTTAACCTCTTGTTTCCTGTCCCTAATCAGGATGGGGAGGCAACCTCCTATGTGCTGTCGTGGAGGGTCTTAGAAACCCAACTACCGGCAAGTGTAGTTCTATTTTTGTAATTTTTAAAATATAAAAAACTACTTTTTTGTCTTTGCCTAAAAATTCAAAGGAAATATTTCCTCTTTCTTTAGGCCATTTAGAGATCATCTCATCTTTAATTTGCATAACGATAGCAGTAATTTTGACCAAGTGTGCCCAAACTTATACAGTACAGTCCACTATACATTTGAGCACT
This sequence comes from Dendrobates tinctorius, assembly GCF_039654945.1. Taxonomy (NCBI): domain Eukaryota; kingdom Metazoa; phylum Chordata; class Amphibia; order Anura; family Dendrobatidae; genus Dendrobates; species Dendrobates tinctorius. The sequence continues at coordinate 19,759,848 of NW_027361694.1, forward strand.
AAAGCCAAGGATTGGCCTTGTGATGTCCTCACTGCTGCCAAGTAAAGAAAAATACTGGCAGGGGCACTGGAACCTTGTAGATGAAGCAAAGGAGGATTTACCCAGTATAATTCTTCTGAGCTGAGTGTTACTGGTATGTAAATATTGCCCAAGCACTCATTTCCGTGCATGCCCTCCCTCAATCACTATACAATGTGCAAGTGTCTCATGAGGAAATGGCCATGTACAGACCCAAACTACATTTTGCAATGTTGATGTATAGTTGTTCTGTAAGTATTTGACAAACCGTCCTACTAATGAATAAAATAATACAAACATATACATCCCGGAGAACCCATTTTAAGTCATATAAGCTAGAAGTATTTTTGTTTTTTTTTTTCCTTTTTCTATCTTTCAAGTCTTCATTAACACCAATTGCATCATTGCTTTTCACGTCACGTTTCTTTATGAAGAAATTTGTGATCATTTAGCGTTTTTCAAGAGTAATTACATCATGCTGGTTAAGTCTAATTATTAACATTTTAGATTGCAGCTGATGAGTCTCCTCCAGAAGGTTGCAGCGCATTTGTTTCTATCCACGGGAAACACACCTGCAAAGCAAGTCAGATTAAAAATCTTCTCAAGGAAGCACTGGATAGGTAAAGTGATTGCGGACTTCTCTGTAGTGCCAAGTAATGTCTGTGTAGCCAACAATAACGTAGAATTCTGTTTTAACATTCTTCTCTCATTCATTTTTTGTAGGCCAAGACCTTATTTCTATAAAGGAGATCATATTTTCCCTACTTTTTCCAAGACCTCGCCAGTTGTTGTTTTGTATGCAGAAATTGGAACAAAAGCGTTTGCCACCTTACACACATTGTTACTTGAGAAAGCAGAACGTGAGGAAATCGTTTATATTCTACGTCATTACATACAGGTTTGTTGGCATAGCAATTTTCCTATGTACAGTGGGTGAAATAAGTGTTGAACATGCTACCAATTTTCTAAAAATGCTATTGACATGAAATTCTCACCAGATATCGGTAGCAACTAGTGATGAACAAGCATGTTCATGTGCTAACCGAGAGTCTTTGGTGTGCTCGAATATTATATTCCAGTCCCCATGGCTGCTTGTCTCGCGGCAGTTAGACAGCTACATCACATGCAGGGATTGCCTATCAAACAGGCAATCCCTGCATGTATTGCGACTGTCTAACAAGCACGAGATATGCAGCCGCAGAGATTGGAACATATTATTCGAGCACGCCAAAGGCTCTCGGTTAGCACACTAGCATGTTCAGATAACGCTCATCACTAGTAACAACCCATCGAGTCCACACAGGCAAAGAAATCAAAGCATAATTTATGAACATATATGTGTAATAATGGGAAATGACACCGGGAAAAAGTATTAAACACAGGAAACCAGTCATGTTAAATCAATATTCAAGCAAATTCCCTTTTCAAAAAGAAAGGGAAAAGGGTCTCTATAGTCATGGGAGTGTGCTTGGTACTCGATAGAGTATCCAGGTACTCGGGCGCCATGCTCGATTCCCCCCCCACATGTTTGGTTCCTCATTTTCATCCTCTAAACATGCGGGGATTGCCTGCCAATAAAGCTTGTGCCGAAGCCATGTTGGCTACTGGCATTACTGTGACTAACTGGCTGTTGGGTTCGTCGAGCCTATAAAAAACCCAGTTATGCCATGTTCAGCGCATTGTACCCGTAAATATTGCAGGGAGTGTTTCTGCTGCAAAAGGGACAGTGTTATAGAGTTCCAGAACCTGCTGATGCAACACTAAACCAGCATCCCTTTTTTGGGCTAATTCAAATAGATTCTGTTTTATAATGCTGCTCTTAGCTGCTGGGGTAGCAATAGTGTATTAGAGGCATTTAAGGCAGGGTTGATTGCATTACACTCCTTTGTGCTGCTATGTTAAACCAATAGTCCTTTCAGGGCTAATTCAAATAGATTCTATTCTCTAATAATATCTCTCTTCTCTGCAATTTTGTTTAGGGCTAGCTGGTGGAGTAGGGATAGCATATTACAGGCACTTAGTCAAGGTTGATGGCATTACTGTCCTTGGCACAACCACATATAAGCAACACTCCTTTCAGGGACAACTTAAATAGATTCTATTCTCTAATAATATTGCTCATATCTGCACTTCATTTAGGATTAGCTGGCGGTGTAGGGATAGTGTATTCCAGGCATCTAGTCAGGGTTTGGATACGTTAGTCCTCGGTGCTGCCACATACAAGCAAACTCTTTTTGAGGACAAGCTAAATAGATTCTATTCTCTAATAATGCTGTTCTTATCTGCAATTCATGTAGGGATAGCTTATTACAGACATTTCAGCAGGGTTTTTAATGATGCAGTCCTTGGTGTTGCCATGTACTAACAAAATTCCTTTCAGCGACAATTTTAAATAGATACTATTCCCTGATACTACTCTCAAGGCCCCGTTACATTTAGCGATACACCAGCGATCCCGACAACGATATGACCCGGTCAGGATCGCTGGTGCATCGCTAAATGGTCGCTAGTGAGCTGCCAAACAGGCAGATCTCACTAGCGATGCAGCAGCGGTCGATACCTGTCAGACGCGGCACTGATGACTTCTTCCGCCCGCGTCCATGGCTCGCTCGTCAGCAGGAAGCCGATGATGAGAAAACGGCCCAGGCCGATCTTGCGCGATCACCGATAACCAGCGGGGGAGCCAGTCGGAGGTGAGTGTCACATGTAGCAATATCGCTAGTGATATCGCTGCTGCATCACAAAATCGGTGACGCTTTAGCGATATCGCTATGTGTAAAAGGCCCTTTAGCTGCGTAGATAATTTAAAATGCGCAAAGCATGTGATAAGGGACTGGGAAGTGGACATGCTGCTGATGGTGCACGTGCCCGAGGTCCTGGTGATGCATCTGCACTATAACAGGGTGCAGCGGACCGAAGTAAAATGGCAGCTGCACAGGTGCAATAACAACAATTGAGACAGCCAGCCTACAATCAGGGATTGGCCATGTGGCACACAAGTGCAGAAAAAATAATCCATATGTGGCAATGTTCACAGAGGGAATGCAGGGCTTCTGGTTCACAGCCTATTAGTAACACCATATAGGGGGGCTGCCCAGTGCCAACTAAAATGCATCCTGTGTGAACAGAGGCCACAGTTTACAGAACCATTTGGGCCCAACTGCACCCTGAGAAAAATATAAAGTGCCCAAAAACATCAATATATGTAAGGTATTGGTTGATATTAAGGCCTTAATATGGAAGCTGGTAAACTGCGTCAAAGTTCCTTACACTTGCCAGTCCTACTCTAACATAAAAACCACTGAAAGAGGAAAAAATCCTCCAAAAAATTCTGGAAAAAAAGACAGGCCTAAATACATCTGCACTATCTGAACATTGCCACATACGGATTATTTTTTCTGCACTTGTGTGCCACATGGCCAATCTCTGATTGTAGGCTGGCTGTCTCATTTAGTATTATTGCACCTGTGCAGTTGCCATTTTACTTGGGTCTGCTGCACCCTGTTATAGTGCAGATACATTTAGGCCTGTCTGTTTTTTTTTCCTGAATTTTTTTGGAGGATTTTTTCCTTTTTCGGGGGTTTTTATATTTCCCAATACCACTTTCTTCCACATGGTCCAGCCTCACTAGCCAAGAGTCTGGACTACATAATCCTCACACCTTTCTCCTACCATGGTGAGTCCTAGGAGACAACCCCATACTTTGACACTCCGAGGAGCTCTTTTTCTTCACAATTGTGGCCCACTGTGGTGAACGGTAATTGCTGTTTCAAGAGATGAGGCACAGTTGCCAACAAGTCATGTTAAGACAACAAGTCAAGAGGAGGACCAGAGTGAGCAAGTGGAAGACTAGGTGGTGGATGATGAAGTCACTGACCCAACCAGGCAAGGCGGCATGCAGAGCGAGCACTGCAGCTCCAAGGGGGGAGAGATCAGTATCACCACAACAGGCAGGATGAGTTAGTGGAGCTGACAGTTAGGCCGGTTTCACATTTGCGTTAAAGGCCACAGCGTCGGCCAGCGCACGGCCGCTGCTAAGCCCCGCCCCCTGCCGCGCCTCCGCCGGTAGCTCCACCTACCGGCACATGACGCTGCATCCCTCCTGCTTCCCCTATCTTTATCACTGGGAACGCAGGCCGTGCGCAGTATGCGTTTGGCGGTGCATGCGTCCTTTTGACGGTGCGCCAACCAGCGCCAAACACAACCTGTTGCAATTTGGTTGCGCTCGGCACACCGTCAAAAGGACTCATGCGCCGCCAAATGCATACTGCGCACGGCCTGCGTCCCCAGTGATAAAGATAGGGGACGCATGCAGCGTCATGCGCCGGTAGGCGGAGCTACCGGCGGAGGCGCGACAGGGGCGGGGCTTAGCGGCGGCCGTGCGCAGGCCGACGCTGCGGCCTTTAACGCAAATGTGAAACCGGCCTAAGAAGGTCAATTATTCCCCTGAGCACCCACATGCAGCCAGATCCCAAGCCAATGGTTAGGTTTTCCCCAGTCTGGCTCTTTTATAGCCCCTGGGGACAATTTGTTTTTTTTCAGTCCTTTCACTGCATAGGCTTTGAGTCTAGGTTTCTCACTATCTATCAAATTTAACAGAATGTGTATGAGGCCCTCCTTTATGTCTAATACAAAGTGTATTGGATACCCTCTTCCTTCTAATTTCAAACCTTCAAACCACATGCTCAGGTAAGTTTGTAAAATGTTAATTTTATTTACTGGTAGATGATAGATTTTTTTTTTTTTTATTTATTTTTTTTTAAGCATTGAAAGGTTTTTCTTTTTTAAATTTTGCCTTATATACAAGTCATTATACAGGAAATGTTTCTTAACATTTTTTTCTGTAAAATCCGTTTTATCTTCGATTTGGTATGTTTTATTGTCAGTCCGTAATTATAGCATTACGCTCTGAGGACGTTGTTCCCAGCAGCAACCTGGGAGTCTGAGATGTGTCCAGGCATCTTCCAATCCAGTTTCCATTTCATTTGAGCACATTTTCCATCCATTTTAATGCCTCCAGACCTGGAATGGTCTGCCGGAAAAATGCTTGAATTTCCCACTGACTTCCGTTATACTCGTTACTGGAGTTGAGCACTTGAGCAGTCAAAAGTGCTCGAATCGAGTAACCAGCACCTAAGCATTTGTGTTTGCACATCACTAGTGCCACTTTTTTAAGATCTGCATCCTAGAAGTCAATATTGACCCTTTAAAAAGCATTGCGTAGGATATAAAGTCAAACCAGAGTCTTCTCCAAGGGGAAAACATCTCCATTGGCAGATGGCTGTTTTGGACTTTTTGTTTCATGTCAGTCCAGCAAAGTAGGAAACATGTTGGCTGTTTGAGAGGTCTTTCACAGAGGATGGGTGGTAAAGTCTCTCCATTTAGGACAGTTGTCTTGATGAGACTAATAGCTAAGGCAATGGGGGGGCATAGCCTGGTCTAAGTCTCCTGACAGCGACTTGTCGGTCATGTGATGCCTTAATTTAGAAAAACTCCTAGCCTATTTACATTTGTAGTACATAGTCTAATGCCACAATTGCCATTAAATTTTTAATAGGAGAAAATGTAGTTGTATGTTTTATTGTTGATAGGGAGACCATAATCTAGGGTCAATAGCAGGGCGACCTCTATTTAGGATTCTCATCCATTAGCCAAACTATCAGCTGTAAAGACAGTTTCTGGCTTTCGAGGACTCGACACCAAAATATTTGTTGTACAATCAGCCCACTGATTTGTGTAATGCTTTTTCCCAACAATATGAATTTTTTAGATATATCCATTAATTACATTTGCCAAATGTTATCCCTAAGCAACTTTGTTTTTAAATTCTAGAAACCAAGTAATAGAAAAATCAACCTGTCTGGCTATGGGGTTGAGCTTGCTGTTAAAGACACTGAATACAAGGCAATGGATGATACCCAAGTTGAAGGTACTTTGAATGTGCAATACAAGTAAAAATTAGTAACAATTATATTGATAAATCATATGTACAGTAATTATTCTGCAATAGGAATGCTTAAGCTTTCATGTATATAGTTATTAGTAGAGGTTTGCCTTTCTCCTGAGGCTGTGTATAGGATTTGTCAAAGGTATTATTCTAAAGATCTTCTACTGACCATGCATTGATCTGTTGATTTCTTTGATCACCATGTAATGCTTAGTTTTCTGTGGGGATAGTCATGCACATAAACCGAATACTTGCTAATTAGTTCAATCAAAAATTACATATTAGTTTGGTCCCAGCAGTGGAACCGGCTTATTGGGGGGGGGGATAGTAAAAAGCGAGAAGTTGAACAATCCTTTTTATAAGGGTTGTTGTGGATTAGAAAAACACCTGTTCATGGGTTGCAACTGATATTGTTTCTCCATTTCATTCCAGTGAAAGGGGTGAGGGGCAATATGCAGCCTGTGCGAGTATGATGCTGTTTATTGTTTTAATTCTATTGGTGATTTGTGTGATAAAGCATTAATTAGACTTGCATTTACCATATAACAACATATATTGTAAGTGCACTGTATTGTAAGGGTTCCAATGTATTGTAAAGAATAAGAAAATGCTCACACAAGAATTTAATTTACTAAATTGATTTACTTAAGTGATAAGATCAAAATATAAACAATATAAAACTATACATATGCATTAATCAGAAACAGGCATTATACGTTACATTATTCAGATAGTCTCATCTCGGTGTCCTCTCTCGTCTGTCACATCCCTCCTCTCTCCATCTATCAGTCCTCTATATACCAAAAAACATGAGAATTCACCAGATAACATCCTTGGGAACGTTTACACACCCAATCTAATTATGGCAACGAAGGTCCTTTGTTGGTACGTAAGTGTAAACCAGTTATTTGCTCTGCTTGGACAATTTGACCATCTGGTTGAACAAGGCAAGATCCTTCTAGGGGATATATATATATATATTAGTAACTATCGATAGTTGGTATTAATTAATTGGAGTGTTGAAACCATTAAAAGTAACTCATAGTATACATTCCACCCTTTGGTTTCAATCACTTTAATTAACCTGCCACTAAACTATACCATTTATCATTATTTGCATTGCTTATATATATTTATTTGCTGCCAATAGAAAACCGTTTTGGTAAAAAACAACATCCCGGGCTTAAAACGGAAAAAATCAAAACAAAAACAAAATTGGACCAGCAGGTGCTGAAATATCAAATGTCTGTAGAAATCTTCTTTCTTCGGATCTTCTTGACCGCAATTTTTAATTTTAAATGGGTCTCTGTTGCAGGGAAGCACGGGGAGTATTATGCCCTCATCACTTTGGGGTGACTTCACTACTTTCCCTGGTTAGAAAAAGAACAGACTCTAAAGAGCAATCTGTCCCTGCCCTTCATGACATTAACCCGTCAGTGCAGGTGTCCAATGACTGAGCATAAGAGTCCTTTCATCTATTGCTGCAGCTGTTCAGGGCCTCACTTTATATGCCATTTGTTTTCCGGCAGAAGCTTCTAGGGTTAGTTGTCCCCTCGCTTCTCGTCAGCTGGCAGTCATGAGGATTCACCCTGGTGACGATTCAGCATCATCTGGGCTCAGTCTCAGCGCTCAATTGGACATCTTCAGTCTACACACAAGACACAGCCTGCACTGAGGGAAAGTGAAATTCACAATCATACTTTAAAGTTCCAAAGTCTTGCAGAGCTAACTCAGTCCATGATATATTCACAGTCCAAGATAGTATAACTTGTTCAGTATAACTCAGTCCTGGTGGCTTGTTTTCCACCCCTTGATCAAATGAATCAAACAAAATTACTGTAGGTTTGTTGGTCCAAATTAATTGTGGCCAGAATTACCTTTGAAATGTTCTACTGTAGCAAATATTTATACTCTAGATAATAACTACTACATAAAATATCATGTGTATGGACTTGTACACTGAAATAAATCATATCATCAAAATATCAGATACCAGTTATCAAACACATCAAATTCATGTCAATCACATTTGCATAATAACGATGATCATAATTACCAGTACAATCATGTTCATGGAGATCACAAAATAATGTTACTACTAATCAGAATCAGTACAATTACATGTTAAAACAGAACCCAAACCAATTTGTTATTAACCCAATTCTAGCAAATTATTATTTTTACATCATAATATACACATTACATCAACACACTCTGGCTTCACCTAATGCATTCATTCAGTAAGCAGGAGAGATTCTCATTTGCATATAGACAAACACACACTTTGGGTACCCACACACTTGCATTGCATGACTCAGGTGTAGATGAACAAAACTATATCAAGAACAAAAGACCGACATTAACAAACTAGCATTCATTGAAATCATTTAACATATATGTTCTTCAAAACCCAATTTGCACGGGAGCTCCCAAAAAATAAAAAATGTTAAAACTCAAAAATAAGTCATAAAATATCATCTTATATTAGGTAGATGGACTCCTTTTTCACTACTGCAGAAATGAACTATTTTACTGTGCACTGTATTTTCATGTTAATTAAATGGCCAAGGTTTCTTCTTTTACTCCTGCAAACAAAAGGTTAATTACACACCCCACCCCCAATCCAACATGTAGTGGACTGAAAAGAGAAAAAACAATTCCTATAAAAACAAGAATGCTAAACACAGTACCATTAAAATTCAAAAGAGCTCATAAAAAATAAAAATATACCAAATAAAAAGTAAAAATTAAAATACCACAAATTTTTTCTTTGGCTGTGAACAAGGGATATCCATGACAAATACACAAAGCACATACAGTGACAAAGACCACACTTTGACAAGATAATAGATGACTTATTTGTACTATGTCCCAGTATATTATCAGTCATCTAACTTTAGTTCAGTCTTAAATTCATTGTCTGTATTGTCACTCCCTCTTTTCCTTGTATGTTTCTCTCAAATGGCTCCCACATACAGAATCATCTTATATCTGCTGTGGTCTTTTGCCTTTTAAAACATCAATGTCTATTACAAACCCTCAGGTGAGGAATGCACATTTATGCACCACCAAGACCAAACCCAATTCATCATATATCAGCCAGTGCATACGTCACAGTATGCTCACAGGAGTATTTCTCTTCATATATCAGCCAGCGCATACTTCATAGTATGCTCACAGGAGTATTTCTCCAAGAAACTCTAGAACGAAAACAAACATCATTAGACATCAGAAAATGTCAAAACTTTCCAAACAATTTTCAGGGATGTTCTACAACTTTTATCTAAAATCTGCATTTAAAATTAGTCCATGAGGGAATCTTGGCAGGGGTTGTAGTATGCCATGGTATTGGAAAAGTGCAAGGGGTGGTTACAGTGGGGGCTTTGCATGTCTCCATCAGGTGCCCACCTCTATCTTTCCCACCCCCTATCTCATTGGTCGCCACCCTCTTGGGTCTGGCGAGTTGCAATTTACCTTTTCTCCTCAGATCTTGCCATCTTCTCAAAAGGTCACTTGTAGAGATCCCATCTATCTTCTGGAATAGAACTCCACTAGCTATCAGGTCACAAAGCAACTCCTTCCTGCTCTTTCTTATTTGAGTATCCTCCTCTTTTTTTCTCCTTTCTTGATCTACTCTCTCTACTGTACTATTTTTTTGATACTTTTTCCCTCTCTAGAGCAGATAGCTGGGAGATTAAATTGCATGCTGTGTAGACAGTAGTGGAATTTCCCATAAGTGCACTGAACATAGTGAACAGTGGGGCTTTGTATGACGCTGGGGCACCTTCTATGAACTTATTCTTCATCAATACTGTCAATATTGCAGCATCTGGTCCCTTCCAATCCTAACAACACCAAAATGATCATTCAGATCTGGCAAAGGATTGCGAGTTATGCCACCTATACCTGCGATTTCTCTCAATCTCTGAACTCCATCTGCAAGAGTCTCCCATCGTGTCTGTGGTATTAATTCCATGGGAGAGTCATACACTTGTGCCACAGAATCCCTCACCAAATGCAGCAAAGAGAAAGTCTCTGTAGTGTCCCTTGCACGTCTAATTTTTAGACGCACCATAGGATCAATACAAATACTACAAAGTACTACTGCCTCGAGACTGTTCAAAATTATAGTATCGGCTCCCTGATCCCATAATCTGAGAATCCATGCTAACAAAGATTCTCCTGCTTGCTGCCTGTACCTGGTAGCTAATTCTGTTAATTCACCGGCTGTATAATTCCTAGTTTCCTCCGGTCATTGAAGCTTCTGCTCCTGTAGCTGCATTTCCTGCATCCATGCCATCTCCACTACGCTGTGTGACTTCTCTACTAGTTTTAGTAGTCACAATTGGTCTGGCTTGCTTTTCTTCCTCATCTGTCTCACTGTTACAGCCATCCCATTCTAGCAAATCTGACCATTTCTCACGTGCAATCATGGTGCTAATCTGTGCAGTATGAATATCTGACACTGGCCGCTGTCTCCTCCTGCGCCTATTCTTATTCACATTTTTCATTACATAAGCTTCAAAATTCCTTTGCATATTGTCATGCTGTTTCATTTGGTCTCTCAAGGCTGATTGCAAGCTAATCCTTTGCTCTAAAACTGTATGCAGTTTTCTCAATCCTTTGCTCTAAATGCAAATGATCTATCTGTTCCTGTAAGCTTTGAGACACTTGCAGACAGATCCATCCAACAGCTGCTGCAGCTTTCTGCTCTTTTGCATCATACCTTGAGAGATCAAATTTGGCAGCGACATCCTGGGGTTTTAGAAAGCGCTGTCCCTCCATATATTTGTTACATTCCTGTGCCATTGGGGTCCACTTTCCTGGTAACACCCATTCTGGCAAAGATCTGACACTACTCTCAACTGCTTTCCTATTCTTAACAAACATTCAATTTTGCAAACATTTTTATTCAAAACAATCCCACTTCTGACACCAATTTGTATTGTAAGGGTTCCAATGGATTGTCATGAATAAGAAAATGCTCACCCAAGAATTGAATTTACTAAATTGATTTACTTAAGTGATAAGATCAAAATATAAACAATATAAAACTATAAATACATATGCATTAATCAGAAACAGGCATTATTCATACGTTACATTATTCAGATAGTCTCATCTCAGTGTCCTCTCTCTGTCACATCCCTCCTCTCTCCATCTATCAGTCCTCTATATACAAAAAACATGAGAATTCACCAGATAACATCCTTGGGAACGTTTACACACCCAATCTAATTATGGCAACGAAGGTCCTTTTGTTGGTACGTAAGTGTAAACCAGTTAATTGCTCTGCTTGGCCAATTTGACCATCTGGTTGAACAAGGCAAGATCCTTCTAGGATCAAAGAGATGAGACTAGGGAAAAAAAAAAAAATATATATATATATATATATATATATATATATATATATATATATATATATATATATATATATATATATATATATATATATATATATTTCTGCAGCATGTGTACAGCGTTTTTCAAATTACATTGACTTTAATGATACTGTACAACGCTGCAGAATCTGCTGCGGACCCGCAGGGCCAAATCCGCTGTGGATCCACGGTAGAATCCACAACGTGTGCACACGGCCTTAGTTTTACCATTTCGTGTACTTGAAAACGGGAAAAAAATTCCAAATGTGGTGAAATTGCAAAAAAGTGCAATCCGACACTTGTGTTTTGTTTAGTCTTTTTTTACTAGGTTCCCTAAATGCTAAAACAGACCTGCCATTATGATTTTCCAGGTCATTATGAGTTCAAAGGCACCAAACATGTCTAGGTTCTTTTTTTATATAACTGGGGAAAAAAATTCCAAACTTAGTTAAAGAGAACATTGCTGTTATGGGGAGCAAGAGTAGACCCTCTGGGTCATGGTACCGGGATCCCTGGGGCGAGCTGGCCAGGTGGTGCTGACCCCTATACAGGGACTGTTGGGAGCAGGCCCGAAGGAGTTGAATACCGTGACAGCTGGTACCAAGAGGGGGGACTCAGGAACGGAAGAGACAGATAAGGCAGAGGGTGAGGAGCGGCCAGAGTACCATAAGACAGGCACACGATAATCATGCGCCTCCATGAGGAGCCGCCTGATATACCCTGTGCAGGAGCTTGATTGGTGCTTGCTCCACATGGGTGATGCAGAAGGGGTTAAGGGGAGAGAAGAGCCCCTGGCCAAATTTTCCTGGCTGTACTCCGTCATGGCTGAGGTCTCTGCAGGCGACAATGGGTATATTCTTCCCCTGGGAGGAGTAGCTCCAGAAACTAGCTCGATTGGGCAATCGTAGGCCCGATGTGGAGGGAGGGTCTCAGCTTCCTTCTTGTTAAAAACATTCGCAAATCAATGGTAGGCCACAGGAAGCCCCGGAAGATCTTAGTGCACTTGGTGCAGACTGGTCCGGGTAACAGGCAGCAGACAACGTTCTTGGCAAGAGTGACCCCAGCGAAGGACTTCCCCAGAGAGCCAGGCAAGGACTGGCTCGTGCGACCTGAGCCAGGGCAGGCCAAGGAGCAGAGCGTGAGACAAATTGGGCAAAACATAAAAAGCAATTCTCTCCCGGTGGAGAGCTCCGATCTGCATTTCCAGCTCGAGAGTGACCGTGGTGACGGGAACAGGTAACGGCTTGCCATCCACCGAGGTGATCACACGTGGTTCTTCAAGGGTGACAACAGGAATTCGAAACTTGTTCACCTCTTCCATCCGAATGAAGTTGCCCGCTGCACCCAGAGTCCACATATGCCTCCACAGATCTACGCTCCCGACCTAAGAGAATTAAAGCTGAGATAGTATGGGGTAGAGAGGGAACAGAATCACCTAGGAAGGCCTCTCTTACCTGGCCTAGGCAGAGGAGTTTCCCGGCCTCTCAGGACAAACGCAGGAAGTGGTTGGTTCCAACACAATAGAGGCATAACCCTTGCTCTAACCTTTCCCTGCGCCGCAGCTCCGATAGCTTAATGCGATCCACCTGCAGGGGCTCTGGGGCAGAACTACTGGCCGGCTTGAACGAACGAGGGCTGGGAGCAGGGTTGAACCTAGACGGACCCCTCTCCCTGACAGTCTCGCGGAGCGTTCCTGGAATCGCATGTCAATATGAGTAGCCAGAGATATAAGGTCCTCTAGAGAGGTGGGAGTGTCCCGACAATCAATCTCGTCCTTGATTCTCCCCGAAAGCCCCCTCCAAAAGGCCCCTACCAACGCCTCATTATTCCACCCCAGCTCTGAAGCCAGGGTCCGGAAGCGGATAGCGTACTGTCCCACGGTAAGAGTTCCCTGTCGGAGATTGAAAAGGGACTCCGTGGTGGATGCCAAACGCCCGGGCTCGTCAATGACCCGGCGGAAAGTATCCAAGAAGTCGTGTAGATGCCATCCCACTCCCACAGGGGGTTCACCCATGCCAAGGCCTCCCCCACGAGATGGGACACGATAAATGCCACCTTAACCCTATCAGACGGGTATTGCTGGGGCAGCAGCTCAAAATGTAAGCGGCACTGGTTAAGAAACCCCCGGCATAATTTCGGATCCCCGCCATACCTAGGCGGCTTCCCCAAACGTGGCGGTGGGTGAGGTGCAGGGTTGCGGGGCGGAGGCCGCTGCGGACGACTGCAGGGACTGCAAGCGGTCATCAACGGACGCCATGTAATTATCGCGCTGCTGCGCGAGCTCCTGCTGGAGTCCCGCCAGCAGAGGGGCGCTCCCTGGATCGGAGGTTTGAATGGTGGATAACAGAGTGTCCATGGACTTCATAAAAGTCATAATCTGGGTCTGGTTCTCCCGCAAAAAGAGTAGTTCCTTTTGGGTTGCTGCCGAGGCACCAGCGGGGTCCATGGCCTGATTATACTGTTATGGGTAGCAAGAGTGGACCCTCTAGGTCACTGTACAGGGATCCCTGGGGCGAGCTGGCCAAGTGGTGCCAACCCCTATACAGGGACCGTTAGGAGCAGGCCCGAAGGAGTCGAATACCGTGACAGCTGGTACCAAGAGGGGCGACTCAGGAACGGAAGAGAAAGACAAGGCAGAGGGTCGGGAGCGACAGGAGTCGGGAGCGACCAGACGGGGCCAAAGTACCGTAAGAAAGGCACACGATAATCAGGCGCCTCAAAGAGGGAGGAGCCGCCTGATATACCCTGTGCAAGAGCTTGATTGGTGCTTGCTCCACAGGGGTGATGCAGAACGGGGGCCTAAGGCGCGTACCTGAAGCAGGAGCAGTATAGGAAGAGGACCCCACGTGCTGAATCCCCCGGGCTGCAGGACGGGAGGCTGAAGGAGTAGCGCGGCGGCTAGAGCGGTAAGCGGGAGAATCGAGGGGGAACCCCGGAAGCAGCAGCGGGACCTGGTGAGATAGGTGACGCCGGCGTGACAACTGCGCTATTTTCCGATACTTGTAACGTCTCCATTTTTCGTGGTCTCAAATTGGGTGAGGGCTTATTTTTTGCGCACTAAGCTGACGTTTTTCTTACCAGTTTGGTGCAGAGACCATCTTTGATCGCCTGTTATTATGTTGCTGCGACCAAAAGAAAGTAATTCCGGCGTCTTTACTTTTTTTTTTTTTTTTTTCTCGCTACGCCGTTTAGCGATCAGGTTAATCTTTTATTGATCTTGCGATTCTGAACGCGGTGATACGAAATGTGTATGTATGTTTGTTTTGTTTTTTTTATTTTGAATGGGGTGAAAGGGGGTGATTTAAACTTTTTTTTTATATTTTTAAAAATCTGTGTTTTTTCTTTTAATTTTGGCATACTTCAATAGTCTCCATGGGAGGCTAGAAGCTGTCATAACCTGATCTGCTCTGCTACATACAGATGATGTTCAGATCGCCTCTATGTAGTAGAATTACTCACTTGCTAGGAGTGCTGACCACTGGGTGGCGCTCAAAGCAAGCCTGCAGTGACAACCATAGATGTCTCCAGGAGACCTCTGGTTGCTATACCTACCCACTGGTGACCCATGATCGCGTGACGGGGGTCACCGATGGACAGATTTCCAGCGCGATGACCATAAGCGTGCATTAAATGCCGCTGTCAGTTTGACAGTGGCATTTAACAGGTTAATAGCCATGGGAAGATCGATTCCACCCGTGGCTATTCAGGGCACATGTCAGCTGTTCAAAACAGCTGACATGTCCTGGGAAAGATATGGGCTCACCGCCGGAGGACACATCAAAGAGTGTCCGATGTGGGCGTACTATTATGCCCAACGTCGGAAAGTGGTTAAAACCCTGAAGACTAGTCCCTTTTAGGAATTCAACAAATCGCAGCATAATCTAAATGAATGTGGTCAGGTTGCTTGCAAATAAAGTTGAAGAGAATTTGGGTGTGACAAAAGCACTTCTGCATGCCTCCGTCCCACCAGCTCTATTCCCTGCCCAACAACCACTTTGCTTGAAGTCACACAACAAAAGAGCTGTCCGTCCAGCTGGAGAAGGCTGCACTAGGTCTGGATTAATCCTGTGGAGACAGAGGCTTGGGAAAGCCTTCCACACACCAAAAACAGTTCAGCTCCCTTTACATATTGATTCAAGCTGCGATTTCTCGGTAATGGAGGAAATGACTGGCTAGCTAGAGGTAAGGAGGTGTATATGGATGGACTTGTCTTTGTAAGAGCTTCATTTGAATGTAAAGTAAAGCAGTTTGGAGAGGGGCGTCAAATCCTGCTGACAAGTTCCCCTAAAATGCTGCAGCTAGATGTTGTTTTTGTTACTATAGCAAAACATTGAAAAGTCTATATAGATATTTATTTTTGGAGGTTTTTTTTTTTTTTTTGGTGATATTTTGAATTTTAGGTGTGTGTGTGTGTGTTTGTGTGTGTGTGTGTGTGTGTGTGTGTGTGTGTGTGTTTTTGTCATTTCCTTTGTTTTCTTTTCTCCTCTTCAAAACTCAGTATGACGTGAGTGGTATCTTTTTAGATAAGTTTGAGTTCAACATCTTGTGTCATGTCAAAAATTGCTATTAACCTGCAGATATAGGGTTAATCTTCAAGTAAGTAGTGTTCTGAAACGTCCTGGCCACCGGGAAGAAATCAATTTTATTCCTCCTGGCAGCCATCAGCTTTCAGTCTTTGAGGCGCGTCCACCATGGTTTCAGTCAATGCTCAGTACAACGTGATCGGTACATGTTACCACGCCCTGGCATTGGCTGACAGACTGCTCTGAAGCCTATCGGTGATGAGTTGTCTGTCAGTCAGTTCCAGGCATGGTTATAGCGCACTGTGTATTGAATGGTGAATGAAGCCGTGCCAGTCGCGCCTATATGACTTAAAGCTGACTTTAGAACTATATTAATCTGCAGGTTATAGCTTTTTCTGACGTGATAGATTCCCTTTAAACCACATAGAACAAAGACAAAGGGGCACCAATTTTCAAACCTTCTCTGGTGATTATATTGAATCAACTTCTTATAGGATACTTCAGGGTGGTGCAATGCTGGGAATATAAGGCCATGTGCACACGTTGCGGATTGTGCTGCAGATTTTTCCGCACAGATTTGGAAAAATCCGCAGGTAAATCTGCAGGTCAAAAGACCTGCGTTTTACCTGCGGTTTGACACCTGGACAATGGATTGGGTGTAAAACTGCTGCGGATTCCGCACAAAGAATTGACATGCTGCAGATTTAAAACCGCAACAAATCTGCGCGGAAAAATCTGCAGCGTGTGCGCTGCGTTTTTCATTTTCCATTGACTATAGTGGTACTGTACACCGCAGCAGTAACTGCTGCTGATCCGCAAGGCCAAAAACGCTGCAGATCCGCAGCAAGTGTCAACAGAAAAGCAGCATTCTCCCAATCTTTAGGTTAAAAGTCCTTTATTGCATACATCATACTTGCTCCTTTACCCCAATTCCTCTGCCACCCTCCGCTGCTCTTCCCTCGTTCAAGGTGCACTCCGTCCGCATCCATTCCCCCTCCAACTGGCTGTCATCTACCGCCCCCCAGAACTAGCCATCTCCACCTTTCTCGACCACTTCACCACCTGGCTACTCCATTTCCTTTCTGCTGACATCCCCACCATCATCATGGGCGACCTCAACATCCCCATTGACACTTCCACCCCGACTGCCTCTAAACTTCTATCGCTCACGGCTTCCCTCGACCTCACTCAATGGTCCTCTGCGGCCACTCACAAAGATGGTCACACGCTGGACCTTATCTTCACCCGTCTCTGTTCCCTCACTAATCTCAATAACTCACCCCTTCCCCTGTCTGACCACAACCTACTGACATTCTCTTCCCTCTCCTCTCCTACTGCGCATCCCCCGCTCCATAATCTTGCTTACCCTTGCAGGAATCTCAAACACCTCAATTTACAATCACTCTCTGAATCCCTTCTCCCTCTTACAGACATAGCTTCCCTTCATGACACAGATGCTGCTGCCACTTTTTATAACACCACAATAACAGCAACACTTGATTCGGCCGCCCCCATCATGCAGAGCAAAACTCGAACAATCAGCAGGCAGCCCTGGCTGACCAGCCTGACCAAAGAACTGTGACGGGTTTCCAGGGCCGCTGAGCGGAGATGGAAGAGAACCCATTCTACTGAGCACTTCAATGCATACAAGCAGTCCCTTGCCAGCTTTAAGTCCACGCTCTCTGCCGCAAAACAAACTTACTTCGCATCTCTCATATCCTCCCAGTCTCATAACCCTAAACAGCTCTTCAACACTTTCAATTCTCTACTCCGTCCCACAGCACCTCCTCCCTCTCCTCTCATCTCTGCTGAAGACTTTGCCTCCTTCTTTAAGCAGAAGATCGACACGATCAGACAAAATTTTGGCCCGCAGCCCCCAATGCCCCTCTTAGCCGCTCAGCCCTGTTCTGCAAAAGCCAGCTTCTCCACCATGACAGAAGATAAGCTCTCCACCCTTCTGTCAAGATCACACCTCACCACTTGTGCCCTCGACCCACTCCCATCCCACCTCATCCCTAACTTGGCCACAGTCCTCATCCCATCTCTAACACACCTTTTCAACCTTTCACTTACAAATGGTGTCCTTCCCTCATCCTTCAAACATGCCTCAATCACACCCATCCTCAAAAAGCCCTCCCTTGACCCATCCTCTGTGCCTAACTATCGCCCAATATCTCTTCTCCCTTATGCCTCAAAACTACTGGAACAGCATGTATATCTTGAACTGTCCTCCAAAGACGGTTACAATCTGGCTTCTGACCGCATCACTCAACTGAAACTGCCCTAACTAAAGTCACTAATGACTTACTAACCGCTAAGAGCAAGCGACACTACTGTCCTCCTTCTCCTGGACCTGTCCTCTGCCTTCGACACCGTAGACCATTCCCTCCTGCTACAGATTCTCTCATCTCTTGGCATCACGGACTTGGCCCTATCCTGAATCTCATCATACCGAACGGACCGAACATTCACTGTCTCCCTCTCACACACCACCTCCTCCCCTGTCTGTCGGTGTTCCCCAAGGCTCTGTCCTAGGACCCCTACTATTCTCCATCTATACCTTCGGCTTGGGACGGCTCATAGAATCCCACGGTTTGCAGTATCACCTCTACGCCGATGACACGCAGATCTACCTATCTGGACCCGATCTCGCCTCCTTACTGACTGAAATCCCACAATGTCTGTCTGCTATCTCAGCCTTCTTCTCTGCTCGCTTTCTCAAACTGAACATGGACAAAACAGAATTTATCATCTTTCCTCAATCTCACTCTACCCCTCCACCAGACCTATCCATCAATGTCAACGGCTGCTCTTTCCCCAGTCCCGCACGCTCGGTGCCTTGGGATGATCGTCGACTCTGCGCTCTTTCAAACCACATATCCAAGCCCTCGCCTCCTCCTGCCGCCTCAAACTCAAAAATATTTCCCGGATCCGCTCATTCCTCAACCACGAAACGACAAAAACACTAGTGCACGCTCTTATCTCCCGCCTCGACTACTGCAAGCTCCTACTCTCTGGCCTCCCCTCAACACTTTGCTGCCCGACTAATCCACCTGTCTCCCCGCTACTCCCCAGCCTCCCCCCTATGCCAGGCCCTTCACTGGCTTCCTATCGCCCAGAGGATCCAATTCAAAACCCTAACCATGACATACAAAGCCATCCACAACCTGTCTCCTCCATACATCTGTGACATGGTCTCAAGGTACCTACCCGCACGCAACCTCAAGATCTCCTTCTCTACTCCCCCCTTATCTCTTCTTCCCACAACCGCATACAAGACTTCTCCCGTGCTTCCCCCATACTCTGGAACTCCCTGCCGCAACACATCAGACTCTCACCATCAACGGAAACCTTTAAGAAGAACCTGAAGACCCACCTGTTCCGGCAAGCCTACAGACTGCAATGATCCTCGGTCTACTGAACCACCGCACGACCTGCTCTACCCCCTTCTACTGTATCCTCACCCATCCCTGTAGACTGTGAGCCCTCGCGGGAGGGTCCCCTCTCCTTATGTACTTGTGCGTCCCTTGTCTTACACTTGTTTATTATTCTTGTATATATTACACTTGTCTATAATTCCCCTTTTGACATGTAAAGCGCCATGGAATAAATGGCCCTATATAAATGCATAATAATAATCTGGACATTGTTCTAGCAGCGTTCAGGTTAAACAAGGGAGTTAGGTGAGGGGAGGAATATGGACTACGGCTGTTTCGCGTCTGACGCTTCTACGGTTTCATTTATGGAATGATGACTCCCTCCAGCACCACTTGAATATCTCATTATACACATCATGGCATTATTTATAGTTAAAAAACAAAACAAAAAAACAAACTTCATAGAACACAGATCATGGTTTCCAGAGAATAAATGGAAACTGCCATGGCTATAAGCTCTAATTAGTGAGGTTTTGTTGTATATGAATATTGTCTGTACGTATGGCTCTCGAGACCGTGTCTATAACATTTCAGCTCGCTTTCGTGTTTCAGAAGCTCTTGCCCTGCCTATGTATTTTTGTGTTTTTGTTCTGGGAGCTTCAGTGACCTTTTATGTACAAGCAATTTTCAGTTACAGTTTTTGCCTAATAATGTGGTGTGTCCAAAAGTCTTATAGACCAAAACCAAAGATTGCAGTAAATCAGATGTAAATTACTTTCTGCCTCGCAAAGCACTGGATCAAATCAAAATGCTCATGTTTTGTCTAGTAGAAGCGAGCAGTCAGCCCTTTGGAAAGGACACGGAAGGACACTGAATTCTTGACACATTAGGCTTCACTGTTACTGTAATTATATTCACTGTGCCTTGTTCTGACAAGTTCCTCAACTCTTATGTATAGACGATTCTTCCCAGATGCTAACCTCCTGCTACATGATATTTTCTACGTAATCGTGTGCATTCGCTCGTCTTTAGTATTCATTTTCTGCCATGATTCTTTGCAGCACTGCCCTTTTTAGATTGTAGGCGTTTTTGTGCTTTGCTCCCCCCTGGTGAAACTTTAAAACTTTTAATAAGATGTTTTGTTAGCACCGCTGAAAGTCTTTTCTTGTTAAAAAGTACCGTATCTCTAAGGTTATCGCATTTATATCTTGTTTATGCTATGCACATTCCTTTGTAGAAAATAATCACTAAATTCATTGCTGTGACAGGGCTTTCTGGGATTTTAGGAAATCTATGGAAGAGTGGGTAATGTTCTAAAATTAAGAAATAACTATTAGAAACTCACCTGGTTTTTGCTGCTTAACCCCTTCATGACCCAGCCTATTTTGACCTTAATGACCTGGCTATTTTTTGCATTTCTGACCAGTGTCCCTTTATGAGGTAATAACTCAGGAACGCTTCAACGCATCGTAGCGATTCTGAGATTGTTTTTTTTCGTGACATATTAGGCTTCATGATAGTGGTAAATTGAGGTCGATAATTTTTGCGTTTATTTTTGAAAAAAATGGAAATTTGGCGAAAATTTCACAATTTTCAAATTTTGAATTTTTATTCTGTTAAACCAGAGTTATGTGACACAAAATAGTTAATAAATAACATTTCCCACATGTCTACTTTACATCGCACAATTTTGGAAACAAATTTTTTTTTTTTTGTTAGGAAGTTATAAGGGTTAAAAGTTGACCAGTGATTTTCTCATTTTTACAACAAAATTTACAAAACCATTTTTTTAGGGACCACCTCACATTTGAAGTCACTTTCAGGGGTCTATATGGCAGAAAATACCCAAGTGACACCATTCTAAAAACTGCACCCCTCAAGCTACTCAAAACTACATTCAAGAAGATTATTAACCCTCCAGGTACTTCACAGGGACTAAAGCAACATGGAAGGAAAAAATGGACATTTTAATTTTTCCAACAAAAAAATTTTCTTTTAGCATCATTTTTTTCCTTTTCACATGGGTAATGGGATAAAATGGATCCTAAAATTTGTTGGGCAATTTCTTCTGAGTACACTGATACCTTATATGTGGTCATAAACCACTGTTTGGGCACACGGCAGGGCTCAGAAGGGAAGGAGCGCCATTTGACTTTTTGAATGGAAAATATGCTGGAATTTTTAGCGCTTGCCATGTCGCGTTTGGAAAGTCCCTGTGTGCCTAAACATTGGAGCTCCCCCGCAAGTGACCCCATTTTGGAAACTAGAACCCCGAAGGAACTTAACTAGATGTGTGGTGAGCACTTTGAACCCCCAAGTGCTTCACAGAAGATTATAACGCAGAGCAGAGAAAACAAAAAAAATATATTTTTTTTTCCTCAAAAATGATTTTTTAGCCCGCTATTTTTTATTTTCACAAGGCTAACAGGAGAAATTAGACCCCAAAAGTTGTTGTCCAGTTTGTCTTGAGTATGCTGGTACCCCATATGTGGGGGTAAACCACTGTTTGGGCGCACGGCAGGGCTCAGAAGGGAAGGAGCGCCATTTGGCTTTTTGAATGAAAAATTAGCTCCAATCGTTAGCGGACACCATGTCGTGTTTGGAGAGCCCCTGTGTGCCTAAACTTTGGAGCTCCCCCACAAATGCCCCCATTTTGGAAACTAGACCCCCCAAGGAATTTATCTAGATGCATAGTGAGCACTTTGAACCCTCAGGTGCTTCACAGAAGTTTATAACGCAGAGCCGTGAAAATAAAAATATTGTTCCTCAAAAAAATGATTTTTTTTAGCCCACTAATTTTTATTTCCACAATGGTAACAGGAGAAATTGGACTTCTAAAGTTGTTGTCCAGTTTGTCCGGAGTACGCTGGTACCCCATATGTGGGGGGGAACCACTGTTGGGCACACGTCGGGGCTCGGAAGGGAAGTAGTGACGTTTTAAAATGCCGACTTCATGGAATGGTCTGCCGGCGTCATGTTACGTTTGCAGAGCCCCTGATATGCCTAAACAGTAGAAACCCCCCACAAGTGACCCCATTTTGGAAACTAGACCCCACCCCCCCAAGGAACTTATCTAGATGCCTGGTGAGCACTTCGAACCCCCAAGTGCTTCACAGAAGTTTATAACGCAGAGCCATGAAAATAAAAAATCATTTTTTTTCTGCAAAAAATTATTTTGGCCCCCAATTTTTTATTTTCCCAAGGGCAACAGGAGAAATTAGACCCCAAAAGTTGTTGTGCAATTTTTCCTGAGTACACTGATACCCCATATGTGGGGGTAAACCACTGTTTGGGCACACGTCGGGGCTCGGAATGGAGGGAGCATTGTTTGACTTTTTGAACGCAAAATTGGCTGGAATAAATGGTGGCGCCATGTCGCGTTTGGAGACCCCCTGATGTGCCTAAACAGTGGAAACCCCTCAATTCTAATCCCAACCCTAACCCTAATCCCAACTCCAACCCACCCCTAACCCTAATCTTAACCCTAATTCCAGCCCTAACCCTAATGGAAAAATAAAAATATTTTCTTTCTTTTATTATATGTCCCTACCTATGGGGGTGATAAAGGGGGGGTTTATGTACTTTTTTTTTTTTTTTTTTATTTTGAGGAGGGGACCTGATGACTACGGCGTCCGATCGCTGCCGTCAGTCGGTGGCGGCAGCCGATCGGCGCAATCAGTCGGTGGGTGAGGGGTCTGATTGCTGTCTCCAACCATGGCCGATGCTATTGCAGCATCGGCCATGGACCGATTTAAATTTGGTGAAATATTACAATTAGTGAAATATTACAATCGTACTGCGCATGCGCCCGCCATTTTCAAAGATGACGGCGCCCATGCAAGAGGGACGGTGGGACACCGGGAGCGGGACGTTACAAGTACCAGGGAGGGTGATGGGGGGGGGGGGGGGGGGATCGGACTGCGGGGGGGGATCAGAGGGGAGGAGGGGGCAGATCGTGACAGCAGCAGCCCATCGCTGCTGACAGTCCGTGGCGGGGGCCGATCGCCCCCGCCAGCCGGTGTGGGGGGGGTTAAATTAGTGTCTCCAGCCATGTCCGATGCTACTGCAGCATCGGCCATGGCTGGATTGTAATATTTCATCAAATTTCATTGATGAAATATTACTATCACTCTGGCTGTTTCACTTTCAACAGCCAATCAGAGCGATCGTAGCCACGTGAGGGCTAAGCCATCTCCCCTGTGGTGAAGCATAAAGGGTCCTTTGTGTGCCGGTCAGGTGACCTTTCATTGACCCCAGTCACCCAACCCGCAGGAGCGCTATTTATAGCATGACGCCTACGGGGGCGTCATGGGTCGTTTGGGCACGACTTTTCATGACGCCTACGTAAGAGTCATGGGTCATGGGTCGGGAAGGGGTTAATCTGAGAGCAATCACCTAAATTAACAATCCATACATAAAGGTCAGTATTCATGATGTATCAAAAACACCAAAGTGAGAAACAATGCAAGCCCTTAAAATCATTATTCAAATCTTTAACAACATATACAAACGAGACAATCTAAAAAACATATACTGTATATACACTTTGTGGTGTAGTGACCACTGTGTCTGCTAGGGGGCGCTGTGTGGGTGGTCCAGGACAGGCGTATAAGCATTTCCAGTGTCCTGATAGGAGTAGGATGCTGATTGATCGTAATGTATCTTAAGGTGGGTGGCCTTGAGATGAAGACTTGTGTATGTGTTGATCAGCAGTGATACTGCTGAGGTTCCGTGTCAATGTCTTAGGCTGTGTGCACACGCTGCAGATTTTGCTGCGGTTCCACAGCGGTTTTGGCTGCTGCGGTTCCACAGCGGTTTTGGCTGCTGCGGTTCCGCAGTACCATGATTCCCTATGGGAATCAAAAACCGCAGTGCAGACGGTGCAGAATTTTCCGCGCTGATTATCTGCGGTTTTCAATCCGCAGAAAGAATTGACATGTCAATTTTTTCTGCGGATTCTGCTGCGGTTTGCCATCTCCTCCATTGAGGAGATGAAAAACCGCAGAGCAATCCGCAGGTATTTTGACCTGCGGTTTTTACAAAATCCGCGCGGATGAATCCGCAGCGTGTGCACACAGCCTAAGGGAAGTCTTCAGGTAGCTGGAGAGACGGGCTGAACCAGCTACCTACAAACCACCCACCCAGGGGTGTGTTTAAAAACGCCTATAGTAAAGACTATGTGAGTGTGAATGAGTGAAGGACCTGTGATGAGGTCATAGCCATGTGACCCGGTGGGCGTGGCTACAGACCATATAAGGTGGCCAGGGTAGGTCACGTGAGTGAATGCTTGGAACCGGTTGGTCCATTGTGGAGATGGGGCTTCCTGCCTGACAGCACGTGAATGCTTTGAGTAATGGCTGCAAGCGTCTGAGAGTTCCCTGGAGGGAATGAACGTCTGTGCTGAGAAGCAGCCATGAGGTAAACACGGAAAGGGGATATAACTCTGAGGCTAGAGAGCCTGTGTGCTGGACATTGCACAACCTGTGTGATCACAGGATAAGCAGAGTGAAGCTCTGTCATGGACGCTATGCTGTTTGTATGAACTTTATGTTGCTGTTCCTGGTTTATGATGCCTGAATAAACCGCATTGACTTTTACGGAGTTATGTTAAGAAACCTGTGCCAGATGTGATTTATTGGCTGCCAAGCGAGTGTCCCCTAACTGAATGACAGCGCTACCTTACAACGTGTATAAGCAGAGTTTTTCAGCATATTTTATTTTTGTGCTTGAAACGCCCCTCTTGGCTTATACACGAGTAATTGTGATAGACTGCGTCGTTGGGGGAGCAGCTTGTCACAGGAGGCAGGAGCCTGCGGCTGTAACTCTGCCTGCGGCTAAAGAGAAATTAAAATTCACTGCACTGGCAGTGAATATTCATTTTTCTTTTAGCGCGCACAGTAAGTCGCAGCCGCCAGCTTCCTGAGCTGCCAGGTTATCACGGGTTCACACTTTTTAAGGTAATGAATAGAAACCTCTCTCCACTTCCATAGGCGTGGAGAGAGGTGAACATTAATTCCCTTAATGAGCGGTGACACGTGATCGCTTGACGACAGCAGCAGCTGCTGGCACCGAAACAAGATGCTGAGAAGGCGCGCAGAAAAGGTAAGTAGGATGTGTCAATATATACCCGGCTTATACTCGAGTCAATATGTTTTTCATGACACAATTAGGTGCCTCGGCTTATACACAAGTGTATACGATAAATGAATGAGACACCACAAGTAATGAAAAAACGGGGGATATCAGCAGGAAAAGAGTAACCTGTAGTAGGTACCTTGCTGAATAGTAAATAAGGAGGAGAATATATTCAGATATGGATAACCATGAAAAAAACTTGTTATAATGTATAGAAAAATAGTATAAGTTGTAAGGTAATCAATATTATGACTAAGTAGACCTCCTACATAACATACCAATTACTATTAAGAACAAATCACAATTAACATACGGTAATGGGTACCCAGATAACTTCAGTGCTGTCGCAAGTTAATAGCAGAGTCCCAGCGCTCCCGACGCGCGTTTCGCAAAAAATGCTTCGTCCAGGGATGGTGGGTTGTTGGATAACAGCCTATTTAAGATGGAATTGGCCATTGGGATCACATAATCCCTCACTCAGCACCTGTGTAGGGACATGCATATCCAGTGTCTTACATGATGTAACATACGTTATTTTTCTACTTACTATAACGAGGTTTTGTCATGGTTATTATCCATGTATAAATATATTCCCCTCCTTATTTACTATTTTAACCTTTTCGTGCTGCTGATCCCCATTTTTTCATTACCTGTGGTGTAACATTCATTTGTTTTTTAGATTGTCTTGTTTGTTAATAAAGATTTGAATAATGATTTTTAAAGGGCTTGCATCGTTTTTCATTGGTGTTTCTAATCTGAGAGCAGTATAAGGCTAGTTTCACACTAGCGTTTATGAGCCTCACCTGATAAGCAGCTCACGGTCAATAGACAATATAGGTAGAAACAGTGGTGTGGGTGGGATTAGCTTTCTGGTAACTACAAGCGACATCTAATCTCGGAATGTGTCACAATAACTGCACCCTGTAAACTAATTGATAAATTGCTAGAATCTAGGTCTCTGCTTTTATATTAGGCTAGTTTCACACTAGCGTTTATGAGCGCAGCACCGGCCTGCGCACGGCCGCCGCTAAGCCCCGCCCCCTGCCGCGCCCCCTGCCGGTAGCTCCGCCCACCGGCACATGACGCTGCATGCGCCCTGCATCCCCTATCTTTATCACAGGGGGCGCAGGCCGTGCGCAGTATGCGTTTGGCGGCGCATGCGTCCTTTTGACGGTGCGCCGACCTGCGCCAAACGCAACCTGCTGCAGTTTGGTTGCGTCGGCGCACCGTCAAAAAGGCGCATGCGCCGCCAAACACATACTGCTCACGGCCTGCGCCCCCTGTGATAAAGATAGGGGATGCAGGGCGCATGCAGCGTCATGTGCCGGTGGGCGGAGCTACCGGCAGGGGGCGCGGCAGGGGCGGGGCTTAGCGGCGGCCGTGCGCAGGCCGGCGCTGCGCTCATAAACGCTAGTGTGAAACTAGCCTAATATAAAAGCAGAGACCTAGATTCTAGCAATTTATCAATTAGTTTACAGGGTGCAGTTATTGTGACACATTCCGAGATTAGATGTCACTTGTAGTTACCAGAAAGCTAATCCCACCCACACCACTGTTTCTACCTATATTGTCTATTGACCGTGAGCTGCTTATCAGGTGAGGGGGCAGGCTTGGACCACTTCATACACTGGGTTGCTAGTCTGGCAGAGTTATCCTCTTGCTGATAAAACGATGTTTGTATAGAAACAGCACACAGCCTAATAAGTGACACATTTATGAAATCAGTGTCTCAGCCCCTACCTCATGACTTTCTCAGATTAAATGGCAAAAACTTGCTGATTCCCATTAATTACTAGTTGAATTTCTCACTGCTCAATCACGGTCACTCCTGTTGTCCCTGCCAACATAGTCGGAAAGGCCCATAGGGGTAAAGGCGAATTCCCCAGTAGGCCTTTGTGCAGAAGTGGGCTCTCATTCTTCTCCTTGAGTAATATTTGGCATTGTTTACTGAGATGACATAAAGGAACAATAGAAGAACATCCAATACCCTCTTCCTTCAGTCCAACATCACCGCATGGACTACTTTCTCATGAGTTATCTTGCAGCCTATTGTTGCTTGTTGCCTATAAGGGTTATCTAGCACGGATAAGGATGGACTCTCTTGTATCGTGGCGACCATAAATAGTGTATGGAGATGAAACATGACTTTGTAGTGGCAGTTCCTGGGTGCTCCAGTTCAGCTTCCATTGAAGTGAATGTGAACGGAGCTGCAGAACACCAGAACGGCCACTACTCTGGTGTACCAGCTCCATGCACTGTTTACTTTGATTAAAATTGCTGTTTAACTTCAAAACATGTGAAGCTACTTTGACACTGTAGCAGTTATGATAAAACTGCAAATGTAGCCATCTTTCTATTCACATTTACAGAGAATGTCAAGTTGGAGATTGCAGGAGGATCAGGCAATATTTGCATGTAACTGTAGAGTGGGCCCCCAGTATATATGGTACTAGTTGGCCTTTGGCATCTCAATCCAATGCTGCCCGTCAGTACTGAAAGTACTAATGTCTCATACATAGATTCACATGTCCAGTAGAGCTTAGTCTTGGTCAAGTGTTGTATAAGCAAACCTCACTGCTGGGTCCAATGACTGACTGCAGAGCTCATATGAATGATGTAAAGACCTTTTCTGTGACCTGCAAGGACCTCCTGAGCGGCTCGGGATTCAGCTAGTAAGAAATGCTTATTTCTAAATTTTAGGAATTGTCTACTCTTGGGTAGACTCAGACTTTAAGTATTCATAATGTCCTGTAGTAAAAATCTGTTGATACTTGATTTTTGATTTGCAACCTTGTATATTGTAAAGTAATATAGTGTGGGATAGTCTGGTCATAGCATTTATTAGTGTTGGGGTACAGCTCTCGCCTTTCCTCAGAAGTCCCATAGGCTACGATTGAAGTGGTGTTTAACATATGTGACAATCGCTCCATCTGTTCTCAGGTCGGAGGGGTTCCTGAGGTCAGACCCCCAGCGATCGGATTATCTTGAATCGCAATGTTGTGAATTCCCGTTTAATGACACCACTCTACATCATTTGTTGCTGGTAGAGGATCTGCCCCTTTCCTTTGTACATTGTAAAATGTTTGTGCAGACTTACTGTCGTATGTGAAAGCCCAATCCACATGTGTTGTACTGTAACTTTCTGTGAGTTTGCAGTTTGGAATCTATCCTGTAAATCCTGCTATGGTCTTGTCATACCCAGATGATTCAGTATATATTTAATTTCTTGGAGCCAGTAAATGTCTTCTACCGCTATAGGAATCACAACGTCTAGTAGCTACTGACTGACATGATGTTTTCTGATTTGTAAATGCAGCCACCAATTCTTCTGAGAAGTCATATGATGGAATCGCGGAAGATGTTCAAGGATTTTACTTTGACAAACTGATGTAAGTTTACAAACTGCCACTTCCGGTTTATCTGTGCGCGCTCTCTGGAGTATTGTAGAGCGGTATGCTTGTGATTGACCGGTGTGAGCGGATTTTCTCTCTTACCTATATTCGTTAAAATAGTGCTATAGAAATCAGAATATGTACATGTTACATTTGACAGACACTTGTCAGTCTTACTGCGTAATCTATGAAGCTAAAGCTGAGCTCTGAAGTGATGTCTCTTTACTATCAGACAGACTGAATAGTTTGTGTAAGGGGGTTTTTCAGACTGCAAAGAAAAGTCTACAGTTACTGTGTGATTGCCGGCTGCCAAACCGGGACTGTGTGCAATGCATGAATTGTCATGATCCCCTGTGTTTGAAGTTGTGTGACCACATGTATGCGATTTGTGCACTTGCTGTCATGTGTCGACTAGAGTCTCAACCGCTACTTGCAATAGAGCATTGAGAGAAGCCGAAGAGTCTAGTCTGCACAGGATCACACACGCACGCGCACACACACACACACAGCTATTGGCAGTCTGCGATTCCTTAGATTGACTGCAGACATTTAGTTTAGACATTTAGCCCAGATAACCATTTATGCAGATCAGGTACTGTGTTCTTCAATACAAAAATGGAGTCCAGTGTTTTATAACATAATTATTAGAATGCTTCTACATAAGAGGTGAAGAGGTGTAAAGAAAACCCTGCATACTTACAGGACATTACTGAACTTGTGTGGCTATGCCCCTTTGTCAAATTCATCAAATTGTTTACTACACCAAAAATGCTACTCCAGTCTGTGACTGGAGTAACCTTTTTGGCACCACGTATGGAGGCGCCCACCACTTACTAAAGGCCCTGAGGAGCACTTCTTAATGAATTCGGCATCATGTACTCTATCAAGAAGGGCATAGCGCGAGTTTGCGACATGCCAGTCTTAATGAATCAGCCCCTATGAGTCTAAATAGCCCAGTGCCGAGTGTGAAATTTGCAAGGTTACTAATTTTTTTTTTAATAAAGATTTTGATCTGAAAAATACACATTAACCACTTTTTTTAAAGAATACAATTAATACAAAAACCTTATTAAACAATAGATTATTTTCTTAGGACTCTATACTTTTAAGTCTTCAAGGTCTAAATTATAACCCAGAAAAATAACAAACATTCTTTACATTCTGTTAATTTACTGTATCGCTCTAAGATATAAGAATGGTAAACTGCACTGATTCCCTAAGCCTGGGGTTCTAGTCTTCCATATTGTTTAAAAGCATCGCACAGCGAATTCACATGCTGCAGATTCTCTTGCAGAAATTTCCGATTCATCTGAACAATTGCATATAAATGAATGGTACTGATTTTACGTCTCAGAAGTATTTGCAGCAAAGTCTGCAGTTTGTGAATACACCATTAATGAGACTTGGAAATTAAGAAGCTGAGTTTTCATTACAGCCCAATGTTTCTAGTGACAATAATTCTTATACATTTTGGGGTTGTTGTCAAACTGACAGTGTGGTCTAATGATCCAATCAGTGTGGTAACTTGTGTTTCAAAGCCTTTTGTTTTTTTGTTTTGTTTTTCAAGACAAATGTACCCTGATCTCAAAGACAATTTGGTTGAATTCCGAAAACATCTAATAGAAAGCACTAATGAGATGGAGCCGCTGAAAGTCTGGGAGTTGCAAGGTAAGTTCTGTGTCTTCATCTACAGATTGCTGGCACTGTAAGTGTGTAGAGAAAATGGAGATAGGAAGTATTGAAACAAGGCTCTGAGAACTCTTAGCTTTACTTCTTGTTTTTGTCAAAATGTTAATGTATGTGCCACTGTACGGGCGTATATTGGCCAAAAGGCCCGAGATCACTCAAGGTGCTAATCTTGCAAAATGCAGAACTCCCAAGAGGATCACAGCAATACTGGAGTTTCTTGGTATATTAGTGCAGTTTTTTGTTACATCTTTATATCCTTAATGGGTTTTCCCCAAAATATAATAGTGGCGACGTATCCACAGAATAGGTCCTGAAGATCAGATCGGTTACTGTTTGACACCTGGCAAACCCCACACACACATTATTAACTCCAGAGCAGCCGGACACAAACGCTGAACAGCACGGCTCTATAAATGTGTAGCAGCTGGGTGCCACAATTCATCTCCTATAGAAGAGAAAAGAAGCCTGCAGTTCTCTGCAGCAACATTTTCACAGAACTGACTGACTTGCTTGGAAAAAAAAAAATATATAAAGATGTGAATAAATCATTTTCATACTGAGAAACTCCAATGTTGTAATTCTGTTCTTTCAAAAAAGAAAAAAAAGAAACTAAACTGCAGGCATAGAGTTAATCTGCAGGTTAAAGGGAATCTGTCATCAGGTTTTTGCAATGAAATCTGAGGGAAGCACGAGGTAGGGCTGAGCTACTGACTTCAGTAATGGGTCACTTATCGGACTGTGTGCTGTTGCAATACAATGAGTGTTTTATCATCAGGAGATTATCACTGCTGGACTATGTGCCCACATGCATACTGGTCCACCCACACCCCCAGCACTGATATCAGCTTACTGTCAACAGATACGAGTAAGTGCTCATTACTTGAGTTTGCCTGTGACATATTAGAGTCCCTGCGGCCGCATGTTTTTCAGCTGTTGGGTAGGTGCACATGGTCAGTAAATGCTGCTGGTTGGATGCTGCGTACTTGCGCAACCTCCTTCCCACAGCGTCCAGCTGTTGCAGCATAGTGAATGGAATTTCAAGAAAGCCCATGCCCATAATGTGTCCAGAGACGGCCGCAACTCACCTGTGAAGATGGACATGCAGCGCGCCTTTCCAGACCGCAGCACGTCTATTAATCTTGTGGAGATGCGAGCCTCCGCAAGACAAATTTCACCTGCACAATGTGCTAAACGCGGTGATTTCCACATGGTTCAGTGATCACATGTGGATTCACCGGTGTTCAATAGCCTGCAGCGTCGGACGCAGAGCACATGCTGAATTACTGAACGTCTGCACATACCCTTAGGCCTCTTTCACACTTCAGTCTTTTGACGTCCGTTGCAAACTGTCAGTGTGAAAAACGGATCCGTTTCCGCTATGTAAACGGATGCATCGGATCTGTTTTGTGGACTGATCTGCCAGTGTATGAAAATTAAAGGAACAGAACTCTGGAGAGAGAGATTTTGCTGCAGATTTCACTCATGCTAATGAATGGAAAACACGCATGCAAAAAAAACATAAAAAATGAGTGTGTTTTATGCAAAGTTTTTCCTGCCAATTCATCAGTATTTGCAGTAGATTTTTCTTACAGGGCTACACAGGCACTACAGATCTGCTCCTATTCGCTTACTGTCTGTTGCAACTCCTTACATTACATGTAGCTGATCAGTATGGCTATGGGTACCATGTGTTGGACCCCTACCAACTTCATAAGTTCTGTTTAACCCCTTCCCGACCTTTGACGCCACGTAGGCGTCATGAAAGTATGTGCCAATCCGACCCATGACGCCTTTGTGGCGTCATGAATTCATAACCCCCCTGCGGGTCGGGTGACCGGGGTCACTGAAAGGTCACCTGACCCGCACACACGACCCTTTCTACTTCACCCCAGGGGGGGTGGCTTAGCCCCCACGTGGCTTCGATAGCTCTGATTGGCTGTTAAAAGTGAAATAGCCAATCAGAGCGATTGTAATAGTTCACCAATGAAATTTGGTTAAATATTACAATCCAGCCATGGCTGGTGCTGCAATAGCATCTGCCATGGCTGGAGACACCGAACAGACCCCCCCCCCCCACACCCACGCCTTCCGATTCCCCCACCGTTACCTCCTATGTCCCTCTGGCCATCCCGGTGTCCCACTGCCCCGGATCATGGGCGCCGCCATCTTGGAAAATGGCGGGCGCAAGCGAAGTGCGCCTGCTGGAATGTGCCGGCTGCAGATTCATTCATTTATTTTGATCACTGATAAACTCTCACAGTGATCAAAATAAAAAAAAGTAAATACCCCCTCCTTTATCACCCCCATAGGTAGGGACAAGTGATAAAATAGAGAAAATATTTTTATTTTTCCATTGGGATTGGAATTGGGGTTAGTGAAAATGACTGTCCACCAACGTTCACCATCCAAGCTGATGGAACTGGAGAGGATCTGCAAGGAAGAATGGCAAAGGATCCCTAAATCCAGGTGTGAAAACCTTGTTGCATCATTCCCAAGAAGACTCATGGCTGTACTAGCTCAAAAGGGTGCTTCTTCTCACTACTGAGCAAAGGGTCTGAATACTTATGACCATGTGATATTTCCGTTATTTCTTTCTTAATAAATTTGCAAAAGGTTTCCACATTTGTTTTTTGGTTTGTTTTTTTTTGTTTTTTTTTGTCAAGATGGGTCACAGAGTGTACATTAATAGAAAAAATGAACTTTTTTCAGTTTACCAAATGACTGCAATGAAACAGAGTGAAAAAATTTAAACGGATCTGAAAACATAATGTACCCACTGTATAGTGCAGAGGTCTCAAACACTTGGGCCGCATGTGGCCCCTGTGTCAGGCATCTGCGGCCCGCGGTGCACCACATGTCTCACTCCCTGAGGCAGGTGGAAGGCGCGCATTCAGGAGCGCGCGATGGCTTTTCTGTGTGCACAAGACCTGGGATGAGGTCACAGGAGGG
This sequence comes from Dendrobates tinctorius, assembly GCF_039654945.1. NCBI lineage: Eukaryota > Metazoa > Chordata > Amphibia > Anura > Dendrobatidae > Dendrobates > Dendrobates tinctorius. The sequence continues at coordinate 19,793,259 of NW_027361694.1, forward strand.
GGAGGAGTCAGCGGGCACATGATCAGGGGCCTCAGTGTATGCAGGACGCTGCTGTCTGTGCTGGTTGTCATGATATTGGATGAGGGTAATTTTGTGGGGTCAGGAGGGGTTTACAGGGTGGATGTAGCAGAGCCGTATGTGTATGAAGTGTATGGAGCGGAGCTGTGTGTGTATGAGCTACAATAATTTTGTACTGTATTAAGTTTGAATGGAATGCGGCCCGCCAGCTTAAATTTTTTTTGTGTGGTCCATTTACAAGTTTGAGACCCCTGGTATAGTGTCTGTACATACTTGATTTTTAGTTCATGTATGATGCTGAAATTGTAAAGAATAAGAGAATCGACCTGGCTTTTTAAGGCTGTGTGCCCACGTTGCTTTTTTTAAGCGTTTCCACTGCGCTTTATGGCTGTGTGCACACGTTGCGATTTTTAAGTGTTTTTGCAGCGATTTTCGCTGCGAAAATGCGGCAAAAACGCTTAAACACATACAGAACGCACTCCATGCATTACTATGGCATTCCGCACATGCCGCGGTAACGCTTATGAAAAGCATCCCATGTAATCATAATTGAATCCGCACATGTTGTGCTAATGGTGCGTTTTTTTCCGCTGCGGAAACGCTTAGCAGAGAAAAACGCAGCATGTTCATTAATTTTGCGGAAACGCGTGCGTTTCCGCATACATACAATTGTATTGCAAAAACGCTTAAGAAAACGCATGCTAAAAAGCTTAACAAAAGCGTCAAAAACGCTTAAAAAAACGCTTCATAAAACGCATGCGTTTTCCCGGGAAGAGGGTGTGCGTTTCCACCCAGGAATGTTCTGCTTCAAAAAAGCAATGTGGGCACATAGCCTAAAGGTTTATTCAGCAACTATTCAAGTTATCCCCAGGATCGGGGATAGCTTGCTGATAAATGGAGATCCAACTGCTGAACTTCACAGAGATAATGACACCAGAGCTTTGCAATCTCGTCCTAAATGGAGCAGAGTTGCATGCTTGGCCTCTGCTCTCTTCATTCTCTGTAGAGCTGCTGATTGCTACACTCTACTGTTTCCATAGACAATGAATAGAGCAGAAGTCAAGCATTCGCCCCTCCAGAGTCGGATCTCAAGATTTCTGGCGGTCATAGTGGTCAGTTATCGGGATCGGGCATAACTTGACTTTTTTGGGGAATTGCCCTTTAACCCCTTAACGACCGCCGATATGCCTTTTAACGGCGGTAATTAAGGGTACTTAAACCACAGCGCCGTTAATTCACGGCGCTGTGGAGTAAGTAAATAGCACCCTGTTGTGAGTTCATTCTCGGGTTCCCCTTCTGAACTCCCTCTGGTGGTGTCTGGAGGTGGTGCGGCTGGTTTGATCAGTGGAGATCTGCCTCCTGAGGATGGGGATGATGATTGGATCTCGGGATTCTCAGATTGGATTTAAGACAGCTGACGCCCTGTTCAGTTGCTGGTGATTCCTTCTGGCTTGTCAGCTCTTGGTTTTCAGCTCTGTTCCAGTCATGTAAAGCCAAGTGTTTCTGCTAATGTTCACACTTGATTTTGTTGGTCTATTCCGTTTTTTGTGTGGTCTGCCAGCCCCGGCTGAGGGCTGTGCTGAATTTCCACTCTTATTTATCAGTATTTTGCCAATTGGCTTTTTGTCCCATACTAGTTCGTTCTCTTTTTGCTCTGTCTCAGAATATTCTGGAGTGCTGATATAGTGGGAGAAGTCTAGTGACTTCAGGGTTAATTTTGCAAT